>NW_026606199.1:1542500-2125000 GCF_029834395.1 Sorex fumeus | reverse complement strand
GTGTTGTGTGTGTGGGTGTGGGTGTGGGGGGGGGATGTGCACGCGCACGTCTATGTGTGTTTAATTGTGAAACAAAATATTTGGTTAAGTCTCTCTCTTGACTGTAAGATCCACATAGGCCTTTTTTTTTTCGGCCTCTTTTAAATACTTGGGCTATAAATTCTGCTGGAGTATTTCTGACTTTAAAATTTTCTCTTTGATATCACTGAGTTTATGTCACTGCTCTCTGAGTTAGGCATTTCAAAGTTTCATTTTCCTGAGATCATTTTTCATCTGTCCAGGATCCATCCTGCATTTAGAGCTGGACTCCGGCATGAATTGCTCGGCTGGATGCCAGAAGGGCTGCCCGCAGCCCCCCGGGAAGCCCGCACGGTCTTCTGCCCTGGCTCTGTGTGAGGCTGGACTCAGCTTTGTGAGCTCAGGCGAGGTGTCCCAGGGTCTCCAGACCTTGAACTCTCCCAGGGAGCTGGGGCCTTTAGCTCCGAGAAAGTGACTTGGAAAAAACAACCGAGTTCCTTCTCATTCTTTACCGCATGGCTTTCAACATGCTATGAAAGAGGCAAGTCGGTGTGAATGCCAGGGTATTGTTTTTGCTTTGAAGAATAAAGTGCTCTGGGATGACACAGTACAGTGGTTAAGGCAGTTGCCTTGTGTGCAACTAACCAGTTTGATCCTCGGCACCGCACATAGTCCCATGAGTCCCACAAGGGTGATCCCTGAGCACTGAACCAGGAGTGAACTCTGAGCACTGATGGGTGAGGCTCACCCCCCAGGCCCAAAGAATAAAGTACTCGTCCATTCTTTTTTTTTTATGGATCTAGTACAGTCTGCTCTTGTCCAACTAAGAGATTCACAAGCTAGTTTTTCAATTTTTAGGACTGGAGCGATAGCACAGTGGGCAGGGCATTTGCTTTGCACGCAGCCGACCCGGGTTCGATTCCTCTGCCCCTCTCGGAGAGACTGGCAAGCTACTGAGAGTATCCCACCCGCACGGCAGAGCCTGGCAAGCTCCCCGTGATGTATTCGAGATGCCAAACACAGTAACAACAAGTCTCACAATGGAGAGAGACGTGACTGGTACCCGCTCGAGCAAATCGATGAACAACGGGAGGACAGTGGTGGGCAGGGGGAGCAGGGGGAACCCCATCTGGCAGCACTCAGGGCTGACTCCCGATTCTGTGCTCAGGGTTCACTCCTGATGGGGTAGGGGGAACTGTGTGTGGTGCCAGGGGTCAACCCAGTCGGCCATATGCAAGCCAAGCGCCCTGCCTGCTGGACTATGTCTCAGGCCGCACCATCTAGCTTTTTGCAGTTAGAAATGATGTTTCCATTTTTGCTATGTACATTGACACAGATTTTCTCAAAGCCAATTTGGTTTTATTTTCATCGCCTCATGATGCTTTTCTGCAAAAGAGAAAACTGCCTATGTGTAAAGTTAAATTTCAAAAAATGTCTCTGATCCTACGACTCTCTTCAAAGATTTATCCTGACAGACTCCCGTGAAAATGACTTTTAATATGCAATGGATGAGCACAGCATAACACAGAGTCTACACTTTAGTAATTGCTAAGCACATGTAACATATTATTGGCTAAACAACTTGGAAAATGAGTGGGGGGCTTTTACGGTTGGTTTAAATGGGCATAATAATATGGCTGAATGTGATGTTCTTTCTTTTCTTAACTAGATGCAAACGCTGAAAGGGCTCATTGACGTTGATGAAGAGATGAAAAGGAATTTTGTGTTAGCAATTTATCGAGTTGCTTATGAGTTAGATACCAAAATATATAGTAACATGACCTCAAATCATTAATTATAGGTCTGCTGTCACCCTATTCACTCCACCTTTCATTCGTGAAAACGGAAGGTTTGGAAAATGCCCGAACTGGAAAAGGAATCAGTTCGCAATCATCAGAGTCATTCACATTTTCACTGAGATCCAGACTCCGACAGCGACACAACAGAGGGCTGGTCCCTGCCCCCAAACCAACAGGCCGAAGTAAGAGAAATGCTGCTTTCTTGGGCTAACGGCGGGTAGTGACAAAACCCAGATTATCTGTTCCTAAGCCAAGTTGCAGGAAAACGTGAACATGGGCCGTGATTCCTCCAAACCACACCTGGCTGTGGGTCCCTGGAGAAGCCAGACCTGGTCCCCTCCCGGCCAGTCCTATCTGTGCCTGGACACAGGTCTCACGACCTTGCGTGCTGGTGTCGAGGAAGGCTGGTCAGCTGTACTTGCCACCAAGTTCTTTCTTCCTCTGATTCCTTATTTGCTGGATAAATATTTGAATTCGGGCTATCTAGTAGCCCAGAGCCTGCAGTGTAGACAAGGTCCCCTGGTGACCCCATGGAAAGGTTCACAGACATCCCATCCTTGAGAAAGGGGAGCAGAAAGGCCCCTGCATTTGTGACCCTAGACAGCCCCTAACTCATTCAACTGCATGTGGGTCTTGGGGACGTTAGGAAGATCACGATCATCCTGTTGTTCGTCGATTGCCTCGAGCAGGCACCAGTAACGTCCCCTTCTTCCTAGCCCTGAGATTTTAAAGGAGCCATATTCAATGCTCTTTCAGGGTTAGAAGAATGCGACCCATCATTGTTACTGGTATTTGGCATATTGGGTACGCCACGGGGCGTTTGCCAGACTCTGCCGTGTGGGCAGGTTACATTCGGTAGCCTGCCAGGTTGTCCAAAGTAAGAACGAGATAATAAGATGTCGCACAGCCGCGAATGCAGGAACTGGGTTTTATAGTCTCTGGGTCTTGGCTGTTGATGGGACCAAGCTGGCGCCAGTGGCAGCTGGTGGGTGTGACGCCTACCTACTGGAAGATGGGGAGTCTGGGTGGAGAAGGCCCAGTCCCAATCCGAGCAGGCTTGGAGATCTCAGGATCCTGGGACCTGCATGCCTGGGTTCCTCTGCCAGTTCCTTCATGCATGAGGCTTGTCTGGACGTGTGGAGAGTGGTCTCAGCATGGCTGTGGCTGGTTCTGGAGGTCTTCTGGGGCTCTGCTCGGGGGCGGGGGGAGAGAGAAACTCAACCCACCCCCCTCCAAGGGGCCCTGGTGAGGACAGTCAGGCAGGGGGGCAGGAGACTCTGGGCTGTTCTCTTCCAGGAGCTGGGTTTTATTCATCAACTGCATGTGGGTCTTGGGGACGTTAGGAAGAATTTAGGGAAAAAGTGTGAGCCAAACTGGTGCTGCCCAGGACTGAGTGAATGCCCAACAAATGCCCTTTCCTCGGCCTCCCTGGTCCTCCAAGGGCTCCTGCCTCCTCCCTTCACTGGGTTGGATACGCTTTGTAGAGGTAAACGCTTGTTCTGAGGTTCAGTAAATCAATAGAAATTTCCAAATGGAAATGGAGGGAAATGGATGGGAATAATAAACAAAAATGAAGGGAAATCAGATTAGAATCTTCTCTCTCTATTGATCCGGTTCTTTCGATCAATATTGAAGAGGGCTGCATTAAAGGAGTCCGTTGTTCCAAGAGCTTAGCTAATCAACCAGCCCGCAGACTCAATTTCTCCTTCGTCCTTAAGGATCGGAGTGCTCGCCGTACTGTGCCCTCGACTTTCAGGGTAGCCGGTCGTAAGCAAACATTCCACGTGTCATTAGTCCCATCATAGCCCGGGCCAGCTCTGGGGCCTTGGATTACTGAGGGAGTCCCACAGGCCCCGGCTCTGTGACTTCCCGGCTTCTCAGGGCTTCAACCTGACGCTTCTGCATGGGGCGTCTCGTCCGGAGAGCAGGGCTGAGGGCGCCCCCTCTGTCTTCTGAGGGCCTGTAGAAGTTGGCTGCTCATTCTCAAGGCTGAAAAAGCCATGTGTGCAGGCAAGGGCATAACCCCCAAAGTGAGCCTCTTGTGTCTGATCCACACACAACTTTCCACCAAGTTTCTTTTTTTGGTGGGGGGGATCACACCCGGCAATGCACAGGGGTTAATCCTGGCTCATGCACTCAGGAATTACTCCTGGCAGTGCTCAGGGGACCCTATGGGATGCTGGGAATCGAACCCGCATTGGCCGTGTGCAAGGGAAACGCCCTACCTACTGTGCTATTGCTCCAGCCCTTCCAGCAAGTTTCTGACTCCGTCTGGAATCTTCCAGAAGCAAGGACTCGGACAGAGGTGCCATGCAGGGCACAGGGCTTTCTGGGAAGTGAGTCCCTGAGTGGAGTGGATAGGATGCTTGTTCCGGTCAGCTACTGCTGTGAGTCACCAGTCACCCCTCCATTGGGACGTCCTAGGATCCCGAGGAAAGACATCTCACCCCCATTCCAGCCAGGTCACCGTGTGGATACTGTCTGCCCCCCACGGGAGTTATGTCTCCCAGTGCAGGCACACAGGCAAGAATCACGGTCAGTTCCCAGCTGGCTCCCCAGCACGGGAGGGGACGGTGTGGGACCCCAGGCAGCCACATGAAGGGGTCTGTTCAGCAGCCGTGCATCGCCAGCCAAGAGCTGCACACGGCGGCCTGAGCAGCAGAGGGGACATTGGAAGTCCTCTGAGGGCTTCTTTTAAGAATCTATGTCTGGGGCCTCAGTGATAGCACAGCAGGTAGTGCATTTGCCTTGCACACGGCAGACCCGAGTTCGATTCCCAGCATCCCATATGGTGCCCCCAGCACTGCCAGGAGTAATTCCTGAGTGCAGAGCCAGGAGTAACCCCTGAACATCGCTGGATGTGACCCCCCAAGCATAAATAAATAAATAAATAAATAAATAAATAGCACAGCAGTAGGGCGTTTGCCTTGCACGCAGCCAACATGGCTGATCCGAGTTCGATTCCTCCGCCCCTCTCGGAGAGCCCGGCAAGCTACCGAGAGTATCTGGCCCGCACGGCAGAGCCTGGCAAACTCCCCGTGACGTATTCGATATGCCAAACACAGTAACAAGTGTCACAATGGAGACGTTACTGGGTCCGTTTGAACAAATCGATGAACGACGGGAGGACAGTGACAGTGAAAGTGACAATACATTTAATGGGCTGGAGTGATAGCACAGTGGCAGGGCGTTTGCCTTGCACATAGCAGGCCCGGCTGAGCCGGGTTCGATTCCTCTGCCCCTCTGGGAGAGCCCGGCAAGCTACCGAGAGTATCTCGCCCGCACAGCAAAGCCTGGCAAGCTCCCTGTGACGTATTAGATATGCCAAACACAGTAACAACAAAGTCTCCAATGGAGACGTTACTGGGCCCGCTCGAGCAAATCGATGATCAACGGGAGGGCCTTTACTTACTTAAAATAAATAAGCGATGTCTGCCCCCATTGACTTCTGACTCTCTCTGAGCAATCTCCTTTTCGCTCTTTCCAATCTGATGCTCCCTTCACAGACAGAATCACGGTATGGAACGAGGGTCCCCATCAGCCATGAGTTCTCAGCACCTCCCTTCCCACCCGCCTTTCTTCTGTCTCAGCAGCTCTAAATGCTCTGGGTTCCCCTTTAATCGTGGATCTGCAGGTTTTCCCTGAGACCTTCGTTCTTTCTTGCCGTCTTGACTCCTGGGCCACCTTCCCATCAACAACAACCCTGATCGTCTTATTTTTTGAGACCCACCTGCTCCCTTCACTCCAAGTTCTTCCTTCTACCTTAGCAAACGAAGGGGCTTTAACGTTGCTCCACTCATTTTTTTAAAATTTTTTTTATGCTTTCACATTCCATGGGTCTGAGGGCGTTTCACTGTGATATTCAGCAATGTATCTCCGGAAGTGAGAACAGTGCCTGGCAGTTCGTAAGAAAGAGGTCAATAAACATTCATTGATTGGCTGAATACGTCGTGACCTCATTGGATAGAGTCCTCAGCAGGACTTGGCTGGCAACACGCCTGCTAGAATTTTCTACGGGCTGAAGCTTTAGTGAACGCTTTCCCTCTAATGAATGCAGAAGGCCTTAGTGGGATGAATCACTTGCCTTGAGAATAGAAGTTCAAAGAGACTCGCAGCTAATATTATTTTATCACTGCTTACCACCAGGAAAGAGAAAGCTAGTCGGGGGGGGATGCTGGCTCCCTGCCCAGCCCAAGCCGGAAAGCTCCAGAAAAAGGAAGAGGGAACTACAGATTTGGACCAGGAGAGCCAAGATTGGGGGACCCCTGGGGATGTAGAGGGAGCAGTAACCTGATTTAGGGAGAGAACAGCAGTGAGCAGAGAAGGAGCAGATGGTGGGCCCTGGGAGGGGCTGGTGACCTGGGACAGGCTGGTGGCCCTGGGACGGGCTGGTGGCACTGGGATGGGCTGGTGGCACTCTTTCTTTGCCTTATCGTCTTCCAGCATCAAGACGGGAAAGAAAAAAAGTAGCATGAAAAGTACCGTGGTGGAGGGGACGGGACTCTTATGGGCCCACGATGTCTGTGTGCGAATCCCTCACGTGTGCAGAATGGTGGTTCTCTAGGCTGCTGAGTGATTACAATCAAGGGGAAGTGTCTCTCGGAAGAGAAGTGATGGGCTTTAGGCTCGGGGGGTCGGGTGTGAGGGACCCCTGAGAGGTGGAGAAGAGGGAGCAATCAAGTCCAATTGTGTCTCTGGGAGCTCTCTTCCTTGCGGGGGAGGGGGTCCTCCTCCTAAAACCCACTAGGTATATTATCCCCCGCTGAAAATGGCCCCTTTAAGAAAGCAGGTGTCTCTAATGGAAAGCACTCCCAACGGCAAAATGAACTAGTGCAGAAAGAATCCCCTGAATTGGGGGCTGGAGTGACAGCACAGCTGGTAGGGCGTTTGCCTCACACGCGGCCGACCCGGGTTCGATTCCCAGCATCCCGTAGGGTGCCCTGAGCACCGCCAGGAGTGATTCCTGAGTGTAGAGCCAGGAGGAACCCCTGTGCAACGCCGGGTGTGACCCCAAAAGCAAAAAAAAAAAAAAGAATCCCTCGAATTAAAAGGAAAGAGACGTCAGGACGCAGGGGAGCCAATAGAGGATGCTGGTCAGGGCTCAGAAGTAAGTGGGGCCCAAAAGAAGAGAGAGAGAACAAGGGGTAATGCCCTGCCACAGAGGCAGGGTGGGACGGGGGCGGATGGGGGTTGGGGGGGATGCTGGGACCCGTGGTTGTGGATGATGGGCACTGGTGGAGGGATGGGTACTGGATCATTGTATAACTGAAACCCAAGCACAAAATTTGAAAGTCTATAACTGTACCTCATGGTGTTTCACTAAATAAAAAAAATCAAAAAATTAAAATTAAAAAAAAAGAAAAAAAAAGAAGTAAGTGGGGGCAAGATTGATGGGAACAGCGACAGAAACGATCGTTCAAATAAATAACCGGCCCCAGGAAGCAGCAGGAGAGCAGGCAGGGCCGGGCCTGCATTCGAGGGCTGGAAAGTCAGACGGAGGAGAGGGGGCGGGAGTGAAAAAAGGCGAGAAGCAGAAAATAAAAAGTTGAAGAGTAGAGCCCAGGTCCATCTATATGCATGAAACACATGAACGATGTCCCGGAAAAGAGGAAACCTATGCAGAAATAATGAGGAAAAATTTCCTGGAAGTACCAGCGTCAACCTCTCAGATTGCACAGCCTCCTGGAACGCGCACGAAGGATAAATCAGGGAAAGCCGCCCTCCCCCGGCCCCGCCCGGAGACGGGTCTCCAACTCCAAAGGCGGCGGTGGCGAGGCCGATGGCCGCAGGACACGAAGGGCCAGAACGGCTCCGGGTCTCCAGCGGCCGTGCTGGGAGCAAGGACACGCTTCCGAGTGGATGGAATTTTAATCTTGCGCGAAGGCACAGCAAGTATGCTCTCAGGCGGAGGAGGGCCGGGAAGCTGATTTCTCAGAGAGTTTCTCTGAAAGCCCCTTTGGAAGATGTACTCCAGTAAGAAGACAAATCAGCCCGGGCGCAGGCAGCGGGCCCTGGGGAAATAAGGGCGTATAAGCAGCAGGTACAAGAAATAATGAGATAAAAATGATAGGCGTCTGCAAACCAGGAGGCAGCGGCGTGCGTGCTTGGGGGAAGAAAGGAAGGGTGGTGGGAGGGAGAGGGAGAGAGGCGGGGAGACAGAGAAGAGAAAGGGAGAGGGAGGAGAGGAGAGGAGAGGAGAGGAGAGGAGAGGAGAGGAGAGGAGAGGAGAGGAGAGGAGAGTGGAGAGAGAGAGCAATGTTTGTGAGCATTCTGAGGATTAAAAGGTGCTAAATTCCAAACATGCTATCACTGAGTGATAGCACGGTGATAGGACTGGAGCAAGGTAAGGCATTTGCCTTGCATGTGGCCGACCTGGCCGACCCAGGTTCGATTCCTCCGCCCCTCTCGGAGAGCCCGGCAAGCTACTGAGAGTATCTCGCCCACACGGCAAAATCTGGCAAGCTCCTCGTGTCGTATTCGATATGCCGAACACAGTAACAACAAGTCTCACAATGGAGACGTTACTGGGCCCATTCGAGCAACTCGATGAACAACGGGAGGACTGTGCTACAGGGCGGTGCTATCACTGAGTTGATTTTAAACTGACACATTCTGGGTTGCTGTGCAGATTGTGTGAGAGCCATATTCTGGCCTATCTGCTGGGGCTCGTGGGACTCACAGTGTGTCCACACACACACACTGGGTCCGTGCGGGGGTCCCCCCTCGCTCCCCCACTCGCACGGCAGGTGGCGTCATTCCCACGGACCCGTTCCATTCCCAACCTGGTCCTCCAGGTGGACATTGGGGTAAGGGTTCAGTTGTGCATGCCCCACAGCAGAGGGACTGTATGGTCACCCTGCAGGGCTGCTTTATCCGCCAACTAGCGGCTCTGTCAGACTCACTGAGGGTCTGGTCACAGAGAACAAGGCCCAATCATCAGTCCTAGCTCACGGGCCTCAGCCCTGCCCTGGGCTCCCCTGGCTTCACCGTGGTTGGCCTGCTGGGCGCCCGGGCACACCAGGTAGCGTGGCTGTGTCTCCGCTGGCACACCTTCTCGGTGAAGGCATCGGATGAATGAGCCTGGGGCCCCTCTGGTCCTGGGCTCCTCCAGCCTTTGATGATATTTGGGTCAGGCAGTCTGGGACACCACAGCCTAAGGGCCCGGCTGAGTCTGGGCTGAGGCCAAGCAAGCGTTGCCCCCGTCTTCAAGTCGAAAGATCTCTCGTGGATCTCACACCGGCCACAGATCCCGTCCGCCCATTCTCCAGCCCACCTCACGCCAACCGTGACTTCAGAAGACAGATGGAAAATCTGCTTTCCAGAGGGGGATGCTGAGGTTTCCAGTGGGGGTCGGTGCAGGAAAGGCCCAGGAAGACCCAGGGGGAAGTGTCTCTGCTCTTCCTCCCTGTGAGCACTGTGTGTTTCCCCTGTCTGACGAAGGATAAAGAATTCACTGCAAACTCAATGATGTCCTCTCTGCCCTGTGGGACTCAGGAGTGTCTCTGTGCATTGCTCTTCCTGGGAGACTCACGCAATCTGGGGAAGCTGTTTCTGAGAGGGTGCCCGCATCTGTCCCCACCAGGGCCCCGCTCTCCGCTTCGGGCCGGCTGTCAGCAGGGCTTCTGCTCCCCGTTAAATCCAGGGGTCCCAAGGCCAGAGATCCACACAGAAAGGGTTTTTTTTTCACACTTCACTCTGGGAAATGAATTTGTATCCTTGGTCACATTCTGCTTGTAAGAGGAGAGGCCTTAAGCCCGGTCCATATTTAGGGAGACAAAAATGAGACTCCAGAGATCGAAGGGAAGTGCCCACACCTTGTTTGCGTTATTCAATATTTTTAATGGCATAAGTGTCACCATCCCAACGCTTCTGCAGTTCACTCATGTTAAGTGCATTCACGTTGCGCTGCGCAGATCTCCAGAGTGTTTCATCTCTCAGCACTGAAACTCCATCCTATTCATGCTTTATAGTCACCTCGGGCAGCAGAGACGGAGAGCTGAGGAGTGGAGGGCCTGATGTTTTCTTGCCTTTGTGACTCAGTGTGACTCAGTGCCAGCAACAGCTTGAGATCCAGGGGGTGAGTCGGGAGATATTTGCTAACTGAATAACGAGAACCAGGCAGAAAGGGGACGGGACTCAGAACTCCACAAAGCTGGAGCGGTCCTAGTTCCCATTCCAGCCACCCCCTCCTTGCCCTGTGCCCAGCTGAGGGTAGGCACAATGCTTCTAGAATATTCCTGAAACTGTGTAGGTGACATTGGCCAGGAGGAAGGAGCCCATGATCGCATGACTGCGCCCATCTTGGAATGATTTCAAAAACTATGATGGAAACAGTGAGCAGAAAAATGAGGGGGGAAGAAAAGGAAACCAGAAGCTGCAATGGCTTATGGTGATGCCCAAATGCCCATACACATATTTTTCACCATGTTCAATATAAAAGCTCTTCGGGCTAAATGGAGGAGAGATAGCACAGCGGGTAGGGCGTTTGCCTTGCACACGGCCGACCTGGGTTCGATTCCCAGCATCCCATAGGGTCCCCTGAGCACCGCCAGGGGTGACTCCTGAGTGCAGAGCCAGGAGGAACTCCTGTGCATCGCCAAGTGTGACCCAAAAAAAATCACTTAATCACTTAATCAATTAACTTCCCGTTAGTCGTCGATTTGTTCAAGCGGGCGCCAGTAGCATCTCCATTGGTCCCTGTCGCGTGCTAGTGTAGCCCAGTGGCATCTGTTCGCTCTGGGAACATGAAGAGCCTCAAACCGATCGTTCATGATCTTGATGAAGAAGTCTGACCATCTGGTAGGTGGGCAGCCACGCGGTCTTTTGACATCCCGTGGAATCCAGTCGGTAACAGCTCTAGTCCAGCGGTCGTCTTTAAATCTCATTACGTGACCAGCCCATCTGATTTTCGACACCTTGGCAAACGAGACAGCGTCCCTGATTCTTGATCGTCGACGGATGTCAGAACTCCGGATTCGTTCTCTCATTTGAGTGAAACGTGATATTCCAAGCATAGCTCTTTCCATTCTTCTTTGGGAGACCTGAATAGCATTCTCATTCTATTTGCGTAGGGCCCAGGTCTCTGAGGCATATGTTAATGCAGGAAGAACAATGGAATCAAAGAGATGTGCCTGGAGCCGGAGGTTCTTCGTCCTCTTAGCTATTTCTTCGACGTTCTTGAAGGCGTTCCAAGCCGCTCTCTTCCTCCTGCGCAGCTCAGGTGCCAGGTCATTTGTCATGTTGACCTCTCGACCTAGGTACACATAGCTGTTGCATTCGGAGATGGTCGTTCCGTTGAGAGCGAATGGGGCATCAGGAACGAGGCTGTTTCTCATAAACATTGTCTTCGTAAGATACAGCTGTAGTCCGACCTTTCCACACTCACGGTCAAAGTCGGCCAGCATTTGTGCCGCTTGGCTGATGTTTGGTGTTATTAAAACAATGTCATCAGCAAAGCAGAGGTGGTGTAATTGCCGACCATCTATCTTCACTCCCATTCCTTCCCATTCCAGTCGTCGCCTGATGTTCTCGAGGGTGGCACTGAAGAGTTTCAGTGAAATGGTATCACCCTGCCGCACCCCTCTCTTGACATCAACGATCACTTCTTTGTAGAATGGTGAGATCCTGGTAGTGAATCCGCAATACAGCTCACGGAAGATCTTGATGTATTGGGCTTGAATGCCCTGATTGGCTAGGGCTTCAATGACCGCTTCCATCTCAACAGAATCAAAGGCCTTCTTTAAATCAATGAACGTTAAACAGAGCGGCATCTTGAACTCCCGAGAAACCTCAATGAGTTTGGTTGTCGTGTGGATATGGTCGATGGTGCTGAATCCTTTGCGGAACCCTGCTTGCTCGCATGGTTGTCCTTCATCTAATGTTCTGCCAATCCTATTCAGGATGACTCGAGTGAACAACTTGTAGATGACAGACAATAGGCAGATCGGGCAATAGTTGCCAATGTCATGGATGTCTCCCTTCTTGAACAGTAGTATGGTCCTGCTGGTTTTCCATTGGGACGGAACCTTGCATTCAGACAGGTAGCAAGTGAAGAGCCGAGCCAGTGTATTGATGAGTACTGACGGCAGGTTCTTCAGGTGTTCAGGTCTGACCTTGTCTGGGCCGGGTGCTGTTTGCTTCTTTAGTGACGAAATGGCATGTCGGATTTCAGAAGGGAGAACGTTGGGAACGACATATCCATCCTGTGGAATTTGGTATGTCGGCAAGTGGACATGGCTATTGAAGAGATTTGAGTAGAAGTCATGGATAATCTTCTCCATTGCCGTTCTGGAGGATGTGATGGATCCATCAGGACGTCGGAGGGCAGTCATCTTGGTCTTATAGTTGGAGAAGGACAGCGGGCGTTACGAATACTTTTCCCAGCTTCTGCCGCATCTACCAGCACTTCTGCTCTTCTCTCTTTGAGGTCTTCCTTGATCGCATCTCTGCACTGCTTTGCGAGCTCGGATGTTAGCTTGAGGTTGCCTGAGGCATGCGCCAAACCATGATGGCGAATTAGCTCAAGAGGTTTTGACACTACCTCCACTACCTAGCCACCGCCACACTCCAGGATGCTTTCTGGACCCATGCGGCCGCAAAGCGGCCGCACGACACATCATAAGACACTAAATACCCATCTTCCGGAATTGTCAGACCATATTTGATAGGGTTCAAATATGGTAACACCTACAAGGGCGATTAGAGATCACCCCAAAAGCCTCTATCCCTCTCGGAAAGACTGGCAAGCTACCGAGAGTATTCCGCCCGCACAGAAGAGCCTGGCAAGCTATCCCTTGTGTCTTCGATATGCCAAAACCAGTAACTACAACTGGTCTCATTCACCTGACCCTGAAGGCTTCACTGACATGGCAGCACTGAGAAGGATGAGAAAGGAGAGGCCGACAAAATCTCAAGGCCGAACTAGGCTGCCACAATGAAGGAAGACAAAAATGATCGTCTGTACTTTCAATGCACGTACACTAGCATCAGATGCATCCATTGAGGACATGATGTTACAAGCGTGAATGATCAAGTACGACATCATTGGTCTGACCGAGACAAGAAGGCACGAATCTCACCATGCCGTTTTCGACACTGGAGAAGAATTGTTCCTTGGAACATGCGACAAAAGAGGTGTCGGAGGCGTCGGTGTCCTTGTCAACACAAACTTGGCCATGAGCATTGATTCATTTGAATGCCTAACAACCCGAATCGACGTTTACATTTGAATAGATGTGGCTCACTGCCTGCAGTTTCTATCTTCGTTGTCTACGCACCAACATCTCATTATGATGAAAGAGAAATCGAGAAGTTCTACATGGAGCTGGAGAAGTTCTATAAAGAAGACCACACCTTCTACAAGATCATTGTGGGTGATTTTAATGCCAAGATAGGACCGAGAAGATCAGCTGAAGAACTTCACATCGGGACCCATGGCCTAGAATGGAACGAACAGGGTGAGAGACTGTCTGAGTTCATCATGTTGACCAAGACCATCCATGGTAACTCACAGTTCCAGAAGGCAGAATCTAAACGTTGGACATGGGAGTCTCCCGGTGGACAATTCCACAATGAAATAGACCACATCATATTCAATCGACGGTTTTGCCTGACCGATGTCGCTGTTGTCCCAAAATTTCAAACGGGATCGGACCACCATCTCCTCCGTGCAAAATTCTACTTCACAGAGCGGGGAGAAAGGGCTGCAAAGTTCAAAAAGAGAACTCCCAGAACGACCACCAACTGGGAACTCTTTGGCACTATTGCGGCAACATGGGAAGATGCCATTGTTGACAACATTGACGAGGGAGGAATACGATCGACTGGTTCAGCACCTCCATGAATGTGCGAGGAACGCCAAGAGAGAGACAGCCACAAAAAAACGCCTGTCTTCGAAACCCCTCCCAAAAAAAAGCAAAAAAAAAAATCAATATAAATGCTCTAAACAAAATTTAAGTTTGAAGTTCCTACTTTAAACAATAACTTGATTTTCAAGTGACAAAATAAGACCCGGAACTCAGTCGATATGTCTGGCATAAAATGGGTACTTGCTCATGTGTGAATATTTTATGTAAATAAGTTTTATGTATTCTGTCTTTACTCTTCGGATTTATTTCCAGGGTCTTATTTGACCACATTTTGAGAGGAATCTTTCCTTCGGCTGGAGAGGAGATTTATATCTGGAGAAGCAGAATTTGTTTTCTGCCAGATTCGCTTTACTGCGCCGTGAAATCTCTCCTCTCTACAAACTTAGATGTGTGTAAGTGTTTATCATTCATAAATAGGGAGCAATATTTTGGTTGTTTCCCATCATTCGCTGTAACTCCTCTCCATTTGCATGCTTTATAGACAACACACACTGTGTATAGATTAAAAATATCTTAGGGTTGGTAGTTAGAGCTTCACAGTCTAGGACGATTTTTAGAAATGTGTGTAGCTTTTTGGCCGCACCTGGTTGTGTCCCGGACTTTCTCCTGGCTCTGTGCTCAGGGATCATTCCTGGCAGTGCTTGGGGGACCATATGCGATTCTGGGAATAGAGTCAGACTCAGCTGAATACAGGCAAACGCCTTAGCTGCTGCCCCATCTCTCCGGCTTGAAATTAAAATAAAAAATGCAGTTGACGAGTGGATGGTTTATCAAACTTTAAATATGCTGTTGAGCAGCATTAAATTTGATTTAGTAAAATTTCAAGTCTTCTTACTTGTAACTGATGTATCCTGTCGGTGAGAATAATTGATTTTAAGAGAGATAGGCAGTCCAGATTTTCTTTATAAGCACACATGATTAAATTTTTAACATTCCTCCGAGGCCACACACAGACATTCGGTCTGCGTAGAATCAAGCCCAGTCTGCAGCTTCTTCATCTCGGGTAAGCCAGACGTTCCGGGCAGCCTCTGTGGGCAGAATCGAGGCTCAGTGGGCCTGCCTGGGGCTGCTCCGGCTTCCAGAATGCGGCTTCTGCGAGAAAAGGTTCCTCACGTGCCGAGTTCTGGGCTGGTATCTCCAAGGAGAATGACCCAGCTGGGTCTGCAGAAAAACCCCTCAGCGCACCGGAGCTCTGAACACAGTGAACTAGGCCCAGCATGGTCAAGAGAATGTCCTCAGGCAGGGGCAGAACAGAATCTGACAGGACAGGCTGGGGCTGGACAGAGGCTTGAGGAAACTGAAGCTTCTCGGATGCCCCAACATTTCTAAACCAGAACAGAACTGAGGGTCGCCGGTGTGGTTGGGGCAAGCCTCTCTCCTCCCCTGCTCGCTTTCTCACAGGTTTACGTTGAATTAAGAGTCAGCAGTACATGGGGGCTGGAGCGGTAGCACAGTGGGTAGGGCGTTTGCCTTGCAGGCAGCCGACCTAGGTTCAATTCCCAGCATCCCATAGGGTCCCCCGAGCACCGCCAGGAGTGATTCCTGAGTGCATGAGCCAGGAGTAACCCCTGTGCATCGCCTGGTGTGACCCAGAAAGAAAATTTAAAAAAAAAAAGAGTCAGCAGGACGTTTGGCCACAGTGAGTCCTCTGAATCTACCAGGAGGACTTAATCCCTGTATAGATTCTCTCTCTTACTTTGTAGCTTTGTTGTCCAGAGTAAAGCACACACACACACACTACGCATACACATACACACACGTTCTCTTTCTTCGTAGCTTTGTAGTCCAGAGTAACACACACACACGAACTACACACACATATACATACACCACACCACACACACACACACACACACACACACACTCTATGCATACACATACACACACTTTCTCTTCCTTCGTAGCTGTGTAGTTCAGAGTAACACACATACACACACACACACGAACACACACATATACATACACCCCCCCCCCCCCCCACACACACACACTCCTTTCAAACTCCTTCCTGCCCTTTCCACTTAGAAGCCTGCAGGAAGCAGCAGCTCTCTGAGACCACACCCCTCCCTGCATCCCGTGTTTATGTCGTTACCTCTAAGCAGCGGACTCTTGTCAAATTGTTGGCAGGGGGTGGGCCGTGGCCCAGTGTTGCCCTGACATGGGGAAGGGCTGCCGCCCTTCCCTGCAGGCCGAGGGAGATCCCCCCTTATTCCAATTCAGTGGTGACTTGCCTTTGGGGGGCAGCAGCGGGCAGGGGGCTGGTCTTTCCAGCTGCCTCTGCTGCCGGTGGGTTGGCCGTCGGCTCCCACACTCACACTATCTGCTGTGGTCAGAAGGGGCCTGTGTTCTGGTGGGCTCTGCTGCGCAGATCTGTTGCCTGGACCCTCCTGCCAAGCCCCCCAGGAGTCAGCCTGTTGCTGTGTCGTGGGTCGGCCTGCAGGGGGCGCTGCTACCTCCGCCTGCTCCTCTGGGCACCTGTTGGGGCCAGCGAGGTGCGTTCCAAGGGCTGGGACGGCTCCTCTGGGCCTCGGTTTCCCCTCGGTCCCTGCTGGTGGGTGTGTTCTGAGAATGTCCTGAGCCCCACCCAACTTCCTTTCTCCCCGACTCCTGCCTGCCCACTTCCCTCAAACCCTGCACACACCCCTTATTCCACAACAAATAAAAAGTCGGGCGTCATGAACAGCTAAACCTTTGAGTCTGGGGGCCTGGCAACGCCCAGGGGTACCTCTCGGCTCTGCACTCAGTGATCGCTCCTGGGTGCTCAGGGGACCATGTGGCCGCTGGGATTAAAGCCACATCAGCCACAGACAAGGCAAACACCCTAACAGCTCTGCCCCCAAAGCTAGACTCAAAAAACCACCACAGCACCGTTATCTTTGAGCAACAAAGACAAGGTTTGAATTCCGGAGTTCTGCTAGAATTGGTTGAAGGTTTGGCTTGTTTGTTTTCTGTTCTGTTCCTGAATCAAGACTCACCGAGGGCCCTGGGCAGTGGCTTAGTACTGGACACCTGCCTGGGTGTGGAAGGCCCTGGGCTGGACCCTTAACCCCACAGAAACAAACTGGAAACCCTGCAAGACTCCGTGACAGTCCAAACAGCAGTCAGCTAACGTGGCTGAAATCTCTGTTCCTCCATAAGTCTCTCTCCTGTCTCTCAGCTCAACCCCTTCTCTCTCTCTCTCTCTCTCTCTCTCTCTCTCTCTCTCTCTCTCTCTCTCTCTCTCTCTCCCTTCTCTCTCTCTCTCTCCTGTTGCTCTTTTTCTTTTTCTTTCTTTCTCTTTCTTCTCTCCCCCTCTCTCTCCTGTCTCTCTCTCTGGTCTCTTTCCTGTCTCTCCCCCCCCGCCCCCACCTCTCTCCATTATAACTTATTCGCTGCAGACACAGTTCCCTCAGATGGACTTTCGTACTCCCCCCCCCCCCCCCCACACACACACACGCTATACGGTGAAGTATGTTCCTGGTATTTTCTAAAAATTGGTAACTTGCTCTTCACATTCAGAAGCTCATTCATTTCCCATTTAAAACAATTTAAATATATTCAGCATCTGGGACCCAATTAAACTGTTGCTAATTTAACATCGCTTTACAAGAGTTTATGTTATATGTATTTTGGGGGATTCAGTATCACCACCAGCGTCACAGGTGAAGTGATATCCAAAGCTCCAGTGACCCTCCCCACTGCCGGAGGCCTTGGCCAGTGCAGCCCCGCCCTGACCCAGCAGTCCTGTGCTCAGGGTCTGAGGGCTGGTTCTCCTCCATGCTGTCTGTTCCCTGGCTTGCTTTCTAGACAGTGCACAGTGAATTGACAGTGAATTCGGCATTCTTCTCTGGCTTATTTGCTTCAGCGTCACCACATGCAGTTCCATCCACGTCAGATCACGGCGAGATGCTGCCTTTTTCCCCGCAGTTAATCAGTTTTCATCGTGTGTCGATGCCGTGGCTTCTGCCTCCAACGCCTGGCATCGGTCACTGGGGGTTTCCAGACCTGGCTGCTTCGAAAGGTGCTGCAGTGAACAGAGGTGTACACACACCGTTTCAAATTCACGCTCGTGTTCTTGGGATGATGCTGAGGCACGCAATGGCCTTCCATGGTTAACATGTTGAGACCTCTCCTCGCTGTTTTCCACAGGTGCCGAGTCAGTCCATGTCCCACCCGCTGTGAGTAAGGAGTCCTTTTCTTTCTGTTCACCAACGCTGGTCTCTGGGTGGATAGACACAGACCGTGCTTACCGGGGTGAGGTGACGCCTCACCATCACTCTGATGGCCACTTCCCTGCTCATCAGAGATGATGAACAATTTTTCATGTGCCTGTTGGTCACTTGGGCTGGAGCTATAGACCAGCGGTAGGGCGCTTGCCTTACAAGCAGCCAACATGGCCAATCCAAGTTCGATTCCTCCGCCCCTCTCGGAGAGCCCGGCAAGCTACCGAGAGTATCTCGTCCCCACGGCAGAGCCTGGCAAGCTACCCGTGACGTATTCAATATGCCAAACACAGTAAACAAGTCTCGTGATTGAGACGTTACTGGGCCCGCTCGAGCAAATCGATGAACAACGGGAGGACCGTGACCGTGACCGTGTTGGTCACTTGTCTTTCGACTTTGAGGAAGCGTGTATCTGGCTCTTCTCCCCATTTTGGGGTGGGGTTGTTTGTATTTTTTGTTGTTGAACTGTGTGACTTCTGTACACGTCTGGGATGCGAGCTCTCGGTCACCTGCTTGGCGTGGGAATGTTTTTTACTGCCCAGCAGGAAGTTGAGTTATGCAAACTCCATCACATGGTGGATATGAGCCCTCGGCTCTGTGCGTGGCGTGTGAATCCTTTATCTGCAATGGCTGGAGTGAGAGCACAGTGGGTAGGGCGTTTGCCTTGCATGCAGCCAACATGGCCGACCCGGGTTCGATTCCTCCGCCCCTCTCGGAGAGCCCGGCAAGCTACCGAGAGTATCTCGCCCGCACGGCAGAGCCTGGCAAGCTCCCCGTGACGTATTCGATCTGCCAAACGCAGTAACATCAAGTCTCACAATGGAGATGTTACTGGGCCCGCTCGAGCAAATTGATGAACAACGGGAGGACTGTGACTGGACTGTGACTGTGGCTTCTTTCACCACCAGGAGCTTTTAGTCTGACACAGACCCTTTGTTTATTTTCGCTCTTGTTTCTCTCAGCAACGGCATCAATCCATCGTAGAGGCCAGTGCTGCCAGTGGCAGGGAGTGTTTGCCAATGTTTCCTTAAACAGCTGATTAAGCTCCCGTTCTCCCAATGTGACCAATAGGATGTCTCTGCCGCTGAGTCCTGAATTCTTATTTTTCTGTCAATGTTAAGGGCTGGAGCGATAGCACAGCGGTAGGGCATTTGCCTTGTACGCAGCCGACCCGGCCGACCTGGGTTCGATTCCTCTGCCCCTCTCGAAGAGCCCGGCAAGCTACCGAGGATATCTCGCCCGCACAGCAAAACCTGGCAAGCTACCGGTGACATATTCAATATGCCAGACACAGTAACAACAAATCTCCAAAATGGAGACGTTACTGGACCCGCTCGAGCAAATCGACAAACGATGGGAGGACTGTGTTTGTATGTTAAGGACTAGAACTTCTGTGCAATGAATTTCATCCATTCAAAGGCACATTCTGATAAGAATTCACAGATAGAAAGATCCACAAAGCTCCCACCACACCAGGGCTGGAAGGATAGTACAGAGAGAAGGCGTTTGTTTTGCATGCAGTACACCCGGGTTCGATCCCCGGCATCCATAGGGTCCTCTGAGCACTGCCAGGAGTGATTCCTGAGTGCAGAGCCAGCAGTAACCCCTGAGAACTGCCAGGTGTGACCTAAAAGGCCAAAAAAAAAATAAATCAACAATAAACTACCACCACAATCAAGAGCCTGGGTGTGTCCCCAGAGCCGCCACTGCTGGGCGCCTCCTCGTGCCCCCTCTGCCTCCTGTGCCCGGAACTCGCCCAAAAGTGTCTATAGCGTGAGATTTGCTCGGTGTTCCCGAGACTTTTACCTACACTGAACAACATTCTCTGAGCTCTGTGCTGCCTTGGTCATGCCACCAAGACCGTGGGGAGACTCTGTGTGGTTCTGAGGCTGAGAGAGTGAGCAGGGGACAGGCTAGTCCCTCCCTTCGCCCATCAACGGGCATCAGGCTCCTTCCCACTGCGGGATCTTTTTGCTTGTTTGTTTGTTTATTTTTTATTTATTTTTTATTTGTTCTATTTTTTTCAAATGCCCATCCCTCCACCAGTGCCCATTTCCCACCACCACGGATCCCATTATCCCTCCCACCCTCCACCACCCCCCCCATCCCACCCTGCCTCTGTGGCAGGGGATTCCCTTTTGTTCTTTCTCTCCTTTTGGGTGCTGTGGTCTGCAAAAGAGTTAAGCCTGATTTTCAGGAGAAATGTTGGATGATTTACTTTCCATTGATCCACTTTGTATATAAAGAGATGTCGTGGGGTTCGGAAAACATGTCCTGGTACCCACATGAAAGAGCTATGCGGGTAGGAGCTCATGGTCACCGGGGTTCCATCTGGAGAAGGCGGGACAGCAGCACCTACCCAATCTGGGACCTCCCGGTGATATCGGCTCTGCTTGGGACCTGGAGCATTCTGCTGGAGCTGTGGGGCCCTCCAACCACTTTTCTTCTTTATTCCTGTGTACTGTAAGATGACGCTGGGGGGTGAGTTGTGGGTGTGACTTCCAGAATCAGAGGTTGCCTGGGAGCCCGGGGCAGCCCCATTGCAGTTCAGAAAACCCACTGTGGGATCTTAAGGATGGAGCTGCTCTGACATTGCCGGGAAGCGTCACGTGGGCCATGACGTCAGGTTCTTCTCTCTCTTGGGTTAATACCTCGTTTTGAGATGGCCGGCTCCACAGCAAGTGTCCAGGGAACGTGTAGTTGCAGCTTTGTACGTGTAGTTTTATTATTTATCGATTCCCCTCCCCCACTCCCTTTGCTGGGTTGTTGCGGTTGTGGATGATGATGCCCCCCGAGGTGGCAGGGAGGTGCTGAGGTGCTCACCGCGCTGGGGTTGTAACTCCTCTAGTGCTGCTGGCACAACTGGCTGCAGTTCGGCCAGAAACCACGGGTGGTGCTGGGGTCACAGACAACAGACCTCCCATATCCTTCTCAGCACATGTGGGGGCACCAGGGGTTCGAACCTGGAACCGTACACTCGGCAGGCAGGTATCCCAAGCCACGAAGGTAGCCCTCCAGATCCTGCTTATTTACTTCTGCTTTGGGGCCATGCTTGCAGTGCTCAGGGCTTAGTCCTGACTCTGTGCTCAGGGCTCTCTCCCGGACGTGCTTGGAGGACCGGAGCAGTGCCAGGGGCCAAACCAGAGCCTTCTCCACCCAAGGAAATGCCTGAGCCCCTGAACCATTTCTCCAGCTCTCATTGTCTGGTTTGAAAATAGTTTAAGATTTCTTTACGTGCTTTGGATAGAAGGTTTCCTGACCTGTACGTATCGTTTTCATATTCATATTCTCTACCTATGTATGACGTCATCTAGAGTGTATTGGGGAGTCGTCTGGCAGTGCGTGGGGCTGACTCCTGGCTCTGTGCTCAGGGGTCCCTCCTGGTGGTGCTCTGGGGACCAAGTGGGAACCTGGGGACTGAGCAGGAAATGGTCTAGTGGGGGGCAAGAGCCTTCTTCACCTGCTCTGCCTCTCTCGTCCTTCTGTCATATTTTTTTGACATTGCTTGATTTTCCTTTTGGCTTTCTTAACCGAGTCTCTCAAATATGAAACTATTTTCATGTTTCTGAAGGCCAACTTAGAACCTCTCTTCTTTGTGGTTCAAGTGTTCGTGTCTTATCTTAGACATCCTTGCTCCTAAACAAAAGTCACTGATTTTCTCTGTTTTCTTGGGCAGTCTCCTGCCCTTGTATCCTCCACTGAAGTCCCTGGTCCTGTAACGGTTTGGTTTTCGGGGGCTCTGGCCTTCCTATCACCTTTTCTGTGCAGATGTCCATTCGTTCCAGCACCGTTGATGGGGAAGAGTTTTCTGTCCTTCTGGAATGTTCTTGGTGGCTTTGCCTGGCATCTCATGTGCGTGCGTGCGTGTGTGTGTGTGTGAGCGCATGTGTGTGTGTGCATGTGTGTGTGCATGTGTGTGCGCGTGTGTGTGCGTGCATGTGTGTGTGCATGTGTGTGCGTGTGTGTGTGTGTAAGCGTGTGTGTGTGCGCGCACATGGAGTCTGCCCAGGGCTCTTGCTCAGTCATTGATTTGTGTGTCTAATCTTCTGCCAGCATCACTGTCCTTACGACTGTCTTGATCGTAAGTCTTCAAGAATGCAATATTCCTTTAAAGACCGTGTTGGTTACTCAAATTCATTTGAATTTTCATATAAATTTTATAAAGAGCTTTTCTGTTTCTACTCTCCCTAATCCCTGCTGGGGTTTTCCATGGTGGGGGGCGCCAAGCCCATGCTTCCGTCTGGAGAGGAGAGGCTGGAGCGAGGGGAGTCTGGACCCAGGTGAGTGTTCCCCCCTTGGCTTCTGCCTGCTGGTTCTAATGGCGCATGTGTCTGTGGTTCTCTTGCAAGTCACAGGTGTTCAAAGGATGCCGGAAACCTTTTTTCTCTAACTGGTGCATCTTTGCACCAGCACCACCCACTGGAGCCTGAGCGCGCAGCTTGGAGAGTTGTGGAAGGCGGCGTGGAAGGAAGCTTTGGGAAGGTAAGCCTGTTTCCCTTGAGCGGACTGTCTCTTCCTTCTCTTTAGATTACAAGCCTCCGAGGACGCGCGATCAATAAGCCGGGCTCTCAAGGACCCTGGAATCGTGTCTTACATCACTAACTCGCCGTTGGGTTCATCTGAGCCCGTTTGATTCCAGTTTCAGCTTGACTTTTCCTCTATTGATTTTATTTCAGTTTGGGCCTCTGTGCGGGACGTTAACTGGGATCAGAAGTTCCGGCTGCCTGGCCTCAGGAATGCCCACCCCTCCCGCGTCACCTTCCCTGTCCACGCTCTCCCCGACTCAAGGCTGTCTTCCCGTCCTTGGAGGCTTCGTTTTCCTCTTCTTTCGCTGACAAGTCCAGCTTGATAACAGTGACTTCTGTCTTGCCTTTCCCACCTAATCAATCTTGTGGCAGGTTGCCAGTACCTCACCTCTGCAAGAGGACTTCCTCACCCCTGCACGTGGTCCTGTCTCCTGCTGAGGGCTGGCTGCTGGGGTTTGGTCACGAACCTGACAGGCAAGTGGAGTCAGATGCTTAAACGCTTCTCATTTATTGAATAGTGATTCACATAATCAACACCATCACTACAGGCCCACATATAAGCTAGCAAATCCAACTAGGAACAGTCGTATAATATAATATCCCAGACCACATCCTCACCTCCAGTTGACAGAAGCCACACACCAGGTTCTCTTATGGTGAACCATCTCAGGCGTCTGACGAGCTCCGCTGTCTCAACTCACTCAATAAAACTTGCTTGCTGGTCCAGGGACAGGGGTCCTCAGCAGCCTGGTCCCTCAGGCAGCTTGGAGACCATCAGACAGAAACCATGCCAGTCTCTGGCACGCTGGGACAAGGCAGAGATCTGGAGGTGCACGCCGGGTCCCAGGGACGGAGACGGGAAGGCGGTCCAGAGGTCGTCAGAAGCCTGTCCTGAAGGGTCCACTGACCAGTCTATTGGGAGTGTCTCCAGTTGAATTGGCCAGTCCCTGTTCAGGCAGGAAGTATCTGCCCCGAGTTAATGAGGAGATGTGTCAGGCCTGGGGAACCACACCCTGTTATCAGGGGCTTGCAAACAACTTCCTCACTAACTGTATCACACACAAAATGGAAGTTCACAAAATGGTGAGACTCTTGCTCACACAGAGTGGAGGGCCTTCTCTCCGTCATGGCTTCCACACCTGGCCCTGCAGGTGTGTGCTGCGTGGGGCTGAGTGGACCTTCCAGATGGCTTCCGGGCATGCGACCCGGGTCAAAGGTGGACACGCGTGTGATTTGGGTCGAAAGTGTTGACTCCTGGGTCTTTGCTCTCAGTGTTCCCCAGGAGAAACAGGAGAGAGGGCTTGTTCCCAGAACCCCTCCAGCCAAGCCCCCGAAGCAGAACCCTTTCTAGAACTACTCTGCTTTTCAAGGGTCTGGGATAAAATGCACAGATGCTAAGAATCTGGCTTTATTGCTTAATAAAGCAGTTCAATTCAAATGAGGTATTTCTGTTCAAATTCTATAATGAAGTGTGTGTTATTTTCACATAACTCCTCATTGCAATTTAAAAAATTGTTTTCTATTATTTTTCAAGCAGTGCTCAGGGAACTATCACAGCTAGTTATTCTGGCCCTCCTACGTGCAAGGTATGTGTTCAGCGCTTGGAGATCCCTCCACTCACATTTTTTAAATTTTATTTTGTAAGGTCCCTTGGGACCCCGAGGGAGAGTCCAGAGTTAAAACTCTACTAATTAGTAACTCTCCCTTTCCTGCCCCCCTCCCTAGTAGAGCCTTAGCTGTGAAGCCCTTCCTTATTGGAATGTAAATTCTGAAACGGTTTGTTGACTCTTCCCTGCTGGGATGTGAATTCGAAAACCAGCTGTTGGCCCTTCCTGATCTGTTACCTCTGTTAGGAACTTTTCCCCTTATCCACTTCCACAGAATCAAAGGGAGCCAGGTGATAACCAAATGTCCGAGTTACCAGATGCCCACTAGCCACAATGCCTATGTACGTAAATGCTGATGTTTGAATCTATAGGCTAAGGAGTGATGTACTTTCAAATGGATTGGTCAAGAAAGTATATGTTGTTACAAATCTATTGGCTATGAAATGCGCGGGCTTTGCTGTAACGGCCAGTGAAGGCCTATATAAGATCCCCTTTGAAGAAGTTCGGGGTCTTGCCTCACCTAACTGACCTGCGTGTCTGTGTAGGCGGCTTGACCCTGGCTAGCCAGTCTTACAATAAACCTTGCTTGCTGTTTGCAGTTTCTGGAGTCTCTTTGTCGTTAAAGGGAGATCATGATCCGCGTCCTGACAATTTCTGTAGGGGAGGGCACACTTGGCAGTGCTCAGGGCATACTCCGGGCTCAAGGATAACTCCTGGTGGGCTCAGAGGACCTAATGGGGTAGTAAGGATGGAACCCGGGTCAGCTGTGTACAAGGCAAGTCCCTTCCCCTCTCCTATCTCTCCAGCCCGTTTCATATTCTTCACCTCTTCTGACAAAAATAAAATAAGCTAGCTGCAACACAGATGAGATTTGGCACTATGTTATTTTCTCTTTGATTAACTATGTAAAAAAGTTCTAGTTTATAGTGTATTGAAATAAATGGGAATATTGCTGACTTTATAGCTTATTTGTATGCAATTATTTCGAATAGCCTAACAAGCGTGTGACAGGTGAGGATATATCTGGACTTCCTGAGGACTCTCACACCTTCACTTTACCTCATTACTGACTTGTAACTTTAGCGAGGTATTTGCTACCACGGACTCAAGAGTTAATGATTCCAGCTGCAAGTTGTAGTGTTAACACAAACCGTGTCATCAGACTTACATGCCGACCTTATTTTAAAGTTAACACGAGATTAATTCCCTCAGATAGGCAATGTTTCAGTCCTAACACATTTCAGTCCTGTCTCATAAGAGGCCTTCTGCTATTTCTTTCCTGGTGATTTGAAGTCTTTGAAAGTCTGTGTGACTCTCATGAGTTCATCTTTTTTTAGGTCCTGCAATGTGACTTTTGTTGTTTTTTAAGAGTACACAATGATTTCTTTTACCTAACAATGCGACATGATTACCACAATCAAGTTAATTAACATATCCATCGCCTCACAAAGTTGCCTTGGAAGAGGGCACATGAGCATATTTGTGTGTGTGTATGTGTGTGTGTGTGGTGGTGGTGGTGAAGGGGGGCTGAGAACACCAGATCAGCTCCCCAGCAAATTTCCGAGATGCTGTAATGCTTTGTGAGTGACTCCAGTCAGCACTCTGTGGGCTGGTTCTCCTCTTACTCATCTTAGAAAGGAAAGCCATGCTTTGCCAGTGACTCCCGACCTACCTTTTCCCCAAATCCTCACAAACACTGTTTTGTCCCCAGGACTTCCGGTTCCTCTTCTCAGTTCCCCCATCGAGGTGAGATCAGACAATTTTCATCTTCTTGTGTCTGACTTGCTTTACTTCCATGCCTTCCTGATTCAATTCACGTTGTCACAAATGACAGAACGGCCCTTCACTTTTCTGGTTGAAAATATTTATGTTGTATGGAGTGATAGCACAGCGGTAGGGCGTTCGCCTTACACGCGGCCAACATGGCCGACCCGAGTTCGATTCCTCCGCCCCTCTCGGAGAGCCCGGCAAGCTACTGAGAGTATTCGATATGCCAGACACAGTAACAACAAAGTCTCCAATGGAGACGTTACTGGGCCCGCTCGAGCAAATCGACGATCAACGGGAGGGCCTTTACCTTTACCTTTATATTATATATGGGTTATCATATAAAATATAGTATGCATCTTAGGGGGCAGTCTCCTGCCCCCACGCCTGGCTATTCCTCGCCGAGGCCCCTTGGAGGGGAGCGGGTTGAGCTTTCCTCCCCGCCCCGACCAGGGCTCCGGCAGCAGAAGACCACCAGGACCAGCCACCACCATGCTGAGACCACTCTCCGCACACCTGAAGGTACCAGCAGAGGGACAAAGCCACGTGGGTTCCGGGGCCGAGATCTCCAAGCCTACTCGGATTGGAGTCGAGCATCCTCCACCCAGATCCTCCAAATTCCAGTAGGTGGGGGTCACACCCACCACCTGGCCCCCTGGTGCCGTGTAATCCCATCAGCGGCCAAGACTCTGAGACTATAAAAACCAGTTCCTGGAACCGTGCGGCCGCATTTGCGACATCTTATTATGACATCTCATTCCTACTTTGACAAACTGGCAGCCTACCAAATGTAGCCTGCCCACACGGCAGAGTCTGGCAAACTCCCCGTGGCATACCCAATATGCCAAATACCAGTAACAATGATGGGTCTCATTCTCCTAAAGAGCCTTGAATATAATCTCAGGGCTAGGGTGAAGGAGACGTTACTGAGGCCTGCTCGAGGCAATCGACGAATAACAGGATGATCTGTGATCTGTGATCTGATCTTAGGGATACGTTGTGCCCTATACGATGTTACACGACTAGATGTATGCACGTGTGTATACTAGAGAACATATACTATATTTGTGCATACAGAGATCTGAGTTTCTCTATCCATCATTGAATGGACGTTTTCGTGGCACACGAATAATGTTACTTCAATATGGAACTGCAATTTTCAGGAGGGAGTATTAGATTTACTTCAGAGATGAGGAAACTGAATCCCATATACCACAAGGTTTCCCCATGGTAACGAAGAAGGCATGGGGACTGGACAGTGCCCTCCTGTCTTTGAGTCCATGCTCACCCTTTAGGTCGCTTGCAGATTTCCTGAGTGTCCCCAAGGTGCCAGCCATGGGTGTTGGTGATGGAGTTCTGTGGTCACCAAGTCTGCTCATCCGATGTTGCAGAAGGGTCCTTTCCAAAGAGTGACAGAGATGATATAAAATCATGGCATTGAACCTGTGATCCAGGCTAAGGAACACAGCCAGGTCTTATCTGGCGAAGGATGGAGGATTCTTGGGGGAGGAACTCACGGCAAAGCTGACGAGGGGTGTGAGAAGGCACCCTGGTGTGCATGGGACAAGCTCTTCTCCCAGGGACAGCCGGGGCTCAGGGATCTGAGGTGTGTGGAAGAGTCTGTGTGATACCACAAAGCATTTATGCGATGTCACGCATAACTTCATATGCATCCTGTGACAGCTGTAGCAGGCTGCGTGTAAATTCATAAAGCTATGAGAACTTGACAGCACCAAGCGTGGGCACGTGTGTGAAAGTTCCAGGTCCAGTGATGGCTAAGTGGATGACGGGTTGGGGTGCAGGGATGTGATAAGGGGATGGAGCAAACACACTGGCTCTACACTCAGGAATCACCCCTGGCGGTGCTCAGGAAATGCTGATGATATGGGATGCTGGGAACCGAACCCGTGTTGACCACGTGCAAGGCAAATACCCTACCCACTGTGCTATTACTCCAGCCCCCAAAGTGTGAACTTTAAAAAAAATTTTTTTCTTAGGTTATTTGGGAGAGACTGGAATTAGTCCCACCCCTTCTCCGGTTTTGGGGCACACCCATCAGTGCTCAGAGCTTACTCCTGGCTTTGTGCTCTGGCTTCGTTCCTAGTGGTGTGTGGGTCCTGGTTATATTATATTATAGGTAAAGGTAAAGGTAAAGGCCCTCCTGTTGATCGTCGATTTGCTCGAGCGGGCCCAGTAACGCCTCCATTGGAGACTTCGTTGTTACTGTGTCTGGCTATCGAATACTCTCGGTAGCTTGCCGGGCTCTCCGAGAGGGGCGGAGGAATCGAACTCAGGTAGGCCATGTTGGCCGCGTGTAAGGCGAACACCCTACCGCTGTGCTATCGCTCATATAAATATTTTACATTATATTTTTATATAGTGGGGCTGGAGCAATAGCACAGCGGTAGGGCGTTTGCCTTGCACGCAGCCAACATGGTCGACCCGAGTTCGATTCCTCCGCCCCTCTCAGAGAGCCTGGCAAGCTACCGAGGGTATCTTGCCTGCATGGCAGAGCCTGGCAAGCTACCTGTGACATTGTGCCAAACACAGTAACAACACTGGGCCCGCTGGAGCAAATTGATGAACAACAGGAGGACAGTGATACAGTGAAGGCAAACACATGGAGCGGCTGGGGCAGGAGAGGAAACTGAGTTTCTGGAGGCAGTAACACTGTAGCACTGTTCTCCTGTGATTCATCGATTTGCTCCAGTGGGCACCAGTCTTGTACGTCTCAATTGTGAGACTTGTTGTTACTGTTTTTGGCATATCGAATACGCCAAGGGGAGCTTGCCAGGCTCTGCCGTGTGGGCGGGATACTCTCGGTAGTTTTCCGGGCTCTCCGAGAGGGACAGAGGAATCGAACCAGGGTCGCCCGCATGCAAGGCAAATGCCCTACCCACTGTGCTGTTGCTCCAGCCTCAGAGGCCCCTCCTGTTGATCGTCGATTTGCTCGAGCGGGCCCAGTAACGTCTCCATTGGAGACTTTGTTGTTACTGTGTCTGGCATATCAATTACTCTCGGTAGCTTGCCGGGCTCTCCGAGAGGGGCGGAGGAATCGAACTCGGGTCGGCCATGTTGGCCGCTTGTAAGGCGAACGCCCTAC
The DNA here is from genome assembly GCF_029834395.1 of Sorex fumeus. Taxonomy (NCBI): domain Eukaryota; kingdom Metazoa; phylum Chordata; class Mammalia; order Eulipotyphla; family Soricidae; genus Sorex; species Sorex fumeus. Next base: position 2,096,111 of record NW_026606199.1, on the reverse strand, counting down.
CCGGAGCGATAGCACAGCGGTAGGGCGTTTGCCTTGCACGCAGCCAACATGGCCGAGCCGAGTTCGATTCCTCCGCCCCTCTCGGAGAGCCCGGCAAGCTACCGAGAGTATCTCGCCCGCACGGCAGAGCCTGGCAAGCCACCCGTGATGTATTCGATATGCCAAACACAGTAGCCCCAGAGGCAGTAAAGGCAAAAAAAAAAAAACCTGTTTCTGGAAACAGTAAGGGTGAAAGAAACTGCACAAACACTTCAATCTACTTGGTCCCATTGCTGCCGTGGAGGGTGGAAATCGGTGCAAGTGACCGACCTGAGCCCACTAAGCTTATTGGCTGAAACCCAGCAACTCCCACAGATGAACTGCAGATGGGGGCAGCTTGGGGTCAGCTTCATCAATGCTGTATTCCAACGGCTTAATCTTTCTTTCTTCAGTGTCTAATTCACTGAGAATCAATTTTGGTGCCCTTTTCAAATGGGAGAGTGTGTTTTCATCTTTGAAGTTTGATCTGGGACTTTACGTATCTTCCATCTCCAGATTATGTTCATGACTGGCTTTCTCCTCTGACTTCTGAATAAAGGCAGAATGCTTATAGTAGCGATGGACCCTCCTGTCCATAACCTTTCAACTGGTGGGGATGGAGACTGTGCTTTGGGGTTCAGCTCGCATATCTTGCCCCTTGGGAGACACGATCACTTGTGTTGGGTGTGAGTTCTATGGCTCTAAGAGGAACTCACTCCTGTTGAATATCTGTAACTATTTGGGGGCTTTCGTTTTGGATGTAGTTAGGATGCAGTTAGTTTACATAAGGGCTGGAGCGATAGCACAGTGGGTAGGGCATTTGCCTTGCATGCAGCCAACATGGCCAACCTGGGTTCAATTCCTCAACCCCTCTCAGAGAGAGGGCAAGCTACCGAGAGTATCTCACCCTCACGGCAGAGCCTGGCAAGCTCCCCGAGACGTATTCGATATGCCAAACACAGTAACAACAAGTCTCACAATGTAGACGTTACTGGGCCCGCTCGAGCAAATCGATGAACAACGGGAGGACAGTGACAGTGACAGTTTACATAAAATCAATCTGATCACTTTGAGGCTTGTTTAAAGAAACACTTAAGGGAGATAAAGGAGGCAGTGCATAAAGAAGACATAATGGGAGCAACGGTTCATATTCATGGACCAAACTGTCACTATGTCACTATCCTCCCGTTGTTCATCGATTTGCTCGAGTGGGCCCAGTAACGTCTCCATTGGAGACTTTGTTGTTACTGTGTTTGGCATATCGAATACGTCATGGGGAGCTTGCCAGGCTCTGCCGTGCGGGCGAGATACTCTCGGTAGCTTGCCGGGCTCTCCGAGAGGGGCGGAGGAATCGAACTCGGGTAGGCCATGTTGGCTGCGTGCAAGGCAAACGCCCTACCCGCTGTGCTATCGCTCCAGCCCTGTGCTATCGCTCCAGCCCAAACTAACCAAACTTTTTTTTTAAACACAAAAATGATTATACTTTCAATGCATGAACACTAGCATCAGATGCATCCGTCGAGGACCTGATGGTACAAGCACGAAAGATCAAGTACAACATCATTGGTCTGACCGAGGGAAGAAGGCATCAATCACATCATGCCATTTTTGACACTGGAGAAGAGTTCCTTGGAGCAAACTAACCAAACTTTTAAGAATTAGAAGAACAAGACTCAAGTACCTATACCTAACTGCAAAATGTATCATCAAGCCTCAGAAAAACAGTATATGATGCTCAGTGGGAGAGATGAGAATTCAGAAACTTCCCAACAGAACAGGAGAAAAGATAATGTTTTTCAAAATAGAGTGTTAGAACAATTGGCTAGCCATATGCAAAACAGAAAGTTCTTACTTTATCATTTTACAAATTAATGAAAATAGACATCATAAATTATAGAACTTAAAGAATAAATGCTTTAAAGGATTCTTAATGATCTGAGAAAATTTTTTGTCAACAAAAGATTAAAAACTGCCAACTATTAAAAACCTGTATAATTTGAACTTTATTAAAATTTAAAATAGGCTCTTTTGGAAAACAGTGTGGACGATTCTCAAAAAATTAGAAATTGAGCTCCCATTTGACCCAGCAATACCCGGAAATTTCTGGGAATATATCCCGGAGAGGCAAAAAAGTACGGTCAAAATGACATCTGCACTTCTATGTTCATTGCTGCACTATTCACAATAGCCAAAATCTGGGAAAAAAAAACCGAGAGCCTGAGAACAGATGACTGGTTAAAAAATCTTTGGTACATCTACACAATGGAGTACTATGCAGCTGTTAGAAAAGATGAAGTCATGAAATTTACATACAAGTGGTACTACATGGAAAGTATCATGCTAAGTGAAATGAATCAGAAAGAGAGGGACAGATATAGAAAGATTGCATTCATCTAGGGAATATAAAATAACAAAATAGGAGAGTAACACCCAAGAATAGCCGAGATAAGTACCAGGAGGTTCACTCCATGTCTTGGAGTTCCAGCCGCACATGCTAGGGGGAAAAGGCAGCTCAGATAGAGAAGGGAGCACCAAGTAAAGGGTGTTGGGAGGATCCTCCCAGGATGAGAGATGCATGCTGAAAGTAGACTATAGACTGAACATGACTGCCAATCAATGCCTCATTTGCAAACCACAGCATCCAAAAGGAGAGAGAAAACAAAAGGGAATGCCCTGCCCCAGAAGCAGGGTGGGATGGGGGGGGGTGGGGGGATGGGAGGGGTACTGGGATCCATGGTGGTGGAGAATGGGCACTGGTGGAGGAATGGGGACTCGATCATTGTATAACTGAAACCCAAGCACAAAAAAAAATTGTAAGTCTACAACTGTACCTTATGGTGTTTCACTAATAAAAATTAGGGAAAAAAATTTAAAATAGGGCTGGAAGCAATAGTCCAGCGATTGGTCATTTCCCTTGCACATGGCTGACCCAGGTTCAACCCCTGGCATTCCATATGGTCCCTCGAGCAACACCAGGAGCAATTCCTGAGTGCAGAGCCAGGACTAACCCCTGAGCATCACCGGGTGTGACCCAAAAAGGCAACAACAATGACAACAATAATAATAAATTTAAAATATTCGCTTTTCAAAAGACACTTGTTCTGAAAACAACAAGGCAAGCTACCAACTAGAAGAAAATAGTTGCAAAGCATATATTAGGGCACACAAAGAAATCTTTTGATCCAATAGGATGTTAAGCATTCTAAATAAAAATGAACAAAAGATCCGAACAAGTCCCCAAAGAAGATGTGAGAATGACAAATTTGTACATGAAAAGATACAGAGCCTCTTTGATCACCATGGAACTGCAAATTTAAGCCACAGTGAAATCCAGCTACATACCTGGAGCAGTTGGGAAAATTGAAAACCCCTTGAACTGACAGTGCATTAGTGAGGACAGGATGCATGCAATGAAAACACTCTGTATCCGTTGCTGGCTGGACTACAAAATGGGACAAGCACATCGGAAAACAGTTTGACAGGTTTTTATAAGGTAATCACACACTAGTGAGTTCACTTGTAGCTATTTACTTACCCGAAAAATGAAAGTACATATGTGTACAAATATGTTTAATATTTATGACAGCTATGTCCATAACAGCCGAGAATTTTGAACAATGTCCATCAACGGCTGAAAACACTGATCTGAAAATCAAACAAAGGCACACGAATGCAAAGCAGTTTTGAAGTATAACAGAAACATAAAGCATTTATATTTTGAAGTAGAATAGAAACATAAAGCAAAAATATTAGAGGTGATTTGAATTTTGATCTGAAGAATGAACGGACTAGGAAAACCTCACCAATTTAGCCCCAGTCACTGGCTGACTCGTTGGAGAAAAAAATAAGTTCTACTTATCTTTTTAGGCAAATTAATTTTATCAAGGGCTGGAGCAATAGCACAGCAGGTAGGGCATTTGCCTTGCATGTGGCCGACCCGGCCGACCCAGGTTCGATTCCTCCGCCCCTCTCGGAGAGCCCGGCAAGCTACCGAGAGGATCTCACCCGCACAGCAGAGCCTGGCAAGCTCCTCGTGGCGTATTCGATATGCCAAACACAGTAACATCAAGTCTCACAATGTTACTGGACTCGCTCAAGCAAATCGATGAACAACGGGAGGACAGTGACAGTGATTTATTTATTTATTTATTTATTTATTTATTTATTTATTTTTGCTTTTGGGGTCATACCCGGCGATGCACAGGGGTTACTCCTGCCTGGCTCATGCACTCAGGAATTACTCGGACTAATTCCTGGCAGTGCTCAGGGGACCATATGGGATGCTGGGAATCGAACCCAGGTCGGCCGCCTGCAAGGCAAACGCCCTACCCACTGTGCTATCGCTCCAGCCACCTCCCCATCTCACTTTTATTTTATTTTTTATTTTATTATTATTATTATTATTTTTGCTTTTTGGGTCACATCTGGCGATGCACAGGGGTTACTCCTGGCTCTGCACTCAGGAGTTACTCCTGGCGGTGCTCAGGGGACCATATGGGATGCTGGGAATCGAACCCGGGTTGGCCATGTGCAAGGTAAATGCCCTACCTACTGTGCTATCTCTCCAGCCCCCCGCCCCCATCTCACTTTTAAACTGGGAGCTTGTGGCTTCTTTTTCTCCTCCCCCTTGTTTTTGTTTTTTGGGGTCTCACGCCTGGGGCTACTCAGGGTCACTCCTGGCTCAGCACTCAGGAATCACTCCTAGCAGTGCTCAGGGGACCATATGGGAGGCCGGGAATCAAATCTGGTTGTGTCCCACGCAGACGCCCTCCCCTTGTCCCATCTCCAGCCCCCCTCTGTGGCTTATTAACGGGGAAATCCGTTCAAACGCCCCTGGAGCCTGGTGGGTCCCAGCAGGCTTCCCTCCAGCTCTGTGCCGGGCGCCTTCGCGGCCCCCGGCCCCCTGAGTGGCTTTCATGCTTCCCTTGGCGCTAAAGCTTCTGGCCTTGGCGAATAAAGCAGAGCCTACACTATTTGGAGCGCTTCTCCGCATAAACGCTTTCAACTGTCAGTTGAAGTTATGTTTAAATATTTATAAATTTCCCCCCGCCAAAAATTGATCTTCCTTGAAAAAAAAAGTCCTTTTATGTTGTTGTTTATAATCCTGGGTTTATTTCCAGGCTCTCCATGTCCCTTACTCCCCTTGCATATTATGGGAAAGAATTTTTTCAGGTGGGGCGTGCACACCCAGCAGTGCTCAGACTCTCCTCCTGCCTCTGTGCTCAGGGATCACTCCTGGAAGTGCTCAGGGGACCTTCTTTGGAGCCAGGAACATCAGCCGGATGCAGGGGAAGTGCCCTCCCCTCTGAACTGTCTCTTTGGACCCTAGGAAGGGTTTGAACACACTTGGAAGCCCAACCCCAGCCACTGAGAGTCTGACGCTCCAGCCACACCCTCCTTGGAGACTCCTGGATGCCCTCCCCACCCCTGAGGGCTCCCCTTCTTCTGGGTGCCCCTAATTCTGTCCTCACTTGTTCGGACAACGTCTCCACTTCCTGGGAGAGCAGCAACGTCTCACTTCTCAAGACAAGAGTCTGCACTTGCTGAAGGCCCAGTGGCGGTGGAGGAGAGCCAAGCCTCCTTGATGACATGCTGGTTTAACAGGTTATTTTGTTCGCCTTGGAGACCACACTCAGCCGTGCTCAGGGTCCTCTCCTGACGGGCTGGCTGTGCTGGGGACTGAGCCCTGCTCGGCCACTTGCTGGGTGAGTGACCCACCTTCTGCCTCTCCCTGTGGCCTCTCGCTTAATTATTTATTTACTGGGGCAATACAGAGGCCCCACACAAATGCAGCCTGCCTCCCCTTTTCAGAAAAAAGAAACGGACTCAGCACTCCTCTGAAAAATCTGACTTCTTCAACCCAAGAAGCAGGAAGTGTGTCCTGATCGCATCAGAGGCTGTGACCACACCCCACGCTGCTTCCAGCACCCTGAGGTGTGGCATCACCCACTCTGGCAAACACGCGTGAAAGGGCTCTGCCGTGGACAAAACCAAGTCCAGCGTTGGTGGAGTCCATTTCCCAGCTGGGGTGAACCAGTACCAGACTCAAGGGCCTCTGTCAATGCGAGGGGTGCTGAGGGCTGAGTGCACTGAGGCAGGGCGAGGGATGGGGTGATACTTTCTTGGTCGGGATAAGGGGAAGTGTGGTGTCAAAGATGAGAGAAAGGGAGCAGGTGTAAGATCCAGCCTTAGTAACCAGACTCCGGGGCCAGCGCGCTACAGGAGGGGTCGGCGAGACCAAGTCAGCCGCGGCACTGACAGATGTGGACTTCCTCCGCGGTCAGTGGCCAGCTGGAGGCCGAATCTGACTTCACTGACCCCACTGCAGGCCTCCCCAGCCCCCACACGACCCACGCAGCTGCTCCCGCGGGGAGGAAAGTGGGAATGGCCCAGAATCCAAAGCCATCAGTTTTTTCTTTTTCTCTTTCTTTCTTTCTTTCTTTCTTTCTTTCTTTCTTTCTTTCTTTCTTTCTTTCTTTCCTTCCTTCCTTCCTTCCTTTATCTATCTATCTTTACTCTTTCTTTCTTTCTTTCTTTCTTTCTTTCTTTCTTTCTTTCTTTCTTTCTTTCTTTCTTTCTTTCCTTCCTTCCTTTATCTATTCTTTCTTTCTTTCTTTCTTTCTTTCTTTCTTTCTTTCTTTCTTTCTTTCTTTCTTTCATAACCGTGAGCTACGTAAGGCACGAATCTCACCATGCCGTTTTCGACACTGGAGAAGAATTGTTCCTCAGAACATGCGATAAAAGAGGTGTTGGAGGCGTCGGTGTCCTTGTCAACACAAACTTGGCCATGAGCATTGATTCATTCGAATGCCTAACAACCCAAATCGGACGTTTACATTTGAATAGATGTGGCTCACTGCCTGCAGTTTCTATCTTCATTGTCTACGCACCAACATCTCATTATGATGAAAGAGAAATCGAGAAGTTCTACATGGAGCTGGAGAAGTTCTATAAAGAAGACCACACCTTCTACAAGATCATTGTGGGTGATTTTAATGCCAAGATAGGACCGAGAAGATCAGCTGAAGAACTTCACATCGGAACCCATGGCCTAGAATGGAACGAACAGGGTGAGAGACTGTCTGAGTTCATCATGTCGACCAAGACCATTCATGGTAACTCACAGTTCCAGAAGGCAGAATCTAAACGTTGGACATGGGAGTCTCCCGGTGGACGATTCCACAATGAAATAGACGACATCATATTCAATCGACGGTTTTGCCTGACCGATGTCGCTGTTGTCCCAAAATTTCGAACGGGATCGGACCACCGTCTCCTTTGTGCAAAATTCTACTTCACAGAGCGGGAGGAAGGGCTGCAAAGTTCAAAAAGAGAACTCCCAGAACGACCACCAACTGGGAACTCTTTGGCACTATTGCGGCAACATGGGAAGATGCCATTGTTGACACCATTGACGAGGAATACGATCGACTGGTTGAGCACCTCCATGAATGTGCGAGGAACGCCAAGAGAGAAATAGCCACAACAAAACACCTGTCTTCGAAAACTCTTGAGCTAATTCGCCAGCGTGGTTTGGCGCATGCCTCAGGCAACCGCAAGCTAACGTCCGAGCTCGCAAAGCAGTGCAGAGATGCGATCAAGGAAGACCTCAAAGAGAGAAGAGCAGAAGTGCTGGTAGATGCGGCAGAAGCTGGGAAAAGTATTCGTTATGCCCGCCTGTCCTTCGCCAACTACAAGACCAAGATGACTGCCCTCCGACGTCCTGATGGATCCATCACATCCTCCAGAACGGCAATGGAGAAGATCATCCATGACTTCTACTCAAATCTCTTCGATAGCCATGTCCACTTGCCGACATACCAAATTCCACAAGATGGATATGTCGTTCCCAATGTTCTCCCTTCCGAAATCCGACATGCCATTTCGTCGGTAAAGAAACAAACAGCACCCCGCCCAGACAAGGTCAGACCTGAACACCTGAAGAACCTGCTGTCAGTACTCATCAATACACTGGCTCGGCTCTTCACTCGCTACCTGTCTGAATGCAAGGTTCCGTCCCAGTGGAAAACCAGCAGGACCGTACTACTGTTCAAGAAGGGAGACATCCATGACATTGGCAACTATCACCCGATCTGCCTATTGTCTGTCATCTACAAGTTGTTCACTCGAGTCATCCTAAATAGGATTGGCAGAACACTAGATGAAGGACAACCATGCGAGCAAGCCGGGTTCCGCAAAGGATTCAGCACCATCGACCATATCCACACGATAACCAAGCTCTTTGAGGTTTGTCGGGAGTTCAAGATGCCGCTCTGTCTAACGTTCATTGATTTAAAGAAGGCCTTTGATTCTGTTGAGACGGAAGCGGTCATTGAAACCCTAGCCAATCAGGGCATTCAAGCCCAATACATCAAGATCTTCCGTGAGCTGTATTGCGGATTCACTACCAGGATCTCACCATTCTACAAAGAAGTGATCGCTGATGTCAAGAGAGGGGTGCGGCAGGGTGATACCATTTCACCAAAACTCTTCAGGACCACCCTCGAGAACATCATGCGACGACTGGAATGGGAAGGAATGGGAGTGAAGATAGATGGTCGGCAACTACACCACCTCCACTTTGCTGATGACATTGTTTTAATAACACCAAACATCAGCCAAGAGGCACAAATGCTGGCCGACTTTGACCGTGAGTGTGGAAAGGTAGGACTACAGCTGAATCTTACGAAGACAATGTTTATGAGAAACAGCCTCGTTCCTGACGCCCCATTCGCTCTCAATGGAACGACCATCTCTGAATGCAACAGCTATGTGTACCTAGGTCGAGAAGTCAACATGACAAATGACCTGGCACCCGAGCTGCGCAGGAGGAAGAGAGCGGCTTGGAACGCCTTCAAGAACGTTGAAGAAATAGCTAAGAGGATGAAGAACCTCCGGCTCTGGGCACATCTCTTTGATTCCACTGTTCTTCCTGCATTAACATATGCCTCAGAGACCTGGGCCCTACGCAAACAAGATGAGAATGCCATTCAGGTCTTCCAAAGAAGAATAGAAAGAGCTGTGCTTGGAATATCACGTTTCACTCAAATGAGTGAACGAATCCGGAGTTCTGACATCCATCGACGATCAAGGATCCGGGACTCTGTCTCATTTGCCAAGGTGTCGAAAATCAGATGGGCTGGTCACGTAATGAGATTTAAAGACGACCACTGGACTAGAGCTGTTACCGACTGGATCCCACGGGATGTCAACAGACTGCGTGGCCGCCCACCTACCAGATGGTCAGACTTCTTCATGAAGATCATGAACGATCGGTTTGAGGCCCTTCATGTTCCCAGAGCGAACAGATGCCATTGGGCTACACTAGCATGCGACAGGGACCAATGGAGACGTTACTGGTGCCTGCTCGAGCAAATCGACGACTAACGGGAAGTTAAGTGATTAAATGATTAACCGTGAGCTACAGTTGCCAAGCTTTCATGTTTGAGTTTCAGTCATACAATGATCGAACACCCATCCCTCCACCAGGGTACATTCTCTACCCTCAATTTCCCCAGTATCTCCACCCCCAATCCCACCACTCCCACTGCCTCTATGGCAGACAATTTCCCCCCCACTCTCTCTCTATTTTGAACATTATGACTTGCAATACAGATACTGAGAGGCCACCAGGTTTGGTCCTTTCTCTACTCTCAGCACACGTCTCCCATCCCGAGCGATCCCTCCAACCCTCATTGACTTAGCGATCCCTTCTCCATCCCAGCTGCCTTCTCCCCCGGCCCGTGAGACAGGCCAAAGTCATCATTTAAGCCGGGGTCTAGCTGTACTTCTCCACAGCAGCTGTGGTCAGAAGCACAATATTTCTCCCCTTTGAAATGGTCCCTGTTTCTCTTGACCGCTCCTCCGTTAGCTGCCGGATGATTCTCCCTCAGCTGGGGCCTCGGGTTTAACCTCTGAGCAACTGAGTTGTCTGCGGTTAGACCCTCGAGAGCTCGGTTTCTTGGATGTCGCTGGCATTTTTGAAGAAAGGAATGTTCCCTCCTTTTGGCCTTTTATCCGTTGTGATTTTCTGCCAAGAGGAGTTGTTTTCCTGGCAGCTTGTCCTACCCAGCAGAACTGCGGCTGCCTACGGCTCTCCCTGTAGGATAACATTGGTTCGTCCTTTCTCCCTTGCCACAAGAAGCTTACGTTTATCGGGTTGCACCCATCACAGTGCTCCGGAGTCACTCCCATTCCTTTGTTTACCTGTAAACTCCTCTCCGTGCTCTCCTCCCCAATCAGTCTATCAGCTTTTTCCCCTAATCAGATTCGGTGAATTTGTAAGGTCAGATCCTTCTAGGACACTGAACTTGTCACTGTCACTGTCCTTCCATTGTTCATCGATATTCTCGAGCAGGCCCAGTAACGTCTCCATCACAAGACTTGTTGTGACTGTGTTTGGCATATCGAATACATCACGGGTAGCTTGCCAGGCTCTGCCGTGCGGGCGAGACACTCTCGGTAGCTTGCTGGGCTCTTCAAGAGGGGTGGAGGAGTCGAACTCGGGTCGGCCATGTTGGCTGTGTGCAAGGCAAACGCCCTAATATTGCCTTTCTCCTCTCCTTATATCTTTTGAATAGTTTACTTTAAAGCAGGGCTGGAGTGATAGCACAGCGGGTAGGGCGTTTGCCTTGCACGCAGCCAGCCCGGCCGAGCCGGGTTTGATTCCTCTGCCCCTCTCCGAGAGCCTGGCAAGCTACCGAGAGTATCTCACCCTATGGCAAAGCCTGGCAAGCTCCCCGTGACGCATTCGATATGCCAAACACAGTAACAACAAGTCTCACAATGGAGATGTTACTGGGCCTGCTTGAGCAAATCGATGAATAATGGGAGGACCGTGACTTTAAAGCAAAGTCCTTTTTGTATAGACACAGGAAGACAGTTAATATTATGCTTTTGTAACTTAGGATTTAATTGGCTTTGAATATTATTTACTCCTGGACATCTGCTTTCTTGACTTAAGCCTCAGTTGCCCTCAGTTCCTAACACCCCAAAAGCAGGGTCCCAACGAGGGACTGAATGGACCCAGGGCAAGCGGTGAGCTACCCTGGCATCAAAATGGGCCAGGCCAAAGCGTCACAATTCTTAACTATAAGTTAAGAGCTTGATCATGGACAAATGCTGTCATGATCCAAAAGTAACGACGAGACTATGGCCATGCTAGGGATAGGAAAGACTTTCTGACCTGAGCACTGTAGTCTGAGATCAAGATGACCCCAGGAGAGCAATTCTAGAAGCTTAATGTATCTCTTACTGTGTCGACAAAATGATTAATATTATGAATGTTTGTGTGTTTGTTGGACAAGGAGAGGAGAAACACACCCCCGGGATTCTGCTCTTGGGTGGGTCGTCCTGCTGAGAGAGAATCTATCCTAGAAGCAGCTTTCCCCGAGGGAAAGAACTTTACCCTATAGATTGTGGCCACACCTATGTGTAAGCCCCAACCCCTCCTGGTGTGGGGGGGATTTAACTAGGCCATAGAAGGGGCCAGGGGAATCTAGAGCCAGGAGGAGAAAGGGATTTCTGGGGGAGGAAGAAGCAGAAAGAGAATCAGAGGAGAATGGAGAGGAAAGTGGAATAGACTGCATCGGACACCAACCAGCCTGGCCCTCTTTCCTTCCTTTGCCTGTCCATCCATCAGCCTCCCCAGGGTGGGAGAAGCGGCTGGGACTACCAAATGCGGGCAGTGGGAGAGACAGAGCACCACTGCCCGTTGTGTTTTGAACATCTCCCCCTGATTCTGCTGCTCTCTCTCTCAGATGCAGACACTAGGAAGCCGGAATGCCCATGTGGGAAGCGCCTACCCCTCTCAGCGCTGCGGGCTCTCTTGTCCGTGTAGTTGAATTAATTCAAATCATTTCCCCCCCTATAATGAAGAGGAGTGTTTCCAGGCCCTGCACTCAAGAGTGATTGAAATGGGTCATTAATTTTCAACGGGTCCATCCAAAGCGATGAGTGTTTATTGAGCACCTACTCACTGGACACCGCCAGGTGCGGTGCTGGGGAGACAGGGAGGTGAGTGGTTCTTTCCCTGCCCTCAGGAGCGGGCTACCACTAGAGTCAGGCGGGGGAGCGGCTGGCTGCAGGAGAAGGGGGGTCCTGAGGTCATTTGAAGAAGAGACTCAAGCTGCTTCCAGGGTGCCCCTGTGGGAGGTGCCATGGAGGGGCATTGCCAACTGTGCCCGGATAGAGCCAGTGCTCTGGTGCACGGGGATGGTGCCGGGGGGCTCTGCCGCATCACTGCTGGGGGTTGAGGGCCCTGGGGAGGGTCCCTATGTGCCGTTCATGGACAAAGAGGAAGCGGAGTTCTGGAGAGACTCTGGGTGCGCTCTGTCACAGCGAGAATTCTCGTGCCTGTGACCGTTCCACTCTCTTCCCTGTGTTCTGTCCGGAGTCTCCTTCATGCAGTGTCTTCGGTCCTAGGAGGTGCCTCAAAGGACACGTGAAGTCAGGCGCTTTACTCCCAAGGAGTCCAGAGAGAGAGAGAGCGAGACAGAGAGAGAGACAGAGACAGAGACAGAGACAGAGACAGAGAAATGCAAGGAAGGATATAGGGTGTCCGTCCTACAGCTCTTCTGACTTTTACCAGTTTCTGGAAAGGAACATTTCCCTGAAAAGCTAGATCTGGAAAGAAATGTCCTCATTCTGCCAAAAGGCAAGGACTGCTCGATGACATCCCCCTGGTCTCTGAGCCCAGGCGAGGGACTGGTCAGTACTGTCCGCCTGGTCTCTGAGCCCCCCGGGCGAGGGACTAGTCAGTACTGGCGAGGGACTGGTCAGTACTTTGCACCTGGTCTCTGAGCCCCCCGGGCGAGGGACTGGTCAGTACTGGCAAGGGACTGGTCAGTACTGTCTGCCTGGTCTCTGAGCCCCCCGGGCGAGGGACTGGTCAGTACTGGCAACGGACTGGTCAGTACTATCTGCCTGATCTCTGAGCCCCCAGGCAAGGGACTGGTCAGTACTGGCGAGGGACTGGTCAGTACTGTCCGCCTCGTCTCTGAGTCCCCGGGTGAGGGACTGTCAGTACTGGGCAAGAGACTGGTCAGTAGTGTCCGCCTGGTCTCTGAGCCCCCAGGCGAGGGACTGGTCAGTACTGGGCAAGGGACTGGTCAGTAGTATCTGCTTAGTCTCTGATCCTGGGCTAGGGACGCAGCTCGCAGAGGCTCAGCCCTACCCCGGACCCCGCAGCTGCCCAGACCCCTCAGCTCTGTTGGCAGCGCATCCCCTTGCACCAGTGAGAGCCACACGAAGGACGTGGCAGCCTCACCCATGGGAGAAACTTCTCGCACGGACTCAGAGCACTGCGTAGAGGGGCACCCATGCAGAACAGGGCCCCGAAACGGTGCTGAGTCCCATTCAGGCAAGGGGCGGCCCCCATCCCCACTGCGGCCGCAGCACCCCTGTTCCTGCTCCTGGTGCTGCCGTCAGGGTCACCCCGAGAAGCGTCTCTCGGACCAGAGCTGCTGCTCCCGCTGTTCCTCCGCCCGCCCCCACTCCGGGCACTGTGGTTGCTTGCTGTGTGGTCCACCCTCAGCGATGCTCGGGGCTGACTCCTGGCTCCAATGCAAGAATTACTGTTGGTGATTCTTGGGGCACCCTGTGGGATGCCCAGGATTGAATCTGGGTCAGCCACACGAAAGGCAGGAGCCCTAACCACTGTACTATCTCTCCGGCCCCTACTCTATGAGCTTTAAGGCTGAACTGCTGCCAGCTGTATTGCTGGACCCTTTCCTGCCCAGCAGCCACGACCACACGCCGGCCTCGAGATATCCCCCCAGGCCCCTGCCAAGGTTGTCCCTGTCCCCCCTACCCCTCCATGGCCAGTGTGAGCCGTGGAAGATCCTCTGTCCAGCAAGACTCGTGACTGCGGCCTCTCAAACCTCTGGGCAGAGTCTGAACATTCAGGACACGTGTCCGTGTCTTGAGCAGGGACTCGGTTTCAGGGGACGCATGCAGATGCGCCGTGAGGACGCCGCTGCTCTTCCCACACAAGGGCTGTCCTTGCTCCGAGTTACGGCTTCTAAACAGACGGAGCGTGTCTCTTCCAGAGGATGACAAACGGCCAGGAAGCAGAGGTGATGGGTTTGCGAGTGGCCGCGACACGGGGGGAGTCAACCCTCCCGGGCTCGGCCTGGCCCCCTCCTGACCCCAGTGCCCTCTAAGAACGTTCTGCACTGAGCTCGAAGGAATCTGGATTCACATCACAACATCAGAGACTGGTCCCTCAGCCCCTTGAAGGCACGTTTTTTTTTAATTTAATTTAATTTAATTTTTGCTTTTTGGGTCACACTTGGTGATGCGCAGGGGTTACTCCTGGTTCTGCACTCAGGAGTTACTCCTGGCCGTGCTCAGGGGACCACATGGGATGCTGGGAATCGAACCCGGGTTGGCCGCATGCAAGGCAAATGCCCTACCCGCTGTGCTATCACTCCTGCCCCACATTTTTTTTTTTAAATCCTGCATTTTAGGGCCAGAGAAATAGCACAGCAGGGAAGGCTCTTGCCTTGCACGCGGCTGAGCCGGGTTCTAGTCCCGGCACCCCGTATGGTCTGGAGTCTCGCCGGGAGTGATCCCTGAGTGCAGAGACAGGAGTGATCCCTGGTCCCACCAGGTGTGGTCTACAAACAAGCAAACGAAGCCAGTAAGGGCGATTGGAAACCAGGCCCCGATCTGATTTGTCTCCACTGAGCCCTCGTCATGAGCGGGATACTTATCGTCCCCCCCTCACCCACCCCCCATCTTCCCAGGGGCAGTTCAGGATGGACACGCCCCTGAGACCCCATCAGTGCCAGAGCTCAGGAACACCCTCTGTCGTACTGTGCTACCTGTCTGTCTCTTCACTCTCGGGCCCCAGGTGCCAGTCTGTGAGCACCTGTGCCCAGTCGGCCTGCTTGCTCTGGGCGCCCCTCCAAGCCCCCGTGCTTACTGCTTTTATTTGCTTGAGGTGAACCAGTGTTGGTAGCTTGGTAGCTGTCCGCTCCCTTCACGAGCAGGCTGGTGAGAACCTGGGGAACTTGGGGTGGGGGGCTGGTGCTTCACTGCACATCAGAAACTGCAGAAGAAAAGGGTGGCTGAAACTTGTATTTTTTTGTTTAATTAACTTTTTTTTTGGGGGGGGAGGGTGTTGAAGTTTTGATGTAGGAGTCAAAGCCGTTCCAAATTAGGCTAGAGGGGGCACACATGTATTAGGGTGCTGGTCTGATTCAATCCTTGTACCACGTAGGGTCTCCCAAACACTGCCAAGAGTGATTCCTGAGCACGGAGCCAGGAGTCAGTCCTGAGCACCGCCAGGCGTGCCCACCCCCACTATCCTCTGCAAGAAATGCAAAACCATTCCAAGTAAAACATTAAATCATGATCACGATCATCCTGTTATTCGTCGATTGCCTCGAGCAGGCCCCAGTAATGTCTCCTTCATCCTAGCCCCGAGATTTTAAAAAGTGCCATATTCAAGTCTCTTTCAGAGTTAGGAGAATGAGTTACTCCTCATTGTTACTGGTATTTGGCATATTGGGTACGCCACAGGAAGTTTGCCAGACTCTGCCGTGTGGGCAGGTTACAAAACATTAAAATGACTAAGAAATACATAGAGAATCAGTGAGTTGCAGAACATTTTAGGGCTGTCCCTATGTGTAATTGAGATCTGCAAGGACAGAGGGTTGAGGACATGGGAAGATTACTTGAAGAATAACGGTCAAAATTACCTCTGTCTGCAAGCAAAGATGGAGCGATAGCACAGCGGTAGGGCGTTTGCCTTGCACGCAGCCAGCATGGCCGACCCGAGTTCGATTCCTCCGCCCCTCTCGGAGAGCCCGGCAAGCTACCGAGAGTATCTCACCCTCTCGGAGAGCCCGGCAAACTCCCCGTGACGTATTCGATATGCCAGACACAGTAACAACAAAGTCTCCAATGGAGACGTTACTGGGCCCGCTCGAGCAAATCGACGAACAACGGGAGGGCCTTTACCTTTTACCTTTACCTATATCATTTTATAATAAGATAGGTTTCAATTCATCAATAATACAGAACAACATTTACGCACCTATTTAGAGCTTTAAAATAAAATAAAGTAAAAATGGGCAGAACCAGGGACAGAAATGGGTAAATTCAGGGTTGCCAGCTGTATGCTGTCCGACCTGTATTGCCAAGATGAACAGCGCTAAGGGAAGCTCTGGACCCCTCAGCATCTGGGTGTCACCCTTGTGGGGACAAAAAGAAATAGAAAAGAAAATCTGGAAACTTCTTTCACTACCAAGGCAGACACAGTGTAGCCAATTCAGCCTCTTTACGCCAATGCAAACATTTCTCTTATCATCTTCCTACTTCCAATCAATTTCTGTCTTCATAAAGTGCATTTCTTAGATGCAGAATAGAACTAAGTCTATTTACCAAATGGACATGTACAGTTTTAGAATTAGCAGAGCAGACTACATGTTCTTTTCAAGGACGCGCAGAACAATTACCAAGATTAACCAAATTCAGTGCTATGAAAGTCTTACTATACATAAACAGATTCAATCACATAAGGTATATACTCAACCATAAAACGAATGAATTAGAAATCTCCACAGAAAGATATTGGATAATTCCCAAATAATTGGAAACCAAGTAACGTACTAGGAAATAGCCAGCCAGTTAAAGAAGTAATTAAATGGGAAATTAGAATATACATATTTTTGTTTGTTTGTTTGTTTGGGGGCCATATCCAGCAGTGCTCAGCGCTTAGTCCTGGTGCTGCACTCAGGGTTCACTCCTAGTGGAGCTTGGGGGACCCTTTGGAGTGCTGGGGACCGAGCCCAGGCTGACCACAGACAAGGCAGCGCCCTACCTACTGTACTATCTCTCAGGCCCCTAGAAAAATATTTTTATTTATTTATTTTTTTAATTTTAATTTTTATTAGTGAGACACCATGAGGTACAGTTGTAGACTTACACACTTTTGTGCTTGGGTTTCAGTTATACAATGATCGAGTACCCATCCCTCCACCGGTGCCCATTTCCCACCACCACGGATCCCAGTATCCCTCCCACCCCTCATCCCCACATCTCACCCTGCCTCTGTGGCAGGGCATTCCCTTTTGTTCTCTCTCTCCTTTTGGGTGTTGTGGTTTGCAAAAGAGGCACTGAGTGACAATCATGTTTGGTCTATAGTCTACTCTCAGCACGCATCTCCCATCCTGGGAGGATCCTCCCAACACCCTTTATTTGGTGCTCCCCTCTCTATCTGAGCTGCCCTTTCCCCTAGGGTGTGTGCGGCTGGCCTCCAAGCCATGGAGTAAGATTCCTGGTACTAATCTTGACCATTCTTGGGTGTTAGTCTCCTATTTTGTTACTTTAGAAAAATATTTTTAAACAGAAGTAAATTTAATATCTGAATCTGAGCACGTGAACCCGGTGTGGGATACTGTTGATGAAATTCTGAGAAAGACATTGACAGCCCTATTGACTTCCTATTGAAGCAGGAGCTCAGCTAGACGGGAAGAGCCCCTCTGTGGCAAGGAGTTCTGGGAAGGAATAAAACCAACTACCCCAAGGCTGCTAAGATCCCGCCCGTAGGCACAGGAAGTAAGTTCGGATCAAACCTTCCCCTGGCGCCAGCACAGACCAGAGCAGCCTGGGACCCTCTAGTGAAGCTCCGGCAGGAGCAAAGGCCAGGAAAGGACTTTCAAAGAAGACCACCAACCACTCCCCACTCTGCCCTCTTGGCAACCGCCCTCACAGTGCCCTCTTACCTAGGTACAAAGCCCCCACGTGGTCGCGTGGGAGAAACCCTACAGAAGCCACCTTGAGCAAAGGAGGCACAAATGCCCACGTGTTGCAGCCAAGCTCATGTGGTACCCGAGCACGTGTTGCCCGCATCTCCCCTCTTGAGATGTTGACTTTCATAGCTGATGTGGGGAGTGTCTTGGGGTTCCCCCTCCACTCTGGAGAAGCCCTCATTCTGTCTTATTTTTTCTCGCTTTTTGGGTCACACCCGGCGATGCACAGGGGTTACTCCTGGCTCTGCACTCAGGAGTTGCTCCTGGTGGTGCTCAGGGGACCCTATGGGATGCTGGGAATCGAACCCGGGTCGGCCACGTGCAAGGCAAACGCCCTACCCGCTGTGCTATCTCTCCAGCCCCCCTCATTCTGTCTTGAACACATTTTCTCTCTGTCTCTGTCTGTCTGTCTCTGCATGTAAGGGACAGGCCCAACATGGACTACCACCAGAATTAATTTAGCTTAGCTCAATAGGAACCTGCATTGCAAAATAACTTGTTTTTCAAGGAACAGGTCTAGATAAGCTTTTTCAGATCCGCTTTATAGGAGCCTGCACTGCAAAATAACTGGTTTTTCTGCCCCTGAGCAAGGAATTCAGATACAGGTACTCGAAGGGCGGGGGTCAGACCAGATAATCGGATGTCTCTCATAAGACCCATGTTGCAAGACCCAGGACTGCCTTAAAAACCTGTCAGTTCCTAAGCACCAACGCAAAATGCTGATCTTTAAACTATAGGCTAGGAAGTGATGTACCCTTAATGGGATTGGTTAAGAAAGCATATGTTGTTACAAATCTATTGGCTATGAAATGCGCGGGCTTTGCTGTAACGGCCAGTGAAGGCCTATATAAGATCCCCTTTGAAGGAGTTCGGGGTCTTGCCCCACCTAACTGACCTGCGTGTCTGTGTAGGCGGCCTGACCCTGGCTAGCCAGTCTTACAATAAACCTTGCTTGCTGTTTGCAGTCTCTGGAGTCTCTTTGTCGTTAAAGGGAGATCACGATCCGCGCCCTAACATTTGGAGGCCCCAGTGCCGCGCCCTAACATGCACCCCCCACCCCGTTCCTCAAAACTCCCAAATAAGGGACTAGAGGGATAGCGCAGTGGGTAGGGCATGTGCTTTGCCCATGGCCAACCCGGGATCGATTCCCAGCATCCCACAGGGTCCCCCAAGCACTGCCAGGAGTAATTCCTGAGTGCAGAGCCAGGAGTAAGCCCTGTGCATCCCTGAATGTGACCCGAAAAGAAAAACAAGCAAAACTTCCAAATAAAATCTCTTCTGCCACGTAGCTTGTCTCCCGCCACCCAGTTCTTTTCCGTGAGGGAAAGGCAGAGACTGAAGCCTCCTTTCCTGCAGGGAGCGAGGGTCACGGTCCTCGATTTCCCCAGCCAGTCCTGGGTGGCAGAGGTGGAGAGAGGCGGCCTTCTTGATCTCCTTCTTGAGGCGGCCGCCTCTCTCTTCCCCAGCTCACAAACGTCACCTGGGAACCCCACCGGCATCAGTGACTCTAGTAGAGCAGAAAAAAAATCCTAGAATTTCTCCTAAAGAAAATTTTAAAAGTCGGAGGACCAGAATGATAGTTCAACAGGTAGGGCAGTGGCCTTGCCCCTGGCTGACCTGGGTTCGATCTTGACATCCCAGATAGTCTCCCAAGCACTGCCAGGAATAATTCTTGAGTGCACAGCCAGAAGCAAGCCCTGAGCATTGCTGGGTGTGGCCCCCAAACCAAACACGCACAAAAGGTGAAAAGTAGAGTAACTCAATCCCAAAGAAAGTAGAAGAAAATCAACAATGAAATATTATAGAGTAGGGGCCAGAGCGATAGTACAGCGGGTAGGGCATTTGCCTTGCATGTGGCAGGCCTGGGTTCGATTCCCAGCATCCCATATGGTTCCCCAACACTGCCAGGAATAATTCCTGAGTGCAGAGCCAGGAGTAACCCCTGAACATTGCTGGGTGTGACCAAAAAAAAGCAAAAAAAAAAAAAAAAGAAAAAAACAAACAAACAAAAATTATAGAGCAACAAATCGATGATATATCTAACAGGAAACTCCAAATCAATGACACCAAAGTCTAGTTATTTGAGAAAAGTCAATCACGATCACAACCATACTGTTGTTCGTGGATTGCCTCGAGCTGGCCCCTGTAACGTCTCCTTTGTCCTAGCCCTGGGCTTTTTAAAAAGTGCCACATTCAAGGCTCTTTCAGGGTTAGGAGAATGAGACCCATCATTGTTACTGGTATTTGGCATATTGGGTATGCCACGGGGACTTTGCCAGACTCTGCCGTGTGGGCAGGCTACCGAATGTAGTAGCCTTACATTTTGTCCAAAGTAAGAATGAGCTAATAAGATGGCTTTTATAGTCTCTGGGTCTTGGCCTTTGATGGGATTACACGGCGCTGGGGGCCAGTTGGTGGGTGTGACCCCTGCCTACTGGAAGGTGGAGGATCTGGGTGGAGGATGCTCAGCCCCGATCCGAGCAGGCTTGGAGATCTCAGCCCCGGGACCCGCATGCCTTTGTTCCTCTGCCGGTACCTTCATGCGTGTGGAGAGACCAAAGAGAGAACAAAGGCATGCGGGTCCTGGGGCTGAGATCTCCAAGCCTGCTCAGATCAGGGCTGAGCATCTTCCACCCAGATCCTCCATATTCCAGTAGGCAGGGGTCACACCCACCAACTGGCCCCCTGGCACCGTGTAATCCCATCAACGGCCAAGACCCAGAGACTATAAAGCCCAGCTCCCAGAAGAGAACAGCGCAGAGTCTCCTGCCCCTGCACCTGGCTGTCCTCGCCGGGACCCCTTGGAGGAGGGCAGGTTGAGTTTCGCTCCCCGCCCTGACCAGGGCTTCAGCAGCCAAAGACCTCCAGAACCAGCCACCACCATGCTGAGAAAAGTCAATAAAATGGAGAAATTTCCAGGAAGTCCTGGGTAACTCCTGAAAAAGGTGAACACACAGAGATGGGAGCATCAGACGGGAGATGGATGATGCCGTAACGGATTCTAGAGACGCTTGAAAAGAGCAGGGAATGTCCCAAACGTCTGGCTGAGATGCAGGAGAAACGAGAAGCAGGAGAGTTCCAAACTCAATGTGAACTCGGTAGCGTGGGGCCTTCCCCGACAGACTTTGGCTCAGTGGGTTGGCTCCATCTCATGCTGGAACCCGGGGTCCAATCTCCAGCATCACATGGTCTCCTGAGCACCGCTGGGAGTGACTTAGAAGCACTTGTCCAACTCAGTCCCTCACCTCTCTGTTTGGGGTCCAACCAAACATTTTAGGGAGAAATAATCAATTTTACAGAAACTCTTCCAGGAAACGACATAAGACAGGACTTTGCAGCTCACTGTGTGACTTGTGATTTACTCCAGTACCAAAACTAGTCTGGGACAGTGCCAGAAAGGAAACCAGGTACCAGTACTCCTCCTACTCCTACAAAAAGGGTACCACGTCTCAAAGAAGTGTGATGCCGGTGTCACTTGGTAAAAATCAAACACTGTAATTAAATACAATCTCGGGCTGTAAAATAAAAACAATAGCCTGTGATCATCTTGATAGAGGCAGAGAGATCATAGGACACAATTTAGCATCAACTGCTTCTTTTGAAAATTCTCCTTCTTCCAGGGAGAGAAGGAAAGTTTTTAAACTAATTAACCCAGCCAGAGGGTGGAAACTTGAGTTCTTTCTTCCTAGAGGCAAGAAGGCCTGGCTTTATTTTTAATGCCCCACTTTTATATGGAGGTGCTAGTCAGTGCGATAAAGTGAGAGTAAATAAAACAGCCCCCCCCCCCCAGCACTCGTCTGACACCTGCTCAGCCCCACGGGGACTCTGCCAGCTTCCCCCCAAAGGTGGGCCACTGTGTGACCCCCTGCCCTGCTCCTCATCCACCCACAGGGATGCCCCCTCCCCAGCCCAGGTCTCCCACATTACAAAGGAGACACATCTCGCACCTGATTTAAGGGAATTCCAAAGACTACAAGAGGGGGTGAAGAGGGTCAGCCTCACCCTGGTGACCTTTTTTATTTTTACTTTTTATTGAATCAACGTGAGATAGAGTTTCCGAACTTTCATGTTTGAGATTCAGTCATACAATGATCGAACACCCATCCCTCCACCAGGGCACCTTCCCCACCACCGATGTCCCCAGTACCCTCCCCCCATCCCAACCCTCTCCTTGCCTCTATGGCAGACAATTTCCCCCATATTCTCTCTATACTTTGGGGAATTATGGTTTGCAATATAGACACCGAGAGGCCATCATGTTTGGTCCTGTATCTACTTTCAGCACACATCCCCCATCCCGAATGATCCTTCCAGCCATCATTGACTTAGTGATCCCTTCTCCATCCCAGCTGCCTTCTCCCCCAGCTCATGAGGCAGGCTTCCAACGATGGAGCAATCTTCCTGACCCTTGTGTCTACTGTCCTTGGGTGTCAGTCTCATGTTATTTGACGAAGAAGAAACCATCACAGACATCATTGCTAAGACGTACCCAGAGCTGAAGAGCACATGCGGCCAGATTCAGGAGGCCCAAAAGGTACCAGCTAGAAGAAATCCAAATAAAAATACTCCGAGACACATCCTGGTCAGAATGATGAAAACCCTAGACAGAGACAAAATTCTGAAAGCAGCAAGACGAAGGAAAGACATTGCCTATAAAGGTGCATCCTTAAGATTTACAGCCGACTTATCTGATGAAACCCTCAGGACCCGAAGACAGTGGTGGGATATAGTGAAAAAATTCAAAGAAATAAACACCTCACCAAAACTACTCTACCAGGCTAGACTCTCATTCATATCAGAAGGAGCAACCCTGGTTGCCTTGAACCTGGACCTCAAACCCACTTCCTGCACTCCCTCTGTGAGGGACAGGCCCAAAATGGACCACCACCAGAATTAATTTAGCTTAGCTTAATAGGAACCTGCATTGCAAAATAACTGGTTTTTCGAGGAACAGGTCTAGATAAGCTTTTTCAGATCTGCTTTATAGGAGCCTGCACTGCAAAATAACTGTTTTTTTCTGCCCCTGAGCAAGGAATTCAGATATAGGTACTCGAAGGGTGGGGGTCAGACCAGATAACCGGTTGTCTCTCACAAGACCCATGTTGCAAGACCCAGGACTGCCCTAAAAACCAGGACGTTCCTAAGCACTGACGCAAATGCTGATCTTTAAACTATAGGCTAAGGTGTGATGTACCCTTAATTGGATTGGTTAGGAAAGTATCTGTTATTACAAATCTATTGGCTATGAAATGCGTGGGCTCTGCTGTAACGGTCGGTGAAGGCCTATATAAGGTCTCCTTTGAAGAAGTTCGGGGTCTTTACCCAACCTGCCAGACCTGCGTGTCTGTGTAGGCGGTGGGACCCTGGCTAGCCAGTCTTGCAATAAACCCTGCTTGCTGTTTGCAGTCTCTGGAGTCTCTTTGTCGTCAAAGGGAGATTTCGATCCACGCCCTAACACCTCAGCTCCCAGCCAGCGCCGTCTCCTCAAAGGGGGGATGGAGGGTTGGAAGTGGGGGGCACAGCACTCCCCCTCCTGGGAAACTGTTCCTCACATTTCCTTCTTGGCCCTCTGGTTAGGAAATCCAGAGGCGCTTGCCTTGAACACAGCCCAAGTGGGGTTGAACCCCAGCACCACCCAATCGGGAGTGATCCCAGAGCACAGAGCCAGTCGGAAGCCCCAAGCACCTCTTGGCCCCTCAACGAAAACAAAGGCTTGACTTCTGCGACTCCAGCTTCTCGGGGTAGAGGGCTCAGCCTCGGAGAGCAGCTGAGTGCAGTGGACAGAGGAAAGGGACGGGTAGGGAATGACCTCTCCTGGGTGGGAGGTAAAGGCAGCACAGTGGGAAAACTGATCCACCATTGAGATGGGGAAGAGATGTAAAAGCGGGGAGGGGCATTAGGTCCTTGGAGGGTGATGGGTGTGGTGTTGGCATTACATTCAAGAACAGTCATCATTAGCAGTATTATAAATCACAGAGCCCCAATCAGTTAGAAAGAAAGAAAGAAAGAAAGAAAGAAGGAAGGAAGGAAGGAAGGAAGGAAGGAAGGAGAGAGAGAGAGAGAGAGAGAGAGAGAGAGAGAAAGAAAGAAAGAAAGAAAGAAAGAAAGAAAGAAAGAAAGAGAGTGATGTCGGTGGGGCCCACGGGCAACTTATGTGAAGTGGGGAGGAGAAAGACGGTCACCTTCTCCCCAACCGTCTCTGCCACCCGGGACCCAGGGTTACTGGGTCCTTGTCTTGCCTCACAGAAAGGAATTTCAGGAGTAGACAAGCAGTGAAATAAATAGATTTTATTTGGAGGATTTTTAAGGTGTGGAGGGGAGAGAGAGAGAGAGAGAGAGAGAGAGAGAGAGAGAGAGAGTGTAACATACTTAAGAGAGAACACAGGCTTCTCCAAGGGTGGAGAGAGAGCCCCTACATACATCCTAACATTAGACACTGTTGGGATCGGGAGTTCCCTAGCCCTGGGAGGCACGGAGAGACCAGATAGACACAATTCCTGCAGGAGTAAAAACGGGGTTTATTTAGACCAGCATGCTGGGGCTCCGCAGCATACCCCAAAAATGGGCAGTGGCTGAGAGCGCCCCGAACTTCTTCAAAGGGGATCTTATATAGGCCTTCACTGGCCGTTACAGCAAAGCCCGCGCATTTCATAGCCAATAGGTTTGTAACAACATATCCCTTCTTAACCAATCCATTTAAAATTACCTCACTCCTTAGCCTATAGATTCAAAGATCAGCATTTACGTACATTGATTGTCAGCACAAGCAAGGTTATAGCTGGAATCATTAAGCCTTAGGTAATCTCCCTTGACCATCCTCTTTTTGAGTTACCCAAGTCTGCAGGGTGCTTTAGTGAGACAATACATTCCAGGAAAGGGCAATTTCCCCCAACCACCCGCATCCTGAGTTATCCTTTACCCAAATCTGCAGGGTGCTTTACTGAGACAATACATTTCAGGGACAGTAAATCACTTTCCAAGTCCCCTCTCCCCCAGGTGCAAAGCAGCCAAGCAGTTTTACAGAAAGCAATGTTGCAAGTTAGCTAAAGTACACAAAAATTTGATGCCCTAATATGGATTCTTTCAACACGAAAGCATGAAAGTCCACATCTCAAGAGGGGAGTTGCGGGCAACACATGTGCTCGGGCACCATATGTGTGCCCTTCCTTCGTTCAAGGTGGCCTTTATAGGATTTCTCCAACCTACCCCCAGGTGGGCTCGTTGCTAAGGAGGTGACCAGGGGGCTTGGGAAAAGTGATGGTCTTCTGTGAAGTTCCTTTCCTGGCCTTTTGTTTCCGCAGGAGCTTCCCTGGGTCTGTTGCAGTGGATAGGTGAGGGTCTTATTAGGCCTTAGTTCCTGTTTTTCCTATTTTTCTGCAAGGCTGGCTTTTGCCATTGCCGAGGGAGGGGGCCTTTCCTGTCTACCTGCCTACATCAAGAGCAGCTTCTACCCATCCGCACATCCTCAGGCCTCACTGTCCTGAGCCCAGCAGGGGGTTGTGGGGAAGGGGAGAGGGGTGAGGACCGCATTTCTCCTTGCCCCACCCGGGATGGTGCCTGAGACCTGCCAGGAGCAGCCTCTGCTTCCCTGAAGTAGCTACAGTTCCTGTGTAGGATAACACTGTTCTGTCCTTCCTGCATAACCTCAGGAATAGTTGATAGTTTATTGGACTGAGGAAAAGAGAAAAACACCTTAAGAGGTATCTTGCCCTTGGGCAGTCAGGAAGGGCTTTCTTGTGTTGATTTGGCTTCCTGACTGGGTGGAGTGTCAACCCAGACTAGAAGGGAGCCCAGACTAGGAGAGAGCAGGGCTGAAAGATGGACTACCGAGAGACTAGCAAGGGGAACATGTGCTTGAAAGAATCTAGGCCCTCCATAACATAAATTTCTTCTATGGGATAAACTTCCTTGTAATAAACTGCCACTAAGACCAACCGGCCTGGCCCTCGTCTCTTCCTTCGTCTGCCCTTGGCCAACAGCCGTCCCGATGCAGGCCACACACAGCGGCTCTAGGGCACCGAACGCGGGCGGTGAGATAGAGCCGTCCAGAGAGCCCGCGAACACAGAACCTTCTGCGTGCATAGTTTTCCACATTCGTGAAGCTTCCCCTGACCTTTCTCTCAGCATCACCGGGCAAAATCCGCTGGGAAGTGTTTCCCAATCCGTGTGCAGCTTTCTTCCTCTGGCGCGTGGGCTTCCAGAAACTGCGATGGGCATTTCAGTGTTTCCAGCGCTTCATGTGCCGTCGGCTTTTCTGGGTGTGCGGGAGCGATGCGTTTAGCGAGGAGGGGTAGTTAGCATGAGCAGGGGGTGCCCAGGCCCGGTGGGGGGGCCCCCTGCCCAGCTCGGGATGACAATCCACAAACCCCACGGTTGGCCATGAGTCAACATTTGATTATTCGCCATAGTGCTCCCTTTAACTTTCCAACCAAAACAAGTTCAACGGGGGCTTTAAAATTTTAAAAGCAAGATATTTGGGGGAATAGTCTTTTCTGCTTGGTAATTGCCTCCTTTTGTCCTTATTTATTCTTTTCCACCAGGCGTCTGGCTGCCAAGGGCAGTGGGGGGCGGTGGGTTGTGCGAGCAGAAACAGCGGTTTCACCCACCACCCCCAGCTCCCAGTACAGACTTTCAAAAGGGACAAACAGCCGTGGGAGCCTAATAGAATTTCCTCAAATTATATTACTTGAGGAAGATGAACTGGACGTTTCACATAAACCTGTTACGAGGTATGAGAAACAATTAAACTTTTTCCTTGTCAACCTTTCATTTAAAATCCAGGTGTCGCCGGTTCTAACAGCCTTAATTTTGGCCCCAAGTTCTCAGCTTGTTGGCACGAAATTATCCTTTCAGACTCCAATTTTTCAAAACGCTACATGAACTGTGGTATTTTATATAATGAGCAGTAACAAGCGAGGAATTTGACACGCCGCTCTGGCAAATCACAGAAAGAGTACGCTGGCCCCCCCCCCAAAAAAAGAAAAAAACGATACCTTCTGCATTTAAAAGATTCTTTTTAAAAAACAGATCAGGGATGAGAAAGATAACACAGCGGGTAGGGCGCTTGCTTTGCATGGGGCCAACCTGGTTTGATCCCTGATACCCCAGAGGGTTCCCCTGAATCCCCTAGGAGTGAACCCTGAGCACAGAGCCAGGAGTAAGCTCTGAGCACCAACAGGTATGTCCCCCAAAGTCAGCCCAGCAGTTAGGGCGAGTGGTCTGCAGAGAAGAGAGACAGCAGAACTTGGGGAAGGGAAATGGGGGTGTTGGTGTTGCAAGCTGTTGGCAGCCTCAGTGGCTCCACAGAAACAAAGCCCTCGCTTGCTCTGCATGACATCAAGGCCATTTCTGTGCATGTCGCAGGCCCTGAGGAAGCCCCTGCATGGAGTCCAGAAGGAATTCCGGAGGTGCGGCTCGGGGCAGGGGAAGGCCACACCGTGTTTTACTCTGTGTCCCATGTGACGTGATTGGCGGTGGCTGGTCCCTCGTGGTGGTCAGACTCACATCGGTTCAAGTCCGGGCGGCTTGACTCGTCCCTCCTGTTTTTAACTTTAAGGTGCTGCGAAAATGGAACATGGCTCCATGCCAGGGTTAGAAGCACGTGGTGCCTCCCTCAGCAGTGCCTCTGCCAGGCCTCTCCCAGGGGGGCTCAGCTATGCCCGCAGTGGGGGTGTTCATAGCCCTTCCTCTAAGCCACCAGGCTCTGGGGAAAGGCTCACAGCCTGCTCTAGCCTGGCCCATGGGCTTTGGCTCATTTTGACGAGTCCCAGCTAAGCCCAGCTGCGGCTGGAGCGATAGCACAGCGGGTAGGGCACTTGCCTTGCACGCAGTCGACCTGGGTTTGATTCCCAGCATCCCATATGGTCCCCGAGCACCGCCAGGAGTAATTCCTGAGTGCATGAGCCAGGAGGAACCCCTGTGCATCACCGGCTGTGACCCAAAAAGGCAAAAAAAAAAAAAATCTAAGACCAGCTGCACAGCATCTGGCTTTGATGAAAGCACCATGATTCCCAAAGTTCCTCATATTTGGGCTGAGACACACTATAATATTCCAGCGTTAATCCCGCCATGGGGTCTTCTTCCCTCACTCAGGGTTCCCAGGCTCCTTCCCACCCCACACCCCCCTTTGCGACATACTTTATAATGATTAGGAATCATTAGGAATCGTTTGATCGGGAGGTAGTTCCCATTGAAAGCTGGGCACTGCGTGTATCAGGCCAATATTGGAAAGTTCCAGCATGTGGGAGATGAGGATAGGTTGGCAGGAACCAAGGCTGGGGGAGCAAGAGCCAGAGAGCTTCTTGGCTCTTCCTCCTCTTTCTTTTTTCTCTCTCAGTCCCGGGTGGCAGGGTCCCGTTGCCTCACCCCTGCTCTCCTGCTGCTGGCTGGGTTCAGGAGAGACAGAGGGAGCCGGCTTTGGGGAGGCAGGAAGGGTCCTGGGGCTGGGACCCCCGAGCTTCCCCCAAGAAGGAGACGGCAGGTGGGCTATCCTGAACGTCCAGAGGGGACGCAGTCTGGACCCTTGACGCAAACATGTGTGAGCTAACACACTTGTTCCCCGAGCACATGGGAGTTAATTGAACCACACCCGCGTGTGAGTCCCCTCTGGGGTGCACGGTTCAAGCAGCCCGTCATGTGGTTGATTCCGAGCAGCCCTGGCTACACCCAGGTGAGCCGGTGGTTGGATCAGCGTTTCCCAGCATGGGGCCATGTGCTCCTCGGTGGACTCCAGGGTAGCACAGAGGAGCCAAGGTGGAGGGAGAGTGAACGGAGGCACCAAGGCACGAGTCGGAGGCCAACCCGCGGGGCAGGAGTGCACGGAACAGGGTGAGGGTTCGCTAAAGCTTGGGGACCACTGCATTTGAGGGAGCATGGAGGAAAACAGAGCCCGAAGTCGGGGTAGGCGAGTGGACACTTGACCATTGCCTGGCGGATCTGATGGCCTCTTCTGGGCACTCTCTAAGCAGGTCACGCTTACCGAGGATTTCCTGACCCATTGAAAGCTGGGCACTCATGGATGTAATCTTACCCGACAGGGCACTTCTGGCTGAGCGAAAAAGACTGGGGTGAAGGGGAACAGAAAAATTCCCAGACTTTGGGGCTGGAGAGATAGCACAGCCGGTAGGGCATTTGCCTTGCATGTGGCCAACCCGGGTTCGATTCCCAGCATCCCATAGGGTCCCCTGAGCACCGCCAGGAGTAACTCCTGAGTGCAGAGCCAGGAGTAACTCCATGTGCATTGCCAGGTGTGACCCAAAAAGAAAAAGAAAATTCCCAGACTTTCAGGAAACCAATGAGAAGGGGGAGGAAGTTGCTTCGTGGGTGCTTTTGGCTCAAACTACGGATCTTTGAGTTTGGGAAGCTAAGAGGAAACGAAGCTGTAAGAATCTTGAAACAAATTCCTGCCCGTGTTTGTGATCTCTCACTCAGTGCTCACAGTGCTCTCTGACGCTCACTTTTGGAAAGCGAGCTCTCAAATGGCTCGTCTTTATTGAGTCTTTGTCATCACCTTCCTCTTGGTTTTCATGAAAATAAAACCCCACACATTGTTTCTGCAAAAGGATGATGAAAATTTCAGAACAACTGACTGGTATTTATCAGATTTGAGGACAAATGCATGGGCTGGAGCGATAGCACAGCGGTAGGGCGTTTGCCTTGCACGCAGCCAACATGGCCGACCCAAGTTCGATTCCTCCGCCCCTCTCGGAGAGCCCGGCCAGCTACCGAGAGTATCTCGCCCGCATCGCAGAGCCTGGCAAGCTCCCCATGACGTGTTCGATATGCCAGACACAGTAACAACAAAGTCTCACAGTGGAGACATTACTGGGCCCACTCGAGCAAATCGATGAACAACAGGAGGACAGTGACCGTGACCGTGAGGACAAATGCAACTGATAAGCAGGGAACGTGGCCAGGCAGAAGGTGTCGAGACCATCCCAATGAGGCCGAGGAAGGGTGCTGGGAACACTGGGTTTGGGTTTGCAGCTTGTGCAAATTTATCTTCCATGCAGGGGACCCCTCTCGGCCCTAGGAAGTACCCGAGATTCATTTGCTTCCTGGCCTGACATCTTCACTCCACTCACATGCATGGAGAGTCGAAGGTGTGTGTGTGTTGCGTGTGGAGAGTGTGAGGTGTGTGTGGTGCCGTGTGGAGAGTGTGAGGTGTGTGCACTACTGCGTGGAGACGGTGGTGTGTGACTGGTGCTCAGTGGGCGTGGGACACGCAGGGTCGCCAGGCAGACACTGGGGTCTCTAGTCCGGTGTGGGTAGCTAGCCATTTTATTTTGGAGGAAAACAAGTCAGAAATTCGAAAAGTCAGAGAAAAGCATCCCCTGGGCACCATCCCTCGTACCCACAGCTCTGTGGTTCGGGAAGAGCCTGTCCGTCAAGTCTGCCGCCTCCCCACACCCTCCGGAGTCTCGGGCTGGTCTTTCTGCTCCGTCGTTGTCACCGGAGGCTCACAGGCTTCCCTGCCCTCAGCCCACTCTCCATGGCCACAGACAGCCTTGGAGAAGAGCTTCTCTGTCTGTCCTTTGCAAGGCCATTGTTTTCGGGAGCAGAGACGGAGTGGTCTGCCTCGTCACTTAACAGGTTTCTCTGGAGTCACACTGACATTGTCAAATTGATCCGGCCACGTTTGGTGAGACTCTGCTCCAGGCGTTGGTACTGAGAGAGCATAAACGCCCCCCACGGAACCCGCAGCCTCCCCGTGGCTCCTGGGACCATCGCCAGACAGCGAGGCCGGGGCTGTGGCCAGGGGCATTTCCAAATGGACTCATGCAGCCCCCACACAGGCAGGACACTCGTGCCTCACCTCTGACCAATAAGACCCAGAAAGAAACACCCTTTGCCCCCCCACGGCAACAAGTGCAGCTTGCTTTCCCAACGGCGCCTTGACAATGGAAAGAAGAGCCTTTGATAGCCATTTTATTTCGGGGGGAAAGGGGAAAGCAAGTCAGAAATATGGAAAGCCAGGGCTGGAGGGGTAGCACAGCAGGGAGGGCGTTGCCTTGCACGCGGCCAACCCGGGTTTGATTCCCAGCATTCCATATGGTCCCCCGAGCACCGCCAGGAGTCATTCCTGAGTGCAGAGCCAGGAGGAACCCCTGAGCATCGCCGGGTGTGACCCAAAAAAGCAAAAATACATATATACATATATATATAGAAAGCCAAAAGAAAATGTTCCGTTTGCTTCACATATTTAAAAAAGAAGGAAGCACAAGCACCTTCCTAATTAAATGCACAGGCCTGGGAAGAAGCAGTTTCTAGAACCACTGCTCCCTCGAGCACCCCATTCAGCTCAAGTGCTTCCGATGAGCAGAAGCCCCGGGAATTAGGGACGAGAGTCTTCTCCGAGTCACTTCGTTAAGATCTCGTCCTCTTGCCACACGTGTCCCGGCATCTTTGGAGCCAGGCTTTACACGGGACTCTTTGGAGAAGCAAATTTGCTGTGCAGTGAAAACTCTGTTCTTGTAGGTATCTCTGACTGTCCAACATCCTGTCCCCCCACCTACCCAGAGTCTACTCATCCATTGGCCCACCCGTTGGTTTTCCAGACAGCAGCGGATGGATTCTCTAAGTCTCTGAGATCTCTCTAGACCAGACACTGTCCCGTGTGACTCTCTGATGACACAGACCCTACAGTGTCTCTGCGACTGCGTGTGTGTGACTTTATATGGCTACTGGACACAGTGTCCACTGGAGTTAGAGGTTCAGCTGGTACATGTGGTTGGAGCAGACTGAGGGCAGAGACTCTTCCCAGGGCTCTCTTGGGGGAGGGACAGCCTCCCCCTGACCTAGCAGCATCCTCCCAATCCCACCCAGAGGCAGCAACTGCACCCGGGCCGGCCATTCCCTGAAGACAGTCGTGGCCTCCTCCAATCCAGGACCCGCGATTCCAGCTGAAAGAATCCGTCACTTTGGCATCGTGGTCCAGGGCATCCAACCCAGGGGCCATCAGCGAGCTTCTCTGACCCACCAACAGTTTATTTAATGCACTTGTTGGCGGGCTCCCTAGGAGTGCTCAGGAGGCTTGAGACCCCGCTGGTGTGACCATGCAAGGCTGTAGGGTGGGATGTCGGGGCTTCTGTGGACCCAGGGATTTTCAGCCTCCCCGGCGGGGCCCCAGGGTCTCCAAGGCTGCACCTGGCAATGCCTGATCCCTGAGTGCTGTTCTGCTTCTGGGCCCCTGACTAAGGCAAGGGGAAGACTGTGCATAGACATTCAGTCAGTTTAATTTGGTTCTGGACGCTGAGGGACAAGGCCAGGGCCCTGCGCATGCTAAGCCTCACAGCCCCACAGAACTGTGCCCTCCCCTGATGTCTGTCGCAAGTGTCTTGTAATTAACCTTTTTTTTTTCTGTTTCCTATTTGAGCACTTTTTTAAAAAATTTTTTTTATTAATTTTATTGATTCACCGTGAGATAGTTTATAAGCTTTCATGTTTGGGTTACAATCACACAATGATCGAACATCCATCCCTCCACCAGTGCACATTCCCCATCACCCATATCCCCTCTGAGAAATGGCCCATATCACGGGGCCCAAGAGCAGCAGGTCAGGTGCTGGTGAGATGCTCGGCACCCCAGAGGCCCCCGGCCCAAGCCCCTCCAGGAGTGATCCCTGAGTGCAGAGCCAGGAGTCAGCCCCGAGCACTGCTAGCTGTGGCCCACCAAACCAAGCAAGCAAACAAACAAACGAAAGAGAGGTTAGAGCTAACAGAGCAACTGGTGGCAGGAAAATATTTATTTTTTGAAAAATTTAGCTTGTCAGGGGGCTGGAGCAATAGCACAGTGGGTAGGGTGTTTGCCTTGCACGCAGCTGACGCGGGTTCGATTCCCAACATCCCATATGGTCCCCCGAGCACTGCCAGGAGTAATTCCTGAGTGCATGAACCAGAAGTAACTCCTGTGCATCGCCGGGTGTGACCCAAAAAGCAAATAAATAAATAAATAAATAAATTTAGCTTGTCAAGGTTCAGTAAAACCTGAAAGCCTAAACCTGTGGGCACAACGCACTCCACTAGCATCGACGATCTTCCCAAACGCCTGCACCTCCAAGCTGGCCCAGGGCTCCTCAGCACTCAGCCGCCAGCATCTTTGGGACCTGGGCTGAACCAGTGGCCCCATTAGTCAGAATCGCTGATAGTGACCCCGGAGCCTCCTGAGCACTGCGGGGAGGTCGCCCCCTCCCCCAAGAAAACAACCCCAACAATAATGGCAAACTCATTATCAGCTCCACTTGACATGTGTTTTGGGCTGCTTTGAGCCCTGTTGGCCTCCGTGAAGAGTCTCGGACCCTGAGGATGCAAAGCCAAGGCTCCAGCCCTGGGGAACGTGCTTGGGAACCGGGTGGGTGCAGGCATGCAGGACCCCCATCTGTCATTCCTTCTCAAGGGGAACTCCAAGTGTCTTCCGGTGAACAGGCCCTACCGGGAGGGTGCCAGTAGGCCTCTCCGGTCTGACTTGCACACCCACACAGACTCCTCTCTGAAGCACTCAGAGTCGCGAGCACTGGGAGCTGAGTCTGCAGGGCGGAGGAGGAGAGGGCCAGGAATTCCACGTGGAAAGCACCAGTCAGAAGGGGCTCTGCTGTTATTCCCATAAGCTCCCCATTCACCCCACTGTGTGGTGGGCTATTTTAAGGTCCCAGGGGAGGGGGGCTCCTCGCCTTGCTCCTGTAAGAGTCTTTCTCATTTTCTAGCAAGCCCAGTGTGGCGGATTCCTTGCTGATTGGCACGACTTCTTTGTCCCCTGCAGCTTGTAAATTGGGACAGGGAGCATCTTGGCATCCTGACCACGGTTAAAAGGCGCCCAGCGGATGGCCCAGTGGACGCCCATTAGGAACAGTGGGTGTTTGGAGTCAGGCTAGCATGCTAGCGTGGTGATGAGAGGGGACCTCCCTCCCCCAGAACACCTGCCAGCATGCTCAGCCTCCAGGGACGGGTCAGCGAGGGAAAATGCGGACAAGGGGGGGACTTGCAGGGCCCTGCTCAGGATAGGAGATGGATGTGTTGATGGCCAGGGCGGCACGCCTGACCCTCACAGTTCCAGCAGGCACTGCCACCACCGTGAAAATAATAGGCTTGGTGCTGAGTGATTGTACAGCTGGAGGGTGCTGGCCTTGCGCATGGCTGGCCCGGGTTCAATCCCTGGCACCCCATACGGTCCTCCGAGCCCACCAGGAGTGATCCCTGAGTGCAGAGCCAGGAGTCGGCCCTGAGCACCCCTGGTGGATTCAAAAAGAACATGAAAGGGAAAAACTAACAAATGTTAGTTTGCTGGTCCCTCTGACTTGGGTGATGAGGAAGTACCTTGTGGTCCTGGCCGCCCCACTGAATATTTCTCCCAAACGTTCCTCTGAGTTAAGCCTTTCCACAGCCCAATGTGTTTCTTGCTGGAAGAGGCGGTGGTCGCTGTCCCTGAATGCCTTGTTTTCCAAGAAATCATGAATCAGCCAAAGGGCAACCTGAACGCGTGCTCCTCTTCCCTCATTTTGAGATGCAGTGCCTCTTTTATGCAAATCTTATTTTATTAAAGCATCATGAGTGACAACGTCTTTCATTATTGAGTTTTTGACATACAATATTTCATCACCAGTGCCAACTACCCTCCCCCAGCATTCCCAGGTCCTGTCCCCTACGCCCAGCCCGCCCTCCTGACAGGCATATTTAAGTTTGGGTCTCATGATTCTGGGCTGGAGCGATAGCACGGCGGTACGGCGTTTGCCTTGCATGCAGCCAGCCCAGGCGAGCCGGGTTCGATTCCTCCGCCCCTCTCGGAGAGCCCAGCAAGCTACCGAGAGTATCTCGCCCGCATGGCAGAGCCTGGCAAGCTACCCGTGAAGTATTTGATATGCCAAACACAGTAACAACAAATCTCCAGGGACTGGAGAGATAGCACAGTGGGTAGGGCGTTTACCTTGCACGCAGCCAACCCGGGTTCGATTCCCAGCATCCCATATGGTCCCCCTGAGCAATGCCAGGACTAACTCCTGAGTGAAGAGCCAGGAGGCACCCCTTTGCATGGCCGGGTGTGACCCAAAAAGAAAAAAAAATGGAGACGTTACTGGGCCCGCTCTAGCAAATCGATGAACAATGGGAGGACAGTGGACAGTGACAGTCCCATGATTCCAGTGCTGTCGACCCTGAGGTCTGGATACTCAGCTCTAGATAATAGCTCAACACCCAAGTGTCCCTGAACCCTGTTGGCCCCTGTCCCATTGCTCCCCACCTATCTCGTCTCCCTTTTCCTTTTCCTCTATCTTTTTCACAGTTTGTTTTTATGAATCTATTCCCCTTTGGGTTTTTGAAAAACTGTCCTTGGACGTTTCTTTGGAGGAAGTATCGATCTGTCCTTGGTGCAGTCCAGAGCTGGGAGCTATTTCCAAATGTTCGGGTCATTTCCTGACCCAGTGTTTGGTTGCAGAAACTAAACTTGGCTCACAAGAGCTGGCTTCACCTCCTGCCATGGCTGCACCGGCTCACACATTTTATTGATCAAAAATGCAAGTCAGTCCGGTTCCAGTTACAATGAATTCTTCTGAAATCAAGGACTACTTGATTTCAAGCGGAGGAGAAATGCTGTACTTTATCCTGTCAAAGCATTCTAATTTTACTGTTATGTTTTCCACTGGGAGCTTGAAGTTGTGTGCCTTTTATAAAGGGACGTCAGACGTCGGAGCTTGAGGGAGAGAAAGGATACCAGGTGAAGTAAAGACGTTTGGAACCTTCTGGAGTCAAAGAGAAGTGAAACGGACCAGGCTTTGTCTCTGAGCTTTGACATTGAACCTGACCTAGCAGACAGCACTCACAGCGCACCTAGCCCTCCAGCAGTCGGCAGCAGCAAGAAGCCATCCGTGTTCTTCCAGAGCTGTTTCCAAGATGAAGTGTTCGTGGTGACACAGCAAATGCAATTAAGACTTAAAATCTGTTCAAAACAACTGAGCAATAAATTACATGAAATAAGAACATGATGGGATATTTGCAAACAAATCCGCAAGCTTTAAGGAAAGTCTAAATATGTTTGCATCGAGAAAGAGTGATCTTTTGCCTGGAAACAATGAATGAAAAGTACGAGCAAGTAAGACTCGAGTTCTCCATCAGACTTGGCTTCGGCAAACACTGGCATGATGAAATTCGCCCTCCGGGAGACAAGTTGGTCTCACCCTGCCAATGTGATGGATTCTGCAGTGGAACCATTACATGTGAACACCCCCCACCCCCCACTCCCCCGGAAGTAGACCCTTTCCAAGCGACGTGGCAAGAATGCACTTGGTTTGGATTCAAAGTCCCCTTGTTCAAATCTGTGACAAGGAGGGGGAGTACCTGGAAGATGGCTGATCACAATGGAGCAACCTCCATGCCATCTGTACTGCATTTGGGAAGACGGTGTCTTCACCCTCGGATGACACTGAGAACCGTCTTAGGGTTGATTATGACACATACATGTGAAACATTGAGTAGCTCTTCACTCGTATTACTTCTCATCCCAATGCTCATCGATTTGCTCGAGTGGGCGCCAGTAATGTCTCCATTCGTCCCTGTCATGTGCTAGTGAAGCCCAGTGGCGCCTGCTCGCTCCAGGAACCCAAAGAGCAACAAACTGTTTGTTCAGGGTCTTGATGAAGAAGTCCAGCCATCTCATAGGTGGGCGGCAAGGCGTTCTTTTGACATCCTGTGGAATCCAGTCGGTAACAGCTCTTGTCCAGTGGCCATCTACCAAATCACAGTACGTGTCTGGCCCATATGATTTTCAACGCCTTGGCCAACGAGACCGCATCCCTGATTCTCGATCTTTGACGAAGGTCGGAACTCCGGATTCCTCCTCTCACTTGAGTGAAGCGTGACACTCTAAGCGTAGCTCTTTTGATTTCTCTTTGGGAGACCCAAATAGCGTTCTCATCCTGTTTTCGTAGGGCCCAGGTCTCTGAGGCGTATGTTAGTGCATTAAGAATTTGTAAAAGGGGCTGGAGCGATAGCACAGTGGGTAGGGTGTTTGCCTTGCACACGAACGACCTGGGTTCGATTCCCAGCACCCCATATGGTCCCCCGAGCACCGCCAGGAGTAATTCCTGAGTGAAGAGCCAGGAGTAACCCCTGGGCATCGCTGGGTGTGACCCAAAAAGGAAAAAAAAAGAATTTGTAATAATTACCGGATTGATTGGGGGAAATGTACATTGGACATGCTGATGGGAACCCCAGGATGTATCCCCTACATTGCCACCAGCTGGTGTTCTACTTTGGGTTCCTGAGACACATCCTTCCAGATGAAGGTAGCCTATTAGAGACGATTCCAAATGGGCCCCTGGTCGAATGTAAGTGCCTGGCTGGGCTCTCTGTTTTGATGACTGTTGCTCCACTGTGCAGAAGCTTTTCAGGGTTGAGGGAGTCCCGTTGGCTTATTTTTGCTTTTATTTCCTTTGCTGTTGGAGTTAAAAGACCCCTTCAAGAGCCATATCAAGGAGTTCCCACCTATGTGGGTGAGCGATAGCACAGCGGGTAGGGCGTCTGCCTTGCACGCAGCCAACATGGCCGACCCGAGTTCGATTCCTCCGCCCCTCTCGGAGAGCCCGGCAAGCTACCGAGAGTATTCGATATGCCAGACACAGTAACCACAAAGTCTCCAATGGAGACGTTACTGGGCCCGCTCGAGCAAATCGACGATCAACGGGAGGGCCTTTACCTTTACCTTATAGCTTTGGGTCTAACATTCAAATTTCTCCTTGATTTTAAATTACTTTTCGTCGATAGTATATGGTGTTCTAGTTTTACTGTTTCACATGCTCTTGTCCGCATTTTCCCAGCAGCATTTCTTTTAAAAATTTTTCTGTCTTCATTGTCTTCTCTTAATTCCATTGTTGATGAGTTGCCCGGGTGTGTGGTGGGGGTTTATTTCTGTACCCCCATTATCTTTCACTAGTTTGTGTTTTTCTATCGAACCCAACCTGATGGTGTTTTAAAACTCACTAATACTTTGTAGTTTGAAGACAAGGAATGATGCCTCTATTTTTATTTTTCTCAGAAATGCTTTTACCTTTCAAGGTGTTCTGTGATTTCATGTCAAGTGCGGGGTCATTTTGTTCTATTTCTGTGAAGAGAACCATTGGGAATTTGATGTGGATTGTACTAAAACTGTATGCTGTTCTAGGTAAAGAGCCAATTGAAGATGATGGATTCTTTAAATTCGTGAACACAAGACGCTGAAAACTTTATAATGATATAAATTGATGTTGTCTCAATAAAATGTCTTAAGAAAAATTAATGACTATTGGGCCGGAGAAGTAACACCATGGGAGAGGCTCTTGCCTTGCACACTGATGACCCAGATTCTATCCGCAGCACCCCTATGGCATCCTGAGCACGGGCAGGACCGATCCCCGAGCATAGAGCCAAGCGCAAGCCCTGAGGACTTCTGAGTGGGGCTCGGAACCAAGCCGAAGAAAATAAACACCCACTCCTTGAAGAGAGAGAGAAGGTGGGGGAGAGAGAAAGTATCTGTATCGCAAACCATAATGCCGAGAGAGAGAGAGAGAGAGAGAGAGAGAGAGAGAGAGAGAGAGAGAGAGAGAAAGGGAGAGAGAGTATCTGTATTGCAAACCATAATGCCGAGAGAGAGAGAGAAAGAGAGAACGGGAGAGAGAAAGAGAAAGGGAGAGAGAGAGAAAGGGAGAGAGAGAGAAAGGGAGAGAGAGTATCTGTATTGCAAACCATAATGCCGAGAGAGAGAGAGAGAAAGGGAGAGAGAAAGAGAAAGGGAGAGAGAGAGAAACGGAGAGAGAGGATCTGTATTGCAAACCATAATGCCAAAAGAGAGAGAAAGAGAGAGAGAGAGGGAGAGAGAGAGAGGGAGAGAGAGAAAGGGAGAGAGTATGTGTATTGCAAACCATAATGCCAAAAGAGAGAGAGAGAGAGAGGGAGAGAGAGAGAGGGAGAGAGAGAAAGGGAGAGAGTATGTGTATTGCAAACCATAATGCCAAAAGAGAGAGAGAGAGAGGGAGAGAGAGAGAGAACCTGTATTGCAAACCATAATGCCGAGAGAGAGAGAGAAAGGGAGAGAGAGAGAAAGGGAGAGAGATAGAAAGGGAGAGAGTATCTGTATTGCAAACCATAATGCCGAGAGAGAGAGAGAGAGAGAGGGAGAGAGAGAGAAAGGGAGAGAGTATGTGTATTGCAAACCATAATGCCAAAAGAGAGAGAGAGAGAGGGAGGGAGAGAGAGAAAGGGAGAGAGTATATGTATTGCAAACCATAATGCTGAGAGAGAGAGAGAGAAAGGGAGAGAGAAAGAGAAAGGGAGAGAGAGAAAGGGAGAAAGAGTATCTGTATTGCAAACCATAATGCCGAGAGAGAGAGAGAGAAAGGGAGAGAGAAAGAGAAAGGGAGAGAGAGAGAAAGGGAGAGAGAGGATCTGTATTGCAAACCATAATGCCAAAAGAGAGAGAAAGAGAGAGAGAGAGAGAGGGAGAGAGAGAGAGGGAGAGAGAGAAAGGGAGAGAGTATGTGTATTGCAAACCATAATGCCAAAAGAGAGAGAGAGAGAGAGGGAGAGAGAGAGCCTGTATTGCAAACCATAATGCCGAGAGACAGAGAGAGAAAGGGAGAGAGAGAGAAAGGGAGAGAGTATCTGTATTGCAAACCATAATGCTGAGAGAGAGAGAGAGAAAGGGGGGAGAGAGAGAAAGGGAGAGAGAGAGAAAGGGAGAGGGTATCTGTATTGCAAACCATAATGCTGAGAGAGAGAGAGAGAGAGAGAGAGAGAGAGGCAATTCCCCAAGAGATTGGAGAGAAATGAGGTCAGGGAGGCAGTAGGAAGACAAGAAAGGTAGGGGTGAGTGAGTGTGTGTGTGGGTGTGGAGCAGACACAGAAGGACAACGGTGTTGTCATTCCACTGGGAAACTGGGCCGTCGTGCAGGGAAGGAGCTTCCGTCCCAGAGTTATTCCCCACAGTGGGATGGGAGCCCAAGTACTCGGATTGAGAACGGATCCTGGAGAGATATAAAACCCCAAGAACTCCCCGTCTCTCCATGCCGACAAGCAGAGTTCTCTCCAATGGCAGGATGCAGCCCTGTGAGAGTCAAGGGGCAGAGGTGTGTGTATGTGTGTGTGTGTGTGTGTGTCTGTGTGGTGTGTATCTGTGCACGTGTGTGTGTCTGTGCTTGTGGTGTGTGTGTCTGTGTGTGTGGTGTTTGTGTCTGTGTGTGTGTGTTGTATGTTTCTCTGTGTGTGTGTGTGAGCCCCGCGGGTCCCTCAGGGCAGGCAGCTCACTCCCCCAGAGGCCCTGGTGGCTGAGTGTGTCTCCCAGGAGCCGACCTATATCCAGTCCCTGTTTTCCCACCCTTGGTGCCTTGGTTGTGTTCCCCGCACAACGTGCCCTGTTGAAGTACAGACGCCTGCTGTCCCCTTGCATCTACAAGTGGCTCATCCCGTCACTCTCTGTTCTTTCCTGCCGGGTGCCAGGCTGTAGGGGTGGTTCTGAGACCCGAGATGACAGCCAGCGTGATGGGAACTTTGACCAGAGCAGAGAATGAGAGATGGGCATCCCTGCCTCCATCCCACTCCTGAACTCGGGTACGCCGACGTTGTCAATCCCAGGCTATGCCCCTAGTCTCATTTGCAGCGGAAAGCACTCCTCACCAATGCGGCACTAAATGCAGTGGCAAAATTGCTCCGATTAAACATGAACTGTGCCTTATTGATTATGTATGTGTGTGTGTGTGTATGTAGGAGATTATAATAAATTGGGAGGTGGCCTGGAATGTTGGTCCTGACCCACAGATATTTATTAGCTGATAGGAGTAGAAGAAGGTGCCAGTCAGAATTTTCCTACTCAGGGTCAAGTTGTTTTTTCTTCAAGAAGGAAACAGGGTAGACACCAGTGGGGTTAAGGAGAATAAATTCACTTCATCCAAATGGTGAAGAGTGGCTCACAGATCGGTTTTATTTTAGCAGATGTTTAACACTCTTAATCAACAATTGCAAGGCAAAATGGAATATATTTATTGCAGATGACAAGATTGTTGGAATGAAGACGAGCTTGGGAATTGGATGAAGACAATTGATCATGAAGACAATTAATCATTGGAGACGGCTGCTCATTTACATGTGCCGAGATATACTACATTTGCAGCAAAATAAAGTGCCTCATCCATCGCGTAGCCTCGCTCAGAAGTCGTTTGGATGACAGTGCGAGGACAGAGCAGAGGACAGTCGTCTGGTCCCTTGTCCTCCCTCCCACTCCCACCGCAGCGTGATCACCAACATCGCCACCAGGCCCTGAGCCCAGGAGAGAGAGCTGAGCCTCCCTGTGCCCATTTCATGCCTTCCCTTGGCTGCAGGACGGGCTGGCACCTTTACAGAACACACAGTCACAGAGAGAGGTCAGAGGCACCACCAATCCGTGAAACAGGAGAACGACGGGTTACCCAATCGGAAGGCAGGTTCACGGACATTCCCGCCAGAGGATGCTGGGCATCTTGGAAGGGAGCAGCTAGGGCTGAGCAGAGAACCTGTGCAGGAAGCTTCGGCTGTGCCCAGTTTCTGTGAATTAGCAGATTTATTGCACCAGCGTCTCATCTGCTAAACCAAGAACCAGGCAGAAAGTCTTTTATCTCTTCACGGTATATTTAAACGATTACTTTTCATGTTAAAGCATGCATAAGCACTGAATTAGAACACGGGGTTTATTTGTGACTGAGTTGTTAACAAGAAAATTCCTGGGGGGGATAAACAATTGGGGGAAAAAATTAAAAAGTGTCGGAATATTTTCTATCCAATTATCTCTTACAGTGGAGGGGATGATCAAGCATCTCTAGGGGTGATCCCACGGATATGGCATTTTCCTTAAAGTTTAATAGTTCTGAAAAATGGCATTTTCTGTTGGTTGCATCTTTCCTCTCTACAAGCCATCATAGTAGGTCAAATATTCCAAAGGAACAAGGGTTATATAAAGGCTTATTAGTTTTTGTTATATAACGCAAAAATTCCCATACTGTGGAACTGACTGGCAGATAAATGCCCTTTGAGCCCAGATGAGGACCTGGAGAGAATGGGTCAGGTGGCCTGGTCTTGCAGCCCGGATTCTGTCCGTAAAAGCAGAAACCTTCAGCTGTGCATGTCATGAGCTCGAAGGATTCTTCAGTGATGTCACTCGCCATGTAATCTTTAATCTCGCTTCCTGTGTTGATAAGCAGAGTCGTCCAATGAAGAAAGAAACCTCCAAAAGCAATGAGGCAGTCATATGCCATGGACCAAGCCTTGGTCATATTTCGTATCATTCACAAAAATGAACTTGGAGGGGGTGGGTCTCATGTTGACCCGCAGTCAGGCTGTTTGCCGCAACACACACACACACACACACACACACACACACACACACACAGCATGTTATTTTATTGTCGCTCGAGTTTTGGGTTTGGGGTTTCAGCCTACAGTGCTGGAGGCTCCCTGGATCTGACTGTGGGGTTCCTTGGGGGAGAAAACGCGGGAGAAAATCTGACCTTGAGTCCAGACAAAAAATCCTTCTTGAATACAAGCAAAGACGTGAGTTGCAGAAGGAAAAAAGCAGCACTCTGATTTGTCTCTCAAAATACCATTAAGAAAATAGAAAGATGAAACCAAGGCTGGGAGGGCCTATTTGCAGATCACATAACTGACAAAATACTCTGTACACAGACTAGATAAAGAACTCTTAGAACTCGATATTAAGAAAACCACCTCCGTGAGCGAACGTTTCAAACAGACTCTGAGACACTTTGCCAATGGCGAGAGATGGATAGAAAAAAAGAACATAAGAAAATGACCAACATCAACCATCGTTCAGAAAATGCCCATTGCAATTACAACAGGATGCAGGGCATGTTTTTCCGTGCAGACTAAGAAACCGATGAGTAGCTAATGCTGGCTGGAATACAGAGCAACAGGAATGTTTGCATGCCGTGGGGAGGAATACAGAGTGCCTTGAGAATCTCTCACAAAATTGAGCGTTCACTTAGTCTGAGAGGCCAAGACCCCAACCCTGCCCAATAACATAAAGGAGATGAACTGCACACAAAACTTCACCCGTGTCTTTGGCGTCTGTGTTCAGCATCACCCCATGGTCACGGTCACGGTCACGGTCCTCCCGTTGTTCATCGATTTGCTCGAGCGGGCCCAGTAACATCTCCATCATGAGACTTGTTGTTACTGTCTTTGGCATATCGAATACGTCATGGGGAGCTTGCCAGGCTCTGTCATGTGGGTGAGATACTCTCGGTAGCTTGCCGGGCTCTCCGAGAGGGGCGGAGGAATCAAACTCGGGTTGGCCACCCACCCCACACTAGAAAAAAGCTCACCTGCCAACTTACTGGTCCTTTCAAAAACCGATGGCCCCATCGAGTGATGGAGAAGCTTTCAGGGCTGAAAAGGAGTGTGGATGGGTGAGATGCTCCATCCCCGACCCCCCCAGAGTACCTCCTGCTCACAAAGGGGGTCAAGCTCATCACGTGACACAAGCCATGAGCACTTGCAGTTCTAGTACGTTCCTGAAAAGGCAAAATGCAGGGATAGAAGGCAGATGAGTTATTCCCTGGGCTGGATAAAAGAAGGCTACAGAGGATTTGGGGGCAGGATGCAGATCTTTCAAAGACTGAGCCCCATCTCAGTATTTGGCGGAGACGGTTTCAATCCTGCAAATCGATCATCGGCCGCTACACCGGAAGCCAGTGAGCTGTACTCCTCACTCTGGGGTCTCTCCATCCCCTTGCAGGGCGGGGAGCAGGGCTGAGAGGCGGCGTTTGCATGCGGGTGCAGAGAGTAGCGTCCTGGCTGTCCACCGCACCACACACACACACACACACACACACACACACACACACACACACACACAGAGCATTTTTTTTTATTGTCTCTCGAGTTTTGGGTTGTTTCAGCCTACAGTGCTGGAGGCTCCCTGGATCTGGCTGTGGGGTTCCTGGAGGGGGCTAGGCCACGCAGGGAGGTCGGACCCCGGCCTCCCACAATGCCAATCATGTCGTCAGCCTGCTGAGCTATCTCACCAGCCCCAACGCCTCATTTCCAAGCCAATAGCCCTGAAGGGGCTATTGGGGGGAGCAGAGGGAAATTACGGGGGAGCATTGTCGAGATGATTGCGCATAAGGTCCATTTCTGGGAGAGAAGAAAGGCCGCGTGATTGGGTGAGAGCATGGCTGCTCTTCGGAGATGCAGCCTGAAGTGCTCAAAGGGAATGAATACTATGGCATCGAGCAAGTCACTTCTAAAGGTTCGAATTGTTATGGAAATAAACCTCTGTGGGGTGTGTGTGTGTGTGTGTGTGTGTGTGTGTGTGAGAGAGAGAGAGAGAGAGAAAGAGAGAGAGAGAGAGAGAAAGCAAAATGCCCATAATCATGAATCTAAATAAAATACTTTAAATACTATTCTTTCTATTTTTCTGTATGTTTAAAAATCTTCAAATTGAGGGGCCCGAGCGATAGCACAGCAGGTAGGGCATTTGCCTTACACGCAGCCGACCTGGGTTCGATTCCCAGCATCCCATAAGGTCCCCCGAGCACCGCCAGGAGTAATTCCTGCGTGCAGAGTCAGGACTAAACCCTGTGCAATGCCGGCGTGACCCAAAAAGAAAAAAAAAAATCTTCAAATTGAAAGTTGGTTCCCCCAAAATGTGTTAAGCTCTTTTCATCTAAAAGTGACCTTTGAAGAAGTTTATTCTATTAAAGTAATTAAGAGT
Organism: Sorex fumeus; assembly: GCF_029834395.1. NCBI lineage: Eukaryota > Metazoa > Chordata > Mammalia > Eulipotyphla > Soricidae > Sorex > Sorex fumeus. Next base: position 2,051,615 of record NW_026606199.1, on the reverse strand, counting down.
GTGTATAAAGATGTCCCAACACTCCAGAAAGCAGAGCTCTTCAGTGAGAAAAGGCAGGGGACACCAGCTGCCCCGGGAGGTGGCGTGAGCCGTGACACAGAGGCACCAAGACTGTCTCATGGGGCGGGGAAGAGCATTTGCAGGAAAGGGTGAGGAGTGAGTAGCTTAGAGTAATCATAAGGCAGTAGAAAAGCAAGCAAGCAAACATTAAATGTATTTTGCTAAATATTTAATGAAATGGGAAGTGTTTATACTATTTTAAATAAAAGGACCAGAATACAAAGACCGTCTATGTAAATCTATTTTCTAAAAAACAAATTACGAATAAACCTGGGGAAAATCAGCTAAAAGCTATAAGGAGTTTGTCACTGGGAATAGGTGTTCTGTTTTTGTTTGTTTATACCTTGCCCTACTTTCCTACCTTTTACAGAGCTCTTCCTTTTTATTCTGTTACTTCTCAGCCTCTGAGACTGTGTCTAGGATAGCCACGCAGCCCAGGGAAGGGACTTCCCGAGCTTCTAGAAGAATCTTTTTTTTTTTTTCCCTTTATTTTATTTTATTTTTTTTAAAGTTGTAGTCTAGAAGAATCTTTAAAATAAGCTTCCGCAGGTCACCTGACCACAGAGAGGAGCGCTTGCAGGTACGAGCTTAATAAAAGTGTGATGGATGAATTGGTTCACAGTCATTTCACTGATGCGGAGACCTCGAGAGTTCCACGGAGCCCTCATCATGGAGAGAACATGCCCAGACATGCCAGCTACCTTGCTCGACCTTTCAAAATGCGCGTTCATTTCCTCTGATGTGGAAAAAGCAGAATGAGTCCAAAAAGAAAGAAAAAAAAAAAACAACCAAAACCTCTCATTAGATGGAGCGGAAAAAAGGTTGATGTTGTCTTCCAGAGTTTCCCGACCCCTGACCCCTGAGTGGGGTCTGCTGGGAGCTGGGAGGCAGGCCAGGAGGACCCCCACCCCAGTTCCACGGGCTCCCACCTCCGGGTTGTTCTGTGCCAGACAAGGGAGGTTCAGAGAGTGACAACCTGCGTTTGTTCTGGAAATCACGGGGCTCACCACTTGAGTAGCCGAGGGGGGAGAAGTTGCAACCAGGCCTTGTGTGGGAACAAGATGCCTCTTGTCAAAAATGCAGGCGGAATCTGGGTCATGGGGGGCGGGGAGCCCCTGGGTTTCGGAGAGGCTTCATCTGCGCCGGGTCCTGGGGGGAAGCACCACTGCCTCCTGCAAGCCGGGCTCATAGCAGGGACTCCGAGCCCGGAGCGTGAAGCCCAGGCCCAGACTGTCCAATTTGGAGTAATTGCTCTTTGGGGAAGTGTTGGGGTGTGTTTGCCTTGGAGGGTTCCTCAGAATGAGGATTTGATGACTTTGCCTGGAGAAACTGCCCCTGCAGCCTTGCCTCAGCCCAGCAGTCAGGAAAGTCGGAAGCATCTTCCTACTGGAAGACTCTGCCAGGAGAGCTGGGGGCCCGTGACCAGGCACCCGAGCTGGGACCACTTACTAACCAACGGCCTCTCCCGCTAGCGACCCCTCCCACTGGTGACGGCAGGCGAGTGCCAGGCTAATTGGACGTTAAGAGCAATCACTGGCTGTCACCCAGCGAGGATTTTTCAAGTAAATTGTCCTCTACAAGAAATGACAAAACACGCATTTTATTTTCTTGAATAAAAATGGTTTGAGCAGACACTGTTTAATAGAAGCTATTTTCTCTTTGTGTTATTTCTGGGGACCACTGGGAAGAACGGAACTCAATTCCAAATGTCAAACTTCCATCTGGTTGGAACAGGAAGTTGGCCATAAAATTCCAACGCTGTCTGCTGCTAATACGCCCTGGAATGGGCATGCACCCCTAAATACAGGGCCAGGAGGGTGGGTGGGCTTGACGCCTGTGAGCCTCGCAGTCTGGCCTCCAGGAGGCTGCAGCTCCGAGCCCCACCCAGGGAACTTGCGAGATTCTGCTTACGTGAAATGCTTCACAGCATCCCTTCCCTTTATCTTACGCAGGCCTCTCAGAGAAAGAAATCATTTTATTCAAGAAATTCTGAATCTGGGGCTGGAGCGATAGCACAGCCGGGAGGGCATTTGCCTTGCATGTGGCCAACACGGGTTCGATTCCCAGCATCCCATATGGTCCCTTGAGCACCGCCAGGAGTCATTCCTGAGTGCAGAGCCAGGAGTGAAGCCGTGTGCACCACCGGGTGTGACCCAAAAAGAAAAAAATAAGAGAAATTCTGAATATTTTTCTCATTTGTTGGAATGAAAGGGCACTCCAGAAGTCACCTGTCGTTGGTCTCTCTGCCACTGGCTCTCTGACTCTCTGTCACTGTCTTCTATCTCGACCTGGCTGGGAATAGTCACAATTCAATTTCCACGGGCAGGCCCCGTGGGCACAGTAGGGGTGGCCCTGCCACATCTGTTCTTTCCCAAAGTCCACTCTTACTCTAGTGATCAGCCCACCTGCACCAGCAGCCCATTGCCTGCACATGCATGCACACAGGCCTGTGCATGCATGCACACGCCTACACACATGTTCATGTATGCATGCCTGCACACATATGCACATGCCTGAACACGCATGCCTGCAGGAGTGCATGCATACCCCCGCCTCTCCCCCTGTGCACAGACTGCTGATCAAGTAAGTCTCCACCCTTTGAAGAGTGTGCTGTGTTCAGTAGATGGGTCCAGTCCAAATCCTACACATCAGAAGAAGGTCTCCAGGGCTGGAGTGGTAGTACAGCAGGTGGGCATTTGCCTTGCATACGGCCCACCCAGGTTTGAGCCCTGGTATGCGATATGGTTCCCCTAAGCCCCCCCAGGAGTGATCCCTGAGCACGGAGCAAGGAGTAAGGCCTGAACACCACTGGGCATGCCTCCTCCCCCAAAAAAACCAACAACAACAAAAAAGAAAAAATGGGGTTCAGAGGGAGAAAGTTGATGTCAGGTGCTCAGTGGGTTCTGACAGTGCTGGGGCCCGGTCAGTCCCCTGCCCTGGGGGTCTCCTGTGGGGTACAGAGCAGCAGCAGCCTGAAAGATGGACACCAGCTGACCTCCTCTCTGTGCTCTCCACAAGGCAGGTGGCCCCTGACAGGCTGGGGTGGGCCGGGGTGTCCACGCACTCTCAGGCGCCCACTGGAAGCAGGGTGTTAACCACTTCCTGCCCTGTGGCTCAGGAGCTCACCCTGGCCCTGGGCTGGCCAGGAGTTACCCTCTGAGAGAGACGGTCGGCAGGGCCAGACCCCACGCCCCAGGTGCATGTCCCGCCCAGCCCTGGAGACCGTGGGTGCGGGGACACAGCATGGTCCCGTGGGCTGAGCCAGCAGCTCTGGAATGGAGCAGGCCCCGTTAACCCATGTGTAAGGATACTCGGGGAAGCCCCCTGCTCCCCCAGTCAGGTGGAGATCAAGCCAAATTTCAAAACACCGAAGTAAAACTCTCTTCAGAGACCACGGCTCCAGCAGGTCCCCTGGGGTTCCTCTGTGTCACAGAGTTCAAACACTGCAGGTTATGGGGCTGCCCCCTCCTGCTCATACCCACTTTTCCCAACACAGGGGCCCCCTGCCAAGCTCCTAAAGGGCTTCCAACTTGGAGGGGTCCCACGGGTTGCTTAGCCCACTCATCTGGGGGTCAACTCTGGAAGAACCAGGCTCTCAGGCCCCCAGGGAAAGGGCGCCTCTGCCTGGTACCATCCTGCAAAGCGCCGAAGATGCACGAGGCTCTGATCCTGGAGGAGGAATCTCGCCGGAAACTCCAGGTTCTGCCCACGTGCCAGGTGCAGCGTGTGAACGGGTTTGGGTGGTTCTTGCTGTTCTGGGTATCAACCCATGGAGACTGCTTTGGGGCCACTGCAAGATGTTCTAATGCCCAGGTAAGTCTTCGGAGCAGGGCACTGCAGCCAGGACCCCGAGAGGGAGACCCCGGAGGGGCAGGCTTGGGGGACTCCAGGCCGAGTCTTGGGTGTTCTGAGCGTGCCAGAGGACACTTGTGGTGGTGGCCAGGTCCTATGTCCAGGCTCTGCCTACTCTTAGGGAACGAGAACCACTGCCCCACAAATGGGGTGAAGCACATGCCCTATTAGATCATGATTGTGAAACACAAGTTCCACTGAAGGATAATGTTGGTTTGCCCTTCCTTCCTGGCCATGGGAGCTTTGGTTTGTTGATTGCCCCCCAACCTGTCCATTACCTTTGTCTCCTGATCAGACTCTGACTTGTAAATATTGTCTTTCTCTTCTCCTTACTGTCCTTCACATGGTTAGTTATTTCAGAACAATTGCTTTTTGTATGGATACAGAAAGACAGTTAAAAAGACAAGCCTGAGGCTTGGGAGTTGATTGACTCCAGATACCTCCTGGACATCTGCTCTATCGACTTAGGCCTCAGGTGCCCTCACTTCCTAGATCCCCAAAAGCAGGGTCCCGACGAGGAACTGATGGACCCAGGGCAAGCAGTGAGCAAGTTACCCTGGCATCAAAATGGACCTGGCCAAAGTGCCATAATATTTATAAGAGCTTGGTCATGGACAAATTCCATCATGATCCAAAAAGTAATAACTAGATTTGGACCCTGTTGGGGTTAGGAATGATTAATCTGGCCTGAGCACTGTAGTCTGAGTCCATAGCGAGATGTCCCCAGGAGAGTCACACTATAAGCCTGAAAGTGTCTATTACTGAGTCCATACAGAATGGTAAATATGAGGAAGTAGAATTAAAGATGTTAGGAGAGGAGAAACACACCTTACGGGCTGTTTTGCCTTCATGGGCTGCAGGTAGTCCAGAAGACTGGGAAGACATTTTTGATCACGCTTCCTGTGGGGAGGCATGGTTGGGGAGGCATGGTGAGGGGATGAAAAAGGAGCGACTGTGGGGAGAAAGGGAGGAATTGATTGAAGGAGAAAGGAGAGAAGAGTGAGACAGCAGAGAGAGAGATAGAGGAGTTGGATATAACAGGAAGAAGGAATTGTGTAGTTAGAGAGATAGACACACACAGGGTTGGAGAGAGCTCGGAGAGACGAGAGATTGAATAAACAGCAACTGATCAGCAACCAGCTTGGCCCTCGTTCTTCCTTCCTCTGTCCAAGGCAACAGCAGGCCCTGGTTGTGAAGCGACTCGAGAGAGAGCCACCCGGAGAGCCCCCGAACGCCCTCTAATGTGTAATCCCTGAGTGAAGGAGTTTTCACAGCTCCCCTCTCGCTTACACAGTGCGAGAGTGGGGATTTCCACACCCTACCACCGGTGGCCAGCACTGTCTCAAACACGCTGCTCAGAAAACAGCCAGCTCAAGCCTTGTCTCCAGGACACCTCCCTAGCAAATGCTGAAGCACGTTGGCATACGGAAGAGAGGACGCTATTCATCTGCAAGAAAGGAAAAAAATAACACCTTGTTTATGGTATTATTTGGGGAAGGGGGTGCACCCAGCAATGATTAGGGCTTACTCCTAACTCCGTGCTCAGAATTCACTCCTGGCAGGGCTTGGTAGACCATATATGGGGTGCTGGGGTCTAACTCAGGCCAAGTGCGTGCAAGTCCAGTGTCTTAATTTACTGAACTACCTTTCAGCCTCTTCACCAAGAAGTGGATGCCCTATTAACTGAAGGGAAAATGAGAAAAGCAGCCCTGAACCATTCATTAGCCAGCTGGTGGCAGTGTTTTCATTAAGAAAAGACAAACATTCATGCTTTACTTTAGATTCATTTTATCACATCTCTAAGAGGAGGAAAGTCAGCAAGAAATGCTTAAACTCCCCCCCCCCCAATGACCACAGATGGGGTTTGGGGCGACCCAGAGAACCATGGGCTCTCAGGAGGCACACCAAGAATGTTCTCTGTCTCCTCCATCACTGGCGCCTTGAGGAATATTTCTGGAACAGCCCCTGCCTTGCCCAGGTGCCCAGGGAGGCACAGCTGCCAGTGCCTGGTAGACCAGTTGACCCGAGCTGCATCCCGGAAGAGCGAAGCTTTCCATTTGGCTGGGCCCAGCCACCGAGATGGGAGTTGTACTCTGTTCTCACCTTGGCTCACGCCCTCCCTTCACACAGCACTGCTGAGTCCTGCGTCACAGGCAGGCAGGCACCCAGAGGATTATTTCTGTAACGCGATCAGGTGACAAGCCAGCCGGCATCCTTGCCAACGTTTAAATCCCATTATGCCAAGGAGGGATTGCCAATCAGGTCTGGGAAGAACGTCCTCCTACTGAAAGGTACTCAAAATATCTCATCTTGACCTCTCCATCTGGGGAAGTGGTTTTATTCCTCCTCCGGGGGGCCGGATCCTCCCACCTGCCTGTGTGACTGGCACGGGCTCCATCCCTCCATCTGGGAGCTGGATGCTGGGCCGGCACTGAGGCAGGCAAAGCCAGCACCCGGCCCAGACAGCTGACCCCGGGCCCAGCAGGAGGCAGAGCAGCCTCCAAGCAGCTTGCGTGTCTCAATTTCCTCCCTCATTTAGATGCTGGGTCTTCTCCCCCGGAAGGGGACAGGTTTTTCTGGGTGCTGGGTTTTATTTCCAAAGTACAATGTTCTGCTGGTACAGAGGAAGTGTTGGCATCACCATAGACGCCGTCTCGACATCTGGCATTTACCTGCTGCCCAGAGACGTGAAGCCCTAGGGATGAAGAATTGACCTTCTGTCCCCAAACCCTCTGGAAGGGAAACGCTGGGTTTGCAGTTCTCAGAGCATGGAAGCCGGCATTGGGGAGACACTGCAGGGGGGAGGCTTAACCGAGTACCAGGACTGACCTGCCCCAGGAAAGGCAGCCAGACCAGTGCGGGCTCTCCCCACGGAACCTCGGGGTCTGCTCCAGCTGCAGCACTGGTGTGACCTCGCAGACATGACGAGGGAAGCTCTGGGCTCGTGGTTCAAGCTGGCTTTGGGGCAAGGTGCCACGAGCAGCTGGAAACCCAGTCTTCCTCGGACACTCGGGACTGTCTCGGAGAGGAGCTTCCGGCAGCCCTGACTAAGACCTAAGCCAAAGGCCAGGAGGCTCCATCCTGCTGCTCATGAGCCAAATGAGTGAAAATGGTGCAGAGAGAGGCTTTGCTTCAAAGTGCCGGCTCTGAGCAGCTGTTCTCAAATTTGTTCAAGAGCCACGCAATCCCAGGAAGGCTCGGACATCAGGGAGGCTGGTTCCAGACCCAGGGAAGGAAGCCAGGAGACACGCCCACAGGAGGTGGGGCTGCAACCTAGGGCCTGGCTCCCTTCCACTGACCCACTGCATGATCAGCCAGGGCTGGCTGTGGACCCCTGGGATCATCGATGTCACCTGCTCACCCACCTCTTGGAGTCGAACAAAAGCCCTTGGAAGGGACCGGAAGTGGCCTGTGTTTTGAGCCGAGCGGGCACCCACAGCTAGGCTGGAGGGTCAGAGTTGCTTCACTCCTGGAGCGCAGGTCACAGATCAGCTTCTGGGAATCTCTGAACACCCGTCGGAGGCCTCCTCTCTTAGGAAGGGAAATTGGGGCTGAGGGGCATGGTAGGAAAGCCCCAAATGTGGGGGGGGGGGTGCCCGGAAGTGGAGGTCTGCTCAGTCTAGCTCTGCTACTCACAGCTGCCCAAGGTTCATGGGACCTGGCAAGTCAAGATGGTGCAGAAACTGTGCGTCCCTTAGCGCACCCAGGAGAGCAGCCTGGAGGGGTCTCTGCCTGCCAGCAGATAGGCTCCCAAGACCAACAGTCGCCCTGTTCCTGTCAGCTGTGCGATTCATCTGAGCTGTAGATCCTGGCAACATCCTCACGTTCTCCGAATGGCCCAGGCGGTGTGGGCAGCAGGGCCGGAGGTCACCTGGTGCTAGTGGACTCAGCAAACATGACCCACCTTAGCCCATTCCAAATGGGAGTACTTTCCTCAGCCTCTTCCTGGGCCAGTGAATGACCAGAGAGGCTCAAGAGAGGCTCCCCTACTGGGGTCACAAAAAAAGGGGAGCCATGTTGCATTCACAGTCAGGCCAAGCGTGCTTCCTGGGAGGCCTGATACCCGGGGTCCAGAGCCCTGGGACCCCTGATGCCCCAGAGTGCTGTCTGCCCAGATCAGTCACCCAGAGGGATCTCTCTCACCATTCACTGCCTTTTCTTTTCACTGTATTTCCTTCCCTCACTCCCTCCCTTCTTCCTTCCTTCCTTCCTTCCTTCCTTCCTTCCTTCCTTCCTTTCTTCCTTCCTTCCTCCCTTCCTTCTCTTTCTCCTTCCTTCCTTCTTCTCTCCCTCCCTCCCCCTCCCTCCTTCCCTGCCTTTCCTTCCTTCCTTCCTTCCTTCCTTCCTTCCTTCCTTCCTTCCTTCCTCCCTTCCTTCTCTTTCTCCTTCCTTCCTTCTTCTCTCCCTCCCTCCCCCTCCCTCCTTCCCTGCCTTTCCTTCCTTCCTTCCTTCCTTCCTTCCTTCCTTCCTTCCTTTCTTTCTTCCTTCCTCCCTTCCTTCTCTTTCTCCTTCCTTCCTTCTTCTCTCCCTCCCTCCCTCCCTCCCCCTCCCTCCTTCCCTGTCTCCCTTCCTTCCTTCCTTCCTTCCTTCCTTCCTTCCTCCCTTCCTTCTCTTTCTCCTTCCTTCCTTCTTCTCTCCCTCCCTCCCTCCCTCCCCTCCCTCCTTCCCTGCCTCCTTCCCTTCCTTCCTTCCTCCTTCCCTTCCCTTCCCTTCCCTTCTCCTTTCCTTCTCCTCCTTTCTTCTTTCTTTCTTTCTTTCTTTCTTTCTTTCTTTCTTTCTTTCTTTCTTTCTTTCCCCTTCCTTTCCTTCTCCTTCTTTCTTCTTTCTTCTCTTTCTCTCTTTCTTTCTCTCCCCTTCCCTCCCTCCTTTCTTTTGCTTGCCTTGTATTAAATGTTCATTTTATGAATAACATAAGTCAAAGAATTCATCATACAACTTTCTTTAACCCCCTTTCTCAGTATCTTTCAGCACTTGAGCTGATTATATTGGAAATCATCTCCTCGTTCCCAAAATAGACCTGAATTGCTTCTTGACTTTTCAGTGATAGTCATGGGGAGCAAAAGCATCATTTGGGTGGGATGAGTACTTGCCATTTGCAAATTGGATGAGAAGAACGTGCTCATCGCCACGCTAGAAACACATCTGTCACCTGTGACCTCAGAGGAAAACGCTGTCCATAGGAACCTGGACAGTGAGCTTACTACTGGACGCTTGTTTTCTATTGAGATAATATTTTAACTTTAAAATGGCCAATTTTCTAGACATTTATCTGTAAACCTATCAAAAAAGCATCATTAATGGCCTTATGTCCTTTCCAGCTACTCTGGCTCAAGAGGACTTCTGTTTAAAAAAAAAATAGTAAGAAGAAAAACTAATTACAAACTGGAGACATAGTACATTAGGCAAGGCACCTTTCTTGCACCCAGCTGATCTGGTTTTGATCCCCAGCACCCCAGATGGTTCTCCCAAGCCATACCAGGAATGAGCAGAGCCAGGTGTGGCCAAAAGGCAAAAGAAATTGTCTTATTTTTGATTTTCAGTTTGGGCCAAAGAGCGGTTTACTGTTCATTGTGTTTCTTTGGGCCTTTTGTTTAAGCTCCGCTTACTCCAGCTGGTCATTTCTGAGCCATAGAGTCAGCTCTCAGGAAGGAAGTCATTTGTTCATTTAGGCAGCCAGTATTGAGAGCATCCCAGTCACTGTGTCAAGTACAGGAAAGGCAACGGGGAAGAAAAAGATATTTGTCCCCAGGCTATTACGTCCTGTTCCAGTGAGTCATGAATTGTGTTGGCCGTTTCCTAAGCTGGCCAGGGACTCTTGCATGAGCCGGCTTCTGACCGGCTGCTTCTCTGCCGTGCTTATAATCTCGTGAATTCTCTGCCAAGATTCTGGCTGGCCCTACCAGGTATAATGGGTGTTCTCAAAACCTTACAGAAACCTACACCACTGGTTTGAATGCCAGTTGGAGGGAAGGTGAGTGAGATTTCCAGGGCCACCAACTTATCGCCAGGCTCAATTGTCTGGGCACGTTTGTCATCCCCACAGGGACTGTGCAAACACTGCCACACACAGCTCCGTCTCTCCCAGTTCTGTGGTCAGGATTGGAGCTCCCTTGTTCTCTCACAATATTGCATTGCAATTTTTTATTAAAAAATTTTTAATAGTGAGACATCCAATGGAGATGTTACTGGGCCCGCTCGAGCAAATCGACGATCAACGGGAGGGCCTTTACCTTTACCTTTACCTTTAGTGAGACATCATGAGGTACAGTTGCAGACTTACACATTTTTGTGCTTGGGTTTCAATTATACAATGATCAAAACACCCATCCCTCCACCAGTGCCCATTTCCCACCACCACGGATCCCAGTATCCCTCCCCCCCCCCCATCCCCCCCCCCCCCCCCCCCCCGTCCCACCCTGCCTCTGTGGCAGGGCATTCCCTTTTGTTCTCTCTCTCTTGTTGGGTGTTGTGGTTTGCAAAAGAGGCAATGGGTGACAATCATGTTTGGTCTATAGTCTACTTTCAGCATGCTTCTCCCATCCTGGGAGGATACTCCCAACACCTTTATTTGGTGTTCCCCTCTTTATCTGAGCTCCCTTTTCCCCTAGTATGTGTGGTTGGCCTCCAAGTCATGGAGTAAAATTCCTGGTACTAATCTCGGCCATTCTTGGGTGTTAGTTTCCTATTTTGTTACTTTATGTTCCCCAGATGATGCATTGCGATTTTTTAATTTACACACACTTTATGTAATTTATTTAGCCTTGCCCACCATTAAGACCAGGTTGAGATAGGTATTTATAAGAACCGTGTTTGAAGCATGGTTATTATCAAGGACATAAAATAAAAATGGAGAACGCAGAGTATGAAGCAAATCAATTGTAACCGCAACAGTCCTGCATCAGCCTGGACAATTAGCATAAAAAACTTACACCTCTCAAGAAATAAGAGAACCATAATGAGACGGAGCAAAGCGGGCACCTCTCTGGGTGTGTGGGTCTATTTGCTTGTGAAATTGCCTGAGAGTTTCTTATTAGTCCCCGGGAAGAAGCCAGTGATGCCAAACGTTGTCTGGTGCTGGATGTGGCCGGGAATTCAGGGGATGACACATTCTCTGAGCTAAGCCAACGCGGCTGCTCCCTCTTCTGCCTGAAAACATCCCAAATTAGTCAGAGTTCTCTAAAGGACTGGAGATAGATAAAAATATCGATAGGCTGGGGATACAGAAATGGATGTAAGCGTGGAGTGGACCCAGAGTTGAAAGCGTAACAGAGGCAGAAATACAAGACAGAGACGTATTTCTTCATGCGTGGAGATGGGGCCTGACTGTAGAGATACGTGTAGACAGAGATACAGAGACAGGTCTCTCCACGGACTAGACACAGACACAGATGTTGTGTGGAGAGAGATAATGAGGCAGTCAGAGAGGTGGGGGCATAATGCGGGAAGATTCAGATGGTGTTGCAGATACAAACGTGGACGCGTCTATCGGACACAGATAGGGATGGGGATGTTGTCTGGACAGAGCTAATGAGGTGGGTCTGATCTAGAAATCGATGTGGCATCACTGTGGATTGATGTAAACACAGACATCGATTATATCTGGGTACCACTGTATAGCTACAGATTCAGGTGTTGCATGGACATAGCTAAAGATGCGGATTAGTGATGGATACAGATATAGATAACACAGAGATCAAGGGGAGCCGACCCCCACCGTCTGCTGTTTGCAGGCTGGAGACTGCGGGGAGTTGACGGTGTGGCTCATCCGTGTCAGCAGGCCTGAGGACTGGGGGCAAGAGAGATTGACTCAGGGGGTCGGGGGGTATGAGAGCTTGAGAAAGAGGGTGAGAGTCACCCTCCCTCCTCTCTGTTCTGCTCAGTCTTTCCGAGTGGGCAGATCAGACAGGAGACCCTTCCCCCTCCCCTCTTTCTCACCTGCGATTCCAAAGCAAATCTCTTCCCTAATCAACCAGAAATACCGTCTGACCAGCTCCCTGGTTCCTGGTCCCTACCCTTTCACTGCTCAGCTCACCTGTGTCTAACAGGAAGCTAAGAGGAGGCATTGAGGCCGTGAGCATCCTTGACCCTGCATGCTGTCCAGGCCGGCACAGAGCTGGACTGACCTTCCCTGCTGGTCCCTCTAGGCCTTTTTTTAAAAAAATTTTTATTAGTGAAACACCATGAGGTACAGTTGTAGACTTACACATTTTTGTGCTTGGGTTTCAGTTATACAATGATCCAGTACCCATCCCTCCACCAGTGCTCATTCTTCATCATTTACATTTTAAAAAATTTTTTTGTTAGTGAAACCCCATGAGGTACAGTTGTAGATTTACAAATTTTTGTGCTTGGGTTTCAATTGTACAATGATCAAACACCCATCCTTCCACCAGTGCCCATTTCCCACCACCACGGATCCCAGTATCCCTCCCACCCCCCACCCCACCCCATCCCACCTTGCCTCTGTGGCAGGGCATTCCCTTTTGTTCTCTCTCTCTTATTGGGTGTTGTGGTTTGCAAAAGAGGCAATGGGTGACAATCATGTTTGGTCTATAGTCTACTTTCAGCATGCTTCTCCCATCCTGGGAGGATCCTCCCAACACCCTTTATTTGGTGCTCCTTTCTCTATCTGAGCTCCCTTTTCCCTTAGAGTGTGTGGCTGTGTAGGCCTTTCGTTTTGCAGAACTTCAGAGACTCAGAGGGTGACCACCTTGGAATGAAAACCTAGTGGACAGTCCACTTTCCAGAGCACTCCTATGGGGTGCCTGTACCACACGTCCCCTCCACAAATGAGCGCCACACTGGCTTCAGAGTTGTCACTCATGTGCCAGGTCAAGCAAGCAGGCATGTGGTTCACACATGTAAGGTCACGCATGTGACCTACATATATAGGAAAACCTGTGGTTTCTCTTAGGAGGTCAAGCACGAGTACCTGAGGCCATACATATAAACATGTCATTCATACTAATGAGTTCATAAATACACACCTGTAGCTCACGCATGAGAACATGCATCTGGCTGGCACAAGCTCATACGTGTACATGCATGTGGTTCACACAAATGAGGCTCTATGTGCAAACATGTGATTCACCCCGACCTTGACAAGGAACAGACACTTCTCAGAAGGCTCGTGGCTCTCGACCAAGGATCTCAGGGGGCAGCATTTTAAATCAGAGGGAAGGAGAGGGAGGGCAGGAGTGGCTGGGTCTGGGGTTCTTTGAAGCGAACAGGGAATCTGGGGAAGGCCTGTCCCCAAGGGCCCTGCCGTCATCAGAAGGAAGTCTCATCCTCAGGTCTGGGGGCCTGGAGTCCAGGGAGGGGGATGGCCATCTCACCTCGTCCACTGTGGATTCACTTCGTTCATGGAGCCTCCGGGGATTGGGGTGACTTCAGGAGGGGACATTGATTGTTGGTCTTTGTATTTTGCAATTGGGAGTCATAGAAAGGAACCGATCAGATTATAAATACAAGTCCTGACTCATCTCCAACTCAGTGGAGGTGGGAGCTGCCCCCTCTTCCTACTCCCCATCTCTGCCTCTTCCTGTTCCTCCTCCTGCTCTTCCTCCTCCTGCTGCTCCTGCCCCAGCTCCTCCCGCTCCCCCCCTCCTCCTCTCCATCTGCCTATATGTAGTAACAGGACCACAACACTAGTACGTGGAGATTTGTACATGTCTTCCTTCCCAAGGATCTGATTGTTACACCATAGGCAAACTGGTTTTCCTGATGTTCAACAGTAAGAAAACGTTGTGAGATTACATCTGCATCCCGAGAAACCAGAATGATGAGGCTTGGGTGTCTCGTATTAACGCCTTCTCCTGCATCAAATCCCAAAACCAATCAGATTGTAAGACCTGCTACGGGGCTCAGGGCTGCTGCCGCCTCACCAGGGTTCAGGCTTGGGGCTTTCTATGCACCAAGAAGCTGTGAATGTCAACAGACTTGGGATTCATAATCGTGTCAGATATACTTGTTTTCTTATGTGTAAATATTTTCTGCCAACCCGAGTGCCATCCTAAAATTACATGTGGAAGAAGCAACTCGTGCACATAACTTAGGCGAGGGAAATTTAGCTGAGAGCAAATAGACCTCCCACACAGCTTCCCACTAGAGGAATGTTATAAACCCTTGTGATTAAAAATATATATATTTAGGCCAAATCTTATAATTACTTTTCTTCTTCCCAGCCACTGAATACCTTACTGTGGAGGACAGGTGGGAGGGGGGAAATGGAAAATTTCCTAAATCTATTTTTCTTAATTTTAGCATATTTTGTTCTGACATCTGTCTCGGATCATTTCGCCAATGAAGACTCGTTTGCTTTCATTGAGTTAAATTATATTTTGGCGGATCAGAGGCTGCAGCACTATTCAGCAGTATTTTCTTCGGAAAAATATCCAGATGGGGCGAAGAGACCCAAATGCTATCCCCAAGCCATGGCTGTTTGTAAAGCAGAGATGTCTCGTCAGGAGGAGCGATGCCTCGGCAGGAACTGCAGCAGCCTGGCAAGAGCCCCGAGGATCACGCTCACCCCATCCTGCGTCGGGGATCCAGGGCCAAGCCCTGAGTTTCCTCCAGGGTTGTTGGAGTCTGAGAAGAACAGAGGGAGCGAAGAACACGGCGGTCATGTCACAGTGGGGCCCGGCTCCGAAATACAGCCCCAACCTGCTGGCGTGTGCGGAGCGGGCTGGAGTCACGGGGCTCCTGAGAAACCCTGAGCCTTCTGTCCTGTCTCGCTTGACTCATGGGGCTTGAGGTGATGTGTGCGTGTGCGTGTGCGTGTGCGTGCATGTGTGTGTGTGTGTGTGTGTGTGTGTGTGTGTGTGTGTGTGTATCCCGCCTCTGCGAGGTGCTGACAGGGTTGGAGTCAGACACCCCACCTGGCGATAGATCCCGGGAAGACTGAGGACTGCAGCACCCCCCCGCCCACCAAAAGACCAAACTTACTTGTGATGAAGAAGATGAAAACCACGATGATCCTGACGGAGGTGAAGTCCTGGTGGCATTTGTGGAGTATTAAGTGAGTATTAAGACTTTGCACTTAATTTTATAGGTATTATCCTATTGGATCTTTATAAGACCCTTCAAAATAGTTACTAGGATTAAGGACAATTTATAGATGAAGGCACTAAATCCTAGAGAAATAAGCAACACGCTCAAGGCAGCCAGCAAATAACGGGGGAGCTGGGTGGTCTTGGGATGGCTGACAAAGACCCCAGCACGCATGGGGGCCTGGGTGGGTGGACACTGCCGGCTGGTCCTCCACTTTCTGCTCATCGACCAGGGCCAGGAGCCCGGGACAGCCACCTGCCCACACTCAATTCGCAGTAACATAGATGCCGCGACTCATAAAGTGTGTCCTACATTAGCTAGTCCCTTGCAAATGTCTGTCCTTCTTACCAATTCCATTTGCCGCTCCTGAGATGAGACAGTCTTAAATTGGTATCAAGCACGGGATGGTGACTTATGCCTGCCAAAATTTCTTGTAAACTACTGGATGTGGCTGTTCAAATGAATTGACTTGAGAAGCAACCAAGGAAAGTGAGGCGCCGGGGGGAGGGATGACCCTGCATATTAGATCACCCTGAAACTGTGGGTTCCTGGGCCCCCGCAGGGTGGGTTTGCACCTGCTCCCCGTGAACCAGACCACCCTGCGATCGTCTGTTCATCAGAAAGCAGAGCGTGTGCTGTCACGAGAGCCGGCAGTGAGGTGACTCAGAACGCACAGACTCACACGCGGTTCTGTGTCCTTGGCGGCTTCCGGAGGATCTCAGTTCCCTCAAACGGACACTAACAATCTTTTCTGCCCATGTCAGCCCTACAGGCCAACGCCAACACCCCTTCTTGAGAGAGGGGAGGGAAAACCACACCTCACCCGAAAGGTTATTGCCACACAATAAAAAAAACACCCTCAAGTGGGAACTTCAACCACTTCCCCAGCTCCTGTTCCCATGCCCCCCAGAGCTCGACCCCGAGTGCATAACAGCGAGGAGGGTGGCCCCAGCTTCCTGGACCCCCGAGTCCGAGTGGGGAATGTCATTTGCTCTGAAGCCAAGGGGAGGGAGTCCCCACCCAAGAAGACTCTATATTATATTCCGGCTTGGTGGAAGAGTTAGATAAGACTCCCGGTAAACGAACACCACGAGGCAACAGCCTTGGGTAAGCAGAGCAATCCCGGTCGAGATATCAGGGAACATCAAAGGCATTTGGCGGCCACACCACAGGACCAAGTGGACGTCTGATGGCTGAGGGACGAGGGCTCGTGAAGCTGCAATTAAGGGCATCAGCCCGTCCCTGCCCTTACACCTCATTCCCACGTAACCCCACCCCCGACCCCCGACATTCTCTTCTCTCTCCTCGAGAGAAGCTGAATCCCCCCCTCCCTTTCCCCAGCTTTGGAGATAGACAGTGGTCCTTCCAGGCCATTCAGAAGAGGTATGGGGGGTCACCTGGTGGAGCTGACAGTCACCTCTAGGGAGAGGCCTGCCCGGGATCTGGGCCAGACTGGGCAAGCACAGGGTCTAAGTGTGTGTGGGCCCCCAAGCATAAACATCTGTTATCATCATTCGAAGAGGCCGTCCTGGGTGGACACAGGCCTCAACATTCACTGTAGAGACCCAGAGGAGACAGGGCTCAGGATCAGTCACATAGGTGGCCCTTGGTTTCTGGGCTTTGGGGGTTTCTCCCCCCTCCATCCCTGGGGTCACCACCCACAACCATAGACTCTTGGAACGGGGAAACTGTGTGATGGGGTCTCTCCTCTGGGGTTGCCAAACAGGACACAGCCCGCATCCCACTGACCCTTGAGAACCAGAGGTCCCTCCCTCCCTTCCGGTCAGAGCTGCATGTTCTTGTTTTACTTCTGTGCTTTGTTCCTTCGGTTCTTTGATGGAGGAAACAGGGTGGGAGGTAGGAGGGAGAACTTCGGGGGCACAAAGTCTCTTGTTCTGAAACTTCCTTTCCCCCCAAGTGGCGCTGCTTCCTGTGGCTCTTCGGAGACAAGCAGAATACGAATGTGGGTCTGGCGGGGTTCTGTGGGGAGAGCGGCTGCTCGGAGCTGGGGAGAAAGTAAGGGGCTTGCTCAGCTCAGGAGAGGGGCCACACGAAGGGGCACCCTGCAGGAAAAGGGGGTTCAGGCGTTCTCCCAGAAGGTGCTCAAGACAGAGCAGGGTGGTCAGTGGGGCTGGACAGAGGCAAGGGACTCAGCTCCCCACCCCCCACCCCCCGGGGCCTGGCCTGGACAGGGTGGAAGTGCCCGCTGGCACTCTGTGGTGGGTGTGGGGAGCGCAGGCCTCATCGCCTAAAACACATCGCTAATTATTCGGAAATTTCTTCGCAAGACATAAAGAAGAAATATCCCAAGGCCGCCGTTCTTGGAAATCACGTAAATTGAGGGATGCCTTCTCATCTTACAGAATGAAAAGAATAAAATCGACTTTCAAAGAGGGAGATCACACAATGCTGAGAATGGTGAGAATAGATCTGACGCCCCAAAATCAAGGCAGCGGGCAGGAAAACAGCCAGGGAGCCACTCCCGGTGCTCAGACGCTGCTGAGACCAGAACCCAACTGAAGGTGTAGAAGCCCCAGATAAGGGCTGGAGGCAGGGGAGGGGGACGCCCAGGGAGCCAGTAGTCACAGAGAAGACAATGTAGGGGGCTGAGGAGGGGCTCCCAGACTCCCAGGCTGCTATGTCAGGGCTACCTTGGCAGCCTCCTGCCAGGCTGCCAGCTGGGCTCTTGGCAGAGCAACCAGCAAAGGTGCCCGTGCCAGGCCCGCCTCACAGTGCCCTGAACACTCCCGCCATTGGCCAGGCCCCAGCACTCAGGACCAGCTCCCGTTTTCCGTCTGTGCCCGGCTCAGAGGAAGTTCCACAGTCACGGTCGGGGCCCGTGAAGGTCAGAGGAGTGAGAGCCCTCTGGGGACTGCAGTAGGAAGGAAGGAGCAAGCAAAAATTGAGCTGAGCCAGCAGACACGGGGTGGGCGTCTGCACCCTCTCTGGCCTGCCCCGAGAGTGCCAGTTCTTCCTTCCCTGGTGGGCCAGGGCACATCTCTTCTGAGGCTCAATCAGCTCTGCCCCTCTCTTCACCAATCCCTACGTTGTGCGGCCTCGGACGGACCCTGGAGCATCAAGAGGTTCTGACCATGTTCCGTGTCTAGGAAATTCAGACCCTGAGACGAAGTTGGGAAAGACGCATGACCCTTAAAGGGTCTCAGAAATATCCAGGATGAATGAACGGTGGCTTAGAAGGAAATAAATAAAAAGGCTGGCTAGAACCTGTCAACACCCAAGATTCCAGGAGAAAATAGAGCAATTCGAAGCCTAGGAAATTTTGATAGGAAATAAATCCTGCCTCGGGGGCTGGGAGGAAGTCTGCCGGCCAGGGCACTGGCCTTGCGCACGGCCAAAGTGAGTTAGGCTCCCAGGAACCCAGGTGAGCCCCTGAGCTCCTCCAGGAGTGATCCCTGAGCACAGAGCCAGGAGTAAGCCCTGAGCACCGCTGGGCGTGGCCCCCAAACAAAATTTAATTTAGAAAAATACTGACTTGACAATGGTCGCCCCACCAGACTGCTGCTTACCTGAGAAATGCAGAAGGACGTTGGAAATACGCAGAGCTGAGTGGGGAGCCTTAGAGAAGCACACTCGAGCATATAATCTGATGCAGCAAGAGATGATGCCTTGGATCAAAGATTTAAATGGAACCTCGCAGCCTCTTATTATCTCAGGATGGGAATGTATTTTCTTTCCCCTGGTCCCATTGCCAGAAACGGTGAAGGAGAAAAGTCAAAGATATTTACAAGCAAAGTACAAATAAAATAAAAATATTGTTATAAAACATGACAAAATGCCTGATATCCTACCTACTATATAATGAAGTCGTATCATAACCAAGAAAATATACTCAGTCGGGAAAAGGGTCAAATACAGGAAAAGCAATTAATAAATATTTATTCTTTTTTTTTTTTGCTTTTTTGGTCACACCCGGCGATGCTCAGGGGTTACTCCTGGCGCATGCACTCAGGAATTACTCCTGGCAATACTTAGGGGACCATATGGGATGCTGGGAATCGAACCTGGGTCGGCTGCATGCAAGGCAAACGCCTTACCCGCTATCACTCCAGCCCCAAGAAATATTTATTCTTAATGATGATTAAAAACATCAAAAGTGCAATTTATTTTGCAAAGCAAAAATCAAATGAAAGGGGACAAAATAGGCAGCATGACCCTGCAGGTGACCACTGGCTGCCCCCAGTCCCCAGGCTGTCGTGGGGGACACTGGACTGTGAGTGCCCCTGGCCGACACTGTGCTACTGACCGGCTTTCTCGCCTCTAGATCTTCTCACAGGAGCTGGACACGGAAGGAAGGAGGCGGTGAACCCCACATTGCTCCCTGAACCCCACACTGGATGACCTCCAAGTCCCTTCCTAGGAGGTGGCTTCCGTGGGAGAAACGTCCCCAAAGTCGATGGGTGTTGAGCACGTGGCAGGGTCAGCGTCCCAGACAGAACCGGACCCCTGAGGAAAGTGCAGAGACAAGAGTGCAGATTCCAGCAGAGGCCTGTGTGACTACGTTGATATGGAAATGTGTGTGTGAGTGTGTGTGTATGTGTGCATGTGTGTGTAATTGTGTGTGCGAGTGTGTGTGAGAGTGTGTGTGAGTGTGTGTAAGAGTGTGTGTGCACATGCGTGTGTCTGTGTGTGAGTGTGTGCGTGTGTGTATTTGTGTGTGTGAGTGTGTGTGTGTATTTGTGTGAGTGTCTGTGTATTAGTGTGTGTGTGTGTGTCTGTGTGTATGTAGGTGGGGGGGACACATTGTTCTTCCAACCACTTCACGTGGCACGTCTGAAAGTGCTTTGAGCTCCTTCCCCTGGGTGAGTGAGTGTAGGGTATAGTTTGGCGACCTGGTTCTTTCTTTGCCCAAACTGTTTTTTCTTTTTAAGTCCGATGTGTCCCTTGACGGTAAGATAAATGAATAAAACTTGAGCTAACACAAAGAGGACTGGAAAGATAGTACAGCAGGTAGGGCACTTGCCTTTCATGTGGCTAACCCGGGTTTGATCCCCAGCATCCTACACGGCCCCCTGAGCCCTGCCAGGAGTGATCTGGAGCACAGAGCCAGGAGTCAGCCTTGAGCATCACCAGCTGTGCCCCATCTGCCCCCCCCAAAAAAAAACAGAAAAAATTTATCCCAGGAGACTTTTCCTTTCAATCAATCTTGTAGATGTTGCAGAACTCAGGGGAGCGTGGTTGCCTGGCGTGTACCCCGTGATGCTGACCTAGCCGGGAGAACTAACCTTTGCTGTCACTCCTACCAGGGGCCACCACGCCCTGGACTGGGCTAAGATACCACACAGCGGGGAGGGGAGTTTGTCAGTGGGGCCGGAGGGGCTCCGGTGTTCCATGATGCTGGGCCAGTCTTGAAGGGGACCTGAAGTGGGGCGGGGGCTCGTGTGACTGGCGTGGGGCACTTTCGACTGACTCTCTGTGGTCCGGGTTGGAAGTGGGGACAGGAATTGATAAGGACCCAGGGGTCCATGCACTCGATCCGGAGCCTGCAGGACCAGCTGCCATCAAGACTGGCTCCTGGGCCCCCTGCTGTCCTGGTGACGATCCTTGGGTCACATCCATTTGCTCTCCTCATTGGTGCCTCTCCATTGGAGGATATGTCTACTGCATTGACCATCAGGAAGCGAGCAAAATTTCCCCAGACTCAGCCTCATAAACCTCTACACGCTTAGCACTCGGAATAAGGGCCAGTTGCTGATTCCATGCTCACCAGATGGTTCCTGCCTTAATTCCTGACTAATTTCACTTCTGGGGGGATGCAGGTGGCTGGTTTTCTAGGCCGTGTTAGCTGGGATGTTTGGGGCACCAGCTGCCACATACATACCCCTGTCGTAGATGGTAGACTGGATGTGTGTGTGTGTTTGGGGGGTCCCTGAGCTCTGAGTGAGGTCATGGGGAGCCATTTTCAGGGGAGGGAAGTGCTGGGGTGTGTCACAAAGCGGGTGCTGCTGGCACTCAGCTCCATCTGCACCCAAAGTCTATGTTGGTAGATCTCCTGGTCCAGCCCACATGCTGCCCCAGTTCCTGAGGTCCAGGGGAGCTGGGAGAGAGAAGACAAGGCGCCGGTCCTGAGCTGCACTCGGGGTCCCACTGACCCCATCACTCTTTCATGCATCCGGCTTGTTTCTGCCGGAGCTCAGCTCCTGTGGCCCTCTGGCCGTGCCATCGCTGCCAACGGTCCAAGGATGCAAAGTCTCCAGTCCATGGCACCCAGAGCAACTCGCGGAGCTCCCAAGACTGAGCCTTGCACTCTGCCAGAGCTGGCCGTGCTCCATCTCCAGTCCCCAGGAAGGCTCTGGCCACGTCCATCATGCTCGCCCATCATGCTCGCCCAGGTCCAGCAGGGCCTTTGCAGAATTCCCCTGCGGGCCCGGTCATGTTCTGATGGCTTCTCCGTCCAGTCATGGGAATGCTCACCACCACGAGGAACATCCCGGAAACTCCAAACACATCCTCGATCCTTTTGGCTAGTCGAGAAAGACCCTCGCCCTCCGTCTCCAACCCGACCAGCCTGCCTGCTGAGAAGCGCCTGTCCACCCCAGCAGCAGGAGGGGCCCCGCGAGAAGGGAGAGCACCCCTGCCCGGGCGCCTCTGCCTGGACTCTGCCACCCACCCCAGCTAGTACCCCTGGGTTCAACCATGCACCTGCGGCATATCTGTGCAGTGGGGCGTGGACACCTGCCTTGGAGGCATCTCATTGTCTTTCTGCAGTTATGGGGCTGGGGCGCATGCGGACTGGCTGGCCACCTCATGAGTTCTAGTGGGCTCCGGACATTTTGTCTCCACTGTCAGTCTCCAGTGCATATGGGCCCAGGACAGAGGTGCCGGCCTCGCCCCGAGGGACAACCTGGAGAATGAAGGAGCCCTCGGCCTTCTGGGCAGGTGCTGGCCACATTCGCTGGAACCAACGGGAATGAAGAGGAACCCAGCGTGGCCCAGAGTGTGGCCCAGCTCTGCAGGGGAGCCCGGGTGCATGGTCTCGGCACCATCCACACTGACCCTGCCTGGATGGCCCTGGCCCCATCCACAGCCCAGATGCCAGCACAGGAGAAGTTCTGGTGACGCACATAGCAAACCTTTTCCAGAAGCTTCTGAGCTTCTGGCTCTGGTGGATAGGCTGCTGGGCTTCCAGAGGGGCCCTGAAGCCCTGGAACTAGACTCTGGGTTCTCTCTACAGCACTCAGCATGGAACTGTGTCCCCTGGGAGTCAGGCTCTGGGGTCACATGGCCCTCGGTGCCACCAACAGCCGCTGGGGAGCCTGGGTCAGGGGCACTGATGGGATAGTGGCCTGAGGACCTGGGGTCAAGGCCACTGAGGGGACAGGGGCCTTATACTGTGGGTCAGGGACCCGCTGAAGTCGCTGAAGACCAGTGTGGATCATCGCAATGAGGGGAGAATGGACAGTGTGAGCTGGTTTCTAGGCACAAAGACAGAGATTGAGGACAGAGACAAGAGAGGCAGAGAGAGACAGAAGCACATGGGGAGACAGAAACAGAGAGACAGAGACACATAGTGGGGGGGGGAGAGAGAGAGAGAGAGAATGAAAGACACACAGAGACAGACCTACAGGGGAGAGGGAGACAGAGACAGACATGGGAAAGAAAGAGACAGAGGCAAAGTCACATCGGGAGAAACAGAGACCGGAGAGGCAGAGACACACGGGGGAGAGACAGAGAGAGGCAGAGAGACACAGGGAGGGGGAGGGAGAGACAGAGAGCGCGCAGAGAGACAGAGACAGAGAGACAGGACGTGAGCACGGGCGTGACTGGCACCATCAGGAACACGAGGCCCCAGGGCGACGAGCCGATGGCCCCTGTGAGGTGGCCCAGTGGGTGGCCCAGTGGGTGCCACAGACCGAGCCCAGGCACGGTCTGTGGCCCCTGAGTGGTGGTGGTGGGGGGGACGATGGCCCAGCACCAGGGGCTCTTCCCTGCCCCTCCTTCCTCCCGGGGGCACTGTGGCAGCTGTCACCCGAGCCCTCGTCTCTCCAGCCGCCCTGTGCCCGGTAGGACCCTCTCCAGAGACGCACGGCCACACTCCAGGGAGGGCCATGGGACACCCCTGCTATGCTTCCCTGTGTGTGTGTGAGCGGGGGAGGGGCTGAGAGGAGGCAGGGGGGAGGGGAGAGGGCAGAGGAGGGAGGGGAGAGGGGCTGGGCCCTGCGCAGGGACTCCCATCAGCGAGGTCACACCTCTGTGTTCACAGAGCCGGGCGATTGGACATCCAGCCACCACCCTGGTTTGGTGCCTCCCTCCCTCCCTCCCTCCCTCTCTCCCTCCCTCCCTCCCTCCCAGTTTTCTCTCTCCTAGGGGCCCTGGTCCTCATGGGGTCCTTCCCACTCCCCGCCCCAATGGTGCCTCCTCGGCTCAGGACCAGAGACCAGCGGGGATGGTGGAGCAGAGGCGTCCGGGAGGGCTGGGGACACTTTCATTCTGGCATCGTCACCCACATCTTGCCCAGCAGTGGCGCCTGGGAAGGTGAGGCCCAGGCTTCCATCACAGTGATGACAAGGAGGCGGGTAAGGGCCACTAGCAGTGGGGTCCCTCCTGTCGCCTCTCTGTGCCGGCTGCCTCAGAAGACGCAGAGAAAGGTGACGATAGCCCCAGCAAAGCTCTGGCCACCTCATGGCACCCCCGGGTCCCACGTGGAACAGCCCACGTGCCCTTTCGCTCTCTATCCTGGGGACCCCACTTGGTACCACTGTGGGGGTTCACATTCCCAAAGCCGTGCAAGGTCCGCCCGCGCCCACGTCTCTCCTGCCGATCTGACCTTGCGAGAGACGCACCGTTTTTTGGGGTGACTCCGGTCCCCAAACCTGAGTGCGGCTTCAACTCTCTTTCTCCCGGAAAGGAATTTCTCTGCGCTCCTGCATTTTGTCAGCCACAGTGTTTAGAGGCAATTCTTTTTTTCTTTTTGGGTCACACCCAGCAATGCACAGGGGTTACTCCTGGCTCATGCACTCAGGAATTACTCCTGGCAGTGCTCGGGGGACCCTATGGGATGCTGGGAATCGAACAGGGTCGGCCGAGTGCAAGGCAAACACCCTCCCTGCTGTGCTATCACTCCAAGCCCCAGAGGCAAATACATTTTCCTGGGCTTTTTCCCCAGGGCGAGAGTGGTATTGGAGATCCAGCAACGGGAAGAGAGTTTCTCTAATTATGTTTTTGGTGTTTTATTATTCTAAACTTCTATATAAATGCAAATAGGGAATGAGGAAGATTCGCTCGCAATCACCATCTTTTCTCTGCCCGCTGTAAGATGCTACCCAACACCCACACCAGTTTAGTAATCCGGGACCCGCCCCCCTGCTTGCAGGGGTAAATAACACCCAGTGAGCTGGCTAATTAGCTGGGCAGATGGCAAGTCCAAGACCCCCAGTCTCCCAGACACAGGCCTGTGCGTCTCTGCGGCACAGGAGAAACGCTCTCGGCTCTCCGAGAAGCCGCCTGCCGCAGTGACAAAGACGTGGATTCTTCCTTTGCATTCCCAGGAGCTCCCAGGGGAGTCCAGTATTGGATTGGAGGGGCGGAGAGGGGAGTCACTATTGGCTGATGGCTCAGATCTCTAGACCTGCCCCCGGAAGACAAGGTGGGCTTCTCCAGGACAGAGGGGCAAAGGGCAAGATGGACACTTAGCAGGCCTTTCCTGGCCTGTGAGGGCAACGCCCAGTGCAAAGTGGGCTGTTCCGGGTTCGCAGCCCCCACGAGCCGCAGAATCAATCCCACACGTCCGTCTTTATGACCGATCCGTCTCCTCGTGTGGTATTAGCATTTCAAAACGGCAATGTCAGGCATTTCACCAGAACGGGGTGGGCGGTGGGGGCAGGAATTAAGCACCTGGTTCAGAACACTGAGGATCGGCTTAAAAAGACACACAGAAGCACGCACACACGTGTACACACACACACACACACACACACACACACACACACACACATATGACCATGCGGCCTCTGGTCCATCTCTTGTGTTCTGGCTGTTCTTGTGAACTGTTCTTGTTCAGGCAGCTTGTGTGTGTGTGTGTGTGTGTGTGTGTGTGTGTGTGTTTTACAATTTAAATGCAGATTAATTTAATTAAGAGGGTCAGAATCAGTGTGTGTCTGGCCTCTGGACCGGCTGCAGGAGAGATGGTAAGCCCTGAATCACCCCACTCATCTTCCTGGGCTGGAGGAACATGTGCCCACCCCGGTCAGTCCTGCTAAGTCACTTCAGAAGAGTCCAGGAAGTAAAGCAGCCCGCTGCGACAACCACACAGGCAGGGCACAACCCGACCCTTGTCGCTGGTCTAACACCCTCTCGCTGTCCAAGTTAAGGTCAAAGCAAACGTGTCCCTCCTAGCTCAGGAAGCTGACGCATCGATCACACAAGCAGTTTACTTTTCATGGTGGTATTTGGGGGACAGATTTACATTGAAAAAGAAAAACAACAACAGCTTGATTTTCTCCGTGTGGTCACGAGAGCTCAAACATTCACGCACCCAAACCGGAGCTCTGCGCGAGGCAGAGGGACCCTCCGCGGGCGAAAGTCGGGCTCTCGCCGGGATCCGTTCCCAGCGTTCTTTGCACACTTGGTCATGATTTTGCTCTTTGAAAGGAAGTTTTTTTCATCCCCATGCCAACCCCGTTGCGGAAAGACCTTTTCATCAGCATCTTCTCCAAAGCGGGCTTCAGAAAATCGAGCGTGTCTCCCGGGGCCGGCCGGGGTGGGCAGAAGCTCGACAGGAGGAGAAAACAATCGGATTTTCCAGCTCCCTGGGGCCGCGGTGGGCAGGAGAGAAAGCACAGCGTTAGGAGGGAAGCTTATTTCAACAGGAGCGATTTTCAGACTCTTCTGGCAATAAATCCAGCTTAGCCAATCTTTTTTTTTTTTTTCAAGAGAGAAGTTTGTGAAAACACTAAATATACTTTAAATATCAAACGCTCTGACACCTGACATCCGATTTTACACCAGTCGTGACACTGTATTTGCATCTGACCCTAGACACAGCGACCTTCTTTATAAAGAATATTTCAAGGGTCCCAAAGGAGTCCTGGGACTTGTTTTAAAAATTCAAGAAGTCAAACAACCAGTGGCCACCGAGATGTAGGTGGAATCCTTCCTTCAGGCCCTGGGCAGGCCATTGGTCATGTTCTCCGGGGGCGGGGATGGTGGTGGGGGGTGGCGATTTCACCTTCAGTCTTGGGTGTTTTGGTGGGACTCTGAGTCTCTTGGTGGCTCAAGGCCTGGCCGGTGTAGGGTCGTGAAGGGGCTCTGAGCTGAGAAGGAACCAAGGGTGGAATGTGAAAGTCCACGATGACCTCAGTGACCGGCAATCCAACAAGGCCCAGGGCAGCAGCCTGGACGGCCCCAGGTGCCAGCAGGGCATCTTCCATCACTCTCAGGAAGGAAGCAAGGTGGGTTACCTGGTATGTGCCACGCCATGTGGGCAGGGCAAAACTATGGGAGGCAGGTGGTCACTTCCTGCGAGCCAGGAAATGAATTGCTCCTCGGGGAAGCGGGGGTTTGAGTCCCAGCATAGGGCCGTGAAGCCCTACAGAAGCTCCCAGGAACGTGTGACCACTCGTGTCCTCACAGATAGACTCAAACTGCCAGGGAAACTACGTATCCTTGTCCCAGGGCTTCTGGACATGTGGGCGGCAAGATGGGCCAAAAGGCTGCCGAGCCCACCGGCATCTCCAGAGGACACTCAGAGATCCCCCCAGGAAAAGGAAAACCATCCCTCCCCACGACCCCGCCCAGGGGGAAAAAGCACATTTCATACCTCTTGACTTGGAATTTGAGCAGAGTCAAGAGAGTTTCAAAAATATTGGTCGTGGGAAGCCTAATCCAAACCTCTGATTTGAACCCCCAGCGCGAGTTTTTTCCTGAATTAACAGAGGAAATCTCAGTGTGGTATAATGCCATCTATTTTAAAACCCCCAGCAAGCAGGGGGCCTGTGAGTCATTTCAGGAAGAGACGCTTTCCAGCTCTTTCCAGAAATACTCATGAGCCTCCTTGTAGCGGGGAGGAAAGCATCAGTTCTAATGATGAGAGCCCCGAGAGTGTCCCCCCACATCCCTGAAATGGTGCCGAGAAACTCGGCCAACAGAGTCAGGACAACCTCGCCGCAGGCCCGCGCACAGAGCGGCTTGAGCTATTCACCTGGTGAGCCCAGCAAAGTTGGCACGAGCGTCACAGAAGCCCCTCTGTCTTTGGTCAGCACCATCATTCACCCCAAAACAGTCCACTCGGCACCGTTCCCGCGAGACCCAGTGATAAGGGAAGCCGAACTGAACAGGCCAAGAAATCCGGACAACTCGGTGAAACAAAGAAAACCCATTTCGTTTGTGCATGAGCAGCTCCCGAACGGGCACGAGCAGAGAGAACGTTCTCTCTCAAACTGCACACGCTCGCCTCTCTCACAGAGATGTCAGGGGCGAGTTGCAGGGAGACGACCCAGCGTCATTAGGAAGGCGCCTGAGAAAACATTCGGATTCACGGACGAGGCCCACTCGTCATCGTGATCAATGTGCTGTCTCGCAGGATCAATGAGTAAGTCACTGCTGGCTGCTCACGGGAGCGAGGTGGGAAGAGAGAAGCCGTATTAAGTAAACACGGAAGAGAATGATGGATGTCGCGATGACCGAGGAGAAGCGTGGAAGCGGGAATCTTGTTTGCTTTGAAACCTTAGGTGCTTAGTATGTGGGGTGTATGTGGGGTGCATGTAGCCTCTGAGGTCCTCCACTCGGTGTCATAAATGATATTGATTTGAGTCACTACAGAATTCCAGGTCCAATGCAGGGAATCCAAGTTAAAGTACAAGAAAGCCCCAAATGGCAAGAGATGTAGCAACTTTAAGGGGAGATTGCCCCAAGACAACCGAAATTTGCCCAAAACTAGTGTTAAAAACTCCAAGGAAAGACATTCATTTTCCGAATCTCTTTAAGCTGCTTTAAAAATAGAGTTAGGCGCTCAATCAATTTTTAAATAAATATATGAATTAATATTTTATGGGATATTTCACTGAGATCTAAATACCTATATCCCAGATCTGAAAATGTTACCATTTTTGCAAAATTAGGAATCGACCGCTTCTGAAAAAAAAAATGATCTGCTGAATTTTTAATAGACTCTCAATGGTTAAATATCTACTTTTATTATAGTGGATACATGTAGAATGAATAAATTACCAGGGGCAAAGCAATTTGCATTGAAATGAATATTTTCCTAAGCAGAGGCTAACTCCTGATGAAGCCAAACAAATGCTCACCGAGCCCAGTGTTATCTGTTGCCCCAGAAATGCTTCTTTGTACTAATTTCATGTCTCCTTGTACTTATTTTCATTGAAAACTCAAATAAAAGGGAAATTACTTCCCTCTCTCATATTCCTGGAGGCGCTTTCGGAGCTCATGCTCCGTGCTGCCAGCCGCTAGACAGACAAGCACCCAGCATGGGGGAAGGACTCTTACCTTCGGAGGAGGGACAGGGGAGCCACGGAGCACGGACGCCATGGAGAGGGACAGGATGAGGAGGAGATGGAATTTCGGGGACCTGCAAAGGAAGAGAAAGACTTGGATCAGCCTCGTTCAGGAGCACAGAAATGATCAAGTGCACAGAGAGTCCACATTTTCTGCGGGACAATGTCGCCTCTCACCTCATCATTCTGGACTTTGGCAAATCTCCACAGACGACCGTTTGATTGCCGAACTCCTCCCGGTGACAGGCAGACCCTCCTCGAGGGACACTTTTATACCAGAAAAGTTCAGGAGTAAAAATGTCATCCAGTCTCATCATAGCTGACTAATTGGTCCGGCCACGGCCTTTTGTTCTTATTAAGTTGGAAAAGGACAATAATATACGGGCTCTGTCACTGAGCCGCGAATGGGTGACTTCACTGAAAGTTCGCCATTTGAAGTGTCCTTCAGAGACACTGCCTTCTGCCTGTGTCGCTGTGACATGCAGGCCAGGGGTCCCGAGAGGAACCAGGAGCTTTTTAGCTTAGTATTTAAACATTGGAGAAGGATGGCATTAACTGCTGAAATGTGCCACACACCCGTGTTGCGGAATAACACAAGGAATCTTCACTAGCAAGAAAATGGTGTCCCCCCCAAGAATGGCCAAGATAAGTACCAGGAATTTCGCTCCATGGCTTGGAGGCCAGCCACATACGCTAGGGGAAAAGGGAGCTCAAATAGAGAAGGGAGCACCAAATAAAGGGTGTTGGGAGGATCCTCCCAGGATGGGAGAAGCATGCTGAAAGTAGACTATAGACCAAACATGATTGTCACCCATTGCCTCTTTTGCAAACCACAACACCCAAAAGGAGAGAGAGAACAAAAGGGAATGCCCTGCCACAGAGGCAGGGTGGGATGGGGGGGGATGGGGGGTGGGAGGGATACTGGGATCCGTGGTGGTGGGAAATGGGCACTGGTGGAGGGATGGGTATTCGATCATTGTATAACTGAAACCCAAGCACCAAAATTTGTAAGTCTACAGCTGTATCTCATGGTGTCTCACTAATAAAAATTAAATAAAAGAAAAAAAAAGAAAAGAAAATGGTGTTCATCTGGGGGAACTGTTTGCAGAGTTCTCTACAATAGTTACTTCCGAGCTTTAAGTGAAAAAAGGGAACTCTCTCTCCTCCCCCCGCCCCCCCCCCATGGCACCCAAAGTCCCAAGCCGAGTGTGGGGAGATCCTGCCTGGCCTCCAGCCCTCTGGACTCTCTCCACTGCCCGCTCTGCACCTTGGGAGCACACAGTGTGACCAGGTGCGACTGGAATGTGGCACACACCGCCGGCTTCCCCCACAACGTAAGAGAGGGAAGATCTGACCTATCCAGCTCAAGAAGAAAACCCAAGACATAGTGTAAAGACGTGGAACACGAGGATTATAATATGATTAAGCTGAAAGAAGGAAATTGCATTAGATGACTGATTAGTTTAAAAAAAAACTCAAACATACTATGGGGGTTAGAGCTAGGGGCAAGCGTGGGGACGGACGGTTCAGTCCACCTTTCCAACAATGTGCCTGGCACCAGAGCCCACGCTGACCCCACGACCTCCCAGGGCAGATCCGCTGCCATGCCTGAAGTCCGAGTCTACAGGTTCACACACGGCCCGTCCGTGGTGCCGAGAATCCCCACAGCGACTCCCTGACGGCCGCGTCATGCTCGCCGTGCAACGCATGGCGAGGGCTCTGGCTGCCTGAACGCCCCTGACCCTACAGGTATGCTCATCTTTTGCTGCGGGCCTCAGACAGTATGATGGAACATGCTATGAATTTCGTACCTATTATATCAAACCCCAAGGATGAATGAGTTCTTGGAAAATTTTAAGAATAATGCTCACCTTCGGACTACTCACTCTGAATTGGTTGGGTATTGGACTGTCGAATTTGGAGGCGGACTGACTCAAGTTTTTCGTATTTGGAAATACGATAATTTGGCTCACCGAACTGAAGTTAGGAAGGCATTGGCCAAAGATAAGAAGTGGCAGGAGCAGTTTCTCATTCCAAGTTTGGCTCTAATGGATAAACAAGAGGGCGAGATCACGTACCTGGTACCATGGTGCAAATTAGAAAAACCTCCTGAAGAAGGAGTTTATGAAATGGTTTATGAATTGGTTACTTTTCAGATGAAACCAGGTGGGCCAGCTCTCTGGGGTGGTCCATTAAAACGGGCAGTCGATGCCCATGTCAATCTAGGCTACTCAAAACTAGTTGGTGTTTTCCATGGATCACTTAACCGAGTTTATGTTCTTTGGTGGAATGAGAGTGCAGATAGTCATGTCACGGGGAGACATCAGTCTCATGAGGATCGTAGAGTAGTGGCAGCTGATCGGGAGAGTGTCCTAGTGTCCCAGGATAATATGTTTCTGATCCCCACATCATTTTCACTGTTGAAATAGTTTTCCACAGAAACACAAAGCATTTCATTTACTGCCATAAAATGTGTCTGCTAATAGTGCTTGAATTTTTCAAGCGATTCTTTTATTTGAAGAAAGTGGTAAGTTAATTCACTGTCTCTGCATTTTTAAAGTCACCTCTTTCTAATGTTCTTACCACGTGAGGAAATAGTCATATTCATTTTCATTCTGATAACATATTTCTAATATTGAAATGATTTTGTGCTTTCAGTACTTTAAAATTGCTCCTATGGGAAAAAAATTGCTCCCATGTATCTACTCATCTTGTCTACTTTTCCTAAAATTTAAAATTTTGCCCTTTAAAGTTTATTTTGTGATGCTGCTGGAATTTATTAAATATCAACTCAAATATATGTATCTCGAGGCAGGATAATATCATCTGTGTTACTTGTATTAATTTTGGCCTTCATAGTATTTGTCACTCTAATTTGTAAAATAATATAATCATACCTAAGTTTAAAACAACTTTAGGAAACTTGCCTTATATGCTGGAATGTATGCGCCTGGCTGTCCTCGCCGGGCCCCTTGGAGGGGAGCGGGTTGAGTTTCCCTCCCCGCCCCGACCAGGGCTCCGGCAGCCAAAGACCTCCAGAACCAGCCACCACCATGCTGAGAACACTCTCCACATGCTTGAAGGTACCGGCAGAGGAACAAAAGCATGCGGGTCCCGGGTCTGAGATCTCCAAGCCTGCTTGGATCGGGGCTGAGCATCCTCCACCCAGATCCTCCACCTTCCAGCAGGCAGGGGTCACAACCACCAACTGGCCCCCTGGTGCCGTGTAATCCCAGCAACGGCCAAGACCCAGAGACTATAAAAACCAGCTCCCGGACATCTTATTATCTCATTCCTACTTTGGACGACCTGGCAGGCTACCGAATGTAACCTGCCCACCCGGCAGAGTCTGGCAAACTCCCTGTGGCGTACCCAATATGCCAAATACCAGTAACAATAATGGGTCTCATTCTCCTTACCCTGAAAGAGCCTTGAATATGGCACTTTTGAAAAAAATCTCAGGGCTAGGACTAAGGAGACGTTACTGGGGCCTGCTCAAGGCAATCGACGAACAACAGGATGGTCGTGATCGTGATCATATGGACTATAGTTACATTTGTTGATTTTATTTCATATCACTAACAAAGACTCGACTCATGTTTTAAAGATTTTTATGGCCTTGGAAATGATTGCCCTAATAAAAACATATACCTAAAAAAAAAAAAAAACTCAAACATGCTGAGACATTTTGACAAGCTTATGAAGACATGTTCTAGGTCCATCAGTGAGCTGATATCTTTGGGTTCCTTCCAAATGTAATCAGTCAGTTCTTTTGATCCCTGTCTATATTGATATGTTACCATTCAGATGTTGTAATAACTTCAACAATAAGAAAGGATAATAATAAAAGGATTGCTCATGGGTGATTAGTGTTTTTGTTCATAATTTTAAACTATGACAGTGAGTGATGCACAAAAATAATAAATGTATAATGGGGGAAAAAGAAAAGAAAACCCAAGACATGTGAACATAAGAGTTTCCAAATCAGAGAACTGCAGCCTCGCACCGTCCACTAAAGCCCCGGGCAGAGTGTGCCCAGGAAGCTCATGGACACCCGTTCTCCCTCCGGACAGCTCAGAGACGCCGCTGAAAGCAAGCGTGTGTTTGTGAAGTCAGAGAAGCTTATGAAAACACAGAAAATGGCAGAGAAGTTTATAGCAGCAGTATTTCATGGACGAGATGAAAACAATTAGGAAAAAAGTAATCTGAAGGAAACAGCCTCAACTGCAAAAGATAACTGAAAAATGCCTGATTTCCAAGGAAGAAGAGAAGAAAATATGCCTATAAAATAAGGAAAGACAACTATATAAAGAGATATCCTTAGATGGCAAAAAAGCTTTTTTAAAATCTCATAAAAATTAAAATTATAAAAACCTCAGTAGGATCGAAAGATAAGGTTAAATAAATATTTCAGATAAAAGGTAAGGTAAAGGTAAAGGCCCTCCCGTTGTTCGTCGATTTGCTCGAGCGGGCCCAGTAACGTCTCCATTGGAGACTTTGTTGTTACTGTGTCTGGCATATCGAATACGTCACGGGGAGCTTGCCAGGCTCTGCCGTGCGGGCGAGATACTCTCGGTAGCTTGCCGGGCTCTCCGAGAGGGGTGGAGGAATCGAACTCGGGTCGGCCATGTTGACTGCGTGCAAGGCAAACGCCCCACCACTGTGCTATCACTCCAGCCCAAATAAATATTTCAGATATTAGAAGAAAAAAGACTAAAAATAAATTTATTAAAGAATAGTTTTCTATTCCTTAGACCAGTACGTCCTACCTAGAAATCATAGATGTTCTACAAAAGAGACTAAAAAAATGAGCACTAGAATCATCCATAAAAATAATTCAAGAATATTTACCTTCAAAGACTTGTGTCACTGTCACATGACTTTCCAGGAAGAAGTTCCTTCTCCAGTGTCCATCGCTGGACAAATCCAACCCCTATCATAAAGTAGCATCAGCATCTTGCACCATATGGCATCCTACCATCTTCCCTCCAAATGATTCACACAGAAGCAGGAGTCAGAAATACTTTGACTTCCCAAAGATAATACTGGGTACTAAGAAAACAGATTCAGGTCTCCCAAAGAAGAATAGAAAGAGCTATGCTTGGACTATCACGTTTCACTCAAATGAGAGAACGAATCCGGAGTTCTGACATCCGTCGACGATCAAGGATCAGGGACGCTGTCTCATTTGCCAAGGTGTCGAAAATCAGATGGGCTGGTCACGTAATGAGATTTAAAGACGACCGTTGTACTAGAGCTGTTACCGACTGGATTCCACGGGATGTCAAAAGACCGCATGGCCGCCCACCTACCAGATGGTCAGACTTCTTTGTCAAGATCATAAACGATCGGTTTGAGGCCCTTCATGTTCCCGGAGCGAACAGATGCCATTGGGCTACACTAGCATGCGACAGGGACAAATGGAGACGTTACTGGCGCCCGCTCGAGCAAATCCACGACTAACGGGAAGTTAAGTGATTAAGTGAAGTGATTAAGAAAACAGTGGGACAGGGCCTTCAAAATTTCAGGAAACAAGTGGCTTCCAATCCACAACTTATTACCAACCCAACTATCTACGGAGGACAAGATGGTAGTAGAGACTTTGGGATGTTTAAGACTTCAAACTTACTCTTTCCACAGCTTTTTCTCGGGATGTGCTTCAGTAGAATAAGCACATGGATCCATTCAGAGGAAAACGCCAGGCATTCCTATGAAGAGAAAGGACAGTTTCCACGAGGAAGCAAAGCTAGAGTCCAGTGAGGACTGGACCACATTCTATGGAGAAAAAGCCCAGATCGGAGCTTGCTCAAAGTCTCTGGGGACACCTCCTTATGGAGATCAGACTCACACAATTCCTGAACAGCTAGAGGTGACTAGGCAGCGGGAGAATCTGGAGTTGAATTGGTACCAGAGAAAAAGGAACAAATCAAAAAATAAATAGAGAACCCGAAAACTAAGTTATCTATGAAACAGAAGTAATCCTCACCTCTCCTGGAGTCTCACTTACAAGCTGAGGGATGCTCTCGAGCCCAGGGCAATTTAACAGTGCGGGAAGGGGCTAGGAATGGTGCATTTCAACAGTAGAGTGAATTCTCTGACTTGTATAAGATTCGAGCAGGCCCAGTAACGTCTCCATTGGAGACTTTGTCGTTACTGTGTTTGGCATATCGAATACTCTCGGTAGCTTGCCGGGCTCAAGATGCACTGTTGGAGGAAAAAAAAAAACCTAAAACACACGATGTAAGTTAAAGATAAATCATTAGGTTGATGGGGTTGGCACGACAGCACAGCGGTAGGGCCTTTGCCTTCCACGCCGCTGACCCGAGTTAGATCTCTGGCACCCCATACCTCCCCCTGAAAAGGATCCGGAGGGATCGCCCCTGAGCCCTTCCGGGAGTGATTCCTGAGGGTAGAACCAGGAGGCAGCTCTGAGCATCACTGGATGTGGCCCCCCAAATCACTGTCACTGTCCTCCCGTTGTTCATCGAATTGCTCGAGCGGGCCCGGTAACATGGTGAGACTTGTTACTGTGTTTGGCATATCGAATACATCACGGGGAGCTTGCCAGGCTCTGCCGTGCGGGCGAGATACTCTCGGTAGCTTGCCGGGCTCTCCGAGAGGGGCGGAGGAATCGAACTCGGGTCGGCCATGTCGACCACGTTCAAGGCAAACGCCCTACCCGCTGTGCAATCACTCCAGCCCAAATACTGAGATTAATTAATCAGGGATTAATTAATTAATTATTATTTTTAAAAGGCCCTCCCGTTGATTGTCGATTTGCTCGAGCGGGCCCAGTAACGTCTCCATTGGAGACTTTGTTGTTACTGTGTCTGGCACATCGAATACTCTCGGTAGCTTGCCGGGCTCTCCGAGAGGGGCGGAGGAATCGAACTCGGGTCGGCCACGTTGGCCGCTTGGAAGGCGAACGCCCTACCCGCTGTGCTATCGCTCCAGGAATCAGTGAGGTTTATTAGTTGTCTTGACTCCAGAAAAGGAGACTGAGCAAACAGCCAATAGGAATGTCTTCAAGAAATTGCCTCTTCAAAAGAAGTTGATCCTTGGGGATGGAGATAGTACATCAGTTGGGAGGACAGTTGCCCTACCTGTGGCCAGCCAGGGTCCAATCCCCTTCTAGTCCCCTCTCAGCCCTGCCGGGAGTGATTCCTGAGCACAAAGCCAGGAGTAATCCCTGAGCACCCATGGGTGTGGCCCCCAAACAAGGAACACAACCGCAATTGTATCCTTTACTTTTAATAAATCACTTACTGTGATAAAACTTTCAAAACTCCTTCTCACAGACTAGATTGGAAGTGCAGCAATGAGTCCCTCGTGGCCCAGAGGGCTGTTCTGCTCAGGCGAAAGCTTCCCCAACAGAGATGCCCCCGTGAGAAATCAGAGCTGGAGGGGGAGAGGGAGAACGAGAGACGGTGGAGGGAGAGAGACAGAGACGCGGGTACCCCCGAGGATACTGCCACACTCTTGGTTCTGTGACTGAAATGGATCTCGCTCTGTTTTTACACAAACTCACAGCTTTCACTAAGAATGCCGACCCCTCCTCGGTTGTGCCTCTTTGATGTCTGTTAAATACGGGAACCTCACTGTCTTCTCCGCAGTTCAATGCCGGTCTTGCTACTCACTCATCTCACGGCGGAGGGCACGGAGCCCCTCGAAGCGCTATAGCCCCCACAGTTCACAGGGCTGGGTCAGGGGTGCAGGGACACACCTTGACACCAGTTGTGTGGAATGTCAAACCAGGCTGACATCACGGCCCCCTGGACCCACCCAGAGTTCAACTCTCCAGCACCCGAAGTTACTGTGTTTCCAGAGGGCTCGGGGCCTTCTCCACACACACACACACACACACACACACACACACACACACAAAGTCCACACGCATGCACATGTGCTCACACACGAAGCCGAATTCTCTGTCTTGAAACAAGATGCATTGTAAGTCCCTGCAGGAACACCCTCCTCCCTCCACTTCATATTCTCCTCCATCACCCTCTGCTCTGTCCCGGGCTTGGTCATGTCACCTGCTCTCTATGACTGGTGGTTGGCTGCTGCGTCCTGTTCCCTGGCTTAACCGGGATCAAGCAGCAACAGCAACGCCCCCCCCACACACACACACATCACACACACACACACACACACACACAGAGTTCTAAGGCATCTTTCTCTCTTCTGCCTGCGACTGTCCGAAGATTCCTTCTGCTCTACCCGCCTGCCATCATTGGGAGCTTCTCCACTGCCTGAAAAATCCCTTCCAAGTGTCACCTCGTGTTTGGGGGGGGCCGGGTTTTCTTAGGAGCCTCACATTTCCAAAGATATTGCTGGTGCTGCTTTTGTTTGATGCAATAAAACCCAATGACTTGGCAACAGATCCGGAGAGCAAATCCAAGGGCATGATTGAATCTGATCCCAGAGTCTCCCAAGCTCTCACTGTCAGCGAGAGAGGGAGCCCCTGGGACGAGATGACAACGGGAGCTGGATAAAGCCCCGACCTTTCTGGGCCTTCCAGGGAGAAGCGTTTGCAAACCAGGTGCTTTTGGCTAGACATCTGTGAGACCCGCAGAAGACCCACAAATGGGTCTGAGAGTCCCGGGGTCCCCAGAAAGAAAAAGTCTCTCACTGCAGAGAGAGGGGGGCAAAGCTTTCATGCCATGCGCCAATATTGTCTTTGATTTGTCACCACGCTTCCTGACACCCCCCCCTCAAGATAATCACTACCGATGGAGACAAAAACCTGTCACCAGTCCACAAGATGTCCCCGTGGACACAGTTAGCCAGATGGCCGGCCTCCTTCCCCAGGATGCCTGCTTCGTGGTCTTGTTGGTTCGTTTGTTTGGAAGCTGGACAGTAGACAGAGGCTCCGGAGTGGACCCGACACTGTTGGGCCCTGCTGGGACACTGTTAGACGCTGCTGGGACACTGTTGGGCCCTTCTTGACAGTTCCTGGCTCCAGCCCCACCCTGACTCCTTGAGATGCCCAGAAGATTCTCTCATCTCCCGGGAGTCAAGGGAAGACAGTCTAGCATTAGTCGCTCCCCAGGAAAGAGGGCTTTTCCATGGTGATTGTCTGCCGGGCTGACACCCGGGGGGTCCCGAACCAGGCAGTAGCAAGAAGAGACTGCACTGCTGTTCAGGGAAGGAAACCGTTCCACAGTCCCTGGGAAGGACGAGGAGCCCAGCCCTGCCCTGCTGCCCCGGGGCAGGCTTGTGTTTTTTTGGTTGTTGTTGTTTGTCTTGTTGTGTTTGCTTTTGAGCTACACCTGGCAGTGCTTGTGTACTCCTGGCTCTGTCGCAGGTGGTGCCCCAAGGACCATATGGGGCACAGGGGGTTGAACCCAGGTTGATGGCATATAACACTGCATACTCTGCCTGCAGTGCTCGACCCTGACCCCCGGGTGCTGGTTTGAAGAGGCAGGAGGTGCCGAGTGATCCTCTCGCTGGCCCTGAGCCGAGAACTCCGTCACGGCCGGAGCTGTGGTTCTTCCTGACACCGTGTCCCTGTGTCCAGCACAGGCTGGCCTTAGTGGCTCACCCAAAACTAGGCATCCTAGGAATAAGAGGTAGGTCACTCTCTCAGGAACACGCTGGGAATTCATCCTGGCAGCAGAATTCACTGCTGGAGGCCGAAGTCTTTCTAGAAGACCCATAGGGCTTAAATAACTCTGGAAGTCGGATTCTCAAGCAGAACAGGCAAGTGTACCTTGGAGAGTGCCCCACCCCAATCAGAGGGACAGGTGACATTGGCAGGACTCCCGTTCTTTCATTTGGGTGTGGTGATGACCAATATTCCAGAACGAAATTATAGAATGATTTCAGAGGAAAGCCTGGCTCCTGAGCACAGAATCTGAGGTGTTGGCGATTGAGTGCCTTGGACAAAGGCATCCTGAATAGCTCCCACACTGGGTTCCTGTAGGACAAACACCCCAAAGGCAGAGGCTTGGAGTTCCGGTCATCTTGTCGGTGGGGCTGGGAGGGCGAGGCTATTCTCACTGGACTCTACTTCCTGCTGACCGCAGCTGGGCAGGCCCCTGGGAGCTGACTGCTGGCCGGCGGGGTATAGTCTAGCCTTGGACAACGTGTCTCTCTCTTTGCCTCTGATCACAGGCCAACATGGGTGAGCTCCCAGCCACACAGGTGCAGGAGGAACTGGTCTGTGAAGGCCCTTCCTGCTTTTGCCACATGACGGCTGCTAAAAGCCACTGGTCAAAACAAGTGTCCTGGCAGCAAAGTCAAGGAGTGGGGAGGGCACTGTGTCACGCCGGGGTTGCATGGGCGTCAGGAGTCTGAGCAGGATCCAATGTGCAACAGCAGACGTGCACCCGACTCTCCCGGCAGCCCCTGCGCTGGGACGCCTGTGTGAGGGCTATTTATGGCGCAATTAGAGCCGTGAAGACGCTTTGTCCATCTAAAGGGCAGGTGAGCGACGGCTCCATTGGGCAAGCTGACTCGCCCCTCAGATGTCAGAGTGTCTCCGAGCCAACGCCCCCCCCCCCAAGTCCCTCTCACCCTCACAGCATGACGTCACGTGACAACCAGAGAAGAGCCAGAAATTCCTTTGACTTTGGCTTCTTATGACTCAGCCCTGGATTTCTGACTCATGCTTCAAAAGTTCAGAGACGTCAAGGCAGATATATTTTGGACCGAAAGGATCCAAACAGGCCCGGCACTTTCACCCCCCAAGGTCCCAGTTAAAAGAGCAGCAGGCAGGCTCCCCGTCTCACTCCCCGCTGAGTGTCAGGCTTGGGGCGGGCCCCAGTGATCGGAGAGGAAGGGTGATCAGATCGGTGTACGTTCGAGGTTTGTTGTCTCAAAAATTTCTACAGCTGATGCGATGGTCTCTAATTATACGACACATTAAGCCCCGCGTATTCCAGCATATATGGCAAAATCAATTTGATTTTACTGCTTCTTAATTCATAACAGCGAAAACCTCTGAAAGGATAATTAAAATGCAGAATGTAGCTAAGTGCATTTTCTGGTTTTATACGCGAGCAGGAGAAATAAAGGCTTGTGCAGAGCTGAGGTTAATTTATTGAAATAAATCATTGCGCCTATTCATGGCGGCTCCTGGAAGGCTTGGTTAGAGTTCTCATATAGGCATATATGCATATATGCATTCAGAGCGGCCCTGCGCCTTGGATCAATGGTCCACAGAAACGAAGGAACCAGAAACCGGGAGGTGATGGCAGAGCCAAATATGCCAACAATCCTCGGGGCTTGCTCTGGAGTTCTCCAGCAGTGCATCTGGGCATGCCAACTGTTGGCCGTCCAGAGCTGCCCTGGGCACTGCATGGTGGTGAGCTGCATCCTGGTCTCCAGCCGCACGTGAGAGCCAGAGAACGAGAGAATCTCTAAGGGTCCCACGCACCCCCCAGGAGGGTCCTCACTGAGAACCCCCGTCCTGGAGTGGAGCCAGGGGTTCTCTGAGTGAGGGTCGGTATGTCCGCAGCTGTGATGTCAGCCGACTTGTTTTTCTTTCTTTTTTTTTTCTTTTTGGGTCACATCTGGTGATGCACAGGGGTTATCCTGGCTTTGCACTCAGGAGTTACTCCTGGCGGTGCTCAGGGGACCATATGGGATGCTGGGAACCGAACCCGGGTCGGCCGCGTGCAAGGCAAACGCCCTACCCGCTGTGCTATCTCTCCAGCCCCCCCTGCTTGTTTTTCTAAGCCCTTACATCACAGCCATCTCATTGACAGTCGGGGAAGTCATGAAATACGGGATTTATTTTTAGAACCCGCGGAAGGCCGTCTTTGAGATAAATGACTTTGCTGGTAAGTTGATTGTAATAATTAGTAATGAGAGATGCTGCTCATTTTCCCCACGGACACATGCTATTTACATAGGGTCCCTTTTTCTTGGGTGGGCGTCGTAGTCAGGGATACGGGAGGCCAGACAGAGGGAGGCCGTGCTGCCCTATGCCCTGGTGGACTGCCAGGCCTGCTCACCCGCAGGTGCCGTGATCCTAGGGGCCAGGGGGTGGACGCGGTCAGGCCATGCTGGGCAGAGGAGGGAAAGCTCCCACAAAGGACGCCATTGGCTGGGCAAGGAGGGGAGGTGTAGGGAGGAGGGGGGGAATCAGGGGAGAAGAGGGGGACAGGAGAGAAGGGGGCAGAAGGAAGTTCGGCACTGGGGAGCAGGCTCTGGCACTGGGTGCTAGCACCAGGCTTGTCTCGAGGGGGTGGGGAGGGTCCTGTTTTTCACCTCTCTCTGCCTTTGCCCTCCCCCCACAGAGCCCACCACCCAATTTCATGAGCCTCCTCCTTTTCCCCATCTGCATCCCCGCCCAAACGGCACAGCCTTCTTGGGTGCCGCATCCTGGGACACGTCGGCATCAGCCACTTTATCCACCAGAAGCTTCTGCTCTGACCTACAAAACAGCCCGCCCCCTGCCCCAGCCGTTCTCGGAAAGAGCAGCGTCTCACCCAAACAGTCCATCTGTGCGCGGCTGCAATTTTCAGAGGATCTGAAAGCTAGGACCGCGAGGCTGTGTTTTCCTGGAAAGAGCGAGCTGGTCCTCCGCGCTGTAGGCGGGTATGATCAGCCCGCTGCAAGTTCAGGCTGAGCCTGTAAGTCCAGTCCCCGGGGCGAGCTCTGAGGGCCTGTGGCCACTAGCCACTGCCCAGGAACAGGGCCCAGGAGCAGCTGGGCCCAGGAGAGCAGCACCTCAGCCTCACGCAGGGGCTTGGCCAGTGCTGGGCAAGGACACTGGTCCCCTGAGGGCCGAGGGGAGCCCACAGGAGCTGGAGCCCACAGGAGCCGGAGCCCAGAGGGGCTGCTGCTTCTGAAGACAGTAGGAGAGGAACCTGGTGGCCACAGACCCACCCCAGGCCCTGCCCTGGCCTCTGGCCCCTGGCATGCGCACAGCCTCTCGTCCTAAAGGGTGGGAGGACTTTGTGGGTCAATCCCTGCTACCACTCCCCCACTCTTTTATTTTTTTAAAGCAAAACAGTTTACTTAGAGAAAGGTAAGTGGGAGAGAGAGAGAGAGACAGAGACAAAGATGCTTGTTCAGGAGAGATCACAGGTTTCCCTAGAGGGAAAGGCTACAGTCCCTGCTCCTTGGTGATACAGAGACCAGGCAGGGCCGGGGGCTCTGTCGGTGCAGCTGCGTTAAGAGAATGTGTAACATGTAACGGGGGCTGGAGCAATAGCACAGCGGGTAGGGTGTTTGCCTTGCACGCAGCCGACCCGGGTTCGATTCCCAGCATCCTGTATGGTCCCCCGAGCACCGCCAGGAGTAATTCCTGAGTGCATGAGCCAGGAGTAATCTCTGTGCATCGCCGGGTGTGACCAAAAAATTAAAAATAAATAAAAATAAAAAGATCCTTGGGGGGCTGGAGCAATAGCACAGCGGGGAGGGCGTTTCCTTGAACGCCGCCGACCCAGGTTCGATTCCCAGCATCCCATATGGTCCCCCGAGCACCGCCAGGAGTGATTCCTGAGTGCATGAACCAGGAGTAACTCCTGTGCAAAAAGCAAAAAAGAGAGAGAGAGAGAGAGAGAGAGAGAGAGAGAGAGAGAATATGTAACCCCCACCCACACCCTCCCTGGGTGACTCATGTCCACAGTCCCGGCTGGATCCTCGAAGTCTCTGCTGGCTGAGGAAGCCTGGCTGTATGGGGGGGGGGGGGGCAGGAAGTGGGCGCTGAAGGGAGACACTGGGATGGACGGGCAGAGTCAGGAGCATCAGTGCCCCTCTGGGTCCCGCTGCTGCCGTTGCCTCTCTCGTCAGGGCCGGGGGTCTGAGAGGCTGATCAGAACCATCTAGAGGCTGATCTAGAACCATCTAGAAGGGGGCAGGAGGCATGCTTCTTCAGAGCGTTGT
This sequence comes from Sorex fumeus, assembly GCF_029834395.1. Classification (NCBI taxonomy): domain Eukaryota; kingdom Metazoa; phylum Chordata; class Mammalia; order Eulipotyphla; family Soricidae; genus Sorex; species Sorex fumeus. The sequence goes on along the minus strand of NW_026606199.1, from coordinate 2,009,343 downwards.
GCCTTGTCATCAGGAAGTGCTTTGGTGGACCTGAGCGGGACCCCATCTGAGTAGCGTTTCTCCCCCTGTGCCGTGGACCCTGAGCCCCTGCTGGGCACCACGGCCTCCCCTGGCTTCTCACCCGGCAGCCATGCCCACTCGATCTGAAACTGCCGTCCTGGAAACTGGTGACTGGATGCTGAGTGGGAAGTGGGCTTCATCCGTGGGCAAGCGAGGTGGGAGCTGCTGACCCGGGCACCCCAGCAGCCCCCCGTGGTCTGCACTTGTAGGTGGCCCCGTCTCTCTCCTAATGCGCTTCTCTGCAGCCCAGCAAGAGGGGAAGAAGCCTCCTGGGCCGGGTTCGGGTAGCCGGCACGTGGACAGGTGCTGTCCCACCGGGCCGCCACCTGCAGTGGGTGCTGGATGACGTCCAGGGTCCCAGCCCTGCCCTCTCCCTCCCAAGGTTGCATCCAGCTCCCAAAGAATCGGAGTCCAGGGAGCAGGAGGCCCAGGGAGCCCCACTCTCCCGAGAGCAGGAAGGCACCATTGCCTGGGCAACGACACCTTTTGTGTCCTGGGGTCAGCACAGACATATTCCATAGATTTCCCCCCAGGAAGGAGCTCTGCTCCTCTCCTCAATACGCCTCAATACGCAACACGCCGAGAAAACGCTGACACCAGCACTACCAGACAGCAACCAGCCCTGTCTCGTGACCCTCTTCTGCAAGGAAGTGTCACTCCCCTATGCCCACGGCCTTGAGTAGGCCACCCGGGGAGAGACGTCCCGGAGGTGACAGGGTCAGCCTGGCCGGCTCCCTCTGTGTGCACCTTGTACAGGCATGGAGGTGGGCGGTGGCCAGAGGGTCACATTATCTTGTGTGTCCCTCACAAACCAGGGAGCGCTGGGCACCTGGGTGTTCCCGGGTATGCCTGCAGCAGGCGTCTGGAGGGTGGGGGCAGGGACCTCTTGCACACGAGGGTCTTGGTGCACATCCAAGCTGTGGGAAAGGCCTTCGTGAAGGCAGGAGTGACCGGGAGCAGAAACTTCTCAAGCCCTTGTTCCCATCCCCTGGCAGGCACCACTGTCCATCAGGACACTCTGTGGAGCCTCAGGACTTCCTCAGCGTGGCCTCCAAGTAGCCGGGCAACCCCAGGGTCTCGGGCATGACACTCCAGGGCACCCCCCAGCCCATCTCGTCATTTCCTAGGGCCTTGTCCCTGTTTTCAGAGCCAGCCAGAAGTGACCGGAAGGGCGACGGAAGTGTGGGAAATCCCAGGACCGGCTCAAATACCCATCACCAGGCTGTCGTGAGACCAAGACCCACCTGCGCTGTACAGGTTGAGACCCCCCCCCCAACAAACGCAGAGCAGAGCCCTCCCCCATGGACATGGACCTATCAAGACCCACCTGACCTGTGGGCCTGTTCTCAGCGTGACACTGGCCCGCCTGGGGGGCTGAGGGTGTGGTTTGGATCTTGGCAGACAGGCTCAGTTGCAGAAGTAAGAGGACAGAGGATGGTACCAGGCCCCGACAGCAGCATGGGTCACACTCAGAGCAGAGTCTTTGGGCACAAGCCCTTCATTCCTGTATTCCACAAATAGCCTCTCACCCACCTTGGCTGGCCGGAAGAGCCTTTGGGAAACTGATTTCCAGGAGACAAATCTCCTTCCCACCCCCCCATCCAAGGTTGGGTCTCCCTCACTGTCCGGCTGTCTACAGCTCCTAGAACGTCACCACGGACTCAGAGGCTTGACACAACTCAGGTGACCACACACTCAGAGGCTTGACACAACTCAGAGCTATGCTCATGACGGTGCTGGGACTTAGAAGTCCGGGGTGAGTGTTCTGGGGTGCTAAACCAGGACGCCACTGGGCGAAAGGGAACGCCCCCGTGCCAAGGCTGGAGTGGGGGGCATTATGCCAAGTGAGATGTGGAAAGGAGAGAGACCCCCTCGGCCTGGTCTCAGTTACATGAGGGAACCTACAAAGACGATGCGAAATTTAAAATAACAGACGGCTAGTGAGCAGCGCGGGGTACAGAGGTTGGGAAGTGTGGTGGTGGGGGGAGGGGTGCTGAGGGATGCTGTTCGGGGGTTCAACTTGTACTTGTGGAGGAGTAAGCTCCCAGCTTGGTGCCCAGCTTGGTGATTAGAAGCCCAATCCTGCCAGAGACTTCAAAGTTGCTAAGAGACTAGATCTTAATTGTTCTCACCGCAAACAAGAAATGATAATTGCGTGATGTGCTCGAGTTCGCCCAGGTGAAGGCGGTGATCACACTGCAATGGAAGGATGTGCAGAACCAGAGCCAAGGGGACCAGCGTAGGGCCCAGGGGCGCATGCGTGGCCTGGCTGAGGCCGTGAGATGGATCCCCAGCATCACACAGTGCCCTGAGCACAGTGGGACGGAACCTCGATGGGTCCCGGGCCCTCGGGCGTGGGCACCACCACCTCATGGGTAGGACACTGAACTGTGAGGACCTGTTGGCCAAGGACTGGCAGCAGAGACCCTCAAGTCTGCCCAGCACCCCTTGGGAGGAGCCCTCAAGTGTAGTGGATGAACACTTGGCTAAAACACGGTGTTTTAGATCAATTCTACGCCAGTAAAATAAGTGCTGCGTCTAGATGCATGCCTTGGAAAAAAAGTTGCATCTGAACTGAATCCCTTTGCGGAGTACCTCTCACCCTGTGAGGTGACCGCAAAGGCCAGGGGATGATGGGGTCAGCTCTGCCGCCGTTACTCTGCCTGTAGCAGTTACCATCAGGTTCCCGGCCCACACCCCCACAGCCCGCCTTTCACCTCCCCTTGCCCCCCTCAGGTAGCAAGGAGGCGGACATTCTCTAAACACCCTCTGCTCGCGTCGGGGCTGGCAAGGAAGGAAGAGTTGCCAACAGCGAGGGCTGATGGCGAGGCCCAGGCGTGAGAGGCTGCTTGGGATTCCACAGACCTTCCCTCAGAAAATCAAACGCCTCAATGCTGCCAGCACCACGTTAATCCATATATAATAGATTAGAAAGAGAACTGGCCTGTTTCTGTTCAAACGAGGATGAAGCTTGGCCCAGCTGGTCAAAGGAAAGGAACCCAGGGGACTGTCATGGATGTGAGCACAGTGGGGCCCAGAGAAGTCTGCAGGCCTGAGCCCTCTGCCGTCAGACTCCCAGATGGAGGTGGGGATCATCCTCCGTGATCCTCAACCCCACCCCACAATGCCCCGTGGCTCTGTAGGATGACAGGCCGCAAGGCTTGGCGCTGCTGTGCCGGTCCAGGAGTGCAGGGAGAGATGGGGAGGCCTCTTGTCTCCCTCAGCCAGGAAACAGGTCAGAGAAGGGGCCATGGACCCACATTTAGGGAGAAGAAAGGGCCAGCTTTAGGGGAGCCACTGATGGCCGGCACATCGATGGATGCACCTTACCCATAGGAAGGACCATTGGGTGCATCTCAGCCACAAGGGGGCAGGGGGCAATGATCAATGGACACACCTCACCCATAGGAGAGACCAAGAGATGCTTCTTAGTCACAATGAGGAACTAATGGATGCATCTCGGCTATAGGAGGGACCAGGGAATACATCTCAGCTATAGGAAGGACCAGGGGACACATCTCAGCCACAGGAGGGACCGACAGATGCATCTCACCATTGGCAGGTCAGACCGAGCCGTAGATGGGAAACCATCAGAATGTCCGCGGAAGGCCCCATCTCCAGGGAGCTGGAGCGTTTCTCGGTGGGAACGGTGTTGGGACTGACGTCATGGTCTTCTGTGCCATTTGTCACCACTGCTCTTTGATTCCCCTGAACTGTCTGTACCTGGAGGGGCAGGACCACGTGTTACTACTGGAGAATTTGCTCGGACCCTCCTCTGGTGGACACACACACACATCCCTTCACGTCACCTTGTCCCCTGAGGCAGGTGCTGTCACTATCCTGCAGAGGAGACAAGTCGGGATAAGGCAGAATGTCACATGCCTCAGGTGCCAGGAGAATTGGCTTCTCTCTGGCTGGAGTACGAACATGGAGCCATTCAAGAAAGAGAGTCGTCTGCCTGCGGTCCCATAATGGGTGGCCGGGCAACTTGCAGGAGTCCACAGAGGGGAGGACTGGGTCAGGATGAAGTCCTGGGAATACGGAACCCATCTGGACCTCAGCAGAGCCAACAGGTCCCGCTCTGAAACCAGCGTGACTTCCTCGGGATCAGCCTGGCATGGTTGCGAAGAAATCTTGAACTTCTCCCCGAATCTTCCTCCACAATTTGCAAAACAGAAAATACCTCAGCAGAAAATTATTTTGACACTTCCTGAAGATTATAATCAAGCATAGAAAGCGCCTAAGCGGAGCAACGCCCCAACATTACGAAAGAACAGGAGCAAGTCAAAGGAATCCGCCATCAAAATAACCCGCTGCCAAGAGCTGTCTTATCTCTCCGGAGGGGGGTTTGGTTACTGATTCATCAAAAAGCAAGTGACACACCTCCTGCCATTTTACCAGGAACTACTTCAACTTGTATCTCTCAAAACTATGAACAGTGAAAGTATGGATCACTGGAAGAAATGATTTTGTATTAGAGAACAAACCTCAGTTTCCTGTGCTTGTCCAATGTCTGGTCACTGTCAGGATTGAATTGATGATCCCCCTTCCCCAATGTCTTTTGCATTGATGGGTTCCTTATCAGCTTGCTTATGGGGTCCCATGAAGAATCTTTAGGGTTCCTAGCTTATGCCCCTAAGCTAAAATCATCCACCCTTGCCTTTAATGACGCTTCTTCTGAAAAGATGCATCCAGAGTTTTTCCATCATCGATTTTTGTTTGCTGTTTCCCTGAAGTATGGCTCTTGCAGCCTTTCGTTGGGAGCTGAAATGCTTCTCCAACTCATATTTTAATATATGCATCTTTTCTCCAACTCATATTTTAATATCACGATCACGACCATCCTGTTATTCGTCGATTGCCTCGAGCAGGCGCCAGTAACGTCTCCTTCGTCCTAGCCCTGAGATTTTTTAAAAAGTGCCATATTCAAGGCTCTTTCAGAGTTAGGAGAATGAGTTACTCCTCATTGTTACTGGTATTTGGCATATTGGGTATTTGGCATATTTTAATATATGTATAGTTATTATCACACAGTGTGGATATGATTACAATAAGAGGGATAAGAACTTACCATGTCCTGCTCACTGTGCTGAGTGGACTACATGATGGTACCCCCATACCATGTTACAGAGGCAGGCTGGCACGTACGGTGGCTGTTTGCAGATGGAGTGTCCAGAGGCTCTCTGGAAACTGTAGGGAGAAGAGTTCACTCCAGACTTTAAACTACCTGGTTGGTATTGAATTAATAATAATTATTATCAATAAGCAAGGCTAATGAGTAGGCTTCAAATAATTGAGCCCCAGGCAGAACACAGAGTCTCTTTCATGATTGGCTCCAGGCTCACATTCTGGCCCAAGGAGAAGCCAGTTCCTATGGGATCTGGATTTGAAGATCTAGAAGATTTAACGCTCTAGATCTTTAGATTAGCCATGCCAGCTCTGAGCTGCACGCCTGCCTCCCCAGAAAGGCCCTTGTGGGTGATGCTGTTTTCTCCACTCCAGTACACTTTGGGGCCGAACTGAGTGAGCTGATTCCACTGCCCACATTGGCAACGCATCTGTATCCTGGAAGCCACGGGCTGTTGCCCGAACGGGTCCACAACTCTCCTTCCATATGGAACGTTCCTTAAAACCCTAGATTTGGGGAGAAAGCAAATGCGCAGAACTGTTTTGACATCTGGTCACTGCAAGATGTCCTGAAAGAGAACTTGTGTGTCTCCACACTGCTGTCACGGACCCGGCTGTCCCTTCGTGGTCTTTTTGCGAATATCTCAAGATTTCCGATCTATGTCAAGGAAGAGTGGGTTTGATGTGAACGCCTGGTCACAGGTTCCCATGGATGGAAACACGCTAAGTGGAGATTTCCCCTGCCCAGGCCTGTCATCTTGGTACTGTCGAGGTCCTCATGAAGAAGGACATCAGGGTAGGGCCATCTGCAGGGGGAGACTGAGGCGAAGGATTCTCCCATGATTCCTGGAAGGTTAAAGGTGGCGGGGGGCTGCAGTGGTTGTGAGCCCCTGTCTTTGGGAGGGGATGTGGGGAAGTGGGTCCTTTGGGATTCTGCAGAGCAGACAGTGACGGGGCGGGAGGCGACGGCTCCCTGCTGCTCGGAATTACAGATGTGAGTTCTCAGAGAGTCCTTCCAGAGTGTTGACAAAGATTTCATGTTTGTTATCTCCTGATGGCGCTGAGAGGAAGGAGACGCAAGACGGTCCCCCACGCCTGGCTGTTTCCTGCGGGGTGCTGTGGAGAAGAGAGTGGAGCCCCATCCAAGTCCCGTGGGGGCCCGCCCAGCCAGGGTATCGGCCAGCCCAGGGTCCACCCGGCACAGGCGCTCAGGGTCGATAGGGAATATGCTATGGCACTGGGGGAAATTGAGGAAGACACAAATGATTTATTTTGGACTGAAATTGATGGCCACTTCCTCTCAGACCCCCCATGTATGGTTCCTGACAGACATTCTCTCCCTGGGTGGCCACAAACCCTGCTGACGTTTGGACCGGAGCTTCCTAAGAATTTGGACTTTAGGACTTCAGACTTGGCAGCCGGGAGTTTGTGTCAGAGGTCCTCACTATGAAATATCTCTGCGGTGACTCTGGGCAGCGGGGACAGGACAGGTTGGCGAGTGTTCCAGCCCCCGGGGGAAAGGAGCAATTTGAGGCAGGTGAACTCAGGCAGCTGCGACAGGGCTGAGCAGGGAAGGGTGTTCTCGAACTGTCCTTGGGCACGTTCAAGTCTGTCAGATGCGAGGTTTGGTCCTGTCTTCAGGCTCCTGTGGCAGGCGCAGGGCTGAGGCCTGGCTTCTATTTCAGAGGCTCTCAGGAGATTATGGAGTTGGAAGGGACAGATGAGTTCAGTGAGACAGAATGTGCATCCGTTTCACTGCCCTGTCCTGAGTTTCCAAGGTCATTCAGACAGAAAGAAAAGGAAGATTCCACTGGTCCACTGGCTATGGACTGTGCAGAGGACACAGGCTGTGTGTTATGTCGGGCTGTTTGCATGGGACAGGGAGGGGGCAAGTAGGTTTCCCTGGCTGAAGGTAGGCGGGTGGGACCCAGGAATGCTCCGGCCCAGGGGACCGGCCAGTGCATGGTTTGAGCTCATTGCTGCTGGGTTTGAAGTCTCTCGAGTCAAGGTGATTTTTGCTTTTGCACAACCTCCAGAGCCTTCGGGGTTGGCCCTTGGAGGGTAGGTGGGGCTGTCCACCCCCATCGCCTCTAGGAGACAAGAAGTGCTGATCTTCCTCAGGGCCGCAGTTTCCCGCTTATGGGTCTCCCACCAAAAGGAGACATCTTCAAAGATGAGCCGCTAAGTGAATCCAACATTTGAACGAAAAGAAAGAAATGATTTGGGTAAAGAGAAGGGCAGCCGGATCGCACCCTCTCCATACTTCGGATCAGGCTTCCTGATTTACTGCAATCTGTCGTACTTTGAATCTGTCTGCTCTGGGTATAATTATTTCTGTCTAAATAATTTTGCAGACTCGCAGCATAATAACTCAGGATCACAAATAAGAATCAACTCTGCTGTGCTCACCACACAGTAATTATGTTTTCGAGTTGGTACATCTCCTTACAGCTCAGTGCAAAGTAATTATGTTTTTTTTTCTTAGTGCAAAGCATATTAACCTGTAGAAATTACCAACCATGAAGTGTAAGGAAAGTCTGTGCTTCTCGTGGCAAAATACTGAGTCTGGCTTCCTGGAAATCCTTATCTAAGTGAATTAGCAGAACCCCGGAGACCTCTGGGTGGAAACCCGCTGTCAGGGCTGTCTGTTGGCCTCCCATGGGAAGGAGAGTCCTTGTGTGCCTGAGATATGAGCCCAAGCACTGTGACCCCGTTGTGGGATGGGGCCGGGTGGGGCAGAGTACACGTCGCCCACCTCCCCCCCCACCCCAAAGTCAGCCTGCAGCCTACAGTGTGTTAGCTGCCGCATGGGGGTGTCTTCCAGTCTCAGGTTTGTCAGATTATTTACCAACGATCATTGTCTGGGAGAGCAGGAAGTGAGTGAACTGGACTGATAAGGGACCCCTGGGGACCGTCCCTGGTGGCCTGCCGCTTCCTCTGAAGCAGACAGCAACTGTGCCCCATTTATTGAAAATGGTCCGTAGTTTTTGCTCACTTGATCACTTGACTTCCCGTTAATCAGCGATTTGCTCGAGCGGACGCCAGTAACGTCTCCATTTGTCCCTGTCGCGTGCTAGTGTAGCCCAATGGCGTCTGTTCGTTCTAGGAACATGAAGAGCCTCAAACCGATCGTTCATGATCTTCAGGAAGAAGTCTGACCATCTGGAAGGTGGGCGGCCACGCGGTCTCTTGACATCCCGTGGAATCCAATCAGTAACAGCTCTAGTCCAGCGGTCGTCTTTAAATCTTATTACGTGACCGGCCCATCTGATTTTTGATGCCTTGGCAAACGAGACAGCGTCCCTGATCCTTGATCGTCGACGGAGGTCGGAACTCCGGATTCTTTCTCTCATTTGAGTGAAACGTGATATTCCAAGCATAGCTCTTTCAATTCCTCGTTGGGAGACCCGAATAACGTTCTCATCCTGTTTGTGTAGGGTCCAGTTGCTCACCTTAACTAAGGTCAAATTTCAGTTTGGGTTCCTTGGAAGAGCTCCGATGCCCAGAGAGCCAGGAGCCATCCCTTCTGGGTGTTTCTGGAGGAGATTGGAGTCTGAGTGAGGGGCCGAGGGCGCGGACAGCCCTCCACGAAGGGGGGTGGGCACCCCATGCAGGCGGTCAGGGTCTGGACAGAGCAAGAGGAGCGGGGAGGGCAGCTTCGTCTGCTGGGACTGAGGCGCGGCCTCTCGGCCCTCCGGGAGCCAGGACCACGGGCACCCAGGCCGGTCCCGACCCAGGCTCTCCAGCCGCAGACTCAGAAGATGACAGCTGGGCGTCTGGTGTGTGGGCAGCGGAGAGGGAGGCGGTTTGGGCCTCGGTCTTGGGAAGCCTCTGGCTCCTACCATCAGCCCTCCCAGCCCTGCCTCCAGACGGTATCTGCGTCTCTATCTCTGGCCCAGGGGCTCTGCTTCCCCAAGAACATAGCTGATCGGATCCCTTCTAAAAGAGACAATGTAATTCAGGGAAGGTGTCAGATTTAGAGAGAGATTCTGGGAAATTTATGGGATTTTCTTTCCCCCACCTAGAATCTCTCTACAAAATTAGATAGCGTGTCTACATTGTAATTCAAAACTCACGGGCAGGTTTTATGAGCAAACGAGGCAGCAAAAGATTCCCACACAAGGGGCTGGAGCAATAGCACAGCGGGGAGGGCGTTTGCCTTGCACGTGGCCAACCCGGGTTTGATTCCCAGCATCCCATAGGGTCCCCTGAGCACTGCCAGGGGTGATTCCTGGGTGCAGGGCCAGGAGTAACCCCTGTGCATCGCTGGGGTGTGACCCCCAAAAGAGAGAGAGAGAGAGAGAGTGATTCCCGCACATTCCGGAGTGCAAGTGACTGTCCCCAGAGTCGTCCAGCTTTCAGGCTGCCCATGGGAAAAAAGGACTTGGGAAGAGGAAGTGTGGGGAGGCCACGGGGCTTGGAGAAGGAGCACCCGTTATGCAGGCGGAGGCCAGAGGTTTATCCCCAGCACTGCAGGTGTGAGCCACACGGAAGTGGGGTCCCTGAGCTCTGAGGCAGGCCGAGAGCGCAAGCCCCACAATAAACAAGAGAGGGGACCGGAAGGGGCTGGCGCTCTGCACACAGAGAGACCCCGGATTAGAGCCCCGACACCCATGGTCCCCCGAGCGCCCTGGGGTGAAGGCCCAAGCACAGAGCTGGGAGTAACCCCTGAGCACTGCTGCGTATGGCCCCCAAACAAAAGCAAACCAAAAAGCAAGGGCTGGAGAGATAGCACAGCAGGTAGGGTGTTTGCCTTGCATGTGGCCAACCCGGGTTTGATTCCCGGCGTCCCATATGGTCCCCCGAGCACTGCCAGGGGTAACTCCTGAGTGAAGAGCCAGGAGTAACCCCTGTGCATTGACGGGTATGACCCAAAAAGCAAAATAAATAAATAAATAATTGAAAAATAAGAGATTCCTGGACTATATATATATATATATATATATATATATATAAAAAGCAAGGGCACGGGGGAAAAGTGAGCCGCTATTTACTTGCAAGTAGGGCCGGCCAACCTGAGGACAGCAATGCTTCAGCAGGGGCAGACCCCAGGCCAGGGATGTTTGCAGGAGGGGGCACTGTCTGGCCCTGGGAACTCTGCGAATTGTGCCTGAGAATTCCCACTTAGGACAGAAGTCAGAGTGAGGAGGTCGTGTTCAAAGCACCGGGACATGATGGTTAGCTGGGAAGGGGACCCAGCGGTGAGGGAAACAGAATGAAGGAGGAAGTGGGGACAGGGGATGATGGGAACGGCCCGAGGGCACAGGACCTAGCAGCCACCCCGCTCATCACCTCCCATGGGAGAAGAATGAGTTCCCGTGTGTGCACGTGGCGGGTGGCAGTCGTGACGGGGGAGGAGAAAAACTCGTGTGGATTAAGAGGCTCTTCCAGAAAGTCCAGGAAAATTATTTCTCTTTTATTTATTTCTTTTTGGTGGAGAATGGGCACTGGTGGAAGGATCGGTACTCCATCACTGTATGACGTAATCATGAAAGTTTGTAAGTCTGTAACTGGACCTCAGGGTGATTCATTAAAAATATATAATTTTTTTTTAAAAATAGTGTTACTGGGGCTGGGGCAATAGCACAGCCGGTAGGGCATTTGCCTTGCATGCAGCCAACATGGCCAACACAGGTTTGATTCCCAGCATCCCATATGGTCCTCCGAGCACTGCCAGGAGTGATTCCTGAGTGCATGAGCCAGGAGTAACCCCTGAGCATCGCCGGGTGTGACCCAAAAAGCAAAAAAAAAAAAAAAAGTAGTGTTACTGGGGCTGGAGCAATAGCGAGGGTAGGGTGTTTGCCTGTTTGCCTTGCACGCGGCCAACCCGGGTTTGATTCCCAGCATCCCATAGGGTCCCCTGAGCACCGCCAGGGGTGATTCCTGGGTGCAGGGCCAGGAGTAACCCCTGTGCATCGCCGGGTGTGACCCTCCCAAAAAGAGAGAGAGAGAGATTCCCGCACATTCCAGAGTGCAAGTGACTGTCTCCAGAGTAGTGTTACTGGGGCTGGAGCAATAGCACAGAGGGTAAGGTGTTTGCCTGTTTGCCTTGCACGCGGCCGACCTGGGTTCGATTCCCAGCATCCCATAGGGTCCCCTGAGCACCGCCAGGAGTAATTCCTGAGTGCAGAGCCAGGAGGAACCCCTGGCTGAGCATCACCAGGTGTGACCCAAAAATAAAAATAAAATAAAGTAGTGTTACAATGAAAAAAATTTTATTTTTTTTAATTTATTTTATTTTTTGCTTTTGGGTCACACCCAGCGATGCACAGGGGTCACCTCCTGGGCCTGCATTCAGGAATTACTCCTGGTGGTGCTCGGAGGACCCTATGGGATGCTGGGAATCGAACCCGGGTCAGCTGCATGTAAAGCAAGCTCCCTACCCTCTGTGCTATCACTCCAGCCCCCCAAATTTCCTACTTTGAAAAGCTCTACAGCCCAGCCAAGATCAGATCCCAGACAAAGTTCTTACATAATAAGGAAAAACAGATTTGCAGAGCAGATTAACATCCCTACAGACAGAGAAAGTATCTCAAAATCCCCTACTCCAGGGGGAAAGAGTGCTCTTTCCAAATGAGCTAAAAGGTGGTAAGAACTCAACAAAAGCCACAAAGCCACAACATAATTAGGAGGGGAAAAGCTCTGAACGAGGTAGCGGAACTCAGGAGACAATTAGAAATATCATTTCAGAAATGTAATCGGAAAGAAGGATGAAATTGGAAAGAAGACAAGCATAAACCAGCAAATAATGCTTTAATTAAATAATGTCTTAAATAGTGGGGAATGTTAATGAAGAAAGATCTTCAACTATCAGATACTGTGGCAAGTTTTAAAGAGAGGGGAAGGGTACCCAGAATCTGATGATAGGAATACCTCAGGGGAGAAGCTATGATCCCAGAGTGATGGATGGCACAGCAGGGAGGGCTCTGGCCTTGCACGCGGCTGGCCTGGGTCTGATCCCTGACACCCCATATGGTGTCTCAAGCCCCACCAGGCGGATCCCTGAGCACTGAGCCAGGAGTGAGCCCTGAGCACAGAGCCGGGAGTGAGCCCTGAGCACAGAGCCGGGAATGAGCCCTGAGCACAGAGCCAGGAGTCAGCCCCGAACACAGAGCCAGGAGTCAGCCCCGAGCACAGAGCCGGGAGTGAGCCCTGAGCACAGAGCCGGGAGTGAGCCCTGAGCACAAAGCCGGGAGTGAGCCCTGAGCACAGAGCCAGGAGTCAGCCCCGAACACAGAGCCAGGAGTCAGCCCCGAGCACAGAGCCGGGAGTGAGCCCTGAGCACAGAGCCAGGAGTGAGCCCCAAGCACAGAGCCAGGAGTCAGCCCCGAGAACAGAGCCAGGAGTGAGCCCTGAGCACAGAGCCAGGAGTCATCCCTGAGTACAAAGCCAGGAGTGAGCCCTGAGCACAGAGCCGGGAGTCAGCCCCAAGCACAGAGCCGGGAGTCAGCCCTGAGCACGGAGCTTGGAGTGAGCCCTGAGCACAGAGCCGGGAGTGAGCCCCGAGCACAGAGCCGGGAGTCAGCCCCGAACACAGAGCCAGGAGTCAGCCCCGAGCACAGAGCCGGGAGTGAGCCCTGAGCACAGAGCTGGGAGTGAGCCCTGAACACAGAGCCGAGAGTCAGTCCCAAGCACAGAGCCGGGAGTGAGCCCTGAGCGCAGAGCCAGGAATCAGCCCTGAGCACTGCCGGGGTGGCCCCAAAACCAAAATTAAAATTAAAATAAATAGATCGATAAACTAAAGGTAGGACAACCTCTAATAAGATGAAACAGCTTTGAAGGAAAAGACACGAGAACTGCATAGTGACACCGCACTGAGTTTAACTAACAATATTGACCGACGTATATTCCAGAAGAAATTACCAGACCTATTGACAGCAGGTGAGAAAGAAATCCTTTGGTTCTCATCAAAAATAAAAATTATTGGTATCAAACGATTTTTTCCCGTCACCTTTTCATGCCCGAAGAACATGAAATCGGAGGTGATTTATGGGAACATTGTGTGAGACATTATTTCCAGCAGGGTTGAAATTTGATGTAAAGAACACAGAGGATCGCCAAGGAAAATGGGCACCGCGGGGCCGGGAGCTGTTTCAGGGGGTCAGTTCGATCCAGGGGCCACATGGTCCCCAGGACATCACAGGGCACAGCCCGAGAGACCTTGAGCATTGCCGGCGGTGACCCTGGGCCCCCATGCCCTTGTGGTGGGCCTACTGGTACCCAGGGTCACCGTACCACTGACTATCCCTGCTTGGGGGATAGTCAGGTCCTACCACCGTATCCTTTGGTCCTACCACTGACTATCCCTGCTTGGGGGAACTGCCCCCAGAGATGGGAGCAAAGGTGGGCACAGAGTGGTGCTCGCGTGGGCACTACCAAGGTCTTTGCGGAGAAACGAGCTAGCGGCATTAAGGCAGAAAGCAGAACCGTGAGGTCACCCGGGAGAGAACTCAAGCTGTACTCGGAGCAGAAAGGAAGCGGGTTGAGTGATGACGAGAGACCCGGAATGGTGGCGTGGGTTTACCAGGCGACACCCGCGTGGCTCACCCGTGGCTTGCCATGAAATGCGGCTTCAGTAACACAGAATCAGCACCAACGTCCACGTGAGAAGCACAGTTAAGAATAGCAAAGTGCTTCCAGTCCTGAGACTTGGCGGCTGGCAGCACATGAACTGGCATGGGACACTGTCGCATCAGAGCACTGTCCCTTGTCACCATCACCCCCGAGTCCTTGGGGCCAGGACTTGCCCTGAAGGCAGGAAGGTCCCATGTCACACAGTCACGGTTCCTGTTTGAGCCTGTGGCTTTGGGCTGGGCAGCTGCTTTTAGGACATGTCGCCCCCGGGTCAGGGCCCCTGTTCCGTGCACCGGCCACCCCGCCAGGCCCCTGCTCTGCCCCGGGAAGCCCCAGAAGGCCCCATCCCCATCCCGAAAGCTCAAAGCATCTAGGAAGCGGTTGGGAAACTGCTCCGAGAACTCGCCATCACTTTTTTCTCCTTCCCAGAACACACACACCGCATCCTAACCCCAGTCACCTCCACACTACAGCACACCAGTGACACTTCCAGCTGCAAAATCACAAAGCGAAAGCAACACACAACTTCTCCGGGCGTAGCGGGTCGTGTCCTGAACACCCAGCCAGTCAGGCCCGGTTCTAGCATCTCTGATGAGGACCTCAGAGAGGAAACGTTGAGGGTGTCCTAGGAGCTCAGAGAAACAACAGAACAGACCGCCAGTAAAACCCAGGAGGACGTCAGAGCAGAAACGAGGAAATTATGGGCAGAAATGACCGCGCTGAAGAATTTGGTGGGTGAGATGCAAAATCACTTGGAAGCCTCCACCGCAGAGCAGCAGCAGCTGAGGACAAAACCCGTGAGACACAAGCTGAGGTGCAGAGAACCTCCAGGCCAGAGGACCCTGCGGCCTCGCAGGCTGTCTGGGAATCTCCACCCAAGCTCACACGGCATTGGATGTTTTCCTTAGGGAGAAATAAGCTCCCGGTTCTGAGTATAGCACTGATTCTTCCAAGAGCCCCCGCTGGGCCTTGGAATGTGTTTTCCTGAAGGAAGCAACTGGACTTGGAGAAAGGGAGGCCCCAGGTCAGTCATGAGGCAGAAACAGAAAAAAAACCAGCAACAACGCTTTCTTCCTATAAGTGACGTCCCTGTATGCCCCAACCCCGCCGGGGCCTCCCGACCCTGAGGAAACACACCAGGGACGGTGTCTGTTAGAACTGAGCATGGGGGCTGGGTAGGGCATTTGCCTTGCACGCGGCCAACCTGGGTTCGATTCCCAGCATCCCCTAGGGTCCCCTGAGCACCGCCAGGAGTAATTCCTGAGCGTAGAGCCAGGAGTAAACCCTGTGCATCGCCAGGTGTGACCCAAAAAGGAAAAAAAAAAAAGAGAGAGAGAAAATAGTATTGAGCATGACGGGAGGTGGGTGGGTAGGGGGGTTTCTCTCCAGACCTCCCGGAAACCGTGGGAAGCCGTCAGGAACTTGCCCTGTTTGCAAACGAGGGAAGCTGGGAAATGTCCCAGGCCCAACCTAATGACCAAGAGAAGCAGTCGGGGTTTAAGCCTCAGCTAAGGTCACCCCGCCCTAAAGCCGCTTCCTCAGGCGACCATCCTCTGTCAAAGGCAGGCGCAGATGAGAAGGGCTTGCTAGCGCCCTTCTGCCTCCCCTCACACGCGCAGTCTCTCCTCCCCGCCCTGCAGAGCAGAGCCTCAGGGACTGTGTGAGGATGCTCAGGGACCATCCTACCACCCACACCCTGGTGGAGGCCCTCTCCGTGGCCCTATCTTGGGCTGGGCAAGGCATCTGTCCCCAGGCCTGTTTGCGCCACCCCTGTCCCTCCGCGACCCCAGGGTCTGTCTGTGATTTTCACGGCGACGGCTTGGTTTTCTGGGAGAAAAATATCGGCGTTTTAAATCCGAAACAAGAAGTTAATCCCCTAACCTATAAACAGTTCCTTAAAATCGCAAGAATAAAGGAGGAGCCCCAAGCCGGATTTTACAAGAAAGGGTCACACCGCCAAGAGTTTCAGGAGGAAGAAAGTAAAAGGGGAGCGTGCTAGGTCAGGCCCCTCAGACTCCCCATAAAAGGGGCTTGGGGTATAAGGAGGCCCCTCAGACTCCCAATGAAAAGAACTTGGGTTACATGAAGCCCCTCAGGCTCCTCGTGAAAGGGGCTTGGCTTACAAGGATCCCCCTCAGACCGCCAATGAAAGGGGCTTGTGGTACAAGGACCCCCCTCAAACTCCCCATAAAAGCAGTGTGGGGTCCACAGAGCCCCTCAAACTCCTCCATAGCGAAAGAAAGGCTGAGTGAATCGGCAGGGAGATGTCACGTGAGGCCCCGTGCGTGGGAATCAGAGACTGACCACACGCTGAGAAGGCTGCCCAGGGTGGGCTCAAGGCAGGACCCCCCAGAGGGCCCCAGGAGCCCATCACACGGGGCTATATTTATTAACTCACCCACTTTTGTTCTTGTCGGTGATTAGAACACATCTAGAGTCGTGGGACGGCCGGAGGGGCAGGGCAGAGGGCAGCTCCTTGCAGGGCCCCGCTGAGCCTCACTGTGTGCTCGGCTGGGTAGGGGGAAGCCAGGACCCTGGCTGGGAATGTGGGTGATTTGCTGGGTGAAAATGCAGCTAGGTTTGGGGCTGGAGCAATAGCACAGCGGGGAGGGCGTTTGCCCGGGCTCGATTCCCAGCATCCCCATAGGGTCCCCCGAGCACCGCCAGGAATGATTCCTGAGTGCAGAGCCCGGAGCAACCCCTGAGCGTCGCTGGGTGTGACCCAAAAAAAGCCCAAAAATTGTTTTTTCAGCCAGGTTCTTGTGCTGAGGCTGAACGGGAAGCCCACTGGGTCATGCCCGAGTGCCCATGGGCACCGGACAGTGTGGGAAACTGCCTGAAAACCCCAAAGTTGGCAGGGTCCTGGGGTCCTCTGCGAAAGGCAGTTTAGATCTTCGGGAATGAGGCTGGCAAGCGAACAAGCACCCAGGAAAGGATTAAAGAAAACAGTTTCGGGTCTTCTAGATGTCAAGGGAAACGTGGGTCACAGTGACATAGAGAATTGTTCGGGCTCTCTACTTCCGGGCGCTGTGCCGTGTCCCAGCCTCCAATCCCCATGTGCCCCTGGGAGTTTACGTGTTTCCAAAGGGCCCTTCGAGTCTCTGCCGATTAAACCCTGAGCCAGGGTGGGGAGCGGGGGTGGGAGCCACACAGCGCTGTGAACGCCCCATCTGTGAGCACCCTGGGGCCACCCACGCCTCAGTCTTGGGACGTCCTCATCCTCCTTTGAGTGTCTGTCTCACTCTTTGACTGACCCCCGCCGGCGGAGCTCCAAGATGCCATTCCAGTTGGGTTTATTGTGGTGAAGTGCCCAGCGCAGGAGCCGTGGGAGGGGGCTGTGGTCTTCGGGACCTGCAGCTGCCCCCTGACATCCCCTCGGTGGCGTCCAGGAAGAGGGGCCCCCGGGACTTCTCTTCCCAGTCCCAGCAAAGCCAACTCCACCTGGCTTTGTCCCAAGGTCACCGATTGCTTTTCTTCTAGGGTTGGGTTTCTCCCAAACTATGCTTAGGGGGGGGATAGGGACCCTCCCTGCGATTCCCTGTTGGCCAGGCCTGCGGGCCAGTGTGATGGGCTGAGCACATGGGGCTGCCACATGCTGTGATACCCAGCAGTGCTCAGGGGTCTCTGGACACGCGCTTGGTGATGCTCAGGAGAACGTGTGAGACCATGTGGGCCAGGGAGCAAGTCTGAGTCTGAGCTGACCCCCAGCACTGCCCCCACGGTCCCCTGAGCACCGGCAGGAGGGACGCCAGAGCACAGATCGGGCTCGGCCCGAAGTCTCAAACGGAGAAAGAAGTCTCCTTGCCCGGCTGTGGAGGGCAGCAGCAGCGCTGCTGGGTCAGCCACTGGGACCCGTGGCTTTGTCTCACGTGCCCCTCCATGCCCGGAACACGCTCATGTTCTCACGTGTAGAAAAGCTTCTATCACCCCCAAGTTTATTAGGAAGTTGGGCTTTTTAACTGTCTAGGTTGGGTTTAGAAACTTTTTTTTTCTTTTTGGGTCACACCCAGCGATGCTCAGGGCTTACTCCTGGCTCATGCACTCAGGAGTCACTCCTGGCGGTGCTCGGGGGACCCTAGGGGATGCTGGGAATCGAACCCGGGTCGGCCGCGTGCAAGGCAAACGCCCTACCAACTGTGCTATCACTATGACCCAGATTTTGAACATTTTTAAACAGATGTCTTGCCAGCCCTGGAGAAGGTATCTTGACCATTGCACTCTGGCCAGTGTATATAGACTGGGCCACACTGCCCCTTCCCCCAGGTCTGCCCCTCCCTCCCCCAGTCCTGGAAGAGAAAGCTTCGATCCCTGACAGGAGGGTGTGCACTGCATGTTGGCGCCCGTTCCTTGTCATTTCTTTGCCGCCACTGCGTCAATCTATGCAGGAAGATTGCTTCTTGCATCGTTGTTATGTTCTTTGTCAAGTTTTATTTTCTTTGTTATTCCGGTTTCCGCGTTGTAATTTAGGATATGTGTGTTTTGAGGTTTTGACAAAATCTGTGCTCGCAACATACTGCCAGTGCTGTTGCTTTCATGACAATTAATCTCCTCGGATGCCCCATATCTCGGTGTTTGTTTGATGTTGTTGCCATAACAAATCACTGCCGAGAGAGAGCTGCTTAAAACCTCACCCGTAGATTAGAGGAGTTCATGGCCCAGATTCCAGGCAGGCTCAGGGGGGTTTTCTGCAAAGCGGAGAGCAAGGTGTGTGTTGACCAGGAAACACTTGGGAAGAATTTGCTTCCTAGCACAGCCTGGGGACAGAAAGACTCAATCCCCTGTAGAACCCACGGCCATAGTAAGTGAGCATTCCCTCTCTCCCTCTCTCTCTCCCTCCTTCTCTCCCTCTCTCTCCCCCTCTCTCTCCCCCTCTCCTTCTCCCTCCCTCTCCCTCTCTTTCTCCCTCTCCTTCTCTCTCTCCCTCTCTCCCTCTCTCTCCCTTTATCTCCCTCTCTCCCTCTCCCTCGCCCTCCCTCTCCCTCTCTCTCCCTTCCCTCTCCCTTTTTCTCCCTCCCTCTCCCTCTCCCTCTCCCTCTCTCCTCCCTCTCCCTCTCCCTCTCTCTCTCTCCCTCTCTCCCTCTCTCTCTACCTATCTTTCTCTCCCTCTCTCCCTCCCACTGCAGTGCAGGGGTGGAACCACTCACACGCAAGTGTGCGTTCTCTGCAGTCTGACGGAGCGGCTGGCATCTCTCTGGCTGCCAGCCCCGCCAGGCCCTGCACTCTTTGCCAAGGCCCCAGCCCCACCTGCATCCTTGGTGTCCTCCCAGCCTCAGACTCTCTCTGCCGTTTTCTTCTACCACCAGCCGAGAAAATGTTCCAGGGTACACTTGAGTAGGCCGAGTCCACCCACCTGCTCCCTCTTAGGGTCCACTGTGTCCTCTAACAACTCTGTCACTGCCGAGGAACGAGACCTCAGCAGAGGCCAGGGCAGGGGAGGATGGACCAGCCGGGAGACCACTTCAGACACCCGACCGTTAGCGCCGGGGTCGAAGCTGGATAATGAATGTTTTTACATAAATCATCCATTTATCCCAGTAGTTACGCGTGGTGTTAATAAAGTAATCTCGTGTTGTGACAACTGCCTTAATTACATCTCCCAGTTCTCTTCCTATTCCTCATGTCCATGCCTCTGTCCCCTCCTCTGAGGGCCCAGCAATGCATTTCTTCCTCTGGCTCTCTCACACATTGCCTTCTATTTTTATCTTGATTGTTTGTTTCATCTATCTTCTTATTTATTTTCCACTTTATTAATTGGCGACGTGTTCCTATTTGTTCTTTTGTGCTGCATAACCTAGGTATTTTTAATCCCCTGGCTACTGACGTGCTTTGATATATGCTTCGGTGCTTTCAGGATGGTTTTCTGTGTGATTGTGTTGAGAGTTACTGAAACTTTCAGATTGTAAGACTGTCCGGTTATTAATGGATAGTTTCACTTGACTTTGACCAGAGGAAGCACGCCAGATAATTTCTACTTTGGGGGAAAGTTCAATTAGACATGTTGTTTTTTTAATTCCCTTAGAAATCATCCTAAAAAATAAACACATTCTAAGCCTTTGCTTATTTATTGTCTTGACTTGATAATCCTTCTTGAAGCTTCCGTTGAAAAGTGAAGGATCTATGTGTTACAGGTTTTCATCCTCTCCACTACAAATTGGCTTCCTAGTATTTAGATTTAAACCCTCCTCTCTCTTCCCCAACCCCCCCTCTCTCTAAGACATGTACTTCTGCCACTGAGACACATCCCTGGCCTGAGATGATTATAATGTTAAGATTAGCAACACTTGTTCTGTCTATTTACATAGTTCTTAAAATTATAATATTTCAATAGATTTATTGCTCAACACCAGTGAGCAATAAATCTTTTTGTCTCGATCTTTTAATTCATTTTGCTGGATTTTTGCTATCACAGCAATATTTTAAAGTTTTTCTCCCTTTACCCTTTTTCTGGGCTGGAGTGAGAGTGCAGCGGGGAGGGCGTTTGCCTTGCACGCGACTGACTTAGGTTCAATTCCTCTGTCCCCCTAGGAGAGCCCGGCAAGCTACCGAGAGTGTCCCGCCCACACGGCAGAGCCTGGCAAGCTCCCCGTGGCGTATTCGATATGCCAAACACAGTAACACCAATGGGGCTGGAGCGATAGCACAGCAGGGAGGGCGTTTGCCTTGCATGCGGCTGACCTGGTTCGATTCCCAGCATCCCATATGGTCCCCCAACACTGCCAGGAGTAATTCCTGAGTGCAGAGCCAGGAGTAACCCCTGAGCATCGCCAGGTGTGATCCAAAAAGAAAAAAGAAAACAGTAACACCAAGTCTCACAATGGAGACATTACTGGTGCCTGCTTGAGCAAATCGATGAACAACGGGAGGACAGTGCTACAGTGCTACCATTTCATTCATTCATTCATCATCCTGTTATTCGTCGATTGCCTCGAGCAGGCCCCAGTAACGTCTCTTTCATCCTAGCCCTGAGATTATATTCAAGGATCTTTAGGAGAATGAGACCCATCATTGTTACTGGTATTTGGCATATTTGGTACGCCACGGGGAGTTTGCCAGACTCTGCCCTGTGGGCAGGCTACATTCGATAGCCTGCAAGTTTGTCCAAAGTAGGAATGAGACAATAAGATGTCATAAAAAGATGTCCTGATAAGATGTCGCGCGGCCGCAAATGCGGCCACGTGGTTCCGGGATCTGGATTTTATAGTCTCTGAGTCTTGGCCGCTGATGGGATTACACGGCGCCAGGGGGCCAGTTGGTGGGTGTGACCTACTGGAATTTGGAGGATCTGGGTGGAAGATGCTCGACTCCAATCCGAGTAGGCTTGGAGATCTTGGCCCCGGAACCCGCGTGGCTTTGTCCCTCTGCCAGTACCTTCATGTGTGCGGAGAGTGGTCTCAGCATGGTGGTGGCTGGTCCTGGAGGTCTTCGGCTGCTGGAGCCCTGGTGCTCACAGTGCTACCCTTTTCCTGATTTTTTTCACTGGAGCAACTCTGATCTGTGGAAGTGTACATGTCCGTAGGAGCCAGGGGGACAATTTTACACCAGCCCCACTGCTGGAGGCCAATATTCCAGAACGGATGGCACCCACTTTTGCAGAGAGTGGCATGGGGCTCCTACAGTCCAGAGAGCACTGTGAGCCAAGGCTACGGACACACACCTGTGTTGTGACAACTACCTTGATTCCGTTTCCCCAGCTCACCTCTCATTTTTCATGTTTCTGCCTCTGTCCTTTCCTCTAACGATTCAGCAATGCATTTCTTCTTCTGGCTTCCTCACGCGCTGGCTTCTATTTTTATCTCGATTATTTGTTTGCGTTTCATCTGTCTTCTTATTTATTATACACTTTGTTAAATGGTGATGTGTTTATATTTGTTCTTTTGTGCTTCAGAACCCAGGTGTTTAAGGCTGGATTTTTTTTCCTTAAATATTTATTAGTGAAACACCATGAGGTACAGTTGTAGACTTACAAATGTTTGTGCTTGGGTTTCAGTTATACAATGATCGAATACCCATCCCTCCACCAGCGCCCATTTCCCACCACCACGGGTCACAGTATCCCTCCCTGCACTCTTTACAATAGCTAGAATCTGGAAAAAACCTGAATGCCCAAGAATAGATGACTGGTTACAGAAACTTTGGTACATCTATGCAATGGAATACTATGCAGCTATTAGAAAAGATGAAGTCATGAAATTCATATACAAGTGGTACTACATGGAAAGTATCATGCTAAGACTGGATTTTTTTTTAAATACTCTACTACAAAGCCCTCTCGGAGAGCCCGGCAAGCTACCGAGAGTATTCGATATGCCAGACACAGTAACAACAAAGTCTCCAATGGAGACGTTACTGGGCCTGCTCGAGCAAATCGACGATCAACGGGAGGGCCTTTACCTTTACCTTTACTACAAAGCAACCGGAAGCTAAAGCAGGACTTGACGATGCCCCATGTCCTTGTTCTGCCATGGAACCGACCTGTCGTGGCTCTGCCCCCCCCCCCCCCCCGCCCTACTGGTCCTCAGCTTGTCACTCCAGGCCGTCCTGGGACTCCTTCCCAGATGCTCCGATCCCAAGCCGGTTTCTCCTGGTGTGCTTCCTTCGGCCGATGTTTTGGTTTCACTGCGAATGCCCCGTGGTGGGACCTGGTTTGCATCCTCCGTCTCTCTGGTTTTCATCCCCCGTCTCTCTGCTGTCTCTCCAGCCTGTCTTGTTCTCTCAGGCCCTGACTGCAGGTTCTGATTCTCCGTCTCCCGAGTACGGGCTCCATCCCTAGTATGCCTTGGCATTCTCCTCCGTTTCCTTCTGGGTCTCTTTCCGTTCCTTCTTGGGCGCCTGCCCTTGTCTTTCCAAGTGCCCGGGATGCCGTGTGGGCCTGTGTGTGACCCTGGCTGGGCTCATGGCCCCTCAGACTGTTGCTGTCCCGTGGCACAGACCCTCCTCGGCTGCGTGTTTGCGTTTTGTGCCCTTTTCCTTGGCACCTCACCTCAGCGACGGTGGTGGATTCCTTCCTGCCTGGTGCTCATCTCTGGAAGAGGTTTCTAGGGCGGCCGTTTGTCAGGAACAGCGTGGGGGCAGGGGAGCAGGTCAGGAGGGCAGCTCCTGACCGGGCTCTCGCTTGGGATGATGGGAACTTGGCTTGGTTCCCCGAGAAGCTCATCCCTAACCGTCCTTCCAGGCTAGTGGAATGTTCCCATCCTTCCTGCCATGCGGACCTACAGCTGTAGAGTTACACCCCACCCACTGCCTGCCCCCACCACACACACACACACACACATACACACACACACACACACACACACACACACACCACTCAGACAAGCCCCTTGCCAGGATGCTGTGTGTGCCGGCGCCGGCTTCAGCTCTGCCTTGCAAAGTTGTACCAGGCTCAGGAAATTCGCGTCAGACCTCTGGACCCCCGGGTTTAGCTCCTGGCTCCCCCACATCTGCAGAAAAGGCGCCTCCTTTTTGCATCCACGCTATCTGTCCTGCAGCTAAACCCACAGACACACAGATGTGCGCCCCCAACAAGCCATGCCTGCCCCCGCCAGACAAAAGTCAGCCTCTCTCCCCAAAGTCCTGCAATGGACACTCTGCCTCTCCCCGAAGTCCCTCATTGTATCCAGGGTTTCCAGATCTGCTGCTTTGAAGCCCAGCGTGGACAGGTGCTGAGTCCAGAGGCACGAAATGGCATCTGGACTCACGCCTGCATGTCATCGGTGATGCATCGAGTGGGAGGACTCGCTTCTGTGTTGTTCCCGAGTCTCCACTCCTTTGATTTGGCGTCAGCCAGGCCAGTTGGTCTGGCGCAGCTCATCAAACGGCTGTGTTCTGCGTGTCTTCCAGTGCCATTATGTTGGAACAGAAACGCCCCCCAGGACAGCTCGGCTGGGATGGTGGCATGCCTGCTTTCACCCTTCCCCGCGTTAATTGGGGACCTGGCCGACACATCGCCTAATGAAGGTGGAAGTGATGGATGCAGTCGATGGTTACATGTCAGAGGCATTATCAGGGACACGTCATGCCGGGATCTGTTTCCAGCTAATGACCAGGATGGCATTAGAGAAGCTGGAGCACGCGACACTCGGGTCGGGCTGCCTCTGGGCGGGGAAAGCGATGCAGCGTGGAGGCACCAAACACACACACACACGCACACGCACACACACGCATGCACGCATGCACGCACTCAAACACATGCACACACACATACCAGCACACAGGCATACCCATGTGTGCACACACTCACACACAGGCACACGCACCCACACATGCAGGCACGCACGCACACTCACTCACACATACACACAGGCACATGGACACACGCTCATAGACACGCACACACAAACATGCATGTACACAAACGGATGCATGCACACACATATTCACGCACTCAAACACACACACACACACACACACACACACACACACTAGACCACAGCTACTGGAGAAAATGACAAGGTGTGAGCCGACAGTCAGAAAGGACGTTGGCAGTGCAAACCGTCTGCCGAGTCCAGGGCCCATGACTGCCCTTCCTCCCCACCCCAAAGAAAGCAGGAGACAGTGGGCAGGGGTCCTGGGAGGCTGTCACTGAGCCCAAATGGCATCACAGACACGAGACGCAAACCAGGGCTTACTAGAGGCTTTGCTGCGCAGTGTTACCACTTCATGGAGTGGCCGCCTGCTCTCAGACACGGGGCAGAGGAGGGCGGGGAACAGAGGAAGGACATGGAGGTCTAAGGGGTGGCTTGAAGGGGGGTGAGGGTCCCGCTCAAGGCGGAGTCACGGCCCCCATGCACAGGGCCCCTCCCACGGCTGCGTGGGCGTCCAACCCCTCCCCCCCCCCCCCCCCCCCGTCCCCGCCTGTCCCTGTTGTTGGCGCCTGAATAGACCTGCTCTGATCCCGTAGCCTGTGGCATCAGCTCTGAAGGGCACCAGGGAGCCACCTGGGCCGGCCGGGCCAGCTCCTCTCTGCATGACTGTCTGGTCAAGCTGGATTCCACACACCCCGCCCCCATTTATTTTGAGGGTTTTTCATACAACTAAACATGCCCCGGACACCCGGGCAAGGCAGCTTGCTCTGCCAATGGCTTTCTGTCTTGCTCAAATTCTAAATTCCAATTTGATGAAGCAATTAGAACCTCGGGGCTGGAGTGATAGCACAGTGGGTAGGGCGTTTGCCTTGCACGCGGCCAACGTGGCCGACCCAAGTTCGATTCCTCCGCCCCTCTCGGAGAGCCCGGCAAGCTACCGAGAGTATCTCGCCTGCACGGTAAAACCTGGCAAGCTCCCCGTGTCATATTCAATATGCCAAAAACATAACAACAGGTCTCACAATTTGTTGTGAGACGTTACTGGTGCCCGCTCGAGCAAATCGATGAACAACGGGAGGACAGGGCTACAATGCAGTGATTAGAACCTTTAAGTGAATGGCAGGGCTGGAGAGATAGCACAGTGGGTAGGGCGTTTGCGTTGCACGCAGCCAACCCGGCTGACCCGAGTTCGATTCCTCCGCCCCTCTTGGAGAGCCCGGCAAGCTACCGAGAGTATTCGATATGCCAGACACAGTAACAACAAAGTCTCCAATGGAGACGTTACTGGGCCCGCTCGAGCAAATCGATGAATAAATCGATGAAGTGAATGGCATCTGCGTGGATGTTACTGTAAGGACGCGTAGGCGTCAGATGGATGTGACATGAGATCGTTCTATCCCTTCCCATAGGGTCACACCTCGTGGTGCTGGGTGGGGGGGGGGGGGCTGGGGGACGCGCTCACTCAGCCTCTGCGTGTTGCTCCAGCCCCAAACTGCCTGCTGTGTTTACAGGGACCTGAGAGAGTCACGACCCCCCCACAATGTCACACCCCCTCCCCCATCTCGTCTCCTGCCATGAAATCTCTTCCCGTCTGTGGGCCCTCACACTGCCCCCTCCCCCGGGGAGCGCCCCCTCCTCTGTTCCTGCCTCCACCTGAACACCCCAGTTTTAGAAAAGTTTCTGCTCTTATTGGGGTGCAAGAAACTCAGCCGTGGCACTCTGGGGGCATCAGAGGTGGGACAAAGCGTTGCCCATGCCTGAGAAAATGAGAGGGAAAGTCGATGGGTAACAAGTCACCCCCGAGATCCCCAGAGGAACCTGGAGGTGCTGAGTGACGCCCATGGCCTGATGAGACAGGAGACCCGTAGTGGACACAGGACTGGGCCAGGGCGGGGTAGGGCAGGAGGTGCTCCGGCTGGGCCCCAGCAGGGCACGGGCAAGCGGCTCCAGATCTGCCTGCCCCACAGGGAGCTACTGGCACGCCAAGGGGTCCCACTTCCCCTTGAGGCCCCCTCCCCGAGGCCCAAGGCTGGCAGAGCCCCACTTCCTGACCTGTGTCCCCGCTGAACCCAACGATCACTAGCTGGACCACACCTACCAGCCGTGCCCTGGCCGAGGCAGATGCCTTGGGTTGTCAGGTGCCACCCTGTTTCCCCCCACCAGGGGCTCTGGGCCAAGGGGACTGGCCAGGTGTGGAGGAAGTGTGGGCTCGGAGGGACAGTCATTAAACGATTCCCATGAGCTAAGCGGTCCTGGCGCCCCGAGGAGGGTGGCCACAGGCCCTGTGGGCAGCGAGTGGCCTGGTGGTGCTGTCACGACACATGGGCCTCAGAAGGCGTCCTGGGGTAAGAGGCCGGCCCGGCCCTCAGCCCCTCCACCCTGTCACTGAGACTACAGCCACAGACCAGGGAACAGAGGGGACATGTCTTGGGGCCAGTTCTCAAATATGGGGGTCTTTGGGTCTTGAATGTGGACTGGCTGTGTGCAAGAAGAGTGCCCTACCCACTGTACTCTCTGGCCCTAACACGCTAGAGTTGGCATTGGAAGTACATGATTTAATGCACATTTGAAATAGATTTTATCCAACAATCAATCGACTCATGCCCTAAGCTACCCTGAGGATCCAAGGGAAGGGTCTTGGCTGCCCCCAGAGAGGGAGATGGACACTGGCATAGGCTGAGGACACGTTTTCGACAAAGAAAACCCACACGAAGACCAAATGAACCGGAACCTACTGAAGGGTGGGAAGATGCTCTGGGGTCAGTGCCCGCGGCTCCGTGCTGTACAGCCACCTCATGGAGTGGCCATCTGCTCTTAGGCGCTGGGGGGTTAGGGGGCGGGGGGCAGAGGAAGGACACAGCGGTCTGAGGGGGTAGCTTGAAGAGGGGTGTGGGTCCCCGCTCGGGGCAGAGTCACGACTCCCACAAACAGGGCCCCTCCCACGGCTATGCGGGCGTCCACAGCCAGGGGCCTGGGTGCCTCCTCTCGGGGACCCCAGTGGGGAGCATACCGGGGCCAGCGCCGAGCCGTCCGTCCTTCCTGGGTTTCTTGCAGGGGTGGAGCTGTGCGGGGCTCACCCGGCTGTGCTCTGGGTCTACTCCCAGCTCAGTGTCCTGGCAACCCCAGGCAGTGCCAGCGCCCGGCGCATCTCTCCAGCCTCTCACCCCGTTCCTGAGGGACTGAGATCAGAAAGTCCCTCAGATCCGAGAGTGGCAAACTCATGAGCTCAAGTCCAGATAGGACGGATGGGGCTTCAGAGAGCGGGGGCGCCCGGGAGATGCTTCAGGTGCCGAGCAGACCCCCGGGTCTGGCCCCCAGCACAGCAGGAGTGGCCTGGCCTGCGTGGCCCCTGAGAAGCACCGAGCACTACGGGTGTGACCCCAACTATCTGGAGAACACACGGCCACTGTTGTCAAAGTTGTTCACGATGGCGGTGATGAACACAGCCGGGTGCTGGGAACAGCCCACGCGCTCCACCACAGCTGAAGTGATGAAGGAATGAGGGCGCAATCAAGCCTGCAGGGCTGGAGGGGTGAGACTCTGCAGTCTGTCCTGATGTGGAGGGGCAGGGCCATAGGGGTGAGACTCTGCAGTCTGTCTTGATGTGGAGGGGCAGGGCCATAGGGGTGAGGCTCTGCAGTCTGTCTTGATGCAGAGGGGCTGGGCCATGGGGGTAAGACTCTACAGCCTGTCCCGATGCGGAGGGGCTGGGCCATAGGGGTGAGACTGCAGTCTGTCCTGATGCAGAGGGGCTGGGCCATAGGGGTGAGACTCTGCAATCTGTCCTGATGTGGAGGAGCTGGGCTATAGGGGTGAGACTCTGCAGTCTGTCCCAGTGCGGAGGGGCTGGGCCATAAGGGTGAGACTCTGCAGTCTGTCCTGATGTGGAGGGGCAGGGCCATAGGGGTGAGACTCTGCAGCCTGTCCCGATGCGGAGGGGCTGGGCTATAGGGGTGAGACTGCAGTCTGTCCTGATGTGGAGGGGCTGGGCCATAAGGGTGAGACTCTGCAGTCTGTCCTGATGTGGAGGGGCTGGGCCATAGGGGTGAGACTCTGCAGTCTGTCCTGATGTGGAGGGGCTGGGCCATAAGGGTGAGACTCTGCAGTCTGTCCTGATGTGGAGGGGCAGGGCCATAGGGGTGAGACTCTGCAGTCTGTCCTGATGTGGAGGGGCTGGGCCATAAGGGTGAGACTCTGCAGTCTGTCCTGATGTGGAGGGGCTGGGCCATAAGGGTGAGACTCTGCAGTCTGTCCTGATGTGGAGGGGCAGGGCCATAGGGGTGAGACTCTGCAGTCTGTCTTGATGTGGAGGGACAGGGCCATAGGGTTAAGACTCTACAGCCTGTCCCGATGCGGAGGGGCTGGGCCATAAGGGTGAGACTCTGCAGTCTGTCCCGATGCGGAGGGGCTGGGCCTCAGGGGTGAGGCTCTGCAGTCTGCAAAGTGGGGGGAGGGAGGGGGGCGGCCAGCACCTCCCGCCCTCCACCTCCCAAGCCCTGTTTCTCCAGCTCCTCGCTCCTCTCTTTCCTGCTTTGAACCAGTTCCAGCTCCAGCTCTCTAAATTATTCGAGGCAAACACAAAACAGGCTGCTCCAAAAACAAAAACCAAAACTGGGACGCTCACAGCAAACAGTCCGAGAGGGCAGGGAGAGGCCACTGGGTATTCTCAGGCGCCTCAAAACCGGTCCCGTCCACGGGAATCATTCGATTGGCAGCGGGTTTGTTACGAACCTGTGAACCATGGTGACCTCTCGCTGTTGCAGGGGGAACATTTTCTGGTGAGTGAATTTGAAGGCATCCCTCAAAGCCGCCTCTTCGTGGCGTTTCCTCGCTCTTCCCGGGTCCCCGCGAGGCCCTAAGAGAGGGGGGGATGCCCATAACGTGCCCCTGGTGCATGCTCAGGCCTGTCACAGGGAGCACAATTCCAAGGGCATTTGGAGGTCATCTTCATGATACAATAAACAGAAGGAGAAAGCACCCATGGGGCTGGTTCTTCATGCCTACGCAGTGAGAGGAATGATGTAGGGAGAGAGGAGGAAGAGAGGCAGGGGAGAGGGAGAGAGGAAGAGAGGGAGAGAGAGAGAGAGAGGAAAAGACGAGAGAGGGAGAGAGAGGAAACGCAAGAGAGAGCGTTTGGCCCTTGTGGAAACTTTGGAAGTGCTTCACATCCCGTCTAGGGCCAAATGCCCGAGATGGCAATGGCTAATTCTGACTCGGATTTTTCAGCACTGGGCCCAGTGGCCTCCAGTAGAAAGCGCTGGAAGAAAACACTCTGTGTGTCCAGCAGGGCGCCTGCACCCACCGTCACTCTCCCACGTAGGAAACCGAGGGTCTTTGCTCCGTGTCTCTTAGAAACTTCAAGGGTGGACGCCAGGGGGAGCGTCCGGCCAAAGGCTGTCCTTCTCTCCTGCACGGGGGGCATCTCCAGCCCACAGTGATGATGAGACACCTACTGGGTGCTGTGTCAGCTCTCGGATAGGACAGCCCAGCCTCTGAGCTTCCCGGCCAGACTTCCGGGGCTTTGATCCGGTGGGCCTTCAGCAAATTTAAGTAAGTAAGCTCAAAAGGGAATTCTGTATTTTTAATTCTTTGAAAATGAATGAGCCGCATGAAGAAGAAAAAGCTCTCATCTAAGTTCCTGCATGCATGATCAGAATCGTCCTGATAGAATGCTCAGGAAAACGGCCAGTATTCTTTCCTAGTGATTCCCTTGCGGGCAGCACATGACTCTGGTTTGTCCTGTGGAAGTTCAGCTAATGCCCGGTCAGCCCTGGGTGTCCAGCTGCAAATTCCACATTCTGGGGTTTTCTACTGACTTGTGTGCTTTGGGCTTGCCGGCAGGAACAATCCAGTTGCCTGCCCTGGGAAAACCCAGATCAGAAGTGGAGTAGGGCCTCCTGGCCCCAAGGTCAGCTGCTTGAGAATAGCCAAGTGGGGCAGGGTGGGTGGGAAGCGGGGGGCTTGACAGCAGGGAACTGCCTGGTGGGGGCGGGGACAGAGGGCAGGTTGCGGTTTCATGGAAAGGTGAGCTGATCTCTGGCTTTCTAGAAAACTCATCACTTTGCAGTGAAAATGCGGGCCAAACACACTAGAATTACCATCATCTTATTTGCTTATTGGACCACACCCAGCAGTGCTCAGGGCTTCCTCCTAGCTCTGTGCTCAAGGATCACCCATGGTGGTGCTTGGGGCCAGGTCTCAAATATGTGGGGCTGGGTCTTGCATGTGGGTCGGCTGTGTGCAAGGAGAGTGCCCTACCCACTGTACTCTCTGGCCCTAACACGCTAGAGTTGGCATTTGGAAATACATGATTTAATGCGTGTTTGAAATAGAGTTTATCCAACAATCATTGACTCGTGCCCCGAGCTACCCTGAGGATCCAAGGGAAGGGTCTTGGCTGCCCCCCAGAGAGGGAGATGGACGCTGGCATAGGCTGAGGGGCCAAATCTCAGGGAGAGGCTAAGAACGGCAGGGACCTGGAGGTTCTGGGAAAGCATCCCCAAGCCTGCAGAGATGCACAAGGCCCCGTTTCTGAAGAAAGACAGAGCTACACTATTATAGGGCAGGCAGTGGCCCGGCAGAGGCCTATATCTTAAACATCGTATAAATACAAAGTAGACACGAGTCAAGCAATTTGCAGAAATATGGATAAACACATATGCATACTTAAACATCTAAAATAATACATGAACAGACAAAATATAGCACAGCAGTAGGGCGTTTGCCTTACAAGCGGCCAACATGGCCAACCCGAGTTCGATTCCTCCGCCCCTCTCAGAGAGCCCGGCAAGCTACCGAGAGTATCTCGCCCGCACGGCAGAGCCTGGCAAGCTCCCCGTGACGTATTCGATATGCCAGACACAGTAACAACAAAGTCTCCAATGGAGACGTTACTGGGCCCCCTCGAGAAAATCAATGAACAATGGGAGGACCGTGACCGTGACCGTGACCCTAGCTAATATATATGATTTAAAAATAGCCATGAATCCAATACGATCACGATCACAACCATCCTGTTATTCGACGATCGCCTGGAGCAGGCCCCAGTAACGTCTCCTTCCTCCTAGCCCTGAGATTTTAAAAAGTGCCATATTCAAGACTCTGTTAGAGTTAGGAGAATGAGACCTTTCATTGTCACTGGTATTTGGTATATTGGGTACGCCGTGGGGAGTTTGCCAGACTCTGCCGTGTGGGCAGGTTACATTTGGTAGCCTGCCAGTTTGTCCAAATGAATCCAATAGGAAAGTTAAAAATATTCTTAACAGAATAACAGAATGGGGCTGGAGCGATAGTACAGCAGGGAGGCATTTGCTTTGCATGTGCCCAATCGGGGGGCCAAATCCCCTGCATCCCATATGGACCCCCAAGCCCTGCCAGGAGTGATCCCTGAATGCAAAACCAGGAGGAAGACCCAAGTATCACTGGGTGTGGCTCAAAAACCTAAAAAGAAAAAAATATTTTTCTTACTGAAGTCACTTTCTCAGACCACAGTGTAATAAAATCACAAAAGTCTGGTTAGGAGGTCCAACCGTTTGGACGTTAAGCCATCCAAGCTGTAGGGAAGGTTGAGTTTGAGAAGAACAAAACTGTCATCACAGAATGTTTATCTAACGATGGCGGCCATTTTACCTCGAAAAGCACAAATCTCATTTTCATTAGATCAAACATAGCTCAATATGCTTATCATTCAATTAGAGAAGTGGAAAAAAGAAAAGTACAGTAGAAATAAACTCGTGGAGATAAAGAAGATAATGACAGAGAAACAGACCCTGAAGCTAGAGATAAGGTTATGTCTAAGGACCTTTCTCCTTGGGAAACCAATAAACAGACAAGCTCGGAACGATCTCATTGGGCAAAGGATTATTCCCATGAAGACACTTGCTGGGGAAGGCGAGAGAAATGGAAATGAAACAATCTTTTCTCGGTGGAAGATAAACCATTGTACAGCCAAACAGATTAAAGTCTGAGCAGAATGAAGACTTGGCTTTTAAGGAAGAGATGAGTAACCCAGAGTCCCCGGGAAAAGAAGATGAAAGCCAATAAATCTCCCCAATTCCAAGCACTACCAAGAAGTCACAAATCAAAACTACAGCCACCGAGGACCTCCGAGTCCAAGGGAAGCCGCTGCTCCTGCAGTGACCCCCAGACCTCCCCAGGAAAGGCCGAAGGTCACACGCCAGCCACGGGCTTTGCAAACACAGCCTGTGCGTTTAGGGTCCTGAATGCGGATGCTACGCCATGACCAACCCCGGTGTTTGCAGAAATGAAAAGACGACTCACTCTTAGAAAACCAATCAACACCCTTTTCTCTTCAAATTGCTGGTTATTGTGGGGGGCCCCTCCAGACCACTCTCGGACCCGTGGAGGTGGCCCTAGGATCCGTAGGTGCAAGGAGGGACCAACCGAATGAACACAAGACACAAGAGACAGAGTGCAGTTTAGAAACAGAGAGAAAAAGGGACAGGCTTTATTGAGGGCTACATACAGGCTGTTATATAGGGCCTGGGGTGACCCAGTCACATGGTACTAAGGTCAGCAACAAGAACTTTACATGGCATTCAAGGTAAAACATCTGTACATCAAAGGGTCTTATGGCAGCAGCTGCAACCTGGGGTTATCTATAGATAGTCCAGATTTCCACAAGTATCTGCCTGCCTGTTCATGGTCACCGGACAAACTGTTAGGGTCAGAGGGTCCTGGGAGGCCTCTAAGGAGGAAGCTCTCAGGGTCTGTGTGGGCCCTGCAAAGGGGACCCAGTAATTCAAGGTCTCATAGAGCAGTCTTGGCTCCCGACATGTTATCTCAAAGTCGATTGTTTAGAATAAATGAGAGGGGTGCATGGGATGGCGAAATGAGTCTCACAGACCTCCCCCATCTCCCTGTTCCTCCTGGAGCCTGGCAGTCACGCCCAGAAACTGCCTCTGGCACATTTAACGGCCACAATGCAGAGACTCACAAATAAATCTCAGAAGAGACCAACAAGCTGCAGTGATGCCTCCAGACCCCAAAGTTGCCATCCGGTTAAAAGTTTAATTTCAGGGGCTGGAGCGATAGCACAGCGGGTAGGGCGTTTGCCTTGCACGCAGCCAACATGGCCGACCCAGGTTCGATTCCCAGCATCCCATGTGGTCCCCTGAGTACCACCAGGAGTAATTCCTGAGTGCATGAGCCAGGAGTAACCCCTGAGCATCACCAGGTGTGACCCAAAAAGCAACAAAAAAAAAAACAATTAATTTCAGTTCCATCACCCGATTTGAATTGGAGAGAAGATGGTCCAACGCCAGTTGAACCCCTTGTGCTCTCCTAAACCTGACTCACTGTCTCACTCTAAGATGACGCACAATTCAGCACACCAGGCATGGAATTCCACGTGTGATCCCTGCTGGAACTCTGCGCATGATTTCTACTGGACATCACCGGCTGCTTTGCAGGATTAAGACAGAATGGCGTTGGCGGGGTGAGGAAAAACCATGGTGGCGGCCGCAGCATCACCCCTCCGACTGGGCCAAGTCACAACACCATCGAGCCTGGATCAGAGACAGTAATGCACACAACGGCTTGTCCACTGCAGGATGTTGTCCACCAACTACCGAGTGACTTGGGACTCGACACAGGTGTCCAACCTGGCACAGACCCTATGCAATGGGGTCTTACACTGCCATCTCTTCAACAACCTCCGGACGCACTCCATCCACCTCAAGGAGATCAACCTGAGGCCACAGATGCCCCAGGCGCTGCCTGGAGACGCAGGCAGATATGTGTTGTCAGTGTGAAAATTGTTACAGCAGGTCGGTCACCAGGAGCTTACATTTGGTAGATTGGGAACACCGGTAGGGACGATTAAAGATCGCCCCAAAGCCTCCATCCCCCACTGGAGAGCCCGGCAAGCTACCGAGGGTATCCAGCCCACAGAGCAGAGCCTGGCAAAGCCACCCGTGATGGACCATATATGCCAACAACAGTAGCTAAAATGGGTCTCATTTCCCTAACCCTGAAGGACTCTCCGGCTGAGTTGGGAAGATCGAGAGGGCTTGTACCAAGCAGACAGCGTGCAAGTCAACAGGCGGGAAGGCACCCCGCAGCAGCTGGCCACCAAGAACACACCAGTCACGGGTGGTGTGAAGAAGCCTCAATGCTACCAGCCCAACACTATAGTGCTACACAATGTCTGCCAGCTGCCATTCTAGCAGCTGGTGCGCAAGATGGCATAGGACTTCAAGACCGACCTGCATTCCCAGAGCTTGGCCATCATGGTGCTGCAGGAGGCATGGGAGGCCTACCTGGTGCGGCTCTTTGAGGACACCAACTTCTGCACCATCCACGCCAAGCGCGTCACCATTCTACCCAAGGACATCCAGCTGGCATGCCGCATCTACGGAGAGAGGGCAGAAAGTTTATGATGCTAAAATCTCAGGGCTGGGCCGGAGCAATAGCACAGCGGGTAGGGCGTTTGCCTTGCATGCAGCCAACCCGGGATTCGATTCCCAGCATCCCATATGGTCCCTGAGCACCGCCAGGAGTGATTCCTGAGTGCAAAGCCAGGAGGAACCCCTGAGCATCGCCGGGTGTGACCCAAATAAAGCCAAAAAACAAACAAACAAACAAAAAAATCTCAGGGCTGGGACAAATGGAGATGCTACTGGCACCCCCTTGAGCAAATCGATGATTAACGGGATGACAGTGCTACGGGGCAGTATCACCCTATTTAAAACTTTAGAACTCCCGGTGTGTACAGCCGCATTCACAGTGGCTGGACATTTCACACTCAACACCACTGCTGAGCCAGGGGTAGCTTCCACCACACTGGATGGGGTGTGAAGCAGAAGGCGACCGATTTCGATCAGAAAACAGATACATTAGCACACAAGGCTCAACCCGCAACAATATGTTAGTAATCTCTTATCCAATGGCTCCAGGGTGAGAGGCAATAATCTTCACGCACTTTCTTCTAAGGAAACTTTTCTTGATCGTTTTAGTGGAATATTTATAACAATACAAAATAAATTATCTATGGCCTGCTATTGGGGCAGGCTGGGGTGGTGGTTGGGAAAATTGGAAATAATGGTGGTGGGGTTGGTGTTGGACTCTTGAATGTAATAAATGATTGTGGACAACTTCATAAATTTAAAATGTTGAATTAAAAAAAGAAATTAATCACACCAAAGCAGGCTGAGAGAGAGATTCTCACGGTGCGTCTCTAAGGGGCTGAGAGAAGGAGAGACTCGCATTGTGGTGTCTCTAATGAGCTGAGAGAGAGAGAAAGAGAGAGGGAGAGAGAGGGAGAGAGGGAGGAAGGGAGGTAGACTCGTGCTTTGCATCCCTAATGGGCTGAGAGAGAGGGATGGAGGGAGAGAGGGAGAGGAAGGGAGGGAGGGGGAGGGAGATGGAGGGAGGGAGAGGGGGAAGGGGAGGGAGGGAGGGAGGGGGAGGGAGATGGAGGGAGGGAGAGGGGGAAGGGGAGGGAGGGAGGGAGACTCGAGCTATGCATCTCTAGTGGACTGAGAGAGTGAGGGAAGGAGAGAGGGAGAGGGAAGGAGGGAGAGGGAGGGGAGGGAGGGAGAGGGAGAGAGACTCTATGCTGTGTGTCTCTAACAGGCTGAGAGAGAGAGAGAGAGACAGACAGACAGACAGACAGAGACTGGCACTGTGCGTCTCTAGCGGCTGGGAGAGCTGAGGTCGGGCTTCCCCTCCCCAGACCCCAGGACACAGTGCCTGCTCCTGGCTCTGTGTCCGAGATCACTCCTGGTGGGGCTCGGGGGCCCCTCGGCAATGCTGGGGATTGATTGAACCACGAGGCAAAGGACTCAACCCTCCACCTCGTCACTCTGGACTGGCCAGGGCTCGGCGTGGTGGACTGTCGACTGCTCACACCACCCTCTGACGCACAGCCCGGCCCCTGGCAGGACAAGCTGCTCCTCCCCGGGCGGCCAGAGGAATCTGAGCGCGGGGTGGGGAGGGCAGGACAGGCGGCTGGCGTCGGGGGCTGGGGGCACCCTGGGCACTACGCGGCCTCCATTTCCTTCCTTCTTTCTTCGCTTTTCTGGGAATACTCGTTTTCGACCCTGTAAATTGCTCGTCTCTCCTCTTTTCTCTCCTTCTCTCCCTTTCTCCTTCATCGCTCCCTCTGCCCCTCTCTCCTTGTCTCTCCCTCTGTCTCTCTCCATCTCTCTCCCTCTGTCTCTTTCCCTTCGTCTCTTTCTCCCTCTGTCTCTCTGCCTGTCTCTGTCTCTCTCCCTGTCTCTCTGTCTCTCCCCCCTGTCTCACTCCCTCTGTCTCTCTGTCTCACTCTGTCTCTCCATCTTTCCCTCTGTCTCTCTCCCTGTCTCTCTTTCTTCTTTCTCTCTTCCTCTGTCTCTCTGCCTCTGTCTCTGTCTCTGCCTCCCCACCTCCCTCTTTTTAGGCTGCTGCCCCTTGCTTTCCTGGGACCGGTTGGTCCATTTTTCCAGGTGTGCACCCACCCGTGGTACTGAAGACCCCCGACCCCCACCCCTGTGGCCTGAACCTGGGCTATGTCCTGGCTACCCCAGGGACACAGGCCTCCGCCACCTTCACAAATGTGCCCTTTCAGAGGTACATGTCCCCGGCCAGGCTGAACGTCCTGGATTTACCACCCTGGAATGTGCCCCCTCACTATCTGCCAGCCCAGACGCTCAGTCAAGGCTGTCACCTGCCCTCCGGCCCGTCCTTGTCCTCAGGACAGCTGAGCCCGCCACTCTGCCGGCCCCAACAACGTGGCAAAGCCTCTGGTGCTCTTGGGCCCTGCCACATTCTCTGGTCTGCGGCGTCAGAACCAGCCTCCCGGCCTCCTGGCTCGGCTTGGCTTGCCCGAGCCTGGCCCCGCCAGCTGGTGACCTGCTACAGGGGCAACCCGGAGCCCGTGGGAGTGGCATGTGACCACAAACCCCCTCCCAGGCACTCAGGCCTGTACAGACAGACCCACGCACCAAGGTCTGCATGTTGTGTACGCACAGGCATGCATTTAGGTATGCACACAGACACACACGTATGCATCCAGGTATGCATAGACACATGCACAGTACACACTTGTACATAAACACATTCAGGCACGTGTGTGTGCAAGCATAGCACGTACACACGCACGTATAGACACAGCACGCACACACAGCACTCCATGAGCAGTCACTTATGCGGGCACGCACACACACACACACACACACACACACACACACACACACACACACCTTTCTCTCTTCCCACGACTTCCGGCCAGGAAGGTGCCCTCGTTCCCTGTGGCCCGGCTGGGTCCATGTAGTTGCCCCGGTCAGACCACAGGCCACTCGGAGAGCAGAGCTGCGGTGCTGAGAAGTGACCACAGCCCCAGGGCTTGGGGCGGAACCAGCACCTGTGGTTGAGCTTGAGCTCGGAGTTGCCCTTCACGGTCCCAGAGGAGCTGCAGAGAGACAAGCCCGGAGCGCGTGTTTCTAATTCCATCACTGTCACTGTCACCGTCCTCCCATTGTTCATCGATTTGCTCAAGCGGGTCCAGTAACGTCTCCATCGTGACAATTGTTACTGTGATTGGCATATCGAATACGTCACGGGGAGCTTGCCAGGCTTTGTCGTATGGGCGAGATACTCTCCATTTTTTTAGATATTTGGGGCAGGGGTCCTGGGGGGTGGTTACACAGTGCCAGGGATCAAACAGGGGGCACCCAAAGCATGGCTCCAGACCTCTGAGCCCCTCGCTGCCCTGACGTCTGTTCCCAGATACAGCAGGTCTGGGGGAGGCTGAGGAGAGAGGAACCTCCTGCCGGGGACAGTAGCCTCCGAGGCCCAAGCCCGGGACTCCTCTGCCCCTTTCCCAAATCCAAGCTGGCATCACTGTTCCTCCGGGGGTGCATTCCAAGCCATTCCCTCCCCCCACACCCACACACACACAGTCTCGGAAGCTTCCGGCTGTGTCCCAACTGCTCATTCTCCACATCCTGTCCCTCTCTGAGGCTGGGTCTGTAGGACCCTGAGCCATGAGTGGCCCCAAGCTGCAGATGCGGGGTCTCCCAGGAAGGCACCCTCCCCTGGCTCCGAGAGAACTCTCCAGGGCAGGGCGGGGGGTGCCCGTGGGAAACCAAGGGAGGAGGCACCCAGGGCCCCTTTCTCAGCCACTTGGTTGGTCCGAGCTCCTCGGGGCTTCTCAGGGGGGCAGGGAAACGAGCCTTCCTGTCCCTCACCACCAATACCGTTCCACGGATGTTCCTGGGAATCAGGACTGGATGGTGCTTTCCCACGAGCTACTTCGCCTCTCCAAGTCTGCTTCTCACGTGAAAAAGCCCAAGCCGGGTCCTGAAAGCACCCCCTAAGCCCCCCTACCGGCTGTGCTCCCGCAGAGCACCCCCAAACCCGGAAGAGCTTAAAAATAGCCCTGCGGCTCACAGGTAAGCGCCTCCGTGGATTCGAGTGGCCTCCTCGGGCTGCGAGCGTGCGCGCTTAATGCTAAATTAACCGTTAACAAGCAGTTTTAAATAGCAGCAGCGTTCAGGCGAGTTGCAAAACTCCGCCCGCTCTCCGCGCCCAGCTGGTGGCACAGCTCCGAGTCAGGCCGTGAGCGGCCCAGCTCTGTTCCGTGGCCACCAGCCGGGCGTGTCACAGGTCAGGGGAGCAGCCCGGGCAGCACCAAGACGATGGAGTTGCTCGGGGGTCGGTGGGCTCCTCCTGGGGGCACCCCCTCTCCCGTCTCCCTCCCAACATCTGCTGCTCCGTTGTGACGAATAAGCTTTTCCTTGGGGGGAAGATGGTTGAACGCTGTGGGAATGTCCCGTTTCCCACCGAGGTTTCAATGGACCGACTAAGGTACGGGTTCTGGGGTTCCCCTATCGTTCAAGGATTTAAATCTGCGGCTGTCTCTGTTTATCCTGACGCTCCAGAGTCAGTGCTCGTGCGACCTGCCACGCCCCGTCTATGTCGAGCCCTGCCTGGAATCCGGCCGCCTTGACCCTTTCTTTGCCCCGGTCCCGAATCGGCCAAACATCCAGGGGATCTGGCCCTGCTTCAGCCCTTCAGCCCCTGCGGCCCACCCTGACCTGCACTGCACCGTGCTCCCTTTGCTCCGTGCTCCCTTTGCTCTGCCCTGATCTACCAGGTCTGCTCCCCCAGACACACACACACACACACACACACACACACACACACACACGGTTGACTGACAACCAAGGGACTATGGCACATCCTCTCACTGACCTCTCTCAGCTCTTGCCAGTGAGACCGCAAATGTTTAAATCAGCGAAGCGAGTTGTTTAAAGCCTCCGACAGACTCTCCAAAGTAAGTCAGAGACCCCAAAGGCGTCCGGGAGCAGGTAAGCCGAGGCTGGAGCCCCTCACACTCAGACTCGAAGAACACCGCCGGAAGGGTCCGCCGCCCAGGCGGTGAGTGTGAGCAGCGTAGAGTGAGCAGGGCCGGCCGGAGGCGCACGGCTGCCCGGCTGACGGGCCCCTACCACCAAGGGGGCACTTGAGAAGACAAACCCTTCCGGGTGTCACAGCTCATGTCCCCTCTCCTCCTAGTGCGGATATGGAGAAAGCACGGGCAGACGGGGATTCAGGTGAAGGCACATTGCGATACACCAGAACGTGTGGTGGGAGGGAAAGAAAAAAAAATTTATTAAAAAATATTTTTTTAAATAAATTTTCTAAAAATTTATTTTTTAAATTTTTAAAAAAATTTACTTTTTAAAATTTTTTAAAAATTTATTTTTTAAATTTTTTTAAAAATTTATTTTTTAAAATTTTTAAAAAATTTATTTGTTCAGGGGCCAGAGAGACTAGAGCAAACAAAATAAGGCGTTTTCAAATAAAACCAGGCATTTAAGATAAGGCCAACCTGAGTTCGATCACCCAACCCCACTGGGAGGGATTCCTGCACCCTGACCCCCTCCAAACAACAAAACTAAACAAAATCCACCATTTAACTCCCTGTCTGATGACAGCATTTGCAGCCGCGCGATATCTCATCCTTACTTTGGACGACCTGGCAGGCTACCGAATGTAACCTGCCCACCCGGCAGAGTCTGGCAAACTCCCTGTGGCGTATCCAATATGCCAAATACCAGTAACAATGATGGGTCTCATTCTCCTAACCCTAAAAGAGCCTTGAATATGGCACTTTTTAAAAAATCTCAGGGCTAGGACGAAGGAGACGTCACTGGGGCCTGCTCAGGGCAATCGACGAACAACAGGATGGTCGTGATCGTGATCTGATGACAGCGTTAGTTGGTCCAGAGCTTCCTGCCTATCACGGCAAACACAGAACCTAGGAACCAGAGTTCAGACGGCTGGAGATGGTCTGGGGTCTTTCCCCAGCACAGCCAAGAGTGACCCCAGAGTACAGAGCCAGGAGTAGCCCCTAAGTACCACTGGGTATGTCCACGAAACAAAAGGAAACGACACCAAACTCAAGGAGTCTGTTGTTTTTTTTTCCTGATCCAAAGCTGGCATTTCCAACGAGGCAGCGTTACCCCAGAGACTGCAGGGACACTTGTTCTTAAAGGGAAAAAAATCCCTCCTTTGTTCACGCGAGAAGCCAACTCTCCACCAAGCATGAGGACTGATGCTGCGTGGTAGAGGCTGGCGACATTTCACACAGGGGAAGGGCTAGGACAAAGGGTCTCTGGACTCCATGGAAGTCTGAACTCCCTGGAGGGAATGTTCCAGAAAGGTGAAGGCTGGGCGCTCCCCAGCTGAGCGAGGCAGTGGTCCTGGGACCCGCACGACCCAGGGTCTCGGCCATTCTGGACCCTGCCCCGTGGAGCAGCTCACGGGCACACACATGGTGGCCATGCACGGGCAGTGTTACCGAGTTTGCTCTTGCCATCACACCTGTGTCCCGGGATTTGTGTCTGCACTCCCCATGGATGGCGGCTGGTGGGGGCCCTACCCAAGTGGAGGTGGGGGTTACCCAGGGGCCAGCGGGCAAGGCAGGGGTTGAGCTGGAATCCAGGCCCTGCTCTGGAAAGCGGAGTCAGAAACGGTATCAACTGGGGCTGGAGTGATTGTACAGCAGACAGGAGAGCGTTTGCCTTGCATGTGGCCGACATGGGTTCGATCCCCGGCATCCCATATGGTCCCCCAAGCACCGCCAGGAGTAATTCCTGAGTGCAGAGCCAGGAGGAACCCCTGAGCATTGCTGGGTGTGACCCAAAAAGCCAAAAAAAAAAAAGAAAAGAAAAACTGTTTCAACAGATTGAGCGCTACATTGGATGATGCTCAGAGGATACTTGGCGCCCAGCAGGGGAGGTGTCACATGGTACCAGGGGCCTGACCCTGGCCTTCCACATGCAAAAGCTACCCAGCTTGTGGAGACATTCTCTGTTCCTGTCTTTAGTTTTGTTTGGGGGCCACCCCTGGCGATGGTCAAGGGCTTATTCCCAGGTCTGTGCTCAGGGATGACTCCCGGAGGGGTTCAGGGGGCCACACAGGGTGCCAGAGATCAAAGCAGGGGCACCCACATGCAAGGCCAGTGCCCTGTCTGCTGGACTCTCTCTTCGGCCCATTGGTCCCATTGGAAAAATTACTGGTGACAGCGTGAGCAGCACAAGAGGCGGAATCTCTCCCCAGGGCCCCTGGCAGGTCTCACCCAGGCGAGTGGGCCAGGGCGCTCACCTGAAGTCCTGGATAAGGCCCGTTTCTAGCACGTTCTGGAGGTGGGACCTGTGTGTTGGTCTAAGGGGGAGGTTGTAAAGGGAAGAACAAGGTATCCAGGGTCTTAAAGCTTGTGGGGTGAACGAACACACACTGAGGAGCGCAGATGTCTGGGCAGCCTCTCGATGACGGCCCTGTCCCCACCCCACCTCCACAGAGGACGGAGCTGGGCTCAGTAGGAACTTGCTTCAGAAGTCCCCAGGGGCACATCTTTCCATGAACAGGGGAGCCCCTAACCCCACCCTCTTGATTCTTGCCTGCAAGCTCCAGAGAAAACTCTGGAGTCTGGGTACCTGCCAGGTGAAATGCCACCCACTCCCAGCATCCTCGACCCCACCCCACGCCCTCTCCAGGAGGGGACTGGAGAAGTGAGAGTCTGCGGAAACGGGGCGCCGTGCGGAGCCTGGGGTGGGTGACATGTTGTTTAAAAGCCTCGGAGAGCCAGGCTGGTCTGCTTGGCTGGAGCCGGGTGGACAATCACGCGGAGGCCTGGTGCCCTCTGTCTGGGATGGGCTCGGGGATGGGGAAAGGACCGCTTTGGCCACAGCACTGAGAGGGGTCGGAGGGTGCACACGTGCACCTATCAGGGCGCGCACACACACACACACACACACACACACACACACACACACACACACACACACCCCTATGAGGGTGCTCACGCGTCAGAGCTCTCCTCCCGAGCACAGTGAAACAGCGCCCTGGCTTTCTCCCCGGAGGCCAAGAATCACACGGACGCCGTTTCTGAAATGTCTTTAAATACCACTTTATTTCTCCATTGTCAATGATTAACTCGGAGCCTACGAGAAGAGCATTATGATTACAGAGAATAAAAAAATAGAGACGATGGGAATAAAATATCAGGTTATACAAAGTTAGTTTTCGAAATTCATTGTCCGCCCACATTCTCAGGACGCTGGCGTTCTGAAAAGGAAAAAATAATAATAAACACTCGATTTGTGTTTTCTTTACATTTCCAGCACTTCCGAGGGAAGGGAATCCACCGGGAGTCCGCGGCCGCCTCAGGGCACAGGAAGGCGCCGGAAGGAGCCCAGGACCATCCTATATACAGACGTCTGTACAGAATGAGAGGGAGGGACCCACCCGAACCGCGCCTCTGGGCGACAGCCAGAGCCCGTCCCCTCCCCCCGTGACCCTCCCCCCGGGATCCAGCATGTTTAATGGGTTTCCTCTCCATAAATTAGTAACTGCTCAGTAGCCCAGAAATAGCCCGTTTTCAATGGCACCCCAGGGCTGGCTGAGGGGACACGGCCCGGCAGGGTGGCCGGGGGGTGAGGAAGGCGAGGTTGGTGGTCTTAGCTGCCTCCCAGCCTGCAGCCCTGGGTGAAGGCCTGACCTCTATGCAGGGTGAGTGTCCAGTCCACTGGCTCTTTGCTGGTGAGTCGTTTGGCACAAAAAGGAAGGGCTCTGGGGGCGAGACATGGGCGCGCTCTGCTGGGACACTGGCCCCCTCCCCACTCTGACGGACACACCGGTTCATGCAGGGCCCACCCCCTGCTCCTTGAGCTCACTCCTGGACCAGAACCAGCTCGTAAGGGCAAGTGGCCATAGGAGGTGGCCCGACATGGCCGGTGGCACCAGTGGGAGGACCCAGGGGGTAGGCTGAAGGACGCCGGGGCAGTTCAGGGCCAGGCAGGGGGGCGCACGGCCGGGCCTGGCCTCACTGCACGATGCCCGAGTCCACGGAAGTCTGCTTGCGTGTCGTCTTTGGCGGGGGAGGTGGCGGCGTTTTGCTGGGCAGCGGCGGCGGCAGATGCTGTGGGTCGGAACAGGGACACGTGAGCGGGAGGCCGCAGGGGGTCCCCACAGGGCGAGCCTGGCACCTGCAGGTGGCCGTCATAATCGGGGACCCAGCCTCAGGTGTTGGAGGCAGGCATGGGCCCTGAACAGGCCAGCACAGGGGCCCAGGCACCCAGGGGGCCTGGCTGGGTGCCAGCAGGCCTCATGACCCTGGAGAGGTCAGCAGGGTCGCCCCTATGCCCCCCCCCCCCCAAGTAACCCAGTGGCGGGCCCTGCTCCCGAGCCCCATACTCTGAGGGTGAGGAGGAGTTTGGACGCTTCCTGCAGGCAACACTCTGTGAAGGAATGAGGGTGGTGCAGGGTCCCCCAAACACTGCGACCACACCGGGGGCTGTGTGTCTGGCCCGTGGGGACTCAGAACATTCCGAGAGGCCGAGAGTCCAGGTTTGAGCCAGAAACGAGGCCCCTGGAGCCTCCATCCGGGTCGGGGCCTGCTGCATTTCCCAGTCAGGTCCAGGGGCCCGGTCCCCCCCCCCCCCGACACTCTCCGGGGCCCTGGGACCGTCTGCCCCGACTCCCAGCTCCCAGGCCTGGGTGAGGCCCCTCCGGACACACCCTCGTCCCTCTGTAGGGCCCCTCCCCACAGTGGCTCCAAGGGACCCAGAGGGATGACCTTCGACCTGAGGGAGGAAGACCCCCTCGCCTCCCCAGGGCCCAGGCCAGGGCAGGGCGCACCCCTGCACTCCTCTGGCCAGAAGAGGGAAGAACCCACCAAGGGAGCCAGAGGCCCGGGGCCCAGGGGCGGTCTGCTCAGAGCCCCACGGGCTCCATGTGTGGGTGGGGCCCCTGTGGAGTCACGAGGAACGGGGATGAGGCCCAGACTCCATTTCACTGCTCTATGAAACACGGGGATCTGTCTCCAGGGTGCCCCCTCCCCAGTCCCTATCCTTAGAACTGGAGAACGACGGAGAATCCAGCCAGCAGCTGTCTGGAGACCTAGAAAGGCTTTGAAGAGCTCAGAATGTTCTAGAATGACCAACCAGTAGGAGTCAGGGTGAGGGCTTAAATGCTGTGCCAGCTTCCAGCTAATTTCTGCCTTCTCTGGGAAGAATTAGAGGCCACCTGCCATCCAGGGGGCTCTGATTGTGGAGAACCCCCAAAGCCAGCCTGATCCCAGGAAGTTGTGCCCGTGGTCTGCCCATGGTCAGGGCGGCCAGCCTTGGAGGGCCCGTGCTGAGCAGGGCTCTGGGCTTCTGCCTGGTCCAAACACGGTGTGGGAGCATCCCCAGGGCCTAGCTGTGCCCTGCTGGGGCCACGGGCCACCCCACCCCTGCCCGCCGCCCAGATCTGCCGCCAGCAGCCAGGTTGCTGTGTATGTGGGGCGGGTCCAGGCCTCTCAGGGCTGTTAGCGTCTCTGAAGG
Source organism: Sorex fumeus (assembly GCF_029834395.1). Lineage (NCBI taxonomy): Eukaryota > Metazoa > Chordata > Mammalia > Eulipotyphla > Soricidae > Sorex > Sorex fumeus. The sequence continues at coordinate 1,964,444 of NW_026606199.1, read as the reverse complement.
CCCACCTCCAGGCAGGTGACAAATGACTGGCTTTCTGGGGGAGGGGCATTACTGGGGTTTCTCAGCGGCCCTTGGGGTGGGGGGCTGTACCGGGCTTCCACAGCACAGCAGGGGCTCGGGCCCTGAAGCCACCTCCCGGCCCATCAACGTGTTGGCAAACCTCACCCCTGCAAAGCTTCTTCTCCAACCACTGTCCACTCAGGGGTTGGGCGGGGGTGGGAGGGGCAGCTCCCGCAGAAGGACGCTCAAGGTGGGGGGTCACCTGGGCCCCATCCAAGCCTTGCCGGGTACCCGCCATCCAGGGGGCTCTGATCGTGGAGGCCCCCCGCAGCCAGCCTGATCCCAGGAAGCCGAGCCCACGGTTCCCCACTTACCCTCTGGTGCGGCGGTGGGGGCGGGGGCAGGGGCGGGCCCGCCCCCTCGGGGCTGTCCATCACGTTCCCGTAGTCGGCCATGCTGCCTTTGAGGGGCAGAGGTGGGGGCACCTCGGCCATGTCCGCCCCGCTCATGCCGTTCAGCTCCAGGCCTGGAAGACAGAGGGGCCTCAGGTCGCGTCCCGGGGGCTGACCACACGCAGGGCTGGCTGGTGTGCGACCCGGGGGCAGGAGAGGAGGGGACAGGGCAGCAGGAGGATGCCCTCCTACAAGCGTGCTCGGGAAGAGAAGGCCACGTGCCACTGGACACCAGCACCACGCGTGGAACCAGGCAGCCGGTCAGCCCCAGGTCCTGAGTCCCTCCTCGGGGCCTGTGTGTCCCAGTCCAAGCAGGGCGGTGCATGGGGACCAGACAGGCTTGCTGGAGGGGTGGGGGGGGGGTCTGGTCAGCATCAGGAGCGGCTGCATTTTCCAGATCTTTCCATGGTGTGGGAGGGGGTACTGACCCTGTTCACTGTGGCTGCTGCTTTCAATAAGCCAAGCAGGACCTTAAAGTGACTGAGGTTTTTATTATTTATTTATTATTTATTTATTTATTTATTTTTTAATGTAGGAGTACTATTTATTCAGCCACCGATTAGCTGATTGAATTGGGCATGAACTCCACAAAGCGACTGAGTTTTAAAGCAAACTGGCAAAAGAGCCATTTTCCAAACGGAGAAAAAGCCACTGAGTCAGGAATCGGCTGGGCCTTGGGCGAGAGGCTTCGAAGCAAGTTTTCTCTCCTGTTTGTTAATCGGTGGAATATCAACGGGGTCTCTGCTCCCCTCCACAACCCCAAAGATGGAAACTGGGAACATGTTTCCTCGGCAGAGTCTGCCGACCTCCGAGGAAGCCGGGCCGCTGAACCCAGGGAGGGAGAAGGCGGCTTTGGACGTCTGAGGGGCAGTGGCGGGCGGTGGCGACTGCGGGGGACATGCAGAGCAAAACCGTCCTCTGGGCCAAGGACACAGGCCAGGCCAGTGGCACGATTTGCACCCACCCCCGGTTTCCCAGACATCAAGTCTGAGTCCTCGAGGGGGCCCCTCTCCGCCTCTGCTCCCTGGCCTGCAGCCGGGAGTCGACTTCCTACCCCGGACACGGGACACTTCCCCTCTCACAGCAGCTGTCGTTGGAGTCTGGCTCACGGCACCAAGGAGCTGTGGCCGGGCTGGGCAAGACGGTGCGACTGTGCAGGTCATTCCCTGCACGGCTGCTTTGCCACACCCCGACTGTCCCGGGGGGGCACGCGTGCCCATCCTGCCAACAGCAGAGGGACCCCGGGCGCCTTCCCACTCTGCTCTTGGGGTAAGCGACTGTGGACACGAATATTCACGCACAGGCGGGACTCCGGTTGCCCCCTGGGGGGCCTTTGGTGGGAGCGGAACCTCCCCCCAGCCCCCTACATCAGGGAAGGTGCCAGCTCCTACTTGGAGAACAAACCCACCACACCCCACTCCCCCGTGCTGCAGGTGCAAAGGGCCACGCCATCAGGGGGCCACAGGCAACATGTTCTTCCTGGCCTGGGCACAGGAGATGCTGGTTCTGCCAGCACCTGCTTCAGCCGCCACCCCAGCCCCTGCAGCACCAAGCCAGGTAGGAGCCCTGCCAGAGCAGGGCTGAGAGGCGGGGCCAGGTGGGGAGGGGCGGGGCCAGGTGGGGAGGGCGGGGCCAGAGCAGGGCTGGGAGGTGGGGCCAGGTGGGGAGGGTGGGACCAGAGCAGGGCTGGAAGGTGGGGCCAGGTGGGGAGGGCGGGGCCAGAGAGGCCTGAGAGGCGGGGCCAGGTGGGGAGGGAGGGACCAGAGCAGGGCTGGGAGGTGGGGCCAGGTGGGGAGGGGCGGGGCCAGGTGGGGAGGGAGGGACCAGAGCAGGGCTGGGAGGCGGGGCCAGGTGGGGAGGGCGGGGTTAGAGCAGGCCTGAGAGGCGGGGCCAGGTGGGGAGGGCCGGGCCAGAGAGGCCTGAGAGGCGGGGCCAGGTGGGGAGGGTGGGACCAGAGCAGGGCTGAGAGGCGGGGCCAGGTGGGGAGGGGCGGGGCCAGGTGGGGAGGGAGGGACCAGAGCAGGGCTGGGAGGCGGGGCCAGGTGGGGAGGGCGGGGTTAGAGCAGGCCTGAGAGGCGGGGCCAGGTGGGGAGGGCCGGGCCAGAGAGGCCTGAGAGGCGGGGCCAGGTGGGGAGGGTGGGACCAGAGCAGGGCTGAGAGGCGGGGCCAGGTGGGGAGGGGCGGGGCCAGGTGGGGAGGGTGGGACCAGAGCAGGGCTGGGAGGCGGGGCCAGGTGGGGAGGGGCGGGGCCAGGTGGGGAGGGCGGGGCCAGAGAGGCCTGAGAGGCGGGGCCAGGTGGGGAGGGTGGGACCAGAGCAGGGCTGGGAGGCGGGGCCAGGTGGGGAGGGGCGGGGCCAGGTGGGGAGGGTGGGACCAGAGCAGGGCTGAGAGGCGGGGCCAGGTGGGGAGGGTGGGACCAGAGCAGGGCTGAGAGGCGGGGCCAGGTGGGGAGGGGCGGGGCCAGGTGGGGAGGGCGGGGCCAGAGAGGCCTGAGAGGCGGGGCCAGGTGGGGAGGGTGGGACCAGAGCAGGGCTGGGAGGCGGGGCCAGGTGGGGAGGGGCGGGGCCAGGTGGGGAGGGTGGGACCAGAGCAGGGCTGAGAGGCGGGGCCAGGTGGGGAGGGTGGGACCAGAGCAGGGCTGAGAGGCGGGGCCAGGTGGGGAGGGGCGGGGCCAGGTGGGGAGGGAGGGACCAGAGCAGGGCTGGGAGGCGGGGCCAGGTGGGGAGGGAGGAACCAGAGCAGGGCTGGGAGGCGGGGCCAGGTGGGGAGGGAGGGACCAGAGCAGGGCTGGGAGGCGGGGCCAGGTGGGGAGGGCGGGGTTAGAGCAGGCCTGAGAGGCGGGGCCAGGTGGGGAGGGTGGGGCCAGAGAGGCCTGAGAGGAGGGGCCCGGTGGAGAGGGCGGGGCCAGGGCAGGGATGAGAGGCGGGGCCAGGTGGGGGGCGGGGCCAGCTCCTGAGGGGCTGAGCCAGGCAGAGAGGGGCGGGGCCAGAACAGGGCTGAGAGGGGCCAGGCGGGGAGGGCAGGGCTAGAACAGGGCTGAGAGGCGGGGCCAGGTGGGGAGGGCGGGGCCAGGGAAGGCCTGAGAGGTGGGGCCAGGCGGGGAGGGCAGGGCCAGAGCAGGCCTGGGAGGTGGGGCCAGGTGAGGAGGGCAGGGCCAGGTGGGAGGGGTGGTGCCAGCTCCTGAGGGGCGGAGCCAGACAGGGAAGGGCGGGGCCAGCACAGGCCTGAGAGGCGGGGCCAGGCCGGGAGCACTGGGTGCACTGGGCAGGGTGCGCGGGGCAGAATCCCACTTACTGGACTGCAGACTGAAGCTGTGCTTGGCCCTGGGCGTGACCGGAGGGGGCGTCTGCTGTGAGGTGGGCGACGACGGGGACACTGAGAAGCGCCTCTCGCTCCCGATGACGTTGATCACTTGGCTCTTGGGTCTCTGGGGCCGCAGGGGGCTTATCTAGTTGGGGAGAGCGGGCGGCGTTAGGGCTGTGGCCTGCGTTCCCGGAGGTGATGAGCTGAGGTCTGGTTCCCGGGATGCTGCAGGGACCTAGGCTGGGACTGGGTCTCTGCAGAGGAGGCCTTTAGCTGTCCCTGGGGAAGGGGACATCAAGGCTGGGGCATGTGCACTGGGACAGCACTGGTAAAGACGGCACCTCCCGCTTGCACACCTGTGCATGCAGCAGCCGCCCTTCCCAGCAGCCTCTGCGTGCATCTCCCGAGGCCTTGCATATCTGACACCTGCATCCTCCGAGGCCCTGCAGGACCCAGGTCTATCTCCCAAGGCCTGCAGCACCCCCAGAAGCATCTCCCTGAGGCCCAGCTGTATCCCCCCAGCCAAGCTCTGCAGACGCAGCTCTTCCCAGGAGGTCCTGGCAGGCCCCAACTCATCGCCTGAAGCCCCTGCAAATCGAGGAATCTCTCGAGTCCCTGCAGGCCCCAGGTCACCTCCTGAGTCCTGCAGGCCTGGCTGTGTCTCCCGAGGCCCTCCAGGCCCCAGAGGCATCCCCCGAGGCCCTGCAGGCCCCAGCTCATCCCCCGAGGCCCGCACCCGCCAGCTCTCCCACCCAAGCCCCTCCCAGCTGGGTTTGGGCTTTAGTCCAGCACCCTGAGGTGAGCATCAGGTCCTGAGGCACCCGCACACCAAGGGGGTCATGATGTCGGGTTCCTGGTCCCAGTGGGCAGAGCCGCAGAGGGAGAAGGGGGTCTCTGTGTACCCCTTCATGCTGTCTGTCTGGAGGCTGAGGCAGGTGGGAGCCAGGTGCCTGGCTGGGGAGGTGCCCTTTGGTAAATGCGGCGTTTGTGGGAACACAGGCTTCGAGAAGCAGCGGTGCTTCCTTGTCTGGCCTGGGGGTGGGGGTTTCCGATGATGCTGTGCGGGTGGGGGTGTGGGTCTTGAAAGCATCTTCCTCCCCGCCCCTCGGCCTGGACTCCAGGGGGCCGTGGGGTCTCTGAAGCTGGAGCGAAATACTCTCCTGTTTAGATATCAGCCAACGTCTGTCCCCCCCCCCCCCGCCCCCATCCCCTCCTTGGAAATCTCTAAGATTTCCACCAGCTTCCACCATCAGACCCCCTGGAATGAACGCGGCTCCTTGGGACCCGTCTATAATGTCAGCCAACCAGTGCATGTCACACTAAGTCTCTGAAAATCCTTCTGAGGGCCGGCCCGGAGGTTTCAACATGCGGCAGCTGGGATGTGGGGGTCCCGGGGAAGGGGGCGGCAGGCAGGCCAGTTGGGAGGGGCTTCCCCAGGGGCTGGGCAGATCAGAATCCTCGGCAGGGCCTGGGTGAGGGTGGGGTGGGGCCCGGTGCTGGCGGGTCTGTTTTCTGAGGTATCAGGACACAAGCCCAGGGGGCTACCCAGATGCAGCCGGGCTGGACCGCCCGCTGCTGACCGCCAGCCGCCTGTGCCTTCGGGCAGAGGTGCCAGCCAGCACAGGGCACTCCCAGGAAACGCAGCTGGATGGCGTTTCCGACACACGGGGCGACTCCCGGCTCCCGCCCCCACTCCGAGGCCGCAATCACCGTTTCCGAGAGGATCACGGCCTCGGACTGCGGCGTGGGGCTGTCGGCCGCCTTGAGGTCCTTGTCCAGCAGCTCCTGGTGCTTGCTGTTCCTCTTCTCCTTCTTCTTCTCCTTCTTGTCCTTCTCGGGCTCATCCTTGTCCAGCTTGTCCTGGGACCGGGAGTGCATTTTCTTGGGCAGGAGCGGCTCCAGGGCAAACCTGGGGAGAACACTTCCTTCAGCCGGGGTCTCCCTAGGGGCGCAGGCGTCTCCCCCAAGCAGGCGAGCGGGGCCACTGGGTTCCATCACTTAGTTTCGGTTTGGGGCCACAGTGGGTGCTCGGTGCCGCTGCCTCCTGGTTCTGTGCTCAGCAGTTGCTCTGGGTAGGGCCCTGAGGACCCCTGGAGGAGCAGGGATGGAGCAGAACAAGATTCCCGCCGGCCCCTAACCACTGACCATCTTTTTTAAAAAATGTATTTATTAGTGAGACACCATGAGGTACAGCTGTCGACTTACAAATTTTTGTGCTTGGGTTTCAGTTATACAACGATCGAGTACCCATCCCTCTATCAGTGCTCATTCTCCACCACCACGGATCCCAGTATCCCTCCCACCCCCCATCCCCCCATCCCACCCTGCCTCTGTGGCAGGGCATTCCCTTTTGTTCTCTCTCTCCTTCTGGGTGCTGTGGTTTGCAAAAGAGGCATTGAGCGGCAATCATGTTCTGTCTATGGTCTACTTTCAGCATGCTTCTCCCATCCTGGGAGGATCCTCCCAACACCCTTCATTTGGTGCTCCCTTCTCTATCTGAGCTGCCTTTACCCCTGGAGTGTGTGGCTGGCCTCCAAGCCATGGAGTAAACCTCCTGGTATTTATCACAGCTATTCTTGGGTGTTAACGGACCATCTTTTGACCTTGTACGCGGGACCAGAAATGAGAAGTCTGTGGAGGCCTGGCCGTGTCCACCTTCCCTGGCCTCGAGACGGAGGGTGCCCGCGGCTACGTACTAAAGGACAACTGTGCCAGCAGGCCAGTGCACAAGGGGACTGGCCCCCCGGGGCCAAACTCCCACGAAAACTGTCCCTCAGTGGCCACCATAGGGAGATGACTCTGTTCCTACACTCACCCGAAGTCAGCTGAGCACTAGGCGGGGAGTCAGGTTGGGGAGTGCCTCCGATTTTGACACTTTGGATTTTAAAGAGAGCTAAGACGGGTCAAACACTTGCCTTGCACACAGTCCGCCCTGGTGTGACCCTGACACCACCGGGGGTTCCCGGAGTCCCCACAGGAGCGAGCCCTAAGCCCCGAGCACTGCCGCGTGAGGCCCAAACCCGGTCCTCCACCCAAGACAAGGTCGTGTCAGGTATGACCAGCGGTCATGGCCCGGGCAGCGCCAGCAACCCTCCCGCCCTCTCCCCTCCCCTGTGCGAAGTCCGGCTCACCCATCAGAGCCGGGCCTGGACGGCGTGCTGTCCGAGGACAGCGACGAGACGGAGGCCACCGACAGCGGCCGGGACGAGGACGGCATGGTGAACGAGCGGACCATGGAGTGTGGGCGGCTGCCCCGACGGTCATCCAGGCAGGACGGCTGTGGAGGGCGAGCAGGCGACGGCCAGTGAGGGAGGGGCGGACGCACGCACAGTACTGACCCCTGTGGCCTAAGTGTCCACTGCGAGGAACACCACTACTCTCCTTGGAGCCCGCGACCTCCCTGGGGCTCCCGGAAACCGGCCTGTCCTGGAAATACCAGCCAGCCCTGTCTCAGTGTACAAAGTGACTTTCAAGGGCTTTCTAATTGTGGACGGCGTCCTAGCACCTGGCCCTTCCCACCTGGCCATGAGAGTGCTGACTTGGTGCGTATGGCCGAGCACACGAAGCTGCAGGGACTGTTCTAGACTGACCAAGAATCCCTGCCACTGGTCTGGCCCCTGGTCACTGCCACTGGCCTGGCCCCTGGTCACTGCCGCTGGGCTTGCTCTTGGTCACTGCTGCTGACCTGGCCCCTGGTCACTGCCACTGGCCTGGCCCCTGGTCACTGCTGCTGGCCTGGCCCCTGGCACTGCTGCTGGGCCAGTCCCTGGACACTGCCGCTGGGCTGGCCCCTGGTCACTGCCACTGGCCTGGCCCCTGGTCATTGCTGCTGGGCCGCCCCTGGTCACTGCCACTGGGCCGCCCCTGGTCACTGCCGCTAGGCTGGCCCCTGATCTGCCATCTGTAACCGGGCTTGTTACATCACCCAAGAGTATCAGGGACACGCAGCTAGGAAAGGGTCCAGTGCCTGCTGCTGCCACATACCCAGAGTCCCCGCCGTGCCCTGCCCGCCTGCCTGGCCTGCCTGCCTGTCTCCCCCAGCACCCACAGAGATGCTCCCTAGCGCAGGGGGCGGCTGGACAGGTTTCGGGTGTCCCCAGCAGGGGTGCGCCCGCTCGTGCCTCCTGGCTGTGGCTCAGAGGCTCCTTCCCCGTGAGCCTGGGGCCCTGCCCGGAGGGAGGCAGCTCTGGGGAGGAGGGAGGGGGGTGCTCACGGCCACATGCCCTCCTCTCACAGCCCGCGCTCTCCCTGCTCCACACATGGATCAGAGAAGGGCAGTTCCCTTAGAGCGCCGGAAAGGGCCATGGGACAGCGGGAGCCCCAGGCCCACGCCTGCTGGCTCACACCCCCCCACACCCGCACCCCACTTCCTCTCCTGCAGAGCGGGGGTGAGCACCACTGGCCCTGCCCAGAGAAACACTTCATTTGTGAGACAAACGAGTGGGAACATAAGAGTGCACCTGACGGAGAGCCCAGAACTTTCTAGAAGGGCTGGGGGCTGGAGCTGGGCTGAGGGCGACCCTATTGGCAGCTCTACCCTGATGACGACGATCGACTGACCCTTCGGGGGCACCTCTGGGCCAGCGGGGGGGAGGGACCCTCTCGGGGCAGCTTGGTGTGGGCAAGGCCAGGGCGCCCCCTGAGCGTGAGGTGTGTGTGCCAGTGGGTACAGGCCTGCGTGCGCAGAGGGGGCTCGGGGAGCTGCTCAGACCTGCCCGGCCCGGACAGCTCCTCGCCTGAGCACCAGGACCCAGCCCTGCTCAGCAAAGGCCAGCTCTGCCCTCGCCCGCGGAAAACAGCCTCCAGCCCCCACGGACCCTCCATGCTGAGGGGCACCCGCCCCTGCCCCCTCCGGACCCTCCTCTGCCCAGACGCGTGTCTCTGCAGCTCAGGCCTGCCGGGTGTGTGCTGAGCATGCAGACGGCTCCCCTCAGCCCTGCTCGTCTGGGCCTGGGCACTGCCCTCTGCACCGGGAGGCCCATCTGGGCCCGACCTGGCATAGCGCATGGACAGCACCCAGCTGGGCACGGCCTTTTGGCTGCATGGCGCACACCGAGGGCTGTTGCGTGTCTGTGTGTGGGAGTGTACGTGGGGCTGTGTGAGTGTGTATGTATGGAGTCTATGTGTGGGGTGTGTGTGAGTGTGTGTATGATGTGGGTGGTGCGCACAGGAGGCATGTGTCAGGGTGTCTGTGTATGTGCGGTGTGTGGGGGGGTGTGTATGTGCGAAGAGTGTCTATGTGGGCGTGTATGTTGGATGCTGGCCCGGGCCAGGCCCCGTGTCCCTTGGGCTCCCGGCGACGGGGCAGGGTCCCGAGGTCCCGGCTCTGCGCCTCCCTACCCGCCGCGCTCACCAGGGTGCGCACGCCGTACTGTTTCTCCACCTTCTCCTTCAGCAGCCGGAAGCAGGTCTCCATCCTCTCGTGGAACGGCCGCAGTGCCTCCGTCACCTTGTCCCCGTGGATCCTGATGCCCTCAGCCAGAAACGGGATCTGGAAGACACGGGGGGAGGGGGGGTGGATGGGAGAGAGGAGGAGGGTCGCCGTGCTCAGACAGGCTCCGCGGAAGCCCCGCCTGGTGCGTCTCATGGGCCGGCTCAGAGCCCTGGCCCCAGAAGTCACCCCGAGGTCTCAGTGCTCAGGATCCCTCTGGGGTGCAGCCCAGAGTCAGTCCCAGGGACGGGCGCTGCTTGCACGCCTGGGGCCAGCTGTGCTCAGAGCCTGTCCAGGGGCTCCCGGACGCAGGGGTGCCCGACGCTAGACCCGGAGGGACGCGCTTATGGGAAAAGGAAAACAGTGGATTCTTCCTCCACGCTAAGGAGGCAGTCTCGCGGGGGGCTGATCTTTAAGATGTCAGACACACGTTTTCACGCCCCCTCTGAGCCCTGGACTCGTGCCGTGGTGAGTACGGGGTGGGGGGAGCCCGGGTGAGACCCCCTTCCTGCCCTACTCCTGCCCGGCTCCCACAACACCCCCGGCTCAGACAGGGTCCACAAACCTTCTTCTATGCAATCAAGCCAAGAGGCTTCTTCTTAATAATTGATAATTAAATCAAAGTACTGATTAAAACCAGATTTCTCTAATACAACCGCGCGCCCATCTGAATGAGCTGATTTATTAATAAGGATAATAAGTCCGCAATTGAATTTCATGCGAGCAAATCCAAGGGATGTTATCCGGCTGGGCTGGAGCGATAGCACAGCGAGTAGGGCGTCTGCCTTGCACGAGGCTGACCCGGATTTGATTCCTTCGCCCCTCTCGGAGAGCCCGGCAAGCTACCGAGAGTATCTCGCCCACACGGCAAAGCCTGGCAAGCTCCCCGTGATGTATTCAGTATGACAAAAAAAAAACAGTAACAAGTCTCACAATTTGTTGTGAGACGTTACTGGTGCCCGCTCGAGCAAATTGATGAACAATGGGAGGACGCTGACAGTTATCTGGCTGCTCCACCAGGCAGCCCACAGCTCGCCCCAGCCCACAGCCCGGGGATGGAGCAGACCCCCCAATGCCACCTCTCAGCCACACTCACAGTGTCCCTGGTACCGACAAACTTGCGAGGCCCTCCTTCCACTGGGCTGTGCCGGTGAAATCGGGCCGGAACATTCCAGCGCTCGTGGCAGCTGCCCAGGGCTTCGGGTTCAACTGCACAAGACCAGCCCTCTCGGGACCACCCACAGGGATCCCATCAAGATCCCAAAACAAAATTGCAGCGAGTTCTGGACGCGAGCCCAGGCCCCTCTCTGATTCAATGCGGTGTTGGCAAGTGGCATCTTTCACCCCCTTTCCCGAGAACCCCTTTAATGGAGTTATTAGGGGTGCCGACATGGTGCCGACATTGGGCGCTCTCCAGGGAACAAATTATTTTCCTCAGTAGGTAGGACTAGAAACTCTTAAAATCCAATTTGCTGTAAAGCTTACAGGGGAAAAAAAAATATCGATCCCATGTTTGCAGCCGCGACCAGCTCCCGTGGTGCTGGGCCACCGGCTCGGGGGCTGACTCAGGGCCCCGTGGCTCCCTGAGGGCTCCCTGTGGAACCATCTGGGCTCTCCAGCGGCAGGACAGCGCCTGCAGACTCCAGCCTGGCTCCCCGCCCGTACCCGGAACTCCTCTCACGGCCCCTCTAAGGCATGCCAGGACAGACAGGTGGGCAGACAGACGGACAGTCCCGCAGCAGAACCACTCTCGGGATGGCTTTTACAGAACAAACAGCCCCCGAAGGGCATGCCCGGAAGATTCCAGAGGCCAGCACTGCAGACAGATGCGCTGGGAAGATCAGGACGGAGAGTGGCCAGGACCTCACGCCCACTGTAGGGGACGACCCCCGGGGAAGCAGACACAGGGACCCCCATCAGCCCCGGAAGCCGGAGGTGTACAGAACAGACGATGTCAAAGCCCACCAGGGCCCAAGTGGCCAGGATGGCCCACACCGCGGCCAGCGTAGACACGTCCACGCAGGGAGAAGGGGGGCCGTGTTGCGGGGGGAACAGAGCAAGTTTCCAGGATGGAATTGGGGGGGGATAAGACAAGCCCCAGAGCTGGGCCCTTCACCGTGAGCTGGCCACTTCAGCAGGACAAACGCCCCCCCCATGGCTGGCCCGTGTGTCCAGGTGAACATCTACCTGCCAGGCGATCAGGTCCTTGAGTTTCTCAATGTTCTCGAGGGCGTCGGGGTGCTCCTGCAGGTAGTGCTCCGTGAAGAAGGCCTGCAGGGACAGGCGGCACTCAGGACCGGCTCCCCGCGTGGCAGACCCCAACCAGCCCATGCCGCATGCCCGCACAGAATGAGGCCAACAGGAACGAAGGGTGGTGAGAGGGCGGGGCCCCAGGGGACTGGCCAGCAGCTGCGTCCGCCCACTCCCACCTCACCAGAGGGTCCCCGCCGAGGGCTGATGGGGGAGTGAGCGCCCTGCCCGGCCCAGCTCAGACCCACAGTGTCGGGAATGGCCCTGGAGGCTGGCGGTGCTGCCTTGGCCTGCAGAGCCGAGCTACTGGGCAGGTGACGCCAGCTGCGTCCTATCTGTGCGGTCCACCTGGTCCCATCTGATTAAAACCTGCGTGTCCCAGTTCTCCGAGGCTCTTGACTTTTCCCGTTTAAGACTGGGGTGCTGGGGCTCGAACCCAGGGCTCCCACTGCCGAGCTAGAGCCCAGCCCTGGCCCAGGTCTCCTGAAAGCCGCTGGGGAACTGGGGCCACAGGGCACATCTCCAGGGCCTGGGGAAGCCACGGAGCGAGAGAAAGCGGGGATGGGGGGGGGGCACGTGCCTTCTCGTAGTTGGCGAAGCCGCCCATGACAGCGGGGTCCACGATGCCATTGAGCAGCATGGAGAGGGGGTTGATGGGCAGGCTGGGGTCCCCCAGGTGCTGCTGGACCATGCTCTTCATCTTGTCGTTGGTCAGCTGCATGGTCTCGATGGCGTTCTGCAGAGGGCTGACCTCCACCTGCGGGGGGCAGGGCACACAGTGGGCACGGAGGGGGGATGCCACCCCCCCATCACCCCACCATGCCACACCCCTGCCCAAGAGTGACCCAACACGTCTGTCCCCTCGCGTGGCCCCAGATCGGGGATATTCCAGAAGGACAGTCCTGGGGCTGAGTGCACACGTGTGTGGGCCGAGCCCGGCCCTGAGTGCACACACGTGTGTGGGTTGACCCGGGGGCCTGGCCCCAAACCAGGGCTTGTTCCCGGCTGCCTTAAGGAGGGTGGAGACTAGAGGGGCCTGGGACCCCAGCTTCAGTGTCTGGTGGGTTAGGTGAGTCCCCAGAGCTGTCTGCTCATGGGACGGGAGGGACAGCCCTGCTGGGGTGCGAGGCCTGGGCCCAGTGCAGACCGGCCTGTCAGTGGCTGGCCCGTGTCCTTGGCTGCCCTGCCCTGCCCCTCACACAGTGCTCCTCTCTCCGTCCCCAGCGCTGCTCTCCAGCTGGGCCCTCAGGTGCCACGTGAACGGGGCCGGGTCAGAAATCGTGGCAGGGCAGAGACGGCCCAGCCGGGAGGACGCCGGCCCCCATGTGGCCCCGAGCAGCGCCTGGAGGGAGCCCTGAGTGCAGAGCTGGGAGAATCCCTGAGCACTGCTGGGTGAGACCCCCAAACTAACAGCAAGAAACGGTGACCAACACCTTCCGGGCCCTTCAGGACCGGCCCTGACAGACGCGGCAGGCACACAGCCACGTGGTAAGCGCCCACAGCCGCCCCTTCCACCCACCCACAGAGCTTGGACACCCTGGGGCACAATGGGTGGGAGGCAGTGAGCATGGAATCCTGGGGCACGTGGGGTCTCACGGCCCGGAGCCCCTCTGTGACCTTGACTGGAATCTGGAGGCCACCTGCACCCCTGAGGGGCCCCGAGCCCGTATCAGGGACCCCCACGGCCGTGCATGGCCCCACCTTCAGGAAGATGCTTCCTTGTCTGTGAAAGCGACTGTGAGCCGAGCCCCCGGGGCCCGTGGGGGTGGACGTGTGTCCCAGGAGGCATGCGGGGGGGCAGGAGCCGGGGCTATCGGGCCAGAAGGCCACTCAGCAGGAGGGCACGTGGCTCTAAACCCAAGACCCTGGGCTCCATCCTGGCTCCCCTGGTTCCCCTCATGGTAACTGCAGCCAATGGGGACGACGCCCACTCATAGGCAGGGTGTCTGTCTGTCTGCCTCCATGCGGGTCAGCGCCATCTTCCGGCCCCTCGCTGACCGATGGGAGGAGGCTCGGGGCTTGTTCACAACTGGATACCCTCCTCCCTGCCGGCGTGCCCTGCCCACCTGTCCTGGTTAGCCTTGGAGGGTGGGAGGGGGGCTGGGGTGGCCGCAGAACACAGCCTGGGGGAGCAGCCAGGCCTGGGCTTTGGGGCGAGGCAGGGGACAGCACAGGTGTCCCCTGGGAGGGGTGTGGCCGAGCCAGGCTGGCCAGGCGGGACATCAGGAGCCCTTGGGCACCAGCATGGGTGGTGGAGACAGGGCAGAGACAGCCAGGGTCCTGCCAGCTCTGTGGGTCTGCCCCGGTGCCCCTGTGCCTCTGTTCTGGAAGGATCCGGCCCGGCTCCGGCCCCACCCTCGCCTGCCTGCAGTTGAGCTACTGAGACGCCGTCTTGTCTCCAAAACCACCGGTGAGGAGGATAGTCTCGAGCTATTTTTACTTGGCTTGAACAAGTGTTATTAATCAAGTTGTTTGTCATGTAAATGGAAATAAAACCATCAGGAAGAAAGATCTGGAAAAGTGAGTGTAAATTGGGACGTGTCTTAAACTTTTCACTTCGTGAACAGAAAAGAGCTGCTGAGGCAGGCCGGGCTGGGTCCCGGGGCCGGGCGGGAAGGGAAGGGGGGCTCTGGTCTGTCTCCTCCAGGCCTGGGCCGGGTCAGAACCCGGGCACACGGCACGGGACTTGTCTGCCTGCGGGTCCCCTGGGGCCCGACCCCGTGGAAGGCTGGGGGGTGGGAGGGGGGGCTGTCCTTACCATGAAAACCGATTTGACTTCAAACCACCTCAGGATGCCAGGGAGCTTGTAGGCGGTGGTGTAGATGGTTCTCTCCAGCCACATGTTCTGCAGAGGGAGACAGGCGCAGGACACTTGTCAGCGGGCAAGGCCGGCCCGGGGGGCTCTGCGGGGACAGGCCCCCACCAGGGCCCATGTGGAGGCACCTGCAGACCACTCGGGCTGTCTCGTGCCCTCCCGTCCCTGCCACTTGGCAGGGGAAGAACCCAGGAGAGCTGTGAAGAAACTGCACTCAGATCCGGTGAGCCTGGAGCAGAGAATCCCAGGCTGCCCCTGCCAGCCCGCCCGCGGCCCGCCTAGGCTGTTCCTCCACGCCTGCATCTCCCGGTGTCAGCACGCGCAGTTACATTAAACTGGCTTCAACGTGCTCAGACACTCCGGTGCCGGCAGGGCCGGGAGCCGTTGCAGCTCAAGGTCTCCATTAGAAAACACGTGTGGACAAGGACGGGAGGAAACAGCCACCACCTCCCAGCAAAGGGGTTTAGTGAGATGCGTTGTGCTGCTCGCTGCGGGGAGAGATGTGCCTTGCACACGGTCACCCGGGGTTGGTCCCCGGCACCCCCCAGGACCCCCCAGCCCCGTAGGCAAAAAGCTCTGAGCACTACTCGGTATGTTCCCCCGCCAAAAAAAAAAAAATGACAAGCCCAAAATAAACTCCTGAGCACTAACTAGCACGTGCAAATCTCTCTTGAACAATCATTCCGGAAACTGCTCTCTTTGAGACAACACACCACATGCTGGGACCCGTCTCCAGCCGTCAATACTTGTCACCTCTCTCTCCTGCAGGGCTTTCCCAGCAGTGCTCAGGGGGGCCTCGGGCCACTCCTGGTGAGACTCAGTCAACCGGGCTGGAGGGGTCACTGCTTCCCCTAGCAGGGATCCCCACAGGGCTTGGGGCCACACCCAGAGCTACCTGGGGGGAAACTGAGGCCCAGGGGTCGAGCCCGGGGCCTCATCCAGGCCAGGCACTTACCCCGGCCCACTGCCCGTCTCGGAGGGGCTCAGAGGGGCCCTATGGTCTGGGCATGGAAGGGGTGCCCAGGGTTCTTACGGGGCAGGACCGGGGTGGATTTTTACCGCAAATTCGTTGTCTGGGTTTTTCTCTCCCTTGCGGATTGGCCGGGAATATTCAAATCGCTGGACCTCGTTCACCCTGTAGAAGCTAAAGCAAGAGAACTCCTCAGAGATTTCACCCGGAAGCAGTCCATTTGCTACGAGACCCAGGGCTGACCTCCCAGAGGGTCTCGGACCCTGCATGGTCCCCCCCAGCCTGCATGGATGCCTCGGGGGGTCAGTCTCTCCGAAAGCCTCAGGAGAGATGCTGGCAAGGGGGCCACACCCCTGGAGTGGCCCTTCCTGTCCCTGCAGACACCTGGGGTGCAGGACACCGAGCGGGAGAGAAAGGGAAGTGAAGGCGAAATGACTGAGGCTGGTTCCCCTAATTCCACAGCCCTCCGCCAAAATGAGGCAACGAAACAGGCGGCACTTTGCTGTTTGCATGATGAAGGGGCCACAGTCCTTCTGCTCAGCTGGGAGAAGTTCCTCCGTCCTCCCTCAGGGGGAGAGAGTCCCCACCGTGCTCCCCACTCTCCTCCCTCGGGAGAGAGTATTCCCATCATCCTCCCCAGCCTCCTCCCTCGGGGAGTGTGTCTCCACCGTCCTCCCCACTGTCATCCCTCGGGGAGTGTCCCCACCGTCCTCCCCACCCTCCTCCCTCGGGGTGAGTGTCCCCACTTCTGAGGGTTCCCTCGGGCTTCCCGCCTCCCTCAGGGGAGAGTGTCCCCACTGTCCTCCCTACGGGGAAGAATGTACCCACTGTCCTCACCGTCCTCCCTCGGGGAGAGTGTTCCCACCATGCTCCCCACCCTCCTCTTTCAGGAGAGAGTGTCCCCACCGTCCTCCACACCCTCCTCCCTCGGGGGGAGTGTCCCCACTTCCGAGGGTTCCCTCGGGCTTCCTGCCTCCCGCATGCTGCCCCCGACTCAAGCCTCCCTGAGCACCCTCAGGAACGTGTCCAGCACGGGGGGACCGTGCAGGGCGGGCAGAGGAGGCAGATGGGCTCTCGGACCATCTCTACACCCGCCCTGCTCAGTGCTGGGTGCCAGTGAGGACGCGGTCTTTTGCCCTGGTTCCGCTGCCCTATAGAGTGACCAGGCCTAGAACCCGGCTCTAGTCAAGCCACGGGGAAGACCGCCTCTGGAAAAATGAAGGTACTGTCCCTGTGGGGCCCGCGACCTTCCTTCCTGTCCCTCCCTGTCCAGGGGTCAGGGGTTACCTGAGGATCTGCTCGGACACAGGCCGGTGGAATTTGGGGGGCAAGTCCAGTTTGGGTTTGACGGTGAAGCACTGAATGTCTGAAGCGGACGAGGTTAAGGAGGGTCAGCGGCCCCGAGAACATGCCCTCCACAGGGAGGCCTGTGCCCAGCAGTCCCTCTGGCCACTGGACACACGCTGGCCCTGACCCCAGCCACTGGGCACACACTGGTCCCGTCCCCCAGCCCCGGAAGGACACTCAGGCCTGTCACCAGCTATCTGGGGGCCCTCGCCCGCCCCTGGCCCTGGAAGGACACTCGCCCGTCCCCAGCCCCACAGGATACACTGTCCAGGGGAGTTCTTGATGTCCTCTCCGGGCGGCGACGTCGTCTTCATCTTCTCTGCGTTGGGAAACTGAGTCAGCAGGCGGGCCTCGAAGTCTTCTCTGCGCTCATACTCCTTCCCGCGGTAGATGAAGACTTTGCCCTGCGGACAAGCATCGGGTTGTGGGGCTTGGCAGGGGAGCCCCGGCCAGAGGGCCACGGAGCCGCCGGGGGCCACTCGGTGACCTCCCAGGACACCGCCTGGTTGGGGGGGACCCCCGCCTGTAGCACGGCTCCCCGCTGCCCCTGGCTCACCCCCAGGGCCGGGGATGGTCCAGACAGGACGAGGCCGGTGGGCAGAGAGCAGCGGGGTCTGGGGACGCCCCCACCCAGGAGCAGGGCCCCCCAGCAGGGCCCCCGCTTACCCGCAGGAAGGAGGGGAAGCCCTGTCCGTAGTAGCCGACGGCGAAGTAGTCGGGCCGGGGCCGGATGACGCGGACGATGTTCTCGTAGAACTGTGCCTGCTTCTTCTGGAAGGGACAGACATGCGCTTTGAGCTTGGTGTGGCCCGCGTGGCCTGTGACAACCCTGGATCTCCGCTGGGGCGAGTCTGGTGTGGGGTGGGAGCACCGGGTGGCAGGGGCTTCCCTGGGGCCCGTCTCAGCGCCCAGCTCCCAGGTGGCCTCTTCGGGGGTGGGGAAGCTGCCCCAGCCAGGTGGGACCCAGGGCTGGTCTCAAGGTTGGCACAAGGCAGAGCACGGGCCTCACCTCCTGGCACCCAGCCTGCAAGCGCTGCCCCCAGATACTGTAAACCAAGTATCGTGATGGAAAGGCGGGAAATCAGGGTGGAAAGAATCCCGGGTACGCGGAGGAGGGATTCACAAGGGCAGCATTTGGCTCCCTGGGTGGCAGCCCTGAAAGTCAGGTCCACACGCTGAGACCAAAAAGTGTGGCCTTCAACACCCAAAAGGAGAGAGAGAACGAAAGGGAATGCCCTGCCACAGAGGTAGGGTGGGATGGGGGGATGGAGGGGTGGGAGGGATACTGGGACCCGTGGTGGTGGGAAATGGGCACTGGTGGAGGGATGGGCATTTGATCATTGTATAATTGAAACCCAAGCACAAAAATTTGTAAATCTACAACTGTACCTCATGGTGTTTCATTAATAAAAATTAAATAAATAAATAAATAAATAAATATATATATCTATAACTGAAAAAAAAAGTGGAACAAAAAAGTGTGGCCTCAGGGACAGGTAGGGCTGGAGAGCAGAGTCAGGGGCTGTGATCCATCCCCTCCCACAGAGGGGACCCCGCGCTGATTCAGAGGACACCCAGACACTCTCGGGTGGCACCCAGGTACCAGGTCCCCTGTGCCACATACAAGCCGCACACACGTGGTAGTGAGAAGTGAACCCCCAGAGCCAGAACCAACCGGGGAGATAGTGGCTGCTGGACACAGAAGGCCGGGGAGCTCCCCCCTCCCTGACACCTCAAGAGGCAGATTCTAGAACAGCCGGTGGGGACACCTGTGCCCCCGGTTCGTGGGGAGACAGACTTACCAGGAGCTCGCTGAGCTGCTCGTAGTCGAAGAGTTCGTTTTCATACTGTTCTGCAAGCTCCTTGCCCAGCGTGATGGCCTCTTCCCACATCTGCGGGGAGAGGAGACAGTGATGCCGGGTGCAGGGCAGAGGAGAGTCAGTGAGTTCCTGTGCAGGTTCAGGGCACCGACACGCCCTGTCAGATGGCTGGAAAATGCACTGTCGGGCCCAGATAGGGTGGATTCCTGTGCTGGAACATGCAGAGACCCTCGGGGCTCCCGGGGTCAGCTCTGAGCCCCCTGGGGCTGTGGGCAGGGCTGACCAAGCAGGCCAGGAGAGCACCCGCCCCGGGGCTGTGCCCTGCCTGCCTGCAGGATCCGCATGTCCAGGGCTGCCCCCAGACTCCATCCTAGGGCTCCCCACTCCTCGGGACTCCAGGACAAGGGGGACGGGGTGACCGTCACCCGGGTGTTATGTCCCGGGAAGGGAGTTTCGCTCGTACAATGACCAGACCAGGTGTGAGGATGCAGATGCAAGGCCCCTTTATTGCTAGCTCGAGCCAGGGTCCGAGTCTCATTCAAGGCAGTGGAGTCTTGACGAGGACCCCGACTCCGAATTCTGAGTTTATTAGGGTTTGGTCACATAACAGCATTTTCCTAGGAACTGGCAACATGTTTCCAATTCTGGTCCCTGTCTGTCCTGTGACTCCAGGGACCAACATTATGTTTCCAATTCTTGGTCCCACTCCTGTCCCGTGACAGTCTCCATTGTCCCTCTCTGCCTGGCTGGACGCCACTGCCCATGCCCCCTACTCTGATAGACTGTTCCCACGGGGCAGCCTATCTGCCCAGGGTGATACTGTTCTCTGAGAAGTCGGGACTTTCTGATGGGGGAAACCGAGACTTAGAGTTTCCGTCTTAGAGTGGAGCCTGTCATGACTCCACTTCTGCCTCACCCGGAGGGGGGTGGGCTGGGCTGTTCCTAGGGGTGACCTTGGTTGAGAGGGAGACGGCAGCAGTCCACAGAGCTCCCTCACCCCCGCCCCGTGCCGGCACCTCACAGCCCCAGTCCCTGGTGCCGCCTCCCACCCCACCCCTGCACGCCCGGGACCACTTCTCCTTCCTGTATCTTCTTGGGGAGGGTCTCAGTGCCAGAGCCCAGACCTCAGCGATCTCTCAGCCACTGCTTAAAGAAGCTGTCTGCAATTTCCAGAGAAAACAGTGAAAAGCCCTCTGCATTAAGAGTCTCTTTTTACTGCTTTGAAGACCAACAAGCCAAGGAGTTGAGAGCAGATTTCAGGGATGAGACCAGCACCAAGGACAGACACGGCCAAGATCCTGCCTGGCCCCCACCCTGCCGACTCCAGACCATGCCACAAGTCCAACGAGCTCCCCCAGGCCCGCGGGACCTTAGCCGTGTTTCTCAGAATGGAAGGATCCAGCACCCTGCACATCCCTGCTTGGCGCCGCCACCCTCTCCAGCCACACCCCTGCCGGCCCTTCTCTCTTCCCTTTTTCCTCCCCTCCCTCCGCAGCCTTGGGCAGCCCGGAGCTCTGCGGCTGCTAATTCACCACTCAGTCAAACCTAATCTGCGTTGATCCTAAGTGACAGGTGAGATGCTCTGGATACGGATCAAAAGTAATTGTTTTTAAGAGAAATAAAAGTCGGGAATAAATCTCTCATCCGACTCACACCGGGTCCTTCGAGCGGATTTTTGACTTTCCCTAGCCGGTCTGAAAGGATTCTGCATCAAGATTTTCATCTACTTTTAATTGGATGGCTTCGAGGGACCGGAGGAAATCCTTATTTCCAGGGCGATGTCTGGGTCAGCTCAGAGCCGGAGCAAGCCGGCCCAGGCGGCCAGAGGCACCGCTGCAGGGAGACCCGGGCTCCTGGCTGCCCTCGTCGAGGGCCCTGTGATGTCTCTGCCACCTGCTAGGTCACTCCCCAGCTGCCCAGGCCCACTTGACTGGGATGCCCACTCCCCACCCCCGCCAAGTCTAGCAATAAAGGGGCCTTGCATTTGCATCCTCGAGTCTGGTCTGGTCCGTGTGCAAGTGAAATGACCCTCCGGGACATAATGCGAGAACGTGAATCCGATTTAGAATCTAGAACGTGAGTCTAGCACATGCCTTGTTTGGCTGACATGGAAACGGGCGCAGGAGACTCCCAATCTCCCGCTATGGGGGCTCCCCAGGGACGTCAATATGCTCCGACCCCCAGCCCGGGGAGCAGGGAGGCCGATTCGGGGCGACCCCTACTCACAGGGCCGCTGAGGATAAGTAGGAGCCCTGCAGGGACCCGTTTTGTTGGCGTGGGCACCGGTGGGCCAAGCGGCACTTGAGTGGGGGGCTGGGGGTCGCTCACCTTGCCTTTGTCGAAGTAG
This sequence comes from Sorex fumeus, assembly GCF_029834395.1. Classification (NCBI taxonomy): domain Eukaryota; kingdom Metazoa; phylum Chordata; class Mammalia; order Eulipotyphla; family Soricidae; genus Sorex; species Sorex fumeus. The sequence continues at coordinate 1,943,709 of NW_026606199.1, read as the reverse complement.
TGGATGATCTCCTGGTACAGCTGCTCCTTCAGCTGACCCTGCGTGGTGGCCTGGTAGCCGTCGCGCTGCGTGAGGTGGGCCGCGCACACGTCCTCCGACCACTGCGGGGAGAGGCGGGGCGGGCCGTGAGGTCAGGGCCACGCTATTGGGCGCAGCCGGGCATGGGGCCGCGGGGGCCAGGGGGCAGGGGGGACGCGGGCCTGAGCATAGCACGCACAGCATGGCCATCTCGGGGGACACGCTCACGGGGGTCCTGCTCACAGGCCTCGGAGGGGACGCTTGGGAGCGCCTGGCCAGGGGAGATGGGACTTTGGAGGGCGGGGAGTTGGGTGGCGTGCGAAGGACAGTCACTCCCTGGGGTGGAGGGTGAGGGGGGAAACCCCAGTGAGGAGAGACCTGAGTGAGGAGAGACCCCGGGTGAGGAAAGACCCTGCATGAAGAGAGACCCTAGTGAACAGAGACCCCAGATGAGGAGAGACCCTGGGTGAGGAGAGACCCCACATGAGGAGAGAACCCGGGTGAGAAGAGACCCCGGGTGAGGAGAGACCCCGGGTGAGGAGAGACCCTGGGTGAGGAGAGACCCCAGGTGAGGAGAGACCCTGCGTGAGGAGAGACCCCACGTGAGGAGAGAACCCGGGTGAGAAGAGACCCCGGGTGAGGAGAGACCCCGGGTGAGGAGAGACCCTGCGTGAGGAGAGACCCTGCGTGAGGAGAGACCCTAGTGAGCAGAGACCCCAGATGAGGAGAGACCCTGCGTGAGGAGAGACCCCACGTGAGGAGAGAACCCGGGTGAGAAGAGACCCCGGGTGAGGAGAGACCCCGGGTGAGGAGAGACCCCGGGTGAGGAGAGACCCTGCGTGAAGAGAGACCCCTGGTGAGAAGAGACCCTAGTGAGGAGAGACCTGAGTGAGGACAGACCCCGGGTGAGGAGAGACCCTGGGTGAGGAGAGACCTAGGGCCTGAGTAAAGAGAACCCAGTGAGGAGAGTCCCTGAGTGAGGAGAGACTCCGCGTTAGGAGAGACACCGGGTGAGGAGAGACCTGGGTGAAGAGAGACCCTGCCTGAGGAGAGACCCCTGGTGAGGAAAGACCCCAGGTGAGGAGAGACCCTACTGAGGAGAGACCTGAGTGAGGAGAGACCACCGGGTGAGGAGAGACCCAAGGCCTGAGTGAAGAGACCCCAGTGAGGAGAGGCCCTGAGTGAGGAGACACCCCGCGTTAGGAGAGACACCGGGTGAGGAGAGACTCCAAGTGAGAAGAGACCCCGGGTGAGGAGAGACCCAAGGCCTGAGTGAAGAGACCCCAGTGAGGAGAGGCCCCGAGTGAGGAGAGACCCGGGTGAGGAGAGAACCTGAGGATCCTGGGTAAGGAGAGACCCTAGTGAGCAGAGACCCCAGGTGAGGAGAGAACCTGAGAACCCTGGGTGAGAAGAGACCCCGGGTAAGGAGAGACCCCGGGCGAGTTAGCCCAGAGCGAGGGGGAGCCGTGGTACCTTCAGGAGCTTGGCGTGGAGCAGCAGGGTGTAGGCGGCCTCTGTGTAGTTGTCGCACTCTTTATGCAGGTCACACAGCTTGTAGAGGTACCTGGCCAAGGGACAGGGGCAGCAGCCTAAGTGCCCACGCCCGAGGGCCCGGGCCGGCCTCACTCTTGGACTTTGCCTCCAGTCGTAACGCCCAGAAGCATCCATCACAGAAGCACACGCCAAACCAACCACCTACAACACTCTCCCAAAGCCCCCATCCTCTCTCCTCCAGCTGTCCCGGAGTTACGCAGTATTGATGGGCAGGAGTTCGACCTGTCCTTCTGGGTCGCTCTCTCCTTTGCAGCTTCCTCAGGGCTTTCCTCACCCACGTGAGGCGAGATGGTGCAACGCTCGCCTATCACGGTCCACACCCCTACGAACCCAAACACGGAAGAAATCCACGCACTATGCATCCGGATGAATAAAACGCTCCACGATCACAGGGCTGCTGACCAAACAAATTCGTCTGCTACAAAGTTTTCTTCTGCTATTAAGCAGCCGGGTTTTAGATTTTAAAAAATAAAAGATGACTGTTCTTTTATTTAAATCCTATGGTACCTTTTTAATAAGATGTCGCTACCGAAAGTATCCTGCCCGCACGGCAGAATCCGGCAAACTTCCCGTGTCATACTTAATATGCCAAATACCAGTAACAATGATGGGTCTCGTTCTCCTAATCCTGAAAGAGCACTGAATATGGCTCTTTTAAAATCTCGGGGCTAGGAAGAAGGAGACGTTACTGGTGCCTGCTCGAGACAATCGACCAACAACAGGATGATCGTGATCGTGATCGTGGTACCTTTTTAAAGAAGAAAGTGGGGAAAAATTAGAAATCAAAATGGAGAAAATCAAGGGTCAGCGGGACACTCAACGGGCTGAGTGCATGTGGTAATGTAGGAGACTCAGTTGTCCGCGGGCCCCTGAGCACAGAGCCAGGAGTAGCTTTAGAGCACCGCTGGGTGTGGTCCCAAGGCCAACCCAAATCCGGTGTGACGTGATAAACATTCATTCCACACCGGTGCTGGGTCGGTCACCTCCTTGCGCTCTTCAAATGGCGATTCTGCAAAATATTTCCCACTGGTGTCTAAACTAGAGGAGGCCACACTCAGGAGGAGGCCGGGACCTGGCGGGTCGGGCACACAGGGCACACAGGCGACACAGGGGCAATTACAAGTGACAACAGGTGGAAATTCTAATGGTCCCATCCCAGAGATGCAACCCGGGTTTTTGACTCGATCTCGGGGTTAGCTATGACATTCTTGGTGCCGCCTCTTTTCAAACAGGCCCCGTGACTCCGCCCAGGAGAAACCCCCAGAGCAGGACAGCTTAGTTTTGCTTCTGAGCTGGCCAGAGTGACCCCCAAATCTCCGCTCTGTCTTGGCGAGCTGCACAAGGGCTGAGAATCACCTGGGAACTGCGCCTCACTGTCCCTGGGTGGGGACAGCTGTGACCCCGCGGCCTCTCCTGCCTGGACGTGGCCTGCCTGGACGTGGCCCACGGCATACCCTGCACACAAACGCGGTCCCACACAAGCACACTCAGCTCTCACAGACGTATGCACAAGAGCACATTCACGCCACACACAAACACAAATGCACACTCACGGCACACAGATACAGTCATGGAACATACACACAGTTGGGTACACGTGGCACACACACAAACACATGCATGCACAAACTCACAGCACACACGAACACACAGCACACACAAACACACGTAGGCACGGAGACACACTCATAGCACAAACACAAAACTACACACACACACACAAACATATGTACGCATACCGACCCATGTGATACGTCCAAACACTTGCGTACACAGAAACGTGTGCACAGACACACAGCACGAATGTGTGAGAACACAGGCGCACACACACAGAACACACATGGACACACACAAATGCACACACTCGCACACACGCAGCGAGCGGGCAGGCACCAGGCCTCCATACCTGATGTACATTTCTTCTCTCTCAATTTCCTTGTAGAAATTCTGTAAAATCAAGCCACAACACTGGGTCAAAAACACTTGTCTTGCCAAAGACATCACACGCACACGACAAATTCACAGCGATTCCGCCAAGGAGCGCGTTCTTCGGATCAGAACCTCAAATCCACACGCACAACCTTCTCACGTCGTTCTTCACTGTTGGTCTGGGAAGGGGCCACGGGGCAACCGTCTCCCTTCCCTGCACTGAAGTCTGCTTGTGGTTGAAAAGCTGCCGTCTCAGCGACAGTGGGCACCAACCAAAGATGTGCTCTCGGCCATTGCTAACCGTGACAGTCTCCACAGACGTGAAGCCGAACCCAGAGCTCTCGCGTTTGGGAATAATGTGTGACATGCTGGGCTGCGCCATGTTGAGAGATGCAGATCACGGGGTACTGGACCAAGCTAGCCCGGGGTTGGGGGACAGCTGGGACGGCAGGAGCACCCAAAGGCCCTTAGCACCACCTGGAGCAACCCGGAGGTGCCCAGTACCTCGTTGGGGGGCCCCGCTGCCCGCAGCAGCAGCGGCTGACGCTGAACCATCTGGTTCAGAGGCTGAGGCCCACTGGCAGTGATCCCTGCATGGCCCGAGCTCTGTGGGGAAGTCACAGGCCATTTCCGAACACGGATGGAGAAAAATGACCAGCGCTGGCTCACAGGGGAGCCGCTGACTTGCAGAGTCAAGGCCTGGGCACGAGCCGGGCAGTGGCTCCAAGGGCAGAAGCTTTGTGAGTGGAAACTCGAGAGTGACCCCTGATACTGCACAAGCAGGAACAACCCCTCCCCCACCCCCAAGGAGCAGAGAGTGTGCCCCCTCACCCCCATGCAGTACATTTAGTTTAAAACACTTAAAAGCCACCGGCGCAGTGACCAGAGGCCTTTAATCCTCTGTGGAAGACAAATAAAGAAACTTTTTTTTTTTTTGCTTTTTGGGTGACACCCAGTGATGCTCAGGGGTGACTCCTGGCTCTGCACTCAGGAATTACTCCTGGCGGTGCTCAGGGGACCCTATGGGATGCTGGGAATCGAACCTGGGTCGGCTGCGTGCAAGGCAAACGCCCTCCCCACTGTGCTATCGCTCCAGCCCCGAAATAAAGAAACTTTTAAGAGATTGTGGTCCCGGGAGGGGACAGTGGTCCCTGCGCTGGGCAGAGAAAGTCACAGTCATGTGGCTGGAGGAAGGAATCGAGCTCACAGCCCTGGTGAGAGTCACCTGCGGGCGGGGACAGGACGGAAGGGGGGACGGAGAGGGGGGGACAGCCCAGCCAGTCCGGGGCCTGAGCCCTCCAGAGCGGGGACTGCTGCTCCCTTCCTGAGCCTCTGATGTTCTCCTTAATAGTCTCTCAGTGGGGGAGGCCTGGTGACCAGGACTTGAATAAGTTCTGTCCACCCCCCCGGGCTGGGCCGTTTCTCTTCTCACCTGCGCTTCAGACGCGCCTCCCGTCCCGACTGCTATATAAAACCTTTGCATCTCTTACGTCAAAGGCTCTGCGGGCAGCGTCCGGCCCCTCCCGACCCTTCCACGTCCATGCTGACGCACACAGTAGCCCACGGTGAGCCCCTGCCAACTCCAAACCGCCCCTGAGCACGGGCCTTTTGGAACTGAGATTTCAGAAACACATCGGCATGATACTCCACACCCCAGACAAGGCACTGCCTCGGCGAGAATTCTCGCTGAGTCCTAATTAGCCTGGTTAAGGGGCCGGGGAGAGAGAGAGGGGGGCCTTGTGGTACCGTGACCCTGGTTTCCGGGCTGAGAGACAGGCACGCCGATGAGTCACGGACCTCACGATGCCACCAGCAGAAATTAAAGAGCATCTCATTAAGCGCTGAAGAAATCGTCCCGATCACCGAGGGCACAGGGCTGGGACAGGCGGGCAGGGTCCCGGTAGGGGTGCGCTCAGGGGACAGTGGCAGGACAGATGGACGGCTCGAGTCTCTTCTTTGTGTTTGAATCATTTGGGCTTTAGGTGGGGGGTTGAAGACGGGCGTGGAAGCCAGCTCGCACAACCCAGGATGTTCTGCTAAGTCCATGACGGGAAACAAAACGGACAAGAGCCGGGTGCAGAGGGGAATCAGGGCCCTTAAGGCGTCAGTAAACACTGTTCCTCCTTCGGCTCTGGCCTCCAGGATTTCCAGGCATTTCTGCCTGGTGACAAAACGGGGCGCGTGTAACACATCTCTGGCCTGCGCTTCTGCAGGGGACACATGCGTCTCTGGGAAGCAGCCAAGGACCCGGAGAACAAGTGGGAAGGAATCGGGCGGGACCTGCCTTCTTTCCTCTGTGCACCTAATTGGGGTTGGCAGTGCCCCCCGGCAGGGCCTGTCGACCACTCCGGCTTCCGGGGCCCCTGGAATCTGCCACGGGCTCTACTGTCTCCTTCTTCTTCCTCTGAGTTTTGGGTTGGGGGCCACACTCGGTCATGCTCGGGGCTCACTCCTGGGTCACTGTGCCCTGTGCCTTGTCCAGCCTCTGCGGGGTCCACCTGTCCTTGGCTGGTGGCCGCAGCACACCAGTCTCCACCTCTGCCCTCACAGCGTCTGCTCTGTCCAGGGCGTCACTTGCTCTGTCTCTGGGGAGGTTCTTTGTCCTTGGGTTAGGGGACACCCTGAGCCCGTGGCCGCCTAAACTGAATGCACCTGTGAGGACCCCAAACAGGGTTCACAGGGTCTGAGGAGACCATCGCTCTGAGCTTTGGGGTCACCACCCACCCCGGTGCAGGGCACAGTCCTGCAATCACTCATCGGGGCTCACGAAGCACCAGCGGCCTGGGGCTGAGCGGGGACCCGTTCCCAGGGGTCGAGGAATGGGGGGCCAGTTTGGAGCAGATGAGCCAAGGGCGGTCAGGTAACTCCCCCCTGCAGCAGGCGAGCACCAGCCCGGGAAGCCCTGGTTGGTGTGAGGAAAGAGCCGTGAGAAGCAGCACTCAGCCGCTGGTGTGGCTGCTGGGGCCTGCAGTGCTCAGGAGTCTGCACGCACCGAACCTTGGATTTGACTGAAGTCAAGCACACAGGGGCACGTGCCAGCAGCAACAGAGCTCATCGGGGTGTAGCAGTGCTCACCAGAGCTCACCAGCACTTGCCAGCATGCACCAGCACTCATCAACCAGCACTCACCAGCACTCCCTGATGCTCTCTATCAGGCCCTGGTGTTTCCCATCAGGCCCCAGTGCTCCCCATCATGCCCTGGAGTTCCCATTAGCCCCTGGTGCTCCCATCACCGCCTGGTGCTCCCATTACCCCCTGGTGCTCCCATCACCCCCTGATGCTCCCATCACTCCCTGGTACTCCTATCACCCCTCTGATGCTCCCATCATTCCCCGGTACTCCCATCACCCCCTGGTGATCCTATCACCCCAGTGCTCCTATCACTCCCTGGTGCTCCCATCATTCCCCAGTGCTCCCATCACCCCCCCGGTTCTTCCATAACTCTCTGGTGCTCCCATCATTCCCCAGTGCTCCCATCATCCCCCCAGATGCTCCCATCACCCCTGGTGCTCCCATTACCCCCTGATGCTCCCATCACTCCCCGGTAGTCCCATCACTCCCCTGGTGCTTTCACCACCCCCTGATGCTTCCATCACCCCCCTGGTGCTCCCACCACCCCCTGATGCTCCCATCACCCCCCTGGTGCTCCCACCACCCCCTGATGCTCCCGTCATGTCCTAGTGCTCCCATCACCCCCCAGTGCTCCCCATCACTCCCCAGTGCTCCGCAGCGGCCGTCTGGGCAGGCCCTGGCCTCACTCACCAGCACGTTGACGGTGCAGCTCATGCGGTTCTCCTTGTTCTCGTCGTGCATGATGGTCCTGTAGTCCAGCAGCCGCTCCATGAGCCGCACCACCAGCCGCACGAAGGTCTCCCCGGTCTTGGCCAGGTACTTGTGCTTCCGGCAGTGCTCCAGGAGGCTGCGTGGGAGCACGCACGCCGCGTCACGCACCCTCGGGAAATGCGGCCCGGCCCGGGGCCGTGTGAAATATTCCCCAGTATTAACACGTCTTAATCATTTCTGGGCTACCGGGTCCATTGCCGCCTAATTGCAGTCTCTGTCTCCGTCCTGACACCCCCCCCCCGCCCCCCGCTAATCAGCACTTACATTTTATCAAATAACACTTTGTACTGCTCGTCGCCGCGGCCTCCCTCCACTTCATGATCCAGCTTGGTGATGATCTCATTTTCAAACTATAATTAAGCAGAGGAAGCGCCAGTCAGCAGCCGGGCGGCCTCTCGCCCTGCCCCTTGGCAGCCCGAGTTCCCAAGCACGCTGGGACCCCTGGACTTGGTGCTCCCCGACCTCAGAGGACCCCTACCCCAGCGGGAATCTCGCCTTTCCCTCTGGACTCACGGCATCTCCCAAACACACACATGCTCTAGGCTGACCTCACTGCTGCTGGATTCCTCCCCCCGCCTCCCAGTCCAGCTGGAATCCCTGGAGCCTCTTGGATGTGGCGAGTCCAGCCCCGCCCACACCCGACCCCCCCGGCATACATGGGGCCCAGCTCCACATCGGGTGTTGAAGAGACACCAAGCCCTGCCTCGTCCCAGGTCCCGGCTCCTGGGGCAGGCGGCCACACACGCAGCCACGAGGCAGCTCCTGACTCCCCAGCCCGGGGCTGCCGTGAGCACTGCAAGGCTGCAGAGAAGCCACCTGCGAACTGAATGAAGACAATACAGACGGCTCGGCTGGCACCTGTCAGCTGTGAAGCCCTAGACGACGGCTGAATCACACCACCAAGAGACAGATGGTACTAAGCAACGGACGTTAATTTGTACCTACCAAGGGGCCACCTGTGGGTTGGGGAGAGCGGGAACCTGGGGGCATGGGTGGAGGGCAGGCCACACTGGGGGTGGGGTCGGTACTGGATTACGGAATCGCTGAAGTGACTGTCTTACGAACACGTTGGTAAATCACGGTTTTCATTATTTTTTTGCTTTGGGGTCACACCTGGTTGATGCACAGGGGTCATGCCTGGCTCTGCACTCAGGAATCAGGTCCTGGCGGTGCTCAGGGGACCCTATGGGATGCTGGGAATCGAACCCGGGTTGGCCGCGTACAAGGCAAATGCCCTATCCGCTCTGCTATGGCTCCAGCCCCAATCACGGGTTTTAATCAAATACAGAAGCATTTTCTGAGAAAGAGAAGAAAGGAGATGCCGCGTGGAAAGAACCTTGCTGACGTGGCCTCCAGGAAGGAGGTGCAGTGACAGCTGCCGTGGACGGGAGCAGAGACACGGGTCTCACCTGCCCCTGGGGAACACCGCCGGGCCCCTTCACTGCCCCCCCCCCGCCCCCCACCCCTGCCGGATCCCAGCCAAATGCCTCCTGCTGGCGGAAGAAGAGTCCTCGGACAGAGCGTCATCCCGGGGCCATATCAGGAGGGTTAGTACCCGGGGAAGGCTCCTGAGTGACCCAGAATTCACAGGGAAGAGCCCAAGAGTCAGAGGCAGAGACCCAGGCCCACGCTTCCCGGGAAGCTAAGTTCTGGCTGTGAGTCGGTCCCCCCGACCCTGGGGTCCTAAAGCCTGGGTGGGAGACAAGTGTCTCCACAGTGAGGGGGACAGGGATTGCCTCGTGCCGGGCACCAGGCAGGAAGGGGGCCGGAGGGTCAGCTCCGGTCGGGGTGAGCCGGGCTCCCCGAGTGGAAGGCGGGCAGGAGGAGGGGGTGAAGAAAACGAGTAAGGGGCCGGGCGAGAGACTGGGGGTTGAAATAGATGCCCGAGCTGGGCTGGTTCTGTCCCGACATCACACGGTCTCCTGAGGGTCGCCAGGGGCTGTCCTGCAGGTACCAGCACTGCCGGGTGTGCTCTGGGGGTCCGGGCACTGTGGATGGGTCTGGGATCAGAACAGCTGGGTGACCTGGGTGTCCCTGCTCTGCCTCCTGAGTCCTTCACATGGAACCTGAGGCCGGGTTGGCTGAGAATAGCTAATGGGGTCCCCCAGGCCCCCTAAACTTGGTTTAGGACCCCCCAAGTAAAGAAGGAAAATGAAGGAAGAGAAGAGTGAAATCCAGGCCAGGACTCAGCAGTGACAGTCCCAAGGGTCCCACAAGGATAAGGATCCTCTAAGCTTAGCTGCCAGACAGGAGAATTTTCTTCTCTCCTGGGCACTGCACTGGCCCCCAGACTGGGGCTGGGACTTCAGGGCATCTGGCTCATCTCCTTTCCAGAAAAAAACACCACTCAGTGCCCCTTAAAATCTTGGGTGCAGGGGGCTGGAGCAATAGCACAGCGGGTAGGGCGTTTGCCTTGCACGCGGCCAACCCAGGTTCGATTCCCAGCATCCCATATAGTCCCCTGAGCACCGCCAGGAGTAACTCCTGAGTGCAAAGCCAGGAGGAATCCCTGTGCATCGCAAGGTGTGACCCAAAAAGCAAAAAAAAAAAAAAAAAAATCTTGGGTGCTGAACCACACCCAGAGGTGCTCGGGGCTGGCTCTGTTCTCAGGATCGCTCCTGGCGGTGCTTGGGGGGCCCTCAGGGAAGTGCGGGATCAACCCAGGTGCCTACAAGGCAAACCCTCCCCACTGTGCCATCTCTCTGGCAGACAGTCTTCTTTAGGCAAACAGAAAGTGTCCGCGGCTGGACCCAAGGGTCTCCCGCCCCACACTGTGCCAGCACTCCTGGAGTGGGGTGGCACTGCCCACTGTGGGGAATGAACAAGCCGGACATGGCCAGACAGTCCCCAGAACTCCATGGCGTGACCTTGAAGAGACAGACACACACACACACACACACACACACACACACACACACACACACGCTCCCGGCAGTGCCAAGGCCCACAGCCAAGACCTGACCACGACCCGGGTCCACCCACAGGCAACACCCATGCAGCTGTGATCTCCCACGCCACGGAATGGGCTGGACAGCAAGAAAACTCGAAATCTTGCCTCTGGCAACGTGGGTGGGGGCACAGAGGGGTGATATGAAGCCAAGCCAGTGGGGGAAGGACAGACGCCAGCTGACCGCCGTGCTTACCAAGTGGGCCCCAGAGAAGGGGCAGGAGCCCGAGAAGACAGCCCGTTGGCTACAGAACTGGGGTGGATGGACCCGTGGGGGAGGGAGGTGGGAGGAGAAGGGGTTTGTCCTCCACACGGACCATGGGGAGACACCAACTCTGGTGATACCAAAGGCACAAACACCAGCACTACCGAACCTGTATTATCTCCATGGAACCAAGGAGAAAGTTCTGCTGGGTCCAGCTGGGGTAAAAGTGGAGCCAGGCAGCACTGGGCGGACACTAACAGCTGCACTGAGGCACAGTTCCTGTCAGGTTCCCAAGCCAAGTAGGGGACACGCAGAGGGCTACGAGGAGCAAGCCCGTGGCAGTGGGTGGGAGCTCCCCAGGGCCCGCACAGAGCGGCCTGGCCTTGACCCTGCCTGAACCCACAGCTGGCCCGGGCAGGTATCGTCTCCTGCCGGCATCAAGGACCCGAGCACCCGACGCTGGCCTGGCTCTGGGCCGCTGCCCATCCCCCCTTGATCTTCCTCACCAATCCCCCCTCCCCTCCCCCCCAGTAGAGACCTGCCTTTTGATTTGGCCTGGCCTCAGAAGTTGAGGGGTTTGAGGACCAGAAGGAGAGAGACGGCTCTATTGCAGAAGAAAGGACGGCCTGTCATCATCATCTTTATTCTTCTTCTTATTTTTATCTGCAGTCTCCGAATAATGATGTTTACCGTCATTTCCCGAAAATGCCAGCCTTTGATACGAACTCTGTTATTACTTCGCTCTTCACAGAAAAGAATTCTAACGGAGACGTCTCCTTGGAGACCTGAAGCCAAGAGAGGGCTCAGCGCGGGCTCAGAGTCTGAGCCTGACCCGTCGTGCCAAGGGTGGGAACGGCCAAGACGAAGTGCGGAGTGCAGAGAGTCTCCGGACAAATAAGCCTCGTGCAAGGGGGCTAATGTGCACCCACTTCCCTCCACGTGCCTTCCAGGGCACCCCGGAACACGGCCTGGCGAGCGCCGAGTGCCAGCCGGCTCCCCACGGGCCCACAGCCCTCGGCTCGGCTCTGAGCTTGGGGTCTCTGTGACAGAAGTGTCCAAGTGTCGTGCTTCCCCACTGGCCGAGCCGTCTCCCACAAGGCGCTCCGCCAGCCTGCTGCTTGTCCGATTCTGAGTGATGGATTCAATGTTTGCCTAAAAGGGCGGCTGGGTGGCGAGTGCGGTGGAGGCACCAGCTGACGCTAATTTACTAACGACACCTCTAAGCGGGGTAACACTTGGGCGCCCCGTCCCGCGTCCCGTAAGTCTTCAACACCAGGCCCCGTGCGTGGCCAGGCCGGCTCCCCCAGGGAGGGACTGCTCCCACAGAACACGCCGGCCTCCGCTTGCGAGTGGGCCGCGGTCTGTCGCCCTGATTGGGTCCGACAGCCCCGTCCAGACCACGGCATTGAGGATGCTGGCGGGCAGGGTAGGTGGCTGTTCCCTGGCCATGACGGGGAGACCCCGCTGGCAGCCCGTGCTGCTGTGACGGGCTCCGGAGGCGAGGGGCGGTATGGTGGTTTTCTTCTCTTTTCCCAGTTACGGCCCTGGCTACCTGGTGTCCCCAGGGTTCCAACTGCAACCCTGGAACAGTGCTCCCTGAGCCCCCATCAGTAGCCCTGGGAAACGGGCAGCAGGGGGCCACAGATGCGGGGCGGGAAGGGGCAGAAACCATGCCCCCAGGTCTGGCATCCCTGTTCACTCACAGTCCAGCGAGGGCGGCCGGCACCAGGCAGCCGGCTCTCACGGTCGCCAGGCAGGCTGGAGGTGGGACTAATGGACCATTTCTGCTGGGCTGGACTGTGTGTGCACACGTGTGTGTGTATGTGTGCATGCGTGTGCATGCATGCTAATGTGTGTGCGCGTGTTTGCACACGCGCTTGTGCTCTTGTGAGTATGTGTTTCTGGTGTTGTTGGAATTCCTTCCCCTAACAAAAATCCCTGAGGATGGGATACGCCCCCGTAACATAGTTTAGCTCTCAAAACGCAGAGGCACGTGCAGGAAAGAACAGATGACAAATACCGGAGGCTATGGGCTGGAGCGATAGCACAGCGGTAGGGCGTTTGCCTTGCACACAGCCAGCCTGGCGGAGCCAGGTTCAATTCCTCCACCCCTCTCGGAGATCCTGGCAAGCTACCGAAAGTATCCCGCCCGCATGGCAAAGCCTGGCAAGCTCCCGGTGACGTCTTCGATATGCAAGACACAGTAACAACAAGTCTCATGATGGAGATGTTATTGGGCCCGATGGAGATGTTATTGGGCCTGCTCGAGCAAATTGATGAATAAAGGGAAATCGATGAATAACGGGAGGACCGTGACCATGACCGTGACCTGAGGCTGCAGGTGTGCCCGGCCAGGGCAGGGCAGGGCGGCGGAGGGTCTTCCCGCTGGAGGGGCAGCGTGGGCCGGAACAGCGAAGGGAACTGGTGGGGTTTTGTGTTTGAAGGGAGCCCGCTGGGCCCAGCCTCTGATCTCTGCACACCCCAAATGCCAACGTGCCCTGTCTCTGTCGAGAGCGGCTGCCTGTGGGAGCCCGTGGGGGTGGGCCTGGGGACCACCGAGGGCTGCCCAGGTGGCCTAATGCCGGGACAGTCGCTGGGCTGGGCTGTCTCCTGATGTGTCTGTCTGTCTCATTCTCTTTGACCAGCCTCCATTGGACAGTGGGTGAAGGTGCCAATCCCATCGGCATGAGATGTGGCGTTTTCCAGGCAGGGTGCTCCCAAGCCGGGAGAGGGTGCCCCCAGGAGGGGGGTCCCCTGGCATCTCAGGTCGGGGCCATTCTCCTGCATCTGTGTCTGCAGGGGGAGCGGGGCCAGAGAAAGGGGGGTGCCCTGCAGAGGGCAGAGGAGCCCCAGGCTGGGACTTCTGGCACACCCCCCCCCCGAGCAGACAGCAGAGGCTGGCAGAAGGCAGGACCCAGCTTGCGAGCTGGCATGGGGGCAGGAAGACCCCCTCTCCCGTGGCCTGAACCCCCTCCCTGCAGATACACTCACATTCCCACGGATCCCACATTCCTCTTGCTTTACTGCTCCGTAAACCTAATTACACATTAATTAGTCTCTGGTGTTCCACAGCTCACGTTCCAGACACTTGTCCCCTCTCCAGCCAGCACCCAGCCGCATGCTGACCTTGAAGCTAGCGTGGGACCTGCCCTGCCTGGCCGGCCCACTGACTGCCACCCCACCGGGCAGTGCCTCGTGGGCTGTACCCAGGGCCCATGAGCTCAGGAACGTGCTCCCAGCTCGGGTCTGCTGGTGTTGTGAGGTGATGGTGGCCCTGGCCTGTCCCCTGCTGCAGGCCTTAGAGGAAGAGGGTCCGGCCTGGCTTCCGGTGAAACAGTCACCAAATTCCAGTGCCCTGTTTCCTCTGGAAGTGCCCAAGACAATCACATCAGGAGGGATTTTGCGATTGGAAAGAAAAGCAAACCGGTCACAGACAGAATTCCCATGAGTCCAGGAAGAGGGGCTGGGGTCGGAGCGTCCTCGGACACCGCTGGAGTGGGGTCGGCTGTCCCAGGAGGCACCCCCGTGCCATAGGACTTGCCCTTAGCGAAGGCTGGCATGCGGGGAGACAGGGATTGCTCCAACAGGAGCCCGGAACCACGCAGACCCCAAGATCACTCCTGCTCTAATATTGTTACAACTAAATGAGGATCGCAGGGAGTCTGCACCATTTCACTGACCCTCACACAGCTGACAGAAAATAGCTCCGTGATGGAAAATCCCCTCTCCGCGCGGCCTTCCCGTCCCGCTTTTATTAATGGTGAAGAGCCCGAATGGTCATTTGCTGCGATTCGCTGCTGTTACTTCTGTATTTTCCAAAGACATAACAAATGGAACTCTTTAAAAATGTGCCGGGAGAGAATTCGATGTTGTGCTTTTTGTTTCCTCGGGAAGCCAAGTCCAGTGATGTGTGTGATTCACTTGGCAGCAGGGGTGACGCTTGAGATGGGGGCAGGTCAGCCTGGGACCAGATGAAGGCCCATCCTGGGTGGTGGGATGCAGGGGCTGGCCCTGACGGACCCCAGGGCTCTCGCCCATCCCGACACCCCTCAGCCCTGGCTGTGTGACTGTGCCACCAGCATCAGGTGTGTGAAGTAACCCCGTTTCCCCCAAACTGCTGTTTCAGTGCTAACGGGATGCTCAGGGCCCGGGCAGACAGTGAGGTGAAGAAGTTGCCAGCTGGGCCTGAAGAAACCGGAGAGACACACAGCGGGATGGTCCTGAGGGGAATGGGGGTTCGTCTGGATGGCCAACGGTTCTCAGACAGTGATGGAAGAATCAGGACGACCAGGAGCAGCCTGGGGGCTGGAGGCACTTGGATAAAGGTGGTGATAAAGGTGATGGGGTGCAGAGCAGGAGGGATGGGAAGGTGTGGGGGTGTCACAGCCCCCGGGCCCAGCAGGGTGGACTGTGCACTGTGGGCGTATGCAGGGCCCTGAGCTGGCCATCCCCAGGAGCGTGGGGGGGCGTGAGACACCGACTCCTTTACTGGCCAACATCCATGCTGGCAGGACAGAGCTCGGGGCATCTCGACTGCTGGCTGGACGGTTCCTGGCTGACCCTTAGCTCGGTGGCTCTGGGGAGGCCGAGCCCCACCCATGGCCGGAGGTCAGCTGCCCCTTCCCAGAGGACAGGTGAGATTGGGCCTGCAGGGCGTGGTTGCTTCCGGAGGGTCCGGCCCAGGGGCCTCCCTGCAAGACGTCCCTCCCAGCACCGCCCCCGGGAGACAGCTGTGAGCTCTTCCCCATCACGCTGGCCTTCAGAGGGGTTGGTGCTCTCAGGCTCTTTCATCTGTGTGGATGCCTGTGTCCACACCCTGCCCGTCCACTCTCTAAGCCAGGGAAAGCGGACCACAACTTGAACTGGAACGCATAGGTCTGGCCTGCGCGAGGCCCTGGGCTCAACCCCGGGCATGGCGGAATGAAAATGGTTAAGAGAGAAATGCTGCGTCCGTGATGCTGAAATAACGCAGAGCGTGATGATAAGATAACACAGGGCCGGTGAGAACAGGGCAGCGCAGGGTCCCTGCGCCACAGCCACCCAGGGCCCGTCCTCAAAGACACAGCAGCCTTGGAGAGCGAGCGGCAGGTGGGCCAGTGCCAGCCACTGAGGCCGGGGTGTGGAGACAAAGGTCTCCAGGGACGCTGCCCATCCTAGGGGGACAGAGGAGTCCGAGGAGACACGGAAACCAGAGACAATGTGTGAGTGGAGAGTCGGCCAGAGTGGAGCCGAGGACTGACCAGCCGAGACCCGGAGGGCAGCAGAGCCCAGGGCAGGCCTGACCCCACAAGGATGGCCCCGAGGCCGATCCGTTTCCTGCTTCCACTGTGCCAAGCTTTGGGGTTTGGGAGGGGCTGGCGCAGAGATGCCACTGACCCAGGACCCAGCCGGGGCTCAAGGCTCAGCAGGACCTGTCCACCCGGGACCTGGTCTTCACCAGGCACATCTTCTTGGTGAAACCAATGGGTTGCTGGAACAGTGCCGAAGGCAGCGGGACCATGTCACCCATAGGGTGGGCTGGCATGAAATGGGGCGTCTGTCCTGAGGCAGGGGCACGGCGGGTACATGCCAGGGAATAGCAGGCGATGCTCGAGGGGTTGCCCAGACCCGCCCATGGAGGCGGAGAGAAGGACTTGGAGCCACGCCCACCCGGACCCCACCAGAACCCCGAGTCAGCTGCGAGGGGCACAGGTGGCCCCTTTCCAAGGCCCCAGATCTTGGCTCGAGGGTCGGGCGTGTTCCTCTTTCTCACTGGGCATAGCTCCTCGCAGGACTCTCCCAGCATTGGCTCAGAAGGTCCTTCTTCCCGGACTCTTGGACAGAGAAAATCCGCAAAACCCAGATGCCTGTTCAGTCTGGAAAAATGCCCTTTAAACGGCGGTTTCCAGTTCCAGGGGGTTGAGCTGTGAGATGGGCCAGGACCGGGCTCCAGGTAGAAACTGGGTCACACTTAGCAACTCGGCAACAGTTTCAAAAGTACAAAAAATACTCTCGAAGTTGCAACTTTAAAGATGCAGGCACAGGGGCTGGAGCGATAGCACAGCGGGAGGGCGTTTGCCTTGCACGTGCCCGACCCGGGTTCGATTCCCAGCATCTCATATGGTCCCCCGAGCACCACCAGGGGTGACTCCTGAGGGCAGAGCCAGGAGTAACCCCTGTGCATCGCTGGGTGGGACCCAAAAAGAAAAAAATGCACGCACAGAAAACTTTCAAAAGCAATGTGAGCTTTATGGATGGACAAGCTCAGGAAACACCTACTCGGTGCAAATCTAGAAACAAACCCTAGTGGCCCGGGGACCATGAGCCAGGCCTGTCCCAAAGGTTCAAATCAGGGTAAAGGTAAAAGGTAAAGGCCCTCCCGTTGATCGTCGATTTGCTCGAGCGGGCCCAGTAACGTCTCCATTGGAGACTTTGTTGTTACTGTGTCTGGCATATCGAATACGTCACAGGGAGCTTGCCAGGCTCTGCCGAAATCAGGGTAGATCAGGGTAGAAAATTCTTATATTTAGTTAATGCTGAGCAAAAAAGAACTCGGAAAAGGTTAGATACAATAGCTCAAGGATGACGCGGCCTGGGTGCAAAGACAGTGAATGAGAAAAACAAAAGCTCTTCCAAAGTCCAGACTTTCCCACAAATGGGAAGAAAGCCTCCCTCTCTGAGGAAGGGGTGAGAGGAGGAGGAAGAAGGAAGGGCAGAGGGAGGAAAGAAGGGAGAGAGGAAGGGAGGAAAGGAAGGAGGGCAGAAAGCGGGAAGGAGAAAAGAAAGGAGGAAAGATGAGAAGGAGGGAGGGAAGGAAGGGAGAGAGGAGAGGAAGGAGGGAGGGAGGAAGGGCGGGATGAAGGAAGGGAAGGAGAGGAGAGAAGGAAGGAGGAGTGTCCACGGTTTGGGTTTCATTCGCCGACAACATCCCTCCCAAGCATTCTCTTTCGTGACCGTTCCACAGCCGGGACTGGAGCACCTAGAGAGCGGACACGGTTACCGACTGGCCGGGATCGTAGCCAAGCCACACCGCACCTTTCCCGCTGCGTGAGGCCGTGGGTTCAATCCCCAGCACGGCAAAGACGGGGAGAACGAGAAAACCCGAGGATGCTCAGGGCAGGGGCTGAGCAGGACTCCGAGCCGGAATGGGGCTTGGTTTACTCCGCGCGACTCTGTCTCATCTCAGAGGACGAGAAACAGTTCTTCGGATGTTTGTGGAAGAGAGGGGACGACCCGTTTGCCAAGAAGATGAAGACTATGTCACTAAAATGGACCTGCCTAAGGAATCCCCTTCACTCGGGGGACACCAAGGTGGGGAAAGCCTGACGCAGGGCCGGGTCCCTCCAGTACCAGCTGCCATTCAAAGTCCCGCCGAGCTCCATGGTCAGGGCTCTGCTCTGCCCCGGATGCCTGTTTGCCAAAGGTATTTGCACGGGCAAGCCCCATCCTGCGGGTCCTACCCATGACGTGTGTGTGTGTGTGTGTGTGTGTGTGTGTGTGTGTGTGCGCGCGCGCGCGCACATGTGCGCCCTGGGAAACATCACAGCCAAAGCCCTGGAGACACTGCAATATGTGTAGAGACGCGTACCGTGTGCACGAGTGAACACGCAACCACACTGATGTCCGCAGACCCCAGGCCAGCAGGTTTTGTCACTGTCCAGACCTCAGGGCCCCAAAGAACCTAACTCAGCAATAAACCACTGGAGAGGGGCCAGTAAGACCCAGTTAAACCCCCCAAGAGCGCGCAGCGCACGGAGGATGAGAAAGAGACTTAGTGAGGGCTTGACGTGCAGAACCCCAGACATGAGCCCGTAACTGCAAGTTGTAAGTGGAGTTTTCTCCCGGCTGAGCAGTACCAGCAGTGACAGGCGTCTCCCTGCGGAACGGCCCTGGGGAACGTTCCACGGGGCTCACCCACGCCACGGGGGGTGCCGCTGTCCGGGTGCAACACGGCCAACTGCCCCCCCCCCCAGATCCCCAGCCATTCCCCCGACGCCCCGCAAGCTCACCATCTGGAAGCTTCGGGTTGAGTGGAACTCGCACTGCATCATGTCGAAGAAGATGGGGATGGTGGCCTTGCGCAGCTCCGTCTCGGGGATAAGCGTCATCTCCAGGATGGGGCCCACCATCTCGGGTATGAACTTGATCTTGTGTTGACCTGGGATCAAGAGACAGAGGCTTTAACAGCGCACGTGCTGGCCAGAAGCGGGGAGGTGAGAGCAACACTGCCCAGGAGTGGGAAGAGGGACTCGAGGCACGGCCCCATCTGCAGCACCAGAGGCCCCACAACGGAGGAAGGGCCTGAGGAGCCCTGAGTCATGGCCTGCTTCCAGACACGGCGCGCGAGGCTGTGGGAAGACCCTCCCGACAGCAGGGCCCTCAGCCTGGATGCATCTCGGAGAAGAAAACGGCCTTTCAGACACAGACGATGGACCTAAGTCCCAGGGCAGAGGCAGCTCCGGGAACCCAGATTATTGGGGGGAAGGCGGAGAGACGGGGAACTTAGTATTTCATTTTACAGACAACGGCAAAAACATGGTGGAGAGAGGGAGGAATGAGAACAGACTAGCTTGGATCCTTTCTAATCTCAAACATCTTATGGAGGTGAAATATGTGTTGGGCACAACTGTAAATCATGCAGAGTGACTTCTGCTAATCAGAAATGATGGTGGTAAGCAAACCAAGCCCAGGGCGTGGAGGGTGAGGCTGTGGAAACAGAAAGGGTTTACTGACGTGGCGACAGAGTTATGCCTGTCTGGATAATTGCTTTGCTAATATTATTCCAAATGTGGTTCCGAGCCAATTAAGGAAGAAGTTTCCTCAAATATTGTTTTTGAACAAAGAACACTGCCACTGTGAATAATGCTGAGTATACTGGTTAGCGGGGCCTAATATTTTTTACCTGGTGAGTCTCATGGGATCACGATCACGACCATCCTGTTGTTTGTCGATTGCCTCGAGCAGGCCCCAGTAACATCTCCTTCATCCTAGCCCTGACATTTTTTTAAAAGTGCCATATTCAAGGCTCTTTCAGGGTTAGGAGAATGAGACCCATCATTGTTACTGGTATTTGGCACATTGGGTACGCCATGGGGAGTTTGCCAGACTCTGCCATGTGGGCAGGTTACATTCGGTAGCCTGCCAGGTTGCCCAAAGTAGGAATGAGATAATAAGATGTCGCTTCCGGGAGCTGAGTTTTATAGTCTCTGAGTCTTGAATATCTCTGAGTCTTGAAATATCTTATATTCCAACAAAATGAAGAGACAGGAGAAACCACGAATGATGGGAGAAGCCAATGAGAAGCCACATGCAACAGGACCCTGGCACTTACCTGCGGGGGAATCCAGAGCCACTGTCCTACCGATGCTTATTGGAACAAGGAGAACAGCTGGTCAACAAGGAGAATCACAACAAGGACACCGAGAGAAAGTTCTGGGGCTGGAGACAGCTCAGAAGCCCAGTCAGGCTCTCCTGCAGGGGGCCAGGCTCGGGCCAGCACTGCCCAGTCCCCCGGGCACTGCCAAGAGCATCCCCTGAGCACAGAGCTGGGAGCAGTTCCTGAGTGCTACCAGCTATGGTCCAGAACACAGGGCAGGAGGGAGCTTTGAACAGAAATAACAACCAAAGAACATCACAGCCGAGCTAAAAGAGACATTTGAGGATTCAGTGGTTGAGAAGAAGGTAGAGGTGACAGAATCTATGTGTGGGAACGCAGGTCATGAAAAAGACCCAGACTGACAGGAAAACACAGTGGGAAGAGCACAAGAACCTTCCTGAGCTATAACTTCCAGTGTGTGTGTGTGTGTGTGTGTGTGTGTGTGTGCGCGCGCGCGCGCGCGCACGCGCGCATCTGGGGTATCTGCATTATGAAGGCCCCACATGAGGAGAGAAAGGGAAAGAAATCTTTTATGAAGCCAAGAATCTTCCCGACTCGGGGAAGCAAACAGATATTCAGATCCAAGAGCCTTAAAGAGTTCCAGGCAAAATCAATCCAAACAGATACATGCCAAGACATATGATCATTAAAGATGGTAAAAACCAAGATAAGGAGAGGAGATTAAAAGCATCGAGAGGGAAACACAGCACGTACGAGAGACCCGGGAAGATTCTCTGTGAATTTCTCGCAGGAACCTTGCAGGCAAGGGAAGTGTCGGTTCCATTTACAGAGCAGACGGGAACGCCGTTTCTACCGAGAATACACGGCCGGGCTAGGTTATTACTCAGAGCTGAGAGGACAAAGGACTTAGAGCGCTACAGAAACAAAAATTATAGGAATTCATCACGACCAAATTAGCCTGGCAAGAGACACTACAGAGTCTTGCAAATGCAAGGGAGACCCACGTGGGATGGCAAAGACCCCTTGGCCCATCCTTGTGGGTGGGGAGAGATAACAAGGTCTGGGCCAGTAGCAAGAGCTTCTCCAGGCAGTACAGAACTTTGTGTGTGACCCTCGTGATCAGAAGAAACACGCAAGCATCTGAGCTGGGAGTTGAGGCCTAATATAAAGGGAAGTGTCACCGGCTGAGAAAGTGAGAGAGAACAAAAGATCAAAGACCGATGACAGCATTACAAGCAAGCAACCAGACGGGAAACCCACAACACAGTTATGTCAATAATTACCCCGATGGCATGGTCTGAATGGGCCAATTAAGAGCGACAGAGCAGGGGCTGGAGCGATAGCACAGCGGGGAGGGCGTTTGCCTTGCACACGGCTGCCCCAGGTTCGATTCCCAGCATCCCATAGGGTCCCCCGAGCACCTCCACGAGTAATTCCTGAGTGCAAAGCCAGGAGGAACCCCTGAACATCGCTGGGCGTGACCCCAAAAGCACTGCAGCACTGTCCTCCCTTTGTTCATTGATTTGCTCGAGTGGGCACCAGTAACATCTCCATGGTGAGACTTCTTGTTACTGTCTTTGGCATATCAAATACGCCATGGGGAGCTTGCCAGGCTCTGCTATGCGGGCAGGATACTCTCGGTAGCTTGCCGGAGGGACAAAGGAATCATTGCAAGGCAAAAATGCCCTACCTGCTGTACTACTGCTTCAGCCCACCCCCCACCCACCCCCCCCCCCCCGCCCCCCCCAAAAAAACCCAAGAGAGCAGAGCAGCCAAGGAAGCCAAACCCAACCCTTGGCCTGCACAGGAATGCAGCTCAGCTCTGGCGCCAAATGCAGGAGGCTCGGAGTAAGGGTTGGAAGAGAAAGCAACGAAGGATCAAGACGAGCCAAAAGACAGACACGGCCGCTCTCCTCAAGAAAAAAAAAATAGGTTTCCTGCGAAAGGCAATAAGAGAGAGGCGCTGACATGGTATAATGATTACGGGATTAACACAAGATGAAACACTTCACGGAACATATGCACCAAAGAGGAGCATCAAATACCTCAAACAGTTCTGAGGAGAACTAATGAGGGACCTTGACAGCAACGCAACACGGAGGGATTAAGAGGCTGGAGAGACAGGACGGGGGTGCGGGGGGGACGGTGCTGGTCTTGCTCAGGGGCCAGCCTCGGGTTGATCCCTGGCACCACTGGACCCCAGAGCATCACTGGGCAAAGCCTGAAGGTCCCTGAGCACCACCAGAACTGTCCCAGGTCATGCCTGGCACCGCAGGGCCTGAGCAGCACTACTTTCTCGAACCCTAGTTCTGATCCCCAGGCCTCATTGCTTGGGAATAGCCAGGAGGACCCACAGGCCTCCTGAGTGCCATTTTAGAGGTCTATTATCCCCCACAAAAATAGGGATCTTAGCACCCTACTTACAACCATGGGGAGGTCACCGAGACTCAATAAGGATAAACTATGAATAGCCTCAGAGGATGAACCAGACAGATGGCCTAAAGGGAGATTTGAACATCCCTCCAGAACCAGCAGTTTTGACATCATTCTCTTGTGGAATATTCCCAAAGATAGGTCACAGGCAGTGCACAAAACTAATGTCGGAGCTTGTGAACTAACCCCGGACCAAGCATTTTTTTTTTTAGTCACAACGCTTTAAAACTAAAAATCAACCATAAAAATCACTGGGAAAAACCTCAAATATGCAGGGGGAAAAAAAAAAAGGTGCTTCACAAGAAACATCAACTCAGTGAGGAAATTAAAATAGAAATTAGCAAGTGTGTGGGACAAAATGGAGACAAAAGTTCCTGGACCAAATGGAATGAATCCAGCGTGAGCCGCACGGGGGAGGGAGGTTAGGCAGTGAACGGTAGCTCCAGTCAAGAAAAATCTCCAGTAAACAGTTGGGGCTTACAATGAAAGCAACTTGAGAACAACGAGAAAAGGCAAAAGTTAGGAGAAGAAAGAAAACGCCAACAGTGGAAATAAATAAAATAGAAACAAGGTCACATAGGATAACAGAAAAGGGCAACAAAACCAAGAGCTGGTTCCTCAGAAATACAGAATCTACAGACCTGCGGTGATAGCACAGCGGTAGGGCGTTTGCCTTGCATGCAGCCAGCCCGGCTGAGCTGGGTTCGATTCCTCCGCCCCTCTCGGAGAGCCCGGCAAGCTACCGAGAGTATCTCGCCCGCACGGCAGAGCCTGGCAAGCTCCCCGTGACGTATTCGATATGCCAAACACAGTAACAACAAAGCCTCACAATGGAGACGTTACTGGGTCCGCTCGAGCAAATCGATGAACAATGGGAGGACAGTGACAGTGACAGTGACAGACCTGCAGCTAGGTTACCACATGCGAAAAAAGTAAACTCGAAGGAGGGGAGGTCAAAAAAAATAAAAGGGCAGAAAAACAACAGTACCAAGGTTATTAGGAGACAAGCATCTGCAAACAAATTTGGTAATCTAGAAGAAACTGCAGATAGAAAAGGCCTACCAAGAGGGAAGCAGGAAAACACAGAATGATGAGAAGTATGGAAATTTGAAGTACTTGTCAAAAATCTCCCAAAAGGTGGGATTGGAACGAAAGTACAGCAGATAGGGCATTGCCTTGTATGCCGCCAGCCCGGGTTCAATCCCCTGCACCACATAGGGTCCCCCAAACCCGCCAGAAGTGATTCCGGAGCGTAGACCCAGGAGTGGCCCAAACCCTCCCCCTGAGCACTGCCAGGTGTGGCCCAAACTCTCCCCCCAAAAATCTCTGCCAAAGGCTGACATCTGGAGCCAGATTGTTTTACTAGTGAATTTCTACCAAATCTTCCAAGAACATGCACGTATTCTTCTAAAACTCCTTCCCCAAATAAAGATGCAGTATTTGTAACTGCATGGATGAGGACAACCATCACTCTGTAACATTCAAACCATCAGCAAATCAAACTCCACAGCACATCATCAGGACCAGATATCATGATGCTACTGCCGGGAGAAAAGGGTGTCCAACACGCAGGTCAACGAACACGACACACGTGACATCAATCAAAAGGAAGAGCAACATCGGATAACCACACTGACAGGAGCAAAGGAAGCAGCTGACAACTCAGCCCTGTTTTACAGCACTGCTAGGGATGTTAACAGAAGGTCCCAGCCAGCACTGGGAAGGCCGAACACGGCACATCCACCAGGAACACAGCAAACCCAGTGGACACGGCCGGCACTTTGCTGTCCAGGGCAGAGCAACCAGGTGCTCCACTCCCGCCATTTCCATCCATTGAGGATTAGCAATCTTGGCAATTAGACACCCTCAAAAAGTGGGACCCCGAGAAGGAGCAGTGTTCCTCACAGGTGATCGTGTCCCTGGGTCAGGTCTCCTAACATGGCAGGAAGGATTCCAGTCTCCAGTCAGACATTAACATTTCGGAGACCCCGTGCCCCCTTCTTTAAATTGAATCACCGTGAGATACAGTTACAAGCTCTCGTGTTTGAGTTACAATCACACAATGATCAAACACCCAGCCCTCCACTAGTGCAGGTTCCTTACCACCAATCTCCCCAGTATACCCACCTCCATCTCCATCCTAACCCTCCCCCTGCCTCTATGACAGACAATTCCCCCCCCCCGCCCCACTCTCTCTCTACTTTTGGGCACTATGGTTTGCAATGGGCTGGAGCGATAGCACAGAGGGTAGGGCGTTTGCCTTGCAAGCGGCCAACATGGCCAACCCGAGTTCAATTCCTCCGCCCCTCTCGGAGAGCCCTGCAAGCTACCGAGAGTATCTCGCCCGCACGGCAGAGCCTGGCAAGCTCCCCATGGTGTATTCAATATGCCAAACACAGTAACAACAAAGTCTCCAATGGAGACGTTACTGGGCCCGCTCGAGCAAATCGATGAACAACGGGAGGACAGTGACAGTGATGGTTTGCAATACGGATACTGAGAGGCTATCATGTCTAGAGACCCTTTGCTTTTTAACAGTAACGCTGAGTGGAAAGGGGACCTTTCTCCTGTCCACATGGGCAGCCACCTCAGACCAACGCCCCCACTACAGCGGGCGCCTTCCTGAACTCTGCTTAGCTGAGGACACGGCCCCTCCCCGGCTCCATGGGCACCAGGCTGGGAGCCTGCGGAGCCTCTGAGGCCATGGACGCCCGTGGTCATGCCTGCTGGACTCTGGCCAGGTCACTCTGCTCCTCTGCACGGCCAGTCCACTGGTCTCTCTCTGACCCTGGGAACCGCTACCCGTGTGTCACCTAGCACGGCTCAGGTGTCACCACCTAAAAGACAAAGCGGCCGACTTCTTCAAGGCAACAACACCTTCACCCCACCCCCTTCTGGGGGAACTCATTTCAAGCTTTGTTTGCTTTGGGGGCCCCACTGGGGGGGTGCTCAGGGCTTCTCCTGCTTCTGTGCTCAAGGATGAGTCCTGGCTGGCTTGGGGGACCATACGGGGTGCCAGGGATTGAACCAGGGCCGGCCGCGTGCAAGGCCAGTGCTATCACTCCAGTCCTGACTTCAGTGATTTTCGTGGACACTCCTGACTGGGCGCCTTTCAAGGCCTCTGCAGAGTCCAACAGGGAGGTGAGGGTTTGCTCCGCGCGGACGGGGGCTGAGGGCAAGGCTGTCGGCCTCATTGCGTGCGCTGGTCTGGTGGCCACAATGTAGATGGGGCCCAGGGCCTGCCCCCCCCATGGTAGGGGTCTGCTTCTGACTCCAGATGGCTGGGGGTGTGGTGGGTTTACAGAGGATCTGGAAGGTCCGAGCAAAGCTGGACAGAGGGAGCTTTGGGGCCACCCTGCTGGGGTTTGTGAGACGGGACCTGGGTTTGGGCCCCGTCAGAGGTGCCACCTCACGGAGACGGGTCTTACCCCCGGAAAGGGGCCTTTCCAAGCCCGCTGGGTGTCCCTCACCCCAGGAACCTGACTCCATCTTCATCTCACCCTCTTGGAATTCAGCTCACTTCGCTTCCAACATATAGCAGAAGGCACAAGAAATGAAACGCTTGGGTGAATTATTTGCAACGTTTTGTTATTAATACCAGCAATTTACCCAGACTTAATCAATCTTGCTAATATTTACACACAATCAGTGACGAGAAAGGATACTCTGAAGAACTGCATTTTCTTTCTAACTCAATCAAACAGGCTCCTGTAAGGAGAACCTTTAAATAAATTTGGCAATTATAACCAAACACATAATCCTCATAATAGCTCGGGTGAATAGATTTCTAAAGCTTGCAGGGGTGGGGGGGCAAGTCCATACGCACCCTTCAGCAAGGCTGAGTCGAAATCTTTATTTCCAACTCGGGGTAAACAAAAAGCATCCTAAGGCCATCTGCCTGGTTCTCGCTGCGTCCTTTGGCGCGAGAGGCCTGTCCTGAGACGTGTGCAGAACGCAGAGCGTTCTCTCCGTGACGCCGTGACGGCCGCCCTCGGGGGACGCTTCCCTTGTGCCGGCTTGGAAAGTGTCAGAGGCAATGTTTCAGAAAGCGGCTGACGGTGACCGGGTGTTGATCACCTGCCCCCCTGGGAGCATCGCGGAGAGCTGTCTGTCTGTGGGGGACGGTGGGGCGGGGTGTGGGAGGGCGTCACGGAGCTCCGGGTTTCCTCAGCGCTGCCTTCCCTCAATCCCACGGGCAGTGGGTGGACGAAAGGCCCCGTCCAGGGGCGGTGGGGGCTGCTGTGTTCTTCAGACTCCTCTGTTCTCCCTCCCTTCCTCCCTGACATCTGCCTCTTGGATCTCCCCAGGTGTCTCTCTTGGCCAAATTCACCCGGAAGCTCGGAGCTGAAATCAATGCGGATCAAGGATGCTTTCGGAGTGTGGACTTCAGGGAAGAGAAGCGACGCTTTATTTTTTTAGCCTTTTCAAGGCCGGAAGCAGGGGTTAGGACCACCGACTCCCCCATGTTTAAAGCTCACTTCAAATATTTCCTGTCGTTCGAAATCCCAGACAGAGTCACCTGGGGGATTCCCCAGTGCCCTGCACCCGACCGCACCGGTTGTCTGGGGAAGTGGAGCCCCCCGGAGCCCCCCTCGCCCATACCCTGATCCCAGCCCTGGGGCACAGGGATAATGTATTTACAAGCACGGAAGCTTAGAAACCCCCACAGCAAACCTCTGCCGGGCCCAGGGAAACTTCTGCAAACAAAGTGTAGGCAGAACAGCACTCCCGCACCCGTGCGGAGACAGAGCTCACTCGGCAGGTGGGTGCAGGAACCCTTCACGGCCACCCCCGGGAGCAGGCATGGAAAGAAGGCGCTCTGGGTAGAGTCTTCTGTTGCAGCGGGCGGTGCGGGGGCCCAGCACCAGCCTGGCCGATCAGGAACAAAATGCAAATCCCCCCGCCGTGGTTGCAGGAGCGGCTGGGGGGCTGGTACGCTCTTGCCTGCACCCTTTGATAAATAAATAAGCGAGGCCTGGAGTAAACATGCACGTCGAGCCCCCTTCCAGGGGGAGGGAGGCAGCGAGCAAGGTGCTTTGGATTTTGCTTTTCAAAAACTCCAAATCCGACAGGTTTGCAAGGCGAGGCTGCTTGGTCCCAAGGGGCGACGCTGGCCCGTGCACGAGAGCAAAACCGGCACGGCGGTGTCCCCCCCCCGCCCCCCCGCCCGGTGAAGCCACCCAGCCACCACGGCCTGGCACCTCCAGCCCGTTACTGGAAAGACTCAGGCAAGAGCCTCCCGGAGCTCACGGCCTGCCGGAGTGACAGGTGACTAATTGCGAGGCGATAAATATATCTCACTGCTATTTTTGTTTTCTTGGCAGAGCGGGCTTGATCCGCCTGCCAGCAAGCTCCCAAACCTGAGCCCGTTACATTAAAAAAAGCAAAAAAAAAAAAAAAAAACCCGAGTGGAAAACAGGCTGTGCACATCTCGGGGAACAGAGACTGGGGAGAGCCGGGGGCGGGGCGCGGTTGGAGGCATGTGCAGGCCGGCTCCTCCCTGCATCCGAAGGTTCCGGAAGGACCAGGCAGGGCACAGCTCCGAGCAGGCCTGCGAGCAGCCTCTACTCTGATATTTTTGACTTCTGAGTTAATACCGGCCTCCCGTGCACGGCCCCCCCCGCTCAGCTAGCATGATGGTTCCTGCTTGCCGTTCCCAAGTCCCTGCCCGCAGGTGACCACGGTCGAGGCTGCATTAGGCCACGGAGCTGCTCCCCGCCGGAGCCCACGCTCCCCGCAGGAAGACGCCAAGGCCCGGCCTGCGCATCCATCACCCACCCAAATCAGCCGCTGACAGGCCGAAACGGGACATTGGCTCGCTTAACTGCATCCTTCATGCTGCAAATCAGGAGCCTCCCACGGCCCCGTGTGGAGGCTAATGACGGATAATGGAGAGGGAACTGCGCGACGGTCTGATGGGCACCCCCGGATAGCACGGCGGGGGTCGGGGGTGGGTGGAGGGCACGGCAGACTTCCTGCCTTAATGGCCAGCCGGGAACGGGGAGTAGAGGGAGGCGGGCAGTCTCAGGCCCGAGGCTGGATTGAGGGGGGTCTTCAAAAAGGGAAAGCATGCGAAACACCATGAGGTACAGTTGTAGACTTACAAATTTTTGTGCTTGGGCTTCAATTGTACAATGATCTAACACCCGTCCCTCCACCAGTGCCCATTTTCCACCACCACGGGTCCCTAACCAAAATTTAAAAAAAAAATGTAAATGATGTTACCTGTCCACACGGCAGAGTCTGGCAAACTCCCCGTGGCGTCCCCAATATGCCAAATACCAGTAACAATGGTGGGTCTCATTCTCCTAACCCTGAAAGAGCCTTGAATATGGCACTTTTTAAAAAAATCTCAGGGCTAGGATGAAGGAGACGTTACTGGGGCCTGCTCGAGGCAATCGACCAACAACAGGACGATCGTGTGATCGCGATGGAGAATGGGCGCTGGTGGAGGGATGGGTACTCGATCCTTGTATAACTGAAACCCAAGCACAAAAATTTGTAAGTCTACAACTGTACCTCATGGTGTTTCACTAATAGAAATTTAAAAAAAAAAAAAAGCAAGCCGGGATGGTAGGGGTCCCTTATCCCACTCGCTGTGGCTCAAGGGGACTTTCTGGAGGGCCCCCCTGAGGGGTCACTGATCAGAGGGGAGGTCCCTGGGGGTGCAGGAAGGATGCAGGGATAGGGACCAGGATCCCCTCCATGATACAAAACCAGAACAAAGCATCATTCTCAGGAAAGGGCCCCAAATCCGCCACCTAGACTGAAGGGCCAGTCAGAGGAAGTGCTGGCCAGGTGGGTGAGAGTCAAGTGCATCGTGAGGGCTGGACACTGGCCAGGCCGGCTCCTCTCACGAGGGTTACGACTCCCTAGAATCCTGGGGTCACACAAGAACCCTTCCTGGCATGGGCCCTGCTCTGTCGGCTGCCAGGGGAAAGGACAAACGGAGAAGTCAGGCACGGTGCAAAGAAGAACGGAAGAAATAAGCTGCAGAGACCCGCGCGAGGTTCTCCTCCGACTCCGGGCCCCTGATGCTCTGGCCCCGAATCCCCGTATGAGCGAGCACAGGCACGGCCAGCCCTTGGGCGTCCAGATCCTGCAAAACTCCTGCCCAACCTCCAATCTCAGAGCAGAGAGTCGCAGGGAGCCCAGAGAGACAAGTCTAGAGATGGAGGCCGCCCATGCAGATAGGCAGGGTTGGGTGGATGCAGGACCTCTGTTCCCCAGCCCCGGGGCTTGGAGTCTCTTAGGCCAAGAGGAAGGAGCTTTTCTCCAAAGCTCTATCTGGTTGCAGGACCGGTTGGAGTTGTTCGTCCATCGTGGGCTGACTCTGTGAGTGGTGGGAGTGGCCAGGGTCCACTTCTGTTGCTGGTGCTAGTGAGTATCTGGTTTCCGCAACCCCGTTTGCTGGAGAGGCAGACGCTTCCCCAGAATGTCTGCTGCTTCCTTGGAGATGGTCACTGCCTCATTCAGGGGCTCCCTGTGCCACCCCACTGTTGAATCGCTGGTCGTGGAACCAGCAAAATGCCGTTTTGATGTCTGTAGCTTTGCAATATAGTTTGAAGAGCAAAGTTACCAACTCCCTTGGTTCTCGCTTGGGGTCTTCAGTGGTCCCATATAGATGCTGGGATTGCTGACTCAACGCCAGTGACAACCCTCATGGGAAAGCTGGTGGTGAGAGCACTGCATCCCGGCCATCTGCACACTGTCATCCTCCAAGACGCCACACTCATCTGGGCCTCTCTGTTCTCGCATCGACAGCTTGCCGTGCGGAGTGTTTTCAAGTTTCACTCTGCCTCAGTTGGGCTTCTTCCTCAGCGCTGGATTCACACTGCTACACATGGGTCCACTTTCCTCATTATTTTAGAGTTTGAGGCTGGTGTATAGAAATGCGACCGGCTTCTGCGCTTGATTCTGCATCATGCAGCTTCTCTGAATTTCCTGACTGGTGCCAACGTCTTCAAGACTGTCTTCAGGGATTCCCACATGGGAGATCCTGGTCTCTTCACTTCCCTTTCACCAGAGACCCTTTGACTCTTCCCTTCGGATGCGAGTGAATGCCGACTTTTCTGCCCGCTGGCTCTGATGAGGGCCCAGCACTGCACTGAAGAGGAGTCCAGAGCCAAAGGTCTGTCTTCTGCCCAGTATCAGAAGCAGGGAGAGCTTCCGGTCTGTCCTCGGGGTAAACCAGCTGCACTGGGTCAGCTGTGTCCTTTCCCATGTTAAGGTATGTTTCACCTGCAGTTTGCTGAGAACTTTTATTATTAAAGGATACTGCATTTTGTACAAACTTTTCCCCCTGCATGTTGAGAATATCATGCTTTTTATCCTTTTTTTCCTGTTGTATTACCTTTATTGATTCATGGATGCTGAATCATCTTTGCATCCCAGGAGTTAATCCTGGTGAATCACGGTGATGGTCTTTTTAATGGATGGTTCAATTCAGCTTGCCGTGCTCTGCTGAAACTTTTGTTTGTTTGGGGGCCGTATCTGGTGGTGCTCAGGGCTGCCTCCTGGCTTTGCACTTAGGGATCACTCCTGGTGGTGCTCGGGGGATCTTATGTGGTGCCAGAGGGAAAGAAACCAGGTCAGTTATCTTCAAGGCGAGCAGCCAACCAACAGAACTCTTTCCCAGGCTCCCACAGAAACGATTCTGAACAAATCAGTGCGACTGGATGGTCGTATCAGCACCATTTCTCAGCCACAGAAAGAAACCAGAAATCAGTGAC
This sequence comes from Sorex fumeus, assembly GCF_029834395.1. Lineage (NCBI taxonomy): Eukaryota > Metazoa > Chordata > Mammalia > Eulipotyphla > Soricidae > Sorex > Sorex fumeus. The sequence continues at coordinate 1,912,732 of NW_026606199.1, read as the reverse complement.
AGAAGAACATCTGACAACTTGACAAGCAGGCAGAAGTTTACAAACAGACTCCAGGGAGTGGGAAGACAGGCCAAAGGGGTGAAGTACACGCGAGAGGCCCCAGGGTCAGTCCCCAGCGCTGAGTGACGGCTGGACACACCTCTGGGCCTGGGCAGCTCCGAACTGCCATGGCCTGACCGAGCTGCCAGCTCCGGGCACCTTCAGAGCTCAGCACAGCTGGGAGGGGCGAGAGCTCGGCCGCCTGGTGAGGAGATCCCCCCCTCGCCCCCAATAAATAGCTCAAACACAATTCTGAGCAATCAGTGGGTGAGAGAAGAAACCCAGTGGGCAATCTCAAACTCTCCACCAAGTCCTGAAATCGAAAACTCCACCGACCTGAGCTTCTGAGATGCAGCACAGGGAGAACAGAGGCGAGTGTCCCTGCCAGCGTCTCACCCCCTCCTCGCTGTTCTTTATTTTTTTAATTCTGTTGGCTTTGCGCCATACCCAGCCGTGCTCAGGGCCTGCCCCTGGCTCTGTGCTCAGAGATCCCTCCTGCCGGGGCTGGGAGACCCTAAGGGATCAAGCCCATGTTGGTGGCCTGCAAGGCAAGGGCTGTGCTCCCTCTCTCTCTCTCTCTTTCTCTCTCTCTCTCTGGACCCTCACATAGTTATTTATTTTATTTTTATTTATTTATTCATTTTTTTTTTTGCTTTTTGGGTCACACCCAGCGATGCTCAGGGGATACTCCTGGCTCTGTGCTCAGGAATTACCCTTGGTGGTGCTTGGGGGGTCCTATGGGATGCTGGGAATCGAACCCGGGTCGGCCGCATGCAAGGCAAACACCCTCCCTGCTGTGCAATCGCTGTCCCCCACCCCCCAGTATTCTTTTTTTTTTTTTTTTTTGCTTTTTGGGTCACACCCAGCGATGCTCAGGGGTTACTCCTGGCTCATGCACTCAGGAATTACTCCTGGCGGTGCTCAGGGGACCATATGGGATGCTGGGAATCGAACCGGGGTCGGCCATGTTGGCTGCATGCAAGGCAAACGCCCTACCTGCTGTGCTATTGTTCCAGCCCCCCCTCCCTGCCCCAGTATTCTTAAATAACACTTGCCTAGTGAAACCGCCCGACTTGGGTTGCCTGTCGGGGTAAATTAGCCGGGAGTGGCCCAGAGCCCTGGAAACACGTATCAGTTCTGTCCTGGACCACGCTTGGGGCCAGAGAGCCCCAACAGAGTCTGGTTCTGAGTAAACAGACAGAGCCTGGGAAGCATCAAAGGCCTTGAGGGACAGCATCGTTCACTGCGGGACCCTCTCCCAGTCAGAGCAGGAAAGACAGGACGTCTGCGACACGGCGCCCTGCAGCCCCTGACTCGGGAGGGCACTGAATTGATTTTCTCTCTCCCTCACCGATCAATCGTCTTCCCGGCAATGTGGTCTCTTGTCTGATTCACCAGAAACAGTTCCTGCAAAGGTAGCAACCGCTCCGGCAGGCAGAACCAACTCAGACTGACAAGATGCCCCCAGGATGCCAAACAGGGCCGACCCCGTTACCGCCGTGAGGACAAGGACTCAGCGGGCCCCCCCGAAGCCCCTGCCACTCACCAAGGTTGTACCACATGTCTCTGATCTCGAAGCCGATCTGTCTCCTCATGTCTCCGTACCTGGAAGCCAGAGGGAGAAGCCGCTCAGCGGGGGCCAGGGAGACCCTTTAGAGGACAGGGGGCAGCTCGGCCTTCCACGGCGGAGTCAAGGACAGCAGCAGAGATGGACAGGCAGGACTCCAGAGCGAGTGCTCCCACGCTCCCATCACTATGGTTGGGGGAGCACGTGGAGGGGCTTGGCGTCTTGGGGCTGTCTTCCCGGCTTTAGCCTCTCAAGTAAGCTCCAAGCAAACTGGCTCTTAGCCTAAGGGGTTGAGGGCTGGTCTGCTTACCAGGCAGCAGAGCCCAGATGGCACCCCCAAACCTGCTTGCAAGACCAGGCTTCCCCCGCCTCGCGAGCTCGGGGAGAGGGCAGATGGGATGGAGAAGGGATCACTGTGTCAGTGATGGTTGGAGGGGTCACTCGGGATGGAAGATGTGCGCTGAGAGAAGAGAAAGGACCAAACATGATGGCCTCTCAGTATCTGTATTGCAAACCATAATGCCCCAAAGTAGAGAGAGAGAGTCTGGGGGAAATTGTCTGCCATGGAGGCGGGGGGAGGGGTGGGCTGTGGGCAGGGGAGATAGTGGGGACATGAGTGCCCTGGTGGAGGGATGGGTGTTCGATCATTGTATGACTGAAACTCAAAGATGAAAGCTTTGTAACTGTATCTCACGGTGATATAATAATAATAATAAAAAAAAAAAAAAGGCCAGGCTGCCTCCTGTTGGATTAAGCCCCGAGTCTCTGAAAGGGGAGTTGGCCGGGCCCCGAGCTCCTGAGCCCCATGAAGGAAGGGCTCTGGCCCAGACAGGGACAAGAGGCGGTGTTTTGTTTATTTATCGGGGAGAATAAATGCTAATTTTCCCTCCGTGGGCCGTCGGGGGAGGTGTGTGTTTTGTGAGTAATGCTTCGGAAGACAAACCTTCATTAGTTTGCCTGCAATTCCACTTTTCCCGTGGTTGCCTAAGGAAAAAGCGGCTGATATTAAAAAGAGCCGTCTGCAGAATGACGGGGTGGAGCTGGGGCGGGAGATTGCGGCCGGGCAGGAAAGTTCTGGAAGCTGAGCCAGGGTGGCTGCACGCAGAGCCCTGGAACCCCGCCACGCCCTGCCCTGCGGGAAGCTCCTGTCTCAGCCCACGGCACAGGCAGGATTGGACTCCTGGCCAAGTGCTCTTCCCAGCTGGGCAGAAAATCCTTTGGAAGTCAGCTGGGACCCCCTCCTTGTACCGGGCCATAGTCCTGGTCCGGAGATAGTCGGAATGGGGAGCAACCCCTCCCAGGGAGGCCCGAGCTGACTGCTGGCTCAGGGAAACGTGGTACACGGGTGGGGCGGGGGCAGCGGGGCTCCCCACCCCACGGGCGAGACCCCAGCAGCAACACTAGTGCCTTCGGGGGCTCCCTACCGTCCAGGGGCTGGGCCGGGCCTTTCCAAGGTTCCCGGGGGCTTCTCCCGCCCACCTGGGCCTGCGCGCAGACAGAAGGGTCCCTGCCGTGCTCAGGGCCTGGACCAGGCGACCCCTGAGAACAATGTCGCTCCTGAGGCTGCTGCTGTCACCGCTCCAGGGGCCAATTGGACGGTGTCAGGGCTGCGAGCTCAGCCAGCCCGACCTGGACGCTTTGAGCTCCACCCCGACCCCTGCTTTCCCAGGTGGTACAGGCCTGACGTAGCTCCTGGACAGACAGGAGTCCCTGCCAGCCCAAGGGACCTCCAAGGGAAACCGGGGCTGAGACAGCGAGGCCAGGGCTGGGGTGGCAGCGGCCACCTGTGTGCTGGGGTCTCTGGGCAGTGCCGGGACCCAGTGGGCTGGCTCGGTTCCCAGCAGATGGGCGGCACCTCTGCCCACGGGCTGGGAGGGGCCTGCACGCTCGGGATGGACACTGCCTGCACCTGTCCTCTTATCAGAGAACAGGGCGTCATCGTGGAGCTGCAGAAATGGGGGTGCAGGAAACCGGGGTGCAGGCCCAGCCTCGGCCAGAGGGACAGCAGCCCAGACTTGCAGGAGGGCCCAGGCTCCGGGGCAGTGAGATGTGGGCTGCAGGGATGGTCAGTGCCTCAGTCCCTGGAGGAGGGCACTGCTGACCCCCAGGGGGACGAGCAGGAAGTGGGACAGGGAGGACCCCCCCAGCAGGAGGCCGGGGTTCCCGGAAGGGAAAGAGCGTGGCCTGAGCAGGGCCGGGAGCCGCTCTGGAGGACCCCAAGGGACCTGGGTCTGCACGGGGTGCGGGGCGCCCTTCACTCACTTGTTGAGGATCTTGGTTCTCTTGGCGCTCGAGAAGTTCTCCAGCTGCAGGGACTCCTGGGTGAGGAAGGCCACGGCCAGGTGGAAGTAGTTGTTCCACAGCTGGAAGCAGAGGGCGGGCGCGTGGGTGAGTGACCACAGCACGGGCAGTGTCACCCAGACACGAGGGCCGGGCCGTGCGCGGCTGAACCCCCACCCGGTACCCGGAGCCCAGCCCTGCTGCCTGTGCCTCAGTCTCCCCGCACCGACCCAGGGGTCTCTGATGCCTCCTGCCCAAAGCCATGGGGCATAGGCAGAGAAGCAAACGGGCTCCGGCACCCCCGTCCAGCTCTGGGCACCCCCAGCCGGCGGGCACAAGCTGCTGCTTCTGCCCGGGGGAACTGGCCCCTGCCTGCGTCCACCTCCTGGGACGCCCTCGCCAAGGACAGGCAAGGTGACCGTGCGGGGACGCGAGGGGGGAGGGGATCCTGGAACGGGGTGGTCCCGACCACCCAGACCCAGGGCTCCCGTCAACGCCCCCAAGCTCCATCTCCTCTGCCCCGGCACCGTGGCCCAGGCCCTGGGAGACCCCAAGGGGTCCCTGTGCCCCCATAGCTGGGAAGCAGAGGGGGCCTGGGGCAATGAGCCCTTCCTGAACCCTCCCAGGGCGGGTCTTGGTGGGGGGCAAAGCCTGGCTGGGCCAGGCTCAGGGCACTGCAGGCACTTTGGGGGATGCCTGGGAGCACTGTAGTGGGGTGACTCAGTGAACTGAAGCTGCCTGGGAGCACTGCAGTGGGGGTGACTCAGTGAACAGAAGCTGCTCGGAAGCACTGCGGGGGCGGGGGGTGACTCAGTGAACAGAAGCTGCCCAGGAGCACTGCAGAGGGGTGACTCGTGAACCGAAGCTGCCTGGGAGCACTGCACTGGGAGTGACTCAGTGAACAGAAGCTGCCCTAGAGCACTGCAGGGAATGACTAGGTGAACCGAAGCTGCCCGGGAGCACTGCAGGGGGGTGACTCGGTGAACAGAAGCTGCCTGGGAGCACTGCAAGGGGGTGACTCAGTGAACAGAAGCTGCCCGGGAGCACTGCAGTGGAGTGACTCAGTGAACAGAAACTGCCCGGGAGCACTGCAGTGGGGGGACTCAGTGAACAGAAGCTTCCTGGGAGCACTGCAGGGGGGTGACTCAGTGAACAAAAGCTCTCTGCGAAGGATGGAGGACAATGTCGGCCCGAGCAACCTGAAACTCTATAAGGACAAAGGATAGTCGGGGTGGTGGCGGGGATCGAGACAGGGCAGCGAACAGCCCTCACGCGGGGGCTTCCGGAGCAGGCACAGACGCGCGTCGGCCCCTGGTGAGAGAGTTGGGGAGGGTCCGCTGCAGACCCCCAACTGCCTTGGGGGATACAGAGGCCGTCAGGGGTGCAAACGCTCCCCGCAACCCCTCTGCCACAGTCACCCCTGCCCACGGCGGGGACACCCCAAAGGTGACTGTGCATGAAGCGGTGTGTCAGTGGCCGGGACCAATGTCCACTCAGGTGCCCGCATGCCGGGTGCGAGGCCGCTGGGGTGGGGAGCAGGGAACGTGTGGGAAACTGTTGCAAACCCCAAGCTGCCGTACAAAATAAAGCCTTCCCTCCAAAAGGCGCGTGAGAAATAAGCAGTAAGCAAACAGAGAGCACTTTGGGCTGGAGAGACGGCCACGGGGGGGGGGGCAGGGGCTGATCAGCGCTGGGACTGCCCTGGGGGGAGGGGAGGGTAGTGGCGATCATGCAAACACAGTGCAATCTGGGAGGACTTCCTGTACTCAAAGGGGCATTCCCTGTTGGCCAGGATCGGGCACCCTAGCCAGGGCAATGTCAGTGTGCAGCTCAGTGTGAGACAGGGAGAGATCACGTCCTCTGTGGCCTGGAGGGCTGGGGGTTAGGAGACAGAGCAGCAGATGCGGGGGCAGGGGATGTGCCAAGTGTCTGAGCACGTGGAGGCGAGGCATACCTAGGGCGGCTGCAGACCAGGGCACTGCACACTGGCCGGGACGGCAGCACACCAGGGCACTGCACACTGGCCAGGATGGCAGCACACCAGGGCACTGCACACCCGTCAAGGCAGGTGCAGACCAGGGCACTGCACACCTGCCAGGGGACCGGGGCTATTGGACTCATGAGACTGAGTCCCAAGGGCAGCAGCACACCAGGGTACTGCACACTGGCCAGGGCAGCAGCACACCAGGGAAATGCACACCCGCTGGGGCAGCTATAGACCAGGGCACTACACACCTGCCAGGGCGGCTATAGACCAGGGCACTGCACACCTGCCAGGGGCCAGGGGCTGTTGGACTCATGAGACTGAGTCCCAGTCTCCCACATACGGAATGTGGGCAACTGGGTGTTGGTGTCCAGCTTCACAGAGAGAAGAAATACAGGAGCCCTGGGGGACATCCCGGCTCTCCCAGCTGGGTATAAAACCAGCTGCCGATAACACAGGAAAGAGAATTGGCAAATCTTTGCAGTTATGTTTTTTAACTTGCATGCCCGGCTGTGTGTGTGTGTGCGGGGGAGGGAGGCTGGGGAGGGCAAGTCTGTCCTTGAAATAATGTGAGTAATGGGCACTTATGGGCACTTACTCCTCAGTCTACCTGCCAGTCCTCAGTAAGTTAAAAAAAAAATCAAGAGGGAAGCTGAACTATGCAGATATTAGCCATCCGAAAGACATACACGTTTGATAAACTGATAAATATCAAGGCAAAGGTTTTGCCAAGCAAAACATCAGCCCAAGAATCATTTAAAATAAGTCGGATTTGACTACAGAGAAATTTCATCTACAGATGCTAAGTCTGAATGCGTGAAGCTCTATGGAGGATTTGAGCTGCCAAAACAAACAACAAAAGGGGTGTGTGTGTGTGTGTGTGTGTGTGTGTGTGTGTGTGTGTGTGTGTGTTGGGGGGTGGGGGGTGGGGTGCCAAGAGCCCTGGACAGACATGAGGCGAGAAATGTTCAGGGAGCTCACGGCAGAGATCACACGGCCTGAGGACTCCCAGCCTTGATGGGCCATGGGAGAAATGGGCACAGAGTAAGAATCGCATTATCCACCAACTCGGAGCGGCAAACGCATCTAGAAAATGGCTCAAAGGCAGCGCGGGTGCGACTTCCGTTAGCCAGACCATTAGTATCCACACTGGGCTCTTGTGCTGACCACATGGCCCGGCAGTGGTGCTCTGGGAGCCCTCACTGTGCACCCCCCCCCCCAGGGGCATCATGCCCACAGGGCTGACATGATTCACGTGAACAGGATGTCGGGGGTGGGGTGGGGTGGTCTGTGGAGGGTCCGAGGAGCGTGAGGAGAACTCGGGCGATTAGCTGGGAATCTCCCCGCCTGTCTGATGCCCTCTGCTAACGAAAAGCGCGTTTGCCTTTCCCAGAGAAAACTCCGTGTGGCCGGGCATGCGGCAGAGAAAGCGGTGAAAGGACCAACTAATGGAAAACCTGAGTAATATTTCTAGATCCAGAGGGCTTGACAAGCGACACGCCTTTCTCCTATAATGCCAGGAAAATGGAATTTAAAATGAAGATACTTCAAGAAAAAAATGAAGGCACACAGGCACCAGCGAATTTACTGGGATAAACGGTCCCTCCCAGGAGCGGTCAGCTTTCCCCAGGACAGGTGAATGAGGCCACGCAGATGGGGGGTATGGACTGGGGGGTCGGGGAGGGGTGGGGACCGTGCCCTGAGGTGCTTCAGCTGCCGCCCCAAGGCTCCTCCATCCATCCTTCGGTTCTTCCAGTGACACGCCCTTCTCGTCTAGACATACTCTCACTTGCGAACTTTCGTGAGCGACTTCATCGGAGCAAAGGCACCGTGATTAGCCGTAAATGCCAGATGCCCGATCAATCTCAGGTGCCAGGCACTCGCCCCCCCCCCCCCCCACTCTCCACTCTTCCTTCCCTCCGTTGCAGACACTGCGGGATCAGGGCTGAAAATAGTAACTGGGTCCCCCGCAATCCAGGGGTCTGAGGAGGGCAGGGCTGCGGGGAGGAGACCCTCCTTGCGGGCCAAGGACACTGGCGATAGCACAGAGCCAGAGACAGGGCCCTGATCAGGGACCCCCAACCCCCGTCTCCCTACGGGTCTACAAGCCAGCTGGGCTTGGGGTCACCAGCTCCCGACCCCCCTCTGCTGACAATCGTGGTGGCCTCCCAGCTCTGAGCCCTGGTCTGTCACTTGGGCTCAATCTGTCTCTCGGGAATCCTCATCCCTGCTGAATCCGGCGAATGTCCCTAGACCCCGTTTGCAACCGGTGTTCCTGCAGTGCCTCCCGACCATGCCAGGGGCCTCGAGACGGGGAGGGCCAGGAAATAGTGGCTTAGACCCGCTGGATCTGGAGTTCCCAGCAAAGGCCAGGGCCCCCTTTCCCTTACCTGCAGCTCAAAATTGGCTTGATCCAGAAATTTTTTGTTCAGCATATCTGCATACTGATTAATTGCTCGCAGGAAGACTCTGGAAGATCAAGAGGGAAAAAAAATCACATAATTACACACTTAGGCCAAGCACTTTTGTAGGTTTGGCATTTCAATTAGATACAATCCGAGACTGTCTGGAAAGTGAACTCTCTTAAGTCTCGGTGAAAAAAAAAAAAAAAAACAACCCGTGAGTTGGTGCCAATGAAAAGCCCAGAGAATTATATGCAGATGTTCTCCAAATTAATCAAGGAAATTAGCACGTGCAGGATAAAAGAAAGAGACTCAAACCACAGCATCTGACAGTCATGGAGGAAAATGATACCTATTTTTTTTTAAAAAAAAGGTGCAAATTAAACCCTGTTCCCAAGTTGCACTGTCTTAATGTTAGATGGTTCAATGGGTCTTCGCTTTGCCGCCTTCTTAAAAGGTTCGGAAGAGCAGCCACCGCCGCCGTGGGTGTCGCCAGCGAGAAAGATGATGTGGTGCCTTTGTCTTCTACGCCACCCGCTACTTTGGGGTCACTGCGTGCTGGTGTAAGTGAAACTTCAAAAAGCATTCGCGGAAAAGCAAACAACGGAACAAGCATTTTTTCGGGACGAGAAGTCACTGGCTGGTTGGCAATGCCTTCAGCTCCGAGTGCCCCTGCAAGATCTCTCTATGACGGAATATGCCGTGTGCCCTGTCTGACAGGTACCGCCAGCCGAGGCCCTTCACACGCTCTCGTCATTCGTTACCCTGGAACATGTTTACAAGCAGAAGCTGAGTCTGGAACCTTCCTTTCAAAGGGCCCTTCCCTCGCTCCTCACAAAGGCAGGACGCGAGGGGAATCAGCTTCGGATCACGGATGATAAACTTAATTGCGCTTCTCTGTTAGGACGGCAGCAGACAGTGCAGGAGGTCTGGGGGGCTCTGGGGGTGCTGTCCCCACCCCCACTCTGCTCCGCCCTCTGGTCATTGAGCCGCTCCACTGGGGCTTTAAGGTGTCCGAAGGCCACCGGGCCTCTGTAAGGGGCAGCACCTGCTCTGTCATCTGCAGGCCATGCTCCCAGGGTCGTTGCAGTTACTGTCCTGTCCTGTCCTCCCGTTGTTCATCAATTTTTTTTTTGCTTTTTGGGTCACACCCGGCGATGCTCAGGGGTTACTCCTGACTCTGCACTCAGGAATGACTCCTGGCGGTGCTCGGGGGACCATATGGGATGCTGGGAATCGAACCCAGGTCGGCCACGTGCAAGGCAAACGCCCTACCCACTGTGCTATTGCTCCAGCCCCTCGTTCATCGATTTGCTCGAGCTGGCCCAGTAACATCTCCATTGTGAGACTTGTTGTTACTGTGTTTGGCATATTGAATACGTCACGGGGCGTTTGCCAGGCTTTGCTGTGCGGGCAAGATACTCTCGGTAGCTTGCCGGGCTCTCCGAGAGGGGCGGAGGAATCGAACCTGGCTCGGCCGGGCTGGCTGTGCACAAGGGTAAATGCCCTACTGCTGTGCTATCGCTCCAGCCCACTGCTGCAGTTACTACAGTTCCAATTTCCGGCCCCCAATCCCCGTCAGCTACAAAGGGGCCCCAAGGAGGGGTGATAGGAGGCCCAGTTCTTAGTGGACGCAGAGAAACTGCTGCTGAAGAAATATAGATTCTTCTGTGGACACGGCTGTCTCCGGACAGGAGGGACAGTGTTTGCTGGGCACTGGTGGGGGCATTGGGGCACCAGTGGGTGCTCATGGGTGCTCAGTAAAACTGGACGAACAGCCCTGACCACCGCAGCTCGGGACGTACAGAGAAAAGTGGGGTTCGGGGCACTGCGGGTCTCCTGCCCCCTGAATATGGGCTCTGGAAGGGACCCCCGGCACTTCACGGGTCCTCTGGGATTGGGGGGTTCCTGGGCCACGGTCAGAGGTTCAGGCCAGGTGGCCACATCCAGCATTGCCCCCGGACTCACCGGAACCTGGGAGCAGCAGAGACCCAGAAACCAGGGGGCCCCCCAAGGTCCATGGAAGAGACACTTTTTCAAGATGATGGGAGGGACCCCTGGACTCAGGGTGACCCTACGCTGGCCTGGGCTCCCTGGGCGCGGGGAGCAGTGCCCTCTTGCCCGCTTGTACCTCGCTAATGACAGTTCACGGAATGTGTGTTATTATTACAAGGGTAATTATTTTGCCTCAAGATAACACCCAAACAGTTATAATATGCTGCCTCTAATTAAGCTGGGTAGCAATTTCGGCTAGTTAAATAAAGAGATTTCTCAAAACGACTTTTTAGACAAATCCACCAGGCTCAAGTAACGCGGAGACGGAATAAAAACTTTTTAATGAACTGTCAAGTGAGAAAGAACAGGTTCCTCAATCTGCGCTCGCCATAAAAAAAACGTTCGGGGCCAGGAAGAACGACAAATAAGACAGAATGCAGCCCACCGAGGGAACCAAGCCAGAGCTGTGAGCAGGAGGTCCAAGGGGCCAGGTGTGACCCTTCGCAGGACCGGCCAGGTTGCGGGCCCTGCATGGGGTTCAGAACTCAGCCCAGCCCCCCACACGCCTGAAGACAAATCCAGCATCTCATTCCAACATACACGGAAGCCGACTGTGAGCTAAGAACACCTATTTTCTGCCTGGACGCGTGATTCTTTTCTAATAAGTGTCAATCTGGGGGAAAGCAGAGAACGTGCCGTGGAAGTTTCTGCACCACAACTCCTCTGAGGCACAGAGACAGGGACAGGGCAGGGGCCGCCATGGACAGGACGTGGGAGCTGGCGGGGCCCAGTGAGCTGGAGCGAGTGCTCTCTGCTGGGAGGAGGGAAGGGAGGGCGGAGGGTGTCCCCGTGTTCCTGGTGGTTCTGTCTGTGCTGAGCGCCACGGGAGCTGGACTCGGAGACCAGAAAAAAATCTCCAGACAGTCCCCAGGGGCCCCACAGAGCAACAACAGCACCTGGCACCCCACAGGGGGGAGAAGCCAAGTCACAGGAATGAATATATGGAGGTGATGGATGGGTGTGACAGACGATGAGTGACGGATGACAGTTGAGTGGCAGGGGGTGGGTGGGTGGACCGACGGATGCGCAGATGGGTGGGTGGGCGGTGGATGAATGGGGGGTGGGTCCATGGCTGGGTGGAGGCTGAGAGATGAATGGATCGTGGGTGGGTGGGTGGATGGGTGGATTATTACAAGGGTAGTTATTTTGCCTCAAGATAACACCCAAACAGTTATAATATGCTGCCTGAGTGGTAGGTCAGGTGGATGGGTGGATGGATGGATGGATGATGGATGGATGGGTGGATGGATGATGGAAGGAGGGTGGTGTGTGGGCGGTGCACTGATGAATGACAGATGGGTGACAGATGAATGGCAGGTGGGAGGATGATAGATGTATGGGCGACAGGCGGGCGCGTGAGTGACGTATGACAGAAGGATGATGGGTGGGTGGACGAGTGGATGGATGGTGATGGAGAGTGGTGGGCGGGGAGGTGGAGAGATACACGGATGATGGACAGATCAGAGTCAGACAGATGGATGAATGTTGGGTGGGTGAAAAAGGGAAGATGAGTGGATGGTTGGAGGAGAATAGTTGGTAGATGGATGAGGAACGGAGGAATGGACAGATGGGCAGAAGGAGGATAGATTCCGGAAGAGGAGGCCCTCCAGTTCTCTGGGGGTCCTCGAATTCCCAGCAGAGTTCTCGTGCTGGGGGTAGGGGGGGGTCAGCTCTTCTGAGGTCCTGGTGAAACGAAGCCTCACTGGACACTTGGCATTTAGGGCTGGGCATTTGGCCTCTTCCTCTTTCACTTGGTGATCAGGAAGCTTGTCTTTGCATCCAGGAATCCCCCAAAGCATCTCAGAGGACCCCTCGCAGCAGTGCACAATCCCAGCGATGCCCCTCCAAGGAACTGTCCATGTCAACGCACTAATGCAATTCTGAGTCCAGGCTGCCTGCGAGGTGGCCCAGAGCTCGCCACGCCAGCCGACCACAGCAGGCAGCCACGCCGGCCGGCCACATGGGTTAGCCACGCCAACAGCCACTGCAGACAGCCACGTAGCCGACCGTCTGAGTGAGGCTCACCTCAGCTGCTGTAGCGTACGGGTTAGGGGGTGTGACCAGCAACTGATCTGAGTTTCTCGTTATTCTCCGTGCGCAGAGAAAGTCCCAAGTACCAGGATGCAGTGAATTCGGGTGAGACAGTTTGTTCTGTTGGAGGACAGTCTTCGGGGACAGAGACAGCAGGGGTGGAGAAGGTGGGGCAGGTTGGCAGGGGCTATTTTTGTGCTACCAGAAAAGCAACTCGGGGGCCGGAGTGAGATGACGAACCCTGGAAGTAAGTGACGTCTCTCCCCGCTTCCTAATGGGGTGGGAATTAAATGCTTTCCGGGATGCAATCTCAAATGCCGAAAATGATTACTAAAAGGGGCGACCCGTACTTAATAAAATTCTTTCCAATCATTTTTAATTTACGAAGGGATTTACTCATAATCTAAAAATCTAGAAGATAAAGCCACACGCAAATCAATAACAAAAAGATAACCGCCAGCAAAGTTTCTCACTAAAAAGATGACCAAAGGCCTCCCGCCTCTCAGACATTTCCCGGAATTGAGCAAAACCGGAGTTTCATGGGGAGAAATTCTCAGTCTTCTTGTCTCTGGGGGTGTCAGCTGACGTTGCTATCAACCACAGCCTGTGGACAGGGGCCGTTTCAAACAACCCGGGGCACATGTGAGAGAGAACGGGGCCATTCCTGACGTTCACGCACAGAACAGAGTCCAGCTGATCCCCCCCCCCCACTCCACTGCTCGGGGACAGTTGGCCAGTGGCCAGCAGGAAGGCTCTGCAGCCCAGCTGTTGGTGGCCACGGGGTGAGCGTGCGTGCTGAGCTCAGGGTCAGCGGCTCCTTCTCCTGCCACCTTATCACTGAGCCACCCACCTCTCCGTCTAGGTGAGTCCGTGGAAACACCTTGTGAGAGCACCGTTAGGGAGTCATTTGAGTTTTTCAAATTCTTACGTTTTCAACCAACAAACGGAGGTAAACTTGAGGTCCTCGGGCTCCCCTGCATTTAAAATAGTCAGGGTCTTTTAAAATTCTGAGATTAAAGAGAGATGTGGATCCACAGTGCAGTGCACACAGTGCAGTGGGCAAGGCACTTGCCTTGCACGCTGCCAGCCTGGGTTCGATCCCCAGCATCCCCTGAGTCACCTGGGAGTGATTCCTGAGTGTAGAGCCAGGAGTGACCCCTGAGCATCAATCACCAGGGATGGCCCCAACCACACCTCCAGGAAAAAGGAGAGAGAGAGAGAGAGAGAGAGAGAGAGAGAGAGAGAGAGAGAGAGAGAGACAGAGACAGAGACAGAGACAGAAAGAGGGGAGAGAGAGACAGAAAGAGAGAGGAAGGGAGGGAGGGAGGAAGAGAAAGAGAGAGGAAAGGAGGGATAGGGAGGGAGGGAGAGAGGATTGGAAGAGAAAGGGAGTGGGAAAGAGAGAAGAAGAGAGAGGGATGGAGAGGGAGAGATTGGGAATCAGAGTAGAAAGTTCTTTAGCAGGAGGATGATGTCGACAGCCATAGAGCATGGGATGGCACACCAGCCCGGCCCTGATCCCTGCATCTCCCAAGAAGGAGTTCACGGAGGACACAGAATCCTCCGTGCAAGCATTCCTGTAAGAAGGGCAGGCCACTCATGCTGAGGGAGGAGCATGGATTAAGGAAAGGGGAAGCAGGGAGTGGGGGGGACCCAGGGATGCCAACGGGGTGACCAGTGCTGCCTCCACATCCCCTCGTGTTGGCTTCAGGCTCCCCCCACGGTGGGCGGCGCACCCTAGGGCCCGCGGTCCCAGCCGCACTCAGAGGTCCCAGCAGACGCCGTGGCAACGGCCATGGCCCCTATGGGCAGTTTCTAGCCCTGTGTCCGATGGGTCCCAGCGCTCCTGGCACAGACGTCACCCAAGGCCGGCATGTGCTTGGTGCCCTGCGTATCACAGAGTTAGGGACCTCGCAGGGACCCGACACGCTGGTGAGGGTCCTACTGGCAGAGACAAGGGCTGTGGCCCTCGGGCACTGGGCAGTCCGCGAGCCCAGCGGGGCCCTCGGTCCTCCTGTCCCCTGTTCTCTGCCCTCCCTACCCTGCCACTGGCCACAGGATGTCTGGGAGGTGGCCACGCTTGCTCTAGTCCTTGGGATCCAGGCTGGCTAGTCTGGGCCTCCCGCGCCCGTTCCACACTATGGGGGTGGACGGGCCGCTGCCCCCTAGGCATCAGGCGGCTGGTGGCTGCTGTGGGTCCGAGAAGCGCCACTGACGGGGACGCAGAGCACCCGGCGGTGAGAATCGGCCTGAGTGAGCAGCTGCTGAAGGGAGCGGAGGCCCCAAGAGCGGAACCCAGGCAAGGAGCCGCTTTCAAACAGCTCTGGCCCAACAGCTGCTCCAATGACCATCATGACAGAGCCACGGACATCCAGCACTTCTGATGGTCGCCAGTGTGGCCGCCAGAGGAAACACCCGATCCCTACGGAGGGGATTCCAGAAGGCACCAGCCTCACAGTCAGCACAAACACCCCCCAGTCCTCCGCCAGAAAGCTGGTGCTTTCTTCGTTGTTGTTTGCTTTTTTTTGTTGTTGTTTTTAATGATTTTACTCCTTCCTAGACTTACTTTAAGATGCGTGAGTGGATTGTATAGTTTAATGGGAGTGCACTTAAAGACTTCTGGCATTAAAGCAAGAGTTGCTCTTGGGAGGAACAAAACTTACATCTTCTTAACACGGTATTTTGCTGTGAAACGGGTGGAACAAAAAGCAGCAAATGAAGAGTAGCAGGTTCTGTGGCTGCAGAAAGGCCAGTCCAGCCCCAGGAAGGACATTCCCATGCGACCGCTGACTGGCTCAGGGGTGCTCGGAAGGGAAGGGGTGGGGTGCACGGGGCAGCGGGGGGCACCCTCACTCAGTGGGACGGCCTGGTGTGACTCTGCCGTCTGTCCGCCAAGCCCAACACCGCCACCCACACTCGACACTGGGTCCTTCTGCCCGGTCAGTGGCTAACTGAGACCCACCGTCTCCGACGGCAGAAGAGGGTGGGAGAGGGGAGCAGCGTCTGAGTCCAGGAGGTGGTGCCGGCCGGTCGGGGACAACGCTCAGAGCTGGGACCTCAGCCCCACCTGGCATGCAGTGGACACGGGCATGACAAGAGATTCCTGCAGGGGAGCCTGGTGGGTGTGGACGCAGGAGGCCACGGCCCCCTGAGGTGCAGCAGGAAGGCCGTGGGCACCGGGCCCCGAAGCCGTGACTCCCTCAACCCCCCACTTCCAAATGCCCCAGGACTCTCCTTTCTACCGGTGCCTGGGCTCGGTTCTCAGATCCTCCCAGTTCTGGGTCCTCATTCCTGGAGTCCTCTCGGAGTGGGCTGGCAAAGAATCAGGCTCCACTCCAGATGGCAGGTGGCACGGGAGAAGACCGCGTCTCCCGGCCCCGGGGGTCTCCCAGCCCTGGTGGGTTCTCCGTGAGCAGAGGGTGGGGGCCCTGTCTTGTCTGACTGTCTGACTCAGGAGAAGCAGATCCAACCCCCCCGCCCGCCCAAGGTGCCCAGACCACAGGTCACCCCCCACACGCCAGGGCTGCTCCCACACTGACCATCGCCAACCCATCTGCAAGCTCATTTCCGGTTTCTGGTGAGCCCAGGGGAGCCCCCCGTCTGCATCCCTCCCAGAGAAAGCCCCTTTTGCTCAAAGGTGTCCAGGACTCAGGCTACCCCAGACCACCCCGCACTCCCCTCTGACTGTACGTGGCAGGGCTGAGACACTGACCCAGTCCCTCAGGGATGCGGGGCCTTGAGGGCACTCGGTGACATGCAGCGTCTCTGGCTCCGGAGATTGGCGGACAGCCCGTCATTAAGGACTCCTTCCCCCGGCCGGCCCCCGTGCTTGCTCGGAGCACTCACGACAAGATGAAAGAGTCTGAGCGCAGTGAACGGGAGGTTGGAAGATAGAGTGAGAAGGAACCTCCCCCCCGCGCCAGGCCTGATGAGAATTAAGTGGCTCTTTCAAGAGGCTGCTTGTCTGCGATCCACAGAGCGACACTTTCTATTAACAGGCATAACCTTATTCTACGCCGAGGATGTCATCTGACTCCGAGCTCATTTGTTCGGTGGCATCCGTGGAGCACGGAAGAGCTCAAGGCGGGAATAATGAGATTCCTCCCCACTGGGCCGGGCAGCGCACGGGGAGCCGGTCACCCTCCTGATCCCAGCCTGGCCTCTCTGGGTGCACGACAGGAACCCGCAGAGCACGCGACGTCCGGCGCCCAGCGAAGTGGACAGGAAGGCGCCCGGGGATGGGCAGTGTGCACCTCAGAGGTCAGCTGACCGTCACAGCTCATGGCCTGAGCCTGGCCCCCGGCTTGCTGCTATCAATAAAGTTTTATTGGCACGCGTCCGGCAAGCCCACACATAGAGAACGTGACCCAATAAGCTGCAAACGGAGCCATCTCTGTTTTACAGAACCAATGACACCCAGGGAGAAGCGGCGTCTGCCTGTTCCCGTCAACCTCTCAATGACTCCCTGCTGACGAGCGCCCGAGGTCGTCCATCACCTCTCACTGCTCAGCTCACGGGCGCCGGGCCAGGTGGCTGGGCTCAGGGCTGGGCACCCACCTGCCTGGCAGGTGAGACTGAACCCTGGTGGCCGCCGTGCCAGCCCTCTGCCCCCAGCCCCCAGCAAACAATGACGGGAAGAGGAGTCGTGTCTGAGCCTGTCACTCCCCGACGCCAGGTCCCAGCTGCCTGTCCCCGCCACGAGCTGCCTCCCCGCCCACAGCCGCCCTGCGTGGCCTGAGTTCCTTCCACCCGAAAGCCCCGCAGCAGAAACACAGGAGTGAGGGAGAGAAAACCCTTCCTCGGGGCGACCCGTCTCGCCAGGGGCTCCCTGTGCACGCAGAGCGGTGTGTAGCGTGTGGGCACAGTGGTCAGCCCACGGACCGGCCCGAGCAGCCAGTTCCGGCCCCCTGTCTCGGCTCGGCGGGCGTGGATGTCCCACCCCACTGCAAGTTCACCTGACGGTGCTCGGGGGATGCTTCTGGCCATGCCCAGGCGACCACTGGTCGCCGGGGATGGAAGCTGGTGTCACGTGCAAGGTGGGGGCCTCTCGGGCCCCCGGCGACCCACAGTCCTGCTACATGTGACTCAGCATCACCCCCAAGAGCCGAGAACAACCGGGCTTTGATCAGCGCCCACCGAGCAGGTCAGCCCACTGCACAGGGGACCTGGCGCGCGTGACCACACCTGCAAACGGGTCCCCCTAGTGACCACATGTGCAGAGGGGGACCTGCCTGGCTGTGCAGCCTTGGGGGAGGGGTCCCCGGGGGGGCACTGCAGTTCTCAGGCTGTCCACTCCCCACACCGACGCTGAGCTATCCTGCTGCCCGCACTGGGAACTCACCCAGACAGGGCACACTGACCAGACCCACGGCACCCACAGGCACCAAGGGCGGAGGGCCAGTGCCTCACCCTGAAGGCGGGCAGGGCCGGTCCAGCCTGCTCGGGGGCCACCTCCCAGGGGACAAGTGCCCAGGGACACGGCTCGGTGCTCACCGGCCAGCCCCGCAGACCTTGCTGTGTAACGGGCTCCTGGGGTCTCTGGGCCCAGGGAGGAGAGGAGGAAGGGAGAGAACCGGGCTCCCACAGAGGGGCTGCAGGCAGAGGCTGGGCCCAGGGCCGTGTGAGGGACAGGCAGTGGACCCTCTCCTGCGGGGAATCACAAGGCCCATCAGCGCTGGCCAGGAGAGGTCGGGGAGAAAGAGGAGACCGCTGGGGTGTGAGCGATCAGCCGGGGACTGAGGGGGCCTGTGGGATAGACCATATGGGGGCCAATGACGACCCCACCCCCATGTAACTTGACGGATACAGTTTTCCCAAAAGCAATTCAAGAAAAGGGAGGCCCGAGGCGGAGTCCAGGCCTGGGCATGTCCCTCTCCTGGGCCATTTCGGGATGAAGGAGACAGGCCAGGTCTCTGGATAGTGCTGGGGCGTCCGTGCGTCCAGATGTCCATGGGATGGACAGAAGCGCAGCCAAGCACGCGGCACACACAGCTTTGCCGGGGAGGGCCCTGCCGTGTGGCCACCAGCAGCCGCCTCCCCGCTGGACTTCAGAGAATCAGACACCATGGGCAGAAGGGTCGGAAGCCGGGGCTCCCTCCCCGCGCGCCTCATCAGCACCCGGACGCCAGACGGACGCAGCACCCCCCTCCCCTCCGTGCGCGGGTGACGAGGGGCTGGCGGCCGCCCACCCACCTCCTCACACAGAGCGCCCGGATCCCCGCGGGCCGCCGCGCCAAGTGCCCGGGGAAACGTCCGCCCACCCCACCCAGGCGAGGCAGCCTCTTAATTGAAAATATAATCTCTCTCACGGAGATTAAAATATATTAGATTCATTTTGGCTCGATTCTTCCCCATTGTCCCACATACATTTTCTTTATGCTACACAATCAAATTAGTTCCCCTGCTACGGAAATTATTTCCACACGATAAATCAATTTTATGGTGGCACGATGACGGGACGTCCTCTTTAAAGGCAAAGCAATCAGCGGCAAAGACGGATCCGGAGGCGGAGGGTGGAGTCGGTGGCGACCCTCGGGGCCGCTCGCCTGAGACTTCCTCCTCCCTCCCGAAGTTGGGGATGGGACATGTGCTCGGGGGACTGACGCCGTGCCAGAAACGGGGTTCCCCAGGGAGGCCACTGGAAGTCTCCATCCATGGGGGGCTACCCAGCAGGCTGACGGCAGAGCCGAGGCCTCAGGGCGCGGAATTTACTGGAAATGCAAAGCCCCTGGCCACACCCTGAGCTCATGATTCTGATCTGCATTTCCAGAACCTCCTCTCGGAGGTTGAGGGGCCCCGGTGGGGCCTGGATCCCCCAGGAGGCTGAATCACCTGGGGGTATTTACAGACACAGGCTGGTGCTCCCACCAGCCCTCACCCCTGGGCACACCCAGGAGGGCAGACCTGGGGCAGGAGCCTCGGGGACAGGACCATGCATGGGAGGGTGCTGCACCCCTGATGTGGTGGGACCCAGAGGGGGAGGGAGAGGCCGCTGAAGGGCGTCTGGGCAGAGCTGGACGGAAGAGCAGCACCCACCCGGGCGGGGCCCCCCAGGGGGACGGCGAGCTGGGCAGACCCCACGCCAGGGCCCAGCAGTCGGTGACTTCCCTGGTGGACACGCTTGTTTCCCAGTCAAGGGCAGGGTCCCTGCGGGGTTCTCTGGACATGCTCTGCCATGTGGCACAGCTGGGGCCAGTCCTTAGGGTCCCCTCTCAGGGAAGCCTCCACCTGCAGACACGGGCAACAGAGGAGCCACTCGGTGCAGGTCCAGGTGACCAGGCTGACAGAAAAAAACCCAAACCAGAGTGGTTCCGTGTACGTGGGTTTTACTCTAAAGCCCAGACGCTCCCAGCTTACCGTCGGCGCCTCTCTTCAATTAGGGCTCATTTAACACTCGCACAGAACACATGTAAATCACAGATCACAGATCATCCTGTTATTCGTCGATTGCCTCGAGCAGGCCCCAGTAACGTCTCCTTCATCCTAGCCCTGAGATTATATTCAAGGCTCTTTAGGAGAATGAGGCCCATCATTGTTACTGGTATTTGGCATATTGGGTACGCCACGGGGAGTTTGCCAGACTCTGCCCTGTGGGCAGGCTACATTTGGTAGCCTGCCAGTTTGTCCAAAGTAGGAATGAGATAATAAGATGTCACAATAAGATGTCGCGCGGCCACAAATGTGGCCGTGCGGTTCTGGGAGCTGGTTTTTATAGTCTCTGAGTCTTGGACGCTGATGGGATTACACGGCGCCAGGGGGCCAGTTGGTGGGTGTGACCCCCGCCTACTGGAATTTGGAGGATCTGGGTGGAGGATGCTCGACTCCAATCAGAGTAGTCTCCAAGCCGAAGACCTCCAGGACCAGCTACCACCATGCTGAGACCACTCTCCGCACACCTGAAGGTACTGGCAGAGGGACAAAGTCACGCGGGTTCCAGGGCCGAGATCTCCAAGCCTACTCGGATTTGGGCCGAGCATCCTCCACCCAGATCCTCCAAATTCCAGTAGGCGGGGGTCACACCCACCAACTGGCCCCCTGGCGCCCGTGTAATCCCATCAGCGGCCAAGACTCAGAGACTATAAAAACCAGCTCCCGGAGGGAGAACAGTGCAGTCTCCTGCCCCCGCGCCTGGCTATTCCTCGCCGGGGCCCCTTGGAGGGGAGCGGGTTGAGCTTTCCTCCCCGACCTGACCAGGGCCCGGGCAGCCGAAGCCGAAGACACATGTAAATATTGTTCCTAATTCTCATCCAGAGAGAGACTGGGGGAGACCCGGGCGTGCGCCCTCCGGTTCCATTCCAACGCCGCCACGACATCGTTCCTTTGGCTCAATTTCATTATAGCTAAGAATCTCTCACGCCGAGGTAAGTCTAAAGCCCCCCAAACGGCCATCCAATTCCCCTCTCACTGCAGTCAGTGCTAACAACCTGTCTCCCGGGAGCAGCTTGGTACACAGCGCCCGTCAGAGTCAGAGGGAGTCTGGGAAACGCTGATGGAGACCCCATCCCCCCCCGACTTCTCCTCCAGCCAGGAGGTCTCAGCAGCCTGAACCCCCAACCCACTCCTTGAGGTGGAGCTGGGCTGGGACCTGGCGGTAGAACCCAGGTTTGAAGGGGAAAGCTACTCCTCCCCAGAGTATGGGGGGAGCCTTCAGAGGCAGGGACCCCCACCCAGACCCTGCCCTCCTCTGCAGGGTCAGAGCCCACCTTTCCGGTGTAGCTGGCACCCAGTAGGGGCTGGTAGTGGAGACACTAGGTGTCCTCCTGGGAGAGGGACCCCACAGCCCACATTCCTGCCATCTGCCCACGAGCCTGGCTTCTTGGGGGTGAGGGGGCCGTGCTTGCCGGGCACCTGGGGCAGTGCCAGGCCGGGCCATGTGGTTCCTGCCCCACCCCCACCAGTATGCCCAGGGAGACGGAACCAGGCCCACAGTGGGCACAGAGCGGGCATCAGGGGATGCCCGGCAGTTGGAAGCAGGGGCCGAGGGGTCAGGGTCACCGCACAGGCTGGGGTGAGGGAGGCCATGTCTCCTGGCCAAGGCTAGAACCAGCCTAGAACCTCCCTGAGAAGGCAGAGCCCATCCGAGCACTGGGAGTCACCAAGATGGGAATAGAACATTTCAAGACCACCCCCACCCCCGTGCTGACTTCCCTCCCCCGGGGCCCCCAGATTCCCTCCTGACCCCATTATTCCTGCCTGTCAACCAGACAGGCACATCGCAACGGCTCGGCGGCTGCAGCTCACAGCTCAGACCTCTTGTCTTGGGTGTTGTTGAGTCCGTCTTTGCTGGGTGTCTGACCCCTCCCCCGTGGCACCCGGATAACTGACGCCTTGCCGCCCGCTCACCCACTGCTGCCCGTTCTCCTTCTCCCCCCTTGATTTCTCCTTCCCTATCCTTCTCCTCTCTGACTACCGAGCTCAGGGGTGGTCGAGGCAGGCCCTGTACTGCATTTCCTCACCGAGTATCCTACAGACCACAGACGAGGGAGACCAGCCTGTGTCTGCCTTTCTGTTTCTCTCACTCCACTCAGCATGATCCCTCCCAGTTCCAAGCAGGCTGCAGCAAACTGCATGATTTCATTGCTCCTGGCAGCTGCACAGGATTGCACGGTGCATACACACGCCGCACCTTCACAATCCATTGATCTGTCACGGGACACCTGGCTGATACGGTCGATTCCATATCTTAGCCGTTACACATGAAGAACACCATCCCCTCCCCCAAACACACAGCCCCCCCCCCGACTTGGGGCTGTGTCACCCCCTGAATCTTCCTGAATCACCCTAGAGAAGATTTTACGCATTTTCATAAACATTAACGGGCCCACCCAGGGTGGACCTCTGCGGGTTCCCCTGGGCCGATGCAGTCGGAGTTGTGCAGTGATTTATAGCAGGAGGAGAGAGAGAGAGAGAGAGACAGAGACAGAGAGAGAGAGAGAGACAGACAGACAGAGACAGAGAGACAGACAGAGATGGAGAGACGGAGAGACAGACATAGAGAGAGAGAAAGAGACAGAGAGAGACAGAGAGAGAAAGAGACAGACAGCGAGACAGAGATAGAGAGATGGAGAGACAGACATAGAGAGAGAAAAAGAGACAGAGAGAGACAGAGACAGACAGACAGAGAGAGAGACAGAGAGAGAGAGAGAGAGAGACAGAGAGAGAGAGGCTTCCTGGTGCCAGGGGTTGAAGTGATGGTCCCGTTTGCTCAAGGAGAGAGGCAGAGGACGCCCTATAATTTAGAGGGAGGGACAGGCGCCATGAACGCAGCCAGGAGAGGGGACATGTGTGAGAGATTTCACTTCGGTTACTGATTTATTGAGAATGCAAAATAAATGCAGTGCTCCGCTACAGTAAGCTTGCACTTCAAAATCCCCACCTCCCTAATTAGTCACAGTTCCCAAGTAACCCAAACACCGCGTTTTCTGGGGACGGCTGGTCCAGGGGGCCTGTCCAGGTATGACCACGCAGGTACCACGGTCTAAGGTCACAGAAGATGGTCCGCTGAGCACGCACGAGCACACCCCAAAATGATGGTGCTCATCACTTCATAATAGTGTGTAAACTCACAGATTCACAATTAATGGGTGTCTTTCCCTACAGAGGGTTATTACGCACGGTGGGAATAATTGCCTTTCCAATACTGTGTTGGGTGGGATTAATTAACCAGTGTCTGTTTCCCCTCAAGATGATCGAAACAAAGCATCGAAACAGCCAACAAATTGGCCCATGTCCACTTTAGGCAGGAGGGCGGGAGGCACCCAGTGGGCACCGGGTGGTGACCCGGGCTGGCCGTTCTCCCCAAACTCAGCGCCCTCATGGCTTTCCCGGGAAAGACGCCTTCCTCGTTCCCACCCTCGCTGAGCTGGCCGTTACAGCCGGTCACCCTCACCCAGAGCCATCGGGGTTTGGTTTATGTTCACAAAATTCCGAGAGGAGAGACCAGTGTCACACAATAGAGGGGTTACCCTGCCACAGAGGGGTCGGTCACCCTGCCTTGTGGAAGCAGAGGCAGAGTGTTGGGTGTGAAGGGACCTCAGAGACCAATCCGTGAGCCTGTGCCCGCTTCTCAGTCAAGAAGGCCAGACATCAGCCCTGACCGTGGAGGGCAGGGGAGAGCCTGGTGCCAAGGGGGCCGCAGAGGTGGTCCAGCGGGTAGGACTCTGGCCTGGCACGTAGTCACCCAGTTCAACCCCCTGCCTTGCACAGGGTCCCTTGAGCTCTTGTGCCCAGGACCAATCCCTGAGCACAGGACCAGGAGGAGGCCTTGAATACCACCGGGCGTGGCCCCCAAACAAAACCAAAACCAAATGAAGTAGCATCACCAGAAGAACCAAACAGAGAGAGAGAGAGAGAGAGAGACAGAGAGAGACAGAGAGAGAGACAGAGACAGACAGACAGAAACAGAGAAAGAGAGCCTGACACACACACACACACACACACACACACACACACACCCACACACACACACACACACACAGCCTGCCATAGAGGCAGGCAGGGAGCAGGGGACGTGACAGAGGGATACTGGGGACACTGGTGGTGGGAAATGTGCCCTGGTGAAGGGATGGGTGTTGGATCATTGTACGACCGAAGCCCAATCATGAACAATTTTGTAACTGTGTTTCTCATTGTGATTCAATAAAAAAAAAAAAACACAAAACACAAAAAACTTCTTTCATGAAATAAAAAATAAAACAGACATTCAGGAAAAACCGTTTCTTCCTCTCGACTAGCTTTACTTTCATTTTGAACATCGCGGAAAAAGAGGGTGGGTATTTTTGTTTGTTTCTGGGCTACCCCTGGCTGGGCTAGGGGTCACCCCGTGATGCTGGGGACACCCCCATGTCTCCTGCATGTAAAGCACTTGCCCTGAGAGCATCTGCTGGGCCTGCAGGGCTGGATTTGACTATAGAAATACACACACAATAGAAAGAGCTGGAATGCGACGGGAGGGAGTAAATCCCACCCACAGTCAAACCGAGCGATGCAGCCCCAGCGATCCTCCCCTTGGGTTTAGTTTCTGTTCCAGGTTCTGGTGTGCAAGGGCTAAGCCGAGCACTCCGGCCCTCTGAGCCAACTCGCGCTATCGTTCTGCATGTCCTCTCCACACTCACTGCGGGTAAATCCGGGCATTCGGTACTTTAAAGATTTATTTGAACCCAAGTATTTATATCTGGCCTACTATCGTGCCTGGGCTTCGCTTCAAAATCACGGGGAACAGATCGCTGGATGTCACCAACCATCTAATATTATACTGCAGACCTGTGTGTCTATACTCACCACTGGGCGATCCAGGTTCGTTGATAGCAGGTGAACAATGGCTAAAACAAGAGCCACTCCTCTGTCACCCTGTGACCGCCACTTCCCTAATAAAGAGCTACAGGACAAAACGCCAAGACAGGACAAAAGCCAAGTACAGAATAGGAAACTACCTTCGGAGTAATGAGATTCTACTGAAGCAATGAAAAGCGACTATGGAACTAGAGCGGAGGTGGTGGGGAAAAAGTCGACTTCCCATCTTAAAATTCGTAGCTGGGGCTGGAGCACTAGCACAGCGGGTAGGGCATTTGCCTCGCACGCGGCTGACCCAAGTTCGATTCCCAGCATCCCCTATGGCCCCCCGAGCACTGCCAGGAGTGATTCCTGAGTGCAGAGCCAGGAGGAACCCCTGTGCATCACCGGGTGTGACCCAAGAAGAAAACAAAAAAAATTCTGTACCTGAAATATTCCTCCGTCCCAGCAGAGGCCCGAGGAAGAGAGGACAGTGGAAAGGGCACTTGTTTGTAAGGTTTGACCCCCTGTGCCAGATGGGTGGGTTAGCACAGAGCCCTAAGTACCATGGGGTGTGGCCCCCAAACAAAACCAGAATCAAATGAAGTGGCATCACCAGAAGAACCAAAGATGCCTAGTGACCGGGAGCCAGCAGGGCCCATCTGAGAAGGGCTGAGAGGGTCTCAGGGACTCACAGGACCCAGCCCTGCCCACAGCACGGCCCGGCCCACAGCCGGAGGGAGACTCTTCCGGAAGCGACTTGTGGGGTTCCTGGGGGCGCTGGCCCCTGCTTTGAATGCAGATGACCAGCACTCGCAGAAGAGACTGACCGCTCGGGGACAGGAGCCAGGCTCTGGGCCCCCGGCAATCAGGGCAGACCAGGCGGTCAGAGACACACTCCGAACTCCCTGAGCACTGTACAGCCGGGCAGAGTCAGGCGGGTGGGACTGGACACAGGCTCAGCCCGTGTGGCGACAAGGAGACCAAAGCCGGAGATGAGAGAAAGGAGGGACAGTGGACACCGCCTCGGGTGGGAGCCACACTGGGGGGGTTGTGAAGGTGGGTTCAATGCTGAGACAGTCACAGCACAGAGTGATGTAACAATAACGCCCCAAGAAAGGGATTTTCAGACGGCAGCAAGGAGGGAATCAGAACCGGCCAGCGTGGGTCTCCCCGAGAGAAGCGTGGCTGGTGGCAGGGTCAGACGCAGGCCAGGGCGGGACGAAGCCCGCGTGGGCGGGGAGGAGTGGGGGGTCCGGTGAGTTCCCTCTGAGGGGATTACGAGGACGAAAGAAGGGGTGCGTGCTGGGGGGCGTGGCTGGGAAGATGCCCACCCCCCAAGAGACGCCCTCCCAGGCCTCAGGAAGCCCCTTTGTAGTCACGGAGCAGGTAAACTCGCCAGTGGGGCAGTTCTGGGGGCCGAGGGGCACTTAGCTACCCCCCTACAAGGCCACCCCCTTCCTGGGGTGGGTGCTGACAGGGGCTCACCCCTAAAGCCCCCACCCAGGGCTGCTACTATCTGGCTCCTTCTCCCGTGTCCACCCACACAGAGGCAAAGCAGAACCTTTGGATTTGGGGGACACCTTTGGGGAACGCCCGTCCCCCCCCAAATCCAGAAAGCCCTGACCAGACGGCACCGTAGTGAAAGGGCAGCAGGGGTGGCCACGGCCCCTGCTGGCCACGCCCAACTCCCTTCCCGATCTCCACGACAAACACGGTCTCGTCTGTCAAGCCAAGGACACAACCACACGCCCTGAGCAGTGCTAGGAGGCGAGTTCAAATCCAGACAATCCACGATGGGGGCTTCTGAGAGTGGGTTTGGGGGGAGCGTGCAGGGTCCGGCCCTGCCACACGCAGCCGAGAGCTCTCGCGAGAATGCAACACCAGCACGGAGGCACCAGACTGCCCAGGAACGGCCAAGCACACACTTCACACGGAAGCCAAGAGCACTATTTATAACCCACGGAGAACGTTTACTGAGGAAATGATGGTGTAATAACCAGTTGCAATCTAAAAATCAACTTACATGCCTTTAGCACAAAGCATTCAGCACAGAGTATTCTAGGTAACTGGGGTGTAGATACAGAATGGTCAAATAAAAATGAAACAGAGTTGACTATGGACCTCTGGAAGGAAGATGACTTGAAGATGCCGTGAAAACAGGAGGTAAGTTATTAAGCTAAAAGTTTGCATGTAAAATAACAAAACCCGTTAAACAGCCCAATAAGAATAAAAGGTAAAGGTAAAGCCCTCCTGTTGATCGTCGATTTGCTCGAGCGGGCCCAGTAACGTCTCCATTGGAGACTTTGTTGTTACTGTGTCTGGCATATCGAATACGTCATGGGGAGCTTGCCAGGCTCTGCCGTGCGGGCGAGATACTCTCGGTAGCTTGCCGGGCTCTCCGAGAGGGGCAGAGGAATTGAACTCCGGTCGGCCACATTGCCTGCGTGCAAGGCGAACGCCCTACCGCTGTGCTATCGCTCCAGTCCAATAAGAATATCAGTGGAAATACTAAATGGGTTAAAATAAGCACTCTGTAAAACGACCGCTAAAATTCTTCAAACAAAACAAACAGGAAAATTCAAGAGAAGGGGGTGAACGGTTTGTAAAATAGAACCTACAGGTGGAAAGTTGCGTGGAATTGATTCTCATCTTCCCAGTAATGATATGAAAATATAAGCAAAGCAAGACCAGATTTTGCCTGTTAAATTAACAAGCTTTATTTTTTATTTATTTATTTTAAGATAATCCTGAATTCTGGCCGGGGGACAGTAACATTGGTGAAATCCTTTTGGAAGCACTTACATGTATCAAGTCCGCGGACCCCCTTCCGGGAAAGGACCCGGGAAAGACTCCAGTGCCCAGAACACGCAGGGACACGCAAGCACAGCCCCATGCACCCACGGAAACGGGCTTGGGTAGTGCTGAGTGGAGGGGCAGACAGACGTGTCCACGGGGCCACACGCAGCCTGGCTGGAATCCGGGGCCAGAGCGCAGCTGGGGACAGAAGGAAGGGCAGACTGGGACGGACTCAAGGCCGTGTCCTCGTGAGGGGCTTGTGTCCATTCAGCCCAGGGAGCACCACTCAGTCTAGGGAACACAATCAGCCAGGGAGCATCACTCATCCCAGGGAGCACCACTGAGCCCAGGGAGCACCATTCAGCCCAGGGAGCACCACTCAGTCTAGGGAACACAATCAGCCAGGAAGCATCACTGAGCCCAGGGAGCACTATAACAGCGGAACACACAAATAGCCCAAGTCAGCAGGGCCACCTCGACACACACCGAAATGAAGCACAGGGCACGAATGACGCTGTGCCTTCTAGAAGCTTCCATGAGCTCCATGGGTGGATGAGGGGTCAAGAGCCAGGAAACTGGGCTTTACCCCAGGGCTGGCATGACTCCTGGGGTCCGCTCTCCCTCGCCTGGCCTGGCTGACCTTGCACCTGCCCCTGTCTGGGGCCACTGTGGGCCCACTGTCCGTCCAGCGGGCGGAGGACGCCAGGACACAGCACCGGTGGGACCCCAGGCCTGTGCTCTGGCCCCTCTCTGGTGCTCCGCAGAGAAACGTCCACAGGCGAGAGAGGCTGGACAGTCCTGGGCGGGCCCTGCCCCTTGGGGAGAGGCTTTCAATAAGTCTGCCGCTAAGAAACGCCCCTTCTCAGGGCTGCAGGGTGGGACTCACGGAGGAAAGTGACAGCGTGGCCGCTGGCCGTTGCTGGGCAGCCTGGGACGGACTCAAGGCCATGTCCCCGTGAGGGGCTTGCGTCCATTCAGCCCAGGGAGCACCACTCAGTCTAGGGAACACAATCAGCCAGGGAGCATCACTCATCCCAGGGAGCACCACTGAGCCCAGGGAGCACCATTCAGCCCAGGGAGCACCCTCAGCCCAGGGAGCACTACTCAGTCCAGGGAACAAAATCAGCCAGGAAGCATACGCCACTGGCCACTGCTGGCTGCTGCAGATACCGGGGCAGCTGTGGCCATGGGGACTCGGCGCCTCTCAAGGCTGGTTCTGATTCTCCCACACCCGGATCTGTCCCTGCTCCTGACAACGGTCAGCTGGAGGGTCCCCCCCAAGGCCAGTAAGGGGTGCTGCCTCCCAGGGGCCTGGCGCCCCCAGCTCCTGCTCCCCGGGGTCAGGGGGAACAGCGTGGGGGCCTCTGCTCAGCTCCACGGGGTCGGGGGGCTCTCTGCTCCCCAGGGAGGCCGCCACCGGGTGAGCCGGCAGCTGCATCTTCAGGCCCCTGTGGTTCTGCCCAGCCTGGAACCAGAGTCCCGATTAATTAAAACCCACGGAGCTGGGATCGCTCTCTGGACACGCCACGGAGCCACGCCGGGGGGGAGCAGCACTCAGAATCAAGTGCCCGGGAGGACCGAGGGCAAGAAGGTGGGGAAATCCAAATCCTGCCGTGGGTGGGTCTGGTCTGGTCCCACTCAAGTCCCCTGAATCACGGGTCCGATTAGAAGGGCGGGCCCAGCTGGAGCAATAGCACAGTGGGGAGGGCGTTTGCCTTGCATGCAGCCAGCCCGGGTTTGATCTCCAGCTTCCCATAGGGTCCCCCAAGGCCCGCCAGGAGCAACCCCTGAGCATCACTGGGTGTGACCCAAAAAGCAAAAAAAAAAAAAAAAAAAAAAAGGCAGTGGCAGAGATGCCTGGCCCAGACGCCCCCGTCAGAAGCAATTGGGGGTGGGGGCTCACTGCACCCTGGCCCACCCACAGCTGGGGGTTGTCCCCCTGAGTTCCCTGAGGTTGGGTCAGGGTTTCCCCACTGGGCGCTGCGAGGACACTCCTCACTCCCCACTGGGATGACCGGTGACAGGGGAGCGCATCTGGCTGGGGGGACAGCCCTGTTGTGGCCAGCGCCTTGTGGGGCCTGTGCCAGAGTGTCCTGGAGTGGACAGTGTGTCCACAGATGTCTGTGCCAACACGAAAGAGCCACTTTGCCCTGGCTGAGCCTTAGAGGCAGGAGCAGGAAGCAAAGTAGTGAATAAGCATGTGGGCAGGTCGGGGGTGCAGGGCCTGCCCTGGACAGTCGTCCCCTACCAGGGTCCATGGGCCCCTTCGGAGCCATGGCCCAGGCCCCGGGCCTTCCATGCAGAGCGGAGGCCCTGGGTGAGGCCGTGGCAAGAGTAGGATCAGACGCCAATAAAGCAGCTGCAAACAGCTGTCCCAAGACACGGCTGGCCGGGCCCACCAGGGCCTTCCCAGTGCAGGAGGGTGCAGGGCAGAGGCCGAGCATGCAGATGCCAAGATCCCTCCACCCTGGCTTGCGGGTGGGGGTGTGGAGGTGGCGGTGAACAAGGGAGGTGAGGGCCGGAAGAAGCCCCTGGCCACGGGAGTCCCCCCAAACCCGTGGAGAGAACGGGGCCTGCAGGCTGACCGCAGCCATGGAACCCCATGTACCTGTGCCCATGGGACGCAGGATGCCACCTGGGGGCCAGCGCTCACTGTCCTCCCTGGCCCTCATGCCTGGGGCTCCCCACAGCCTCTGCCAAGACTGCACAGAGCCCTTCCTTCCTGTAAGGCCTGGAGCCTGCGCCTGGGATGGGACTTGGCAGCACAGTGCAGGTGAGTGGCATGTGGGAGGCCCCATGGTCCACCCCCCCACACCTCCGGGGTCCCCCGAGCCCCCCCGTCCCGTGCAACAAGTGCCATCCTACCAGCTGAGAGACAAGCGTGAGGCCACACCAGGGTACAGATGCTCAGAAAATCCCCTGCCCAGCTCTGCTGCCAGACTGCCCTCCCCGAACCCAGCCCAACTCCCTGGCACCCCTCAGTGCCAGCAGGCTCCGCCCCCCGAGGCCCCGTCTCCTCCCGTCCCAGCAGCTTTGCTGGGGGCTCGTATGTCCTCCCTTTGTGGGGCCTGTCCTGGGTGTGGGCCGGGTGAGTCATGGCCTCCCTCCCATGAAACCCAAAGCTGCAGCTTCTCCTACCGCAGGTCCTTGTGCTGGCCGTGGGGTCAGCAGCCGCATGGCCAAGAGGGTCTCTGCTCCCAGCTGCCCCGTAGTGTCCAGGCCCGTGGACATGCGTAGTCACGGCCACCCAGGGACGGGACACAGCCCAGCGCCGGTGGCTTCTGGCAGATGCTAACTGGGAACACTCTGGGACCTCCACACGGAGAAGACAGTGGCCCCAAGACGGACGGCCCCAGTGCTAAATGTGTCCCCTACACGCATCCAGGGGGGACGGGGCAGCGTGGGCACCCACTTAGCCAGAGCTCCAGGCCCTCGCGGCCCGAGGCCAGAGAGCGAATCCGAATCCTGCATTTCCTGCTAACTTTCTCCCCGTTACGAGTTGGCACCGCCCGCGTTCCAGGAGAGCCTCCCGGCCTTATGAGTTTGCCTCTTGAAGGACATTAAACAAATCCACATTTCATTTTCAGAATCAATCTGTATCAGGGTGGCCGAGCCCCGGGGCCCCGTCCCCCACCGTGGGGGAGAGAGAGAGAGAGAGATGGAGTTTGCGGCACAAGCCAAACACGCCGGGCAGAGCCGGTTATTGAGAACAAATACTCTTGGAATGGAAATAGATTAAATCGGGCCTCACTGTAAATTCCAGCCGAGTAACTTGCTAAACTAAATAGCCCGGCGACCCGTTGCCTCGGGGGAGAAGCTGGGGCCCTGGGCTGGAGGGATCTCGGCTTCCTCCGGACTGTTTGACAAATGGGAAGGCGGAGAGCCTTGACGCTTCTCGCGGGGAGCGAAGGAGCAAAAGCGGGGGACCCGGGCAGGGCCTCGCCTCTGGGCTTCTCCGCCAGCCTCTGACCCACACTGCCGGCCACAAGGGTGGACAGAGTCGAAGAGCCTGGAGAAGCCAGAGGCCGAGAGCGTGCCCGTCATTCTGCTGGGCCAACGCCCTTCTCTGCACGGCCGGGCGACTCGCACAGGGTCGGGGAGGCTGGGGGACGCTCATCCAAGTCTCAAAACGTCTGTGAAAAAAAAACAACGGACTCAGGCCCGGAGGGACAGTGCAGCGAGGCGGGCGCTGGCCTTAACCGTGGCTGACTTGGGTTTGACCCCCAGCATCCCGTAGGGTCCGTTGAGCACCACCAGGAGTCACCCCCCCCCCCCCGCTCCCAAAACCATCATCTTCTTCCTCATCATCATCACAACAGACTCTCCCTGCAAGGGCGGTTTATTCTGAGAACAAAACCAGGCTGAGCCCTGAAGCGCCCCGTGGCCTGATCTCCCACACGTCATGGGCCACTGAGGCCCCTCGGGGAGGCCGCGGGCAGTGGCTGGGGCGAGAAGCAGGAGGAAGGGGGCAGTGAGGAGGCCTCGCCATGCCCCCCGCCCCACTGACTGCTGGACGAGGGGCGTGTTCCGGGGAAAACGAGGACGCTAGTAAGGATGCCGCCAGCCTCAGCCCAGCCCACGGAGACCCTCCCCGGGCGAGCCCCCTCCCCCATGGAGACCCTCCTGGGCAAGCCCCTACCCCCATGGAGAGACCCTCCCAGGGCGAGCCCTGTCCCCCATGAGCCCCTCCCTAACAGAGACCCTCCTCTATGGAGACCCTTCCCCATGGAGACCCTCCCAGGTGGGCGAGCACCTCCCACACAGAGACCCTTCCCGGGTGAGGGTCTTCCCTGCCCCCAACTCCTCTCACAGGCGCTTTCCCATTGGGGGTCTCCGTGCCCACCTCGACACTGGCCCCTTCTCCCTTCATTTTCATCTGGAGGGTGTGGCCTCAGGCAGAGTTCAGCGGGCCTGGGGATCTGGGGGCCCTGGGAACAGAGGACATCATCCGGCTGGTGACCATTAGCACCCCGCACTGTCCAGGGGCTGCCAGCGCCCACACCCACACGTGCCGGACCCCCATGCTGCCCTGATGGGAGTGGGCTCGGTCTGTGACGCTCCTGATTGCGGGGAGGGGGCCTTCAGCCCCTCCACCCCTGGAGCTGCCTCCCCGATCCAGCCCACCTCCAGTGGGACCCTGGCGGGGCGCTAGCCCGGAAGGCCCCACCCAGCCGCTTCCCCCCACTGGTCTCCTGCTCCTATTTCTGGGTCGTTGGGGCTGAGCTCAGCGGCCCCCCACCATGAAGCCCCCACACCAAGCTCCTGGGGCACGTGGCCTCGGGGGTCTTTGGTCAGTACCTGTCACTATCACTGTCCTCCCGTTGTTCATCGATTTGCTCGAGGGGGCCCAGTAACATTGTGAGACTTGTTACTGTGATTGGCATATTGAATACATCACGGGGCATTTGCCAGGCTTTGCCGTGCGGGCGAGATACTCTCGATAGCTTGCCGGGCTCTCCGAGAGGGGCCGAGGAATCGGACTCAGGCGGGCCGTGTCAGCCGCACGCAAGGCAAACACCCTACCTGCTGTACCACTGGCCCAAATTCTGGCTGGCCAGGGGTCCGACTGGTACAAAGGTTCTACGGCGAACAAGAGGCGTTGCTCGGTGCTGTTAACTGGGGATCGATCTCTTCCTTCCCCTCCCGCCCCAGAGAACGGTAGTAAGGGGCTGCGTGAGGAAGTAACCTGTGTCTGGAGAGCACAGGACCCTTCCAGGAGGGAGCAGCACCGTCCCAGCCCGGCAAGGGGCTCAGCCCCCCAGACCCCACCCCCATGCCCATCCATGGCCCAGCTGCCTGATGAACCCGTCTCAGCCCCACAGTGTCCGGGGTGCAAGGACATGTGATGCCCCCAAATCCTGCAGTACCGTCGGCCCAGGAGTGCAGGAGTCCTGGTGAGAAGGAAGCGTGCCCAGAGGCCACCGGGCTCAGGGAGGGGAACATTGACAAGGACAGCCTGGCCACACCCCCAGCTCCAGGGACTCCCCCCACACACACAAGGGCCTCAGTGATGTCACTGCGAGATGCAACAATGTAAAATGAGTGAGAGTCACTAATGAAACAAAGGAAACGATGTGACAATCTGAAGTAAAGGATTCTGTGTCTGCTAAGAGGCTGGGGGTGCGAGTGGGAATTTGGGGCAACGGTCAAGGGACGGTGACACTGGCGCTGGGGCTGGCGTTGGGGGACTGAGCACCTGGCATTCCCGTCTGGTGAACAGCTGTGCACATCACAGTGTTTGAATAAAGAGTCATACGTCGAAAAAAAAATTAACAAGCACAAGTCTGAACGTGCTAATAAGCCAGGTTATCAGCTCAATTAAACCTGTTAACACGCAGTTCATCAAAACGGCAAAATCCACGCCAACAGCCCAGGAGGGGCTGAACACGGCGTTGGAGGAGGAGCGCTGGGTCCTACACACGGCAAGGACAGTGAGGCCCCGGGGACCCGAGAGGCGAGGGACGGGCAGCCTGAGACCTACCTACCAACAGGACAGGCGTGGGGGTGAGGGGGACCCAGCCACCTCCTTCAAAGTTCTTCAAAGACACCAGCGAAGGGAGATGCGGGTGCCAGGCTACCAGCAGGGTGCCGGGGCAAGGCCTGTCCACCCCGGGATAAAGCAGACCCGGGAACTTTGTCCTCTGTTCCTCGAAAATCCCCCTTCCTGCGCGTCTGATGACAAGAGCCTTCACGACCTTACGGGACGCGACGCTTCCGCAGAGCGAAAACCGGAAGTTCACTGTCAGGCTGTGAGGTCGCTGGCCGTGGGCCCTGGAGTGTCTCCCAGCAAAGGTCCTTCCCGGGAGGCATCTGCTGTCCTTCCACCAGAGCTCGGCCCTGTTCTCGCACGCGGGCGGCGGGGACGGGTCCCCTTTGTCACGGAGGCCCGACAGCCAACAGCCCAGCCCCGACAGCTCCAGCTGGAGCAGAGAGATGAGGTTTGGCTGCGTCCGCTGTGGCCCGGCCATTAGCATCTGCAGCTCTGCACGCGGCCAGCTGCTGGCCCGCGGGGGGACATTCATCTCGTGTCACAGGAACGAGGAAGGTGAGGTGAGCGGCGGGAGGTGGGCCGGAACGCGGCCTGTGACTCTGGACTCCTCGGGCAGTGCGAGGAGAAGACGGAAGGCCTGGCCCCGCTGGGGGGAGGACGCTGCCCACGGTCCCTGGACTCGGGGAAGACACTGACCCCCTCCCTGGACACAGCCAGGGCTTGCAGAGTGGTCTGCCTGCAGCCGGCAGGTGTCCCAAACGCCAGGCATGGCCGGGGCCTCGGGTCACTAAGGGCAGAGCAACTGGAACATTTGACGGGAGGTGCAGGGGGAGCCGAGGGGGTCGGAGACCTCCAGGCACCTTTCGCCCAGGGCAGGGACCCACCTCTGGGCCAGTGGCCCCCAGGGACCCAGCACAGTGTCTGGCACGAGGGGCTGTGCTCATGTCCCGTCACCTGCACAGACCCTGGCCTGACAGATGGGTCGGTCCCTGGAGCACAGCCCAGGCCACCAGGCTTAGGGGCCCAGTGGACAGTCTGGGCGCCAGTTAGGCTTTCCTGAAGTTTCAGAGAAGACAGCCATCTAGAAGGTTCCCAGAGACCAGTTCCACTCCACTGCGGTGAACCCTGCCCCAGGCTTATGGGAGGAGGCCAGCAGGTCCCGGGTCAGGAGTGTGGGCTGGTCAGCAGGGCAAGGGGTTGGGGACATTCCTAGGAGCACTGGGAAGACAGGTCAACACTAACCCACTGTTCACAGAACTGGACACTGACCAGGTCAACACCAACCCGCTGCCCATGGAAATCAGCCCAGGTGGACACTGACCCGCTGTCCACAGGACTGACTCCAGGTTGACCCACCATTCACAGAACTGAGTCCAGGTGGACACCGACTCTCCGCCCACAGAACTGCCCGGCGCCTTGGCCTCTGCAGACAGCGAGCTCCAAGCACTGCTCACCGCCCGAGCAGGTCTCTCTCCTGGGGACCCCTGGACCCCCGCTGCCTCCTGTCCAGCACTGCAGATCCTGACCCAGCCGAGGCTGACCCCTCCCCGCCCCTCCTGCTGTGGCCCCCAGGACTCCCACAGACTCTCTGCATCCCATAACCCATGTCTGTCTAGGGGACCCCCGGCCATGGCACACACACTGCCGAGTGTGGCCCGTGTCCCCCAGGACCCTCACAGGGCAGATGCCCCTGGCACCCCGAGGGCGTGTCCTCCAAGACCCCAGGCGGGAGGCAGGGGTCGGTGTCCACTGTTTTGGGGTCCCGGTTCAGCCGGCAGCAGGTTAACAGCTTGTGTGATGACCCCCAGGTGAAGACTCGAGGTGACCCCTGACCCCTAAAGCCCGAGCAGCGGGGTCAGCATGGCCGGAGTTGGGGCTGTCAGGGGCTAGCCGGAGCTGCCCTGCCGTGTCCTGCAACCGCCCTCACGGCCACCTGGCGAAGCAGGAGAAAGTTCCAGAACAAGCTGCTGGGGAATGTCTGGCTGGGTCTCTCTGCCAAGAGAGTGTCCCCAGCCAGACCCTCCCGGGCCTACGGTACCCACCCGGGCCCCACGCTGTGCCCGCCAGGCCTCATGCTGTGTCCACACTGTGCCCAGCAGCCCCCACAGTGCAGCTGCATTGGTCATTCAGGGACCGTGCTGCCCCAGGACCCTGGTGTTCTCCCCGCCCACCATGGACCAGAGCGTGGCAGGACTTGGGCACTCACTTGTGCTGGGCCCGCGCCAGTGAGCTCCGGGCGGCCCGGGCTGCCAGACTGCGGTCAGGGCCCGCCTCTCAGTGGTGCGGTCAGCGGGGCCACACCCTGGCCTCCTGAAGCCCCAGGTCTCCCGGACACAGGCAGAAGAGCCTTTGGGGCCACCCCCTGGCCGCCCTTGGAGTTTTTTACACTGCGCTCCAGCTGGGGGTGCAGTTTCCGCTGGACAGCAGACAGGCCCGGGGCGGGGTCGAATCCTGCCTATGAGGCCAAATGAAAGGCTGTCCAGGAGCCCCCGACGAGGGCCAGGCCGAAGCTCCGTCCCCGCTCCTCCCCCCCACCCCCCCCAGGGGCAGCTGTGAGGACAGGAAAGGGGCTGATTCACAGGAAGGGACGAAACGAGGCTCTCCCGGTGCCTGAGTGTAATAGAATTATTTACAGCCACCCGGGCTGAATGCCCCACCCTGCCAGGAGCCAGTGTCACCCCCAAACAGCCCACAGATGAACACCACAGAGGGGGTTCCCGGTGCTGCGGGCTCGGGGGCTCCAGGAGAGACACAGTCAGACTGCTGGGAGCCTGACACCTCTGTCCCCTTGGACTCCTGCTGGGGGACTTTTGTGTGCGTGTATATGTATGTGTGCTTGTATGTCTATGTGTATGCACGTGCATGTGTGTGTGTGTGTTGGGGGGTGGTTCCAGGCCAGCCGCCAGCCCAAGTGCCCGTTCTGCGAGCTGGCGACCTAGCCTGGGGCGCGTCCCCGCAGCCTCACAAAGGCTTTGCCCTCCGGAGCCTTCCCTCCCTCCCTCCCTCCCTCCCTCCCGGCCAGCCTGGCTGAACGCCTTCCAGAGCCGCCTCTCCACCGAGCTGAGCTGCGTTTCTCATCTCCGAATTAAATAAA
The DNA here is from genome assembly GCF_029834395.1 of Sorex fumeus. NCBI lineage: Eukaryota > Metazoa > Chordata > Mammalia > Eulipotyphla > Soricidae > Sorex > Sorex fumeus. The sequence goes on along the minus strand of NW_026606199.1, from coordinate 1,875,721 downwards.
GAGGCAATTTGAATAAAATCCAAGAGTAGGAGATATCTGCTACGTGCAATAAATGGATTATAAACATCCAGGTCTTAAGAAACAAGAGACATCCCCTGTTATTTAATTTTCGGCCAAGCTTAATTATTACGCCAAGAGCAAAAAAAAAAAAGCACGCCTGCCTTCGAGGGGCGGAGGGAGGGGCTCGGCAGCCTAGATGAAGGGGCCGGGTCCTGGGCACCGTGTGCCGGGGGTCCTTCTTCCGAGGGGCTCAGGGTGCCAAGGCCAGGTGCGAGGCTATTTCCTTCTCAAACCTCGAAGCTTCCAGAGGTGCCAGTGACTCCGGAAGCCGCGCCCATCATTTCTCTGGGAGAGCCACCCGGAACGCGGGCGGTGGGCAGCGGGGCCCTGCGAGGGGTCGGGGCTGTGGAAAGTCTCAGGACCCTCCTGCCAGGAGTGGACAGAGGCTCAGAGATCAGAGATGTTGCTCTGAAGTGCCCGAGCGGGTAAAGGCGCCACGCTGGGCTCGGGCAACGCTCACCCAGAGGCTGCTCAGAACACTCCCTTTGAATTCCAACTGCCCTGAAAAACAAGGTTTATTTTTTTTGCCTTTGGTCTTTTGCAACTTGTGCTAGGACGGAGTTCCTGCCGACAGCTGCTGTGCGGATCATTTCACAGCTGGAGAAGTGACTTCCAGGTGTGCTCGCGATAGCACAGCGGTAGGGCATTTGCCTTACAAGTGGCCAACATGACTGACCCAAGTTCGATTCCTCCCGCCCTCTTGGAGAGCCCGGCAAGCTACCGAGAGTATCTCACCCTACGGCAAAGCCTGGCAAGCTCCCCGTGACATATTCGAGATGCCAAACACAGTAACAAGTCTCACAATGTTACTGGGCCTGCTGGAGCAAATCGATGAACCACGGGAGGACAGTGACAGTGACAATACATTTGATGGGATGGAGCAATAGCACAGTGGTAGGGCGTTTTCCTTGCGTGTAGACGGCCCGGCTGAGCAGGGTTCGATTCCTCCGCTCCTCTCGGAGAGCCCGGCAAGCTACTGAGAGTATCTCGCCCACATGGCAAAGCCTGGCAAGCTCCCCGTGGCGTATTCGATATGCCAGACACAGTAACAAGTCTCACAATGTTACTGGGCCCACTCGAGCAAATCGATGAACAACGGGAGGACAGTGACAGTGACGGTGAGAACCCCACATGATCTTATTTTTTATTTCTCAGTTCGGGGGCCAAAGGGCTTATTCCTGCTCCAGTGCTCAGAGATCACTCCTGGCAGGATTCAGGGTTTGTTGGGGACTGAACTCAGATCTGCTGTGTGCAAGCAAGGTCAAGGCATACTATCTCTCCAGCCTGACGCCCATACATTTAAAACAGAAGAGATTAAAGCCAAAAGCCATGGCGTGAACTAAAGCCCAGGCTTCGAGGAGAGGAAGGGGGAAGGCGTGGAGAGGGACTCACCCACAGGCCTCCCGCACCCCTGCTCTCTGCTCACAAGGAGACGCGGCCCAACAGCCAGGTGGGGGCAAACGCCGTCCCATCTCTGCAATCTCAGTGGTCACTCCCGCAGCCTTTGAAGCAGGACCCTGCAAATGGGTCCCCTCCCAACCCGCCCCCAGCCCCCAACTGCAGGGCCAGGGCCACATGCTCGGTCCACACCCAGAAGCACAAAGCTGGCCAGAGGGAGTGAGCATGGTGCACCCATTGCGGCCACTGCAGCTGCGGTGGGGGACAGGCTGGCCCCAGGGACAAGCCCACACCGAGGACGCCTAAAGGATCCCTCTGCCCAGCTCCCGCCATGCCTGGCCTCATAGCTGGCTCTGAGGGCACCGATGCCCGCTGGAAAGAGGCCAGGGCTGAGGTCACTGTCACTGTCCTCCCGTTGTTCATCGATTTGCTCCAGCGGGCCCAGTAATGTCTCCATTGTGACACTTGTTACTGTGTTTGGCATACCGAATACGTCACGGGAAGCTTGCCAGGCCTTGCCGTGCAGGTGAGATACTCTCAGTAGCTTGCCGGGCTCTCCGAGAGGGGCGCAGGAATTGAACCCGGGTGGGCCAGGTCGGCCGCATGCAAGGCAAATGCCCTACCCGCTGTGCTATGGCTCTAGCCCCAGGACTGAGGTACTAAAGCCATTCACCAGGCTCGGTCCCATGAAAACACAAAGAAGCAGCCGCTAAAGCCGCCAGCTCAGGCCACAGTGCCTAGTGCTCCCTGAGTCCAACTGAGCAAGGCCTGATCCATGGGCGTCCACCCCAGGGCTCAGTGGTGGCCGGAGGGAGCACTCAGCCATGATCAGCGATGCCAGCCAGACCTCCCGTGCTGGAGGCACATGAATCAGCCCTGGCTCCCCGAGGACAGGAGACGGTCACACACTGCTGCCCTGATTGCCCCTTGTCCCCTCAGGTCACTTCCGGCGGCGTGCAGGGCCCGGGTGTCACGCAGGGGAGAGGGCGCAGAGGGCCGGGCACAGGCTGAACCCCACAGCACCCACCCGCCCACCACGCGAGCCCCCAGGTAGCTGCTGTGAGCGTGGGCAGGAAGCGAGGACACGGGGGACCGCGAGGATTCTAACAGCAAAGTCACCGGCATGGAAACGCAGAGAAGGATTCCCCCGACGGAGGCCCAGAATCCAGAATCTTCTCTGGAGCCACATCAGGGCCTTCAGGCGGCTGCTGTCCAGTCCCCAGTCCAAGGTCCCCGCGCAGTCACAGACGCTCTGCGCACAGGACGTGCCACCCAACTAGGTCTCCGGAGCTTGTGGAACCAAACTCGCGCATGCAAACCACGGGGGACCCACAAGCAAACAGGGACAGCCCGTGCCGTGAGGAGCCCCGTCACCACAGCATGGCCAAGGCTGCACAGGTGATCCGGGCAGGTGATTTTGTTTGGGGGCCACACCCAGCGATGCTCAGGTCTGACTCCTGGCCCGGTGCTCAGGAATCACTCCTGGCAGGGCTGGGGACCGAATCTGTGTCGGCTGCGTGTTCAGGAAGCACGATTACCTGCAGTTCGATTCTCCAGCCCCATGGCGCAGACTTTGATAGAACTAAACCAGGGTCACCAAGTGACCCAGCACGTCCCCTGGGGCCCCAGCATGTGAACATGGACGTCACAGCAGCTTCCAGCACCAGACGCACAAACAGAAAAAAATCCCAATGAACTCCACAGAAAAAGGGGTCACGGGTCCACGGTGCACCACTGATCCCAGGGAGCACCACTCAGCCAGGGAGCATCACTGAGCCCAGGGAGCACCTCTGAGCCCAGGGAGCACCACTCTGCCCAGGGAGCATCACTGAGCCCAGGGAGCACCTCTGAGCCCAGGGAGCACCACTCAGCCCAGGGTGTACCACTAAGCCCAGGGAACATACTCAGCCAGGGAGCACCACTGAGCCCAGGGAGCATCATTCAGCTCAGGGAGCACAGCTGGACACACAAATAGCCCAAGTCAGCAGGGCCCCCTCGACACACACAGAAACGAAGCTGAGGGCGCGGACGGCGCCAAGGAAGCTGAGTGCTGAGGGCGCGAACGGCAGGCCTCCACGGGAGCTGTGCTCAGGAAACTGCAGCCTCAGACACCGAGAGAAGCTGGCGCCGCCAGGGATGGGGAGGGGAACAGATTACAAATGGTCGGCACGAGAGGCAGTGCGGTGGGAAACACTCGGCAATGGAGGGCGGACTAATAACACACACCAACAGACGCACACTGGGAAGGAGGGGTAATGAGTGCGCACGCACACACACACACACACACACGCACGCACCCCTGCACTGAGGAATAATAAACACACATGCACCTGTATGCACTTGCAGCGAGGACATGAATACAGACGCACGCACACACACACACACACACACACACCCCTGCACTGAGGAACAATAAACACACACGCACATGTATCCACCTGCAGTGAGGACATGAATACACACACGCACACACACACACACACACACCTGCAGTGAGGACATGAATATACACACACACCTACAGTGAGAAGTCATAAACACACACGCACACATATACACCTGCAGTGAGAACATGAATACACACACACACACACACATGCACACACACATACACACCCGCACGCTACTTCTGCACACATCACATGTGGTTTTAGCTGCCTGCCCCATTTCCTCTAACCCCGTTTTCCAGTGAGACACGGGACGAGCCGAAGGAGTCGGGGTGGGGCAGGAGGTCGCCTGCAGCCAGAGCTTCCCAAGCCCGGGCGCTGTGGAGGACGCGGACGGTCCCTCCGAGGGCGCGGCAGCGGGCGTGCGGCCACCAGCCCTTCAGATGCAGCGCGGGGCTGAGGCTCCGGGCGGCACTGACGGACACGCAACCACCCGCAGGGACACGGGCTCACTGACCTCGGCAGGAGGCCGCACGCAGCTCAAGTTCAACTTTTCATCAGCAGAAAGAGGAAACTCGGGGCAAGGTGGGGCACGGACCCCCCAAATCCCAGCTGGGTAGCCCAGAGCAATCCCGGCTGATGAGAAGGAACCATGAAGGCAGGCGGCGGTCAGTGGGCCCCGGTGGGGAGGAGACACAGCGGTGGTCAGTGGGTCTTGGCAGGAGGGGGGTCACTCTCTGGGCTGGTGTGGGGGCTGTCCAGGCTGCACCAGGTACTGCAGGGGGACGGGAGGACCCTGGTACTCACTTATTCTGCACCATGTTCATGATGACCCAGTCGAACGGGTAGACGTTCTTCCCAATCAGGTTCTTAAACATGATGAACGTCTCCATGAGGAAGTCCTGCAAAGAGGCGAGACATGAAACCAGCCGGCCCAGGAAAGGCAGAACCGCGAGATCCCCCCCTCCCCGCCCCACACCTCCGACCCCTCCCGGAGAATCGCTTTCCAGAAGGTCCGTAACGGCCACGATCCAAAGACACACAAAAGCATCCCAGAGCCCAGCGGCTCGCTGCAGAGATCTCTCCAGACACTAATTATCTAAAATTTTTGAATTCCAGCAGCGACATCTTATGCTCTTCGTGACAAGCAATACCAAATAAATTGCCTAGCATTGCCTTTTCGGCAGGTTTGGTGGTGGCGAGAAAATTCCAAATAAAAATGATGGGGCTGCTGTCGAAATACTGAATGCAATCAAAGTGGAGAGTCTTATGGAAATTGTCTGCCACACAGGCAGGGGAAGGGTTGGGACTGGGGGGGGCGGAAGTTGGGGAAATACTGGGGACATTGTCAAAACAGACAAACAAACTGTCCTCCCGTTGTTCATCGATTTGCTCGAGCGGGCCCAGGAACGTCTCCATTTTGAGACTTGTTGTTACTGTGTTTGGCATATCGAATACGTCACGGGGAGCTTGCCAGGCTTTGCCGTGCAGGTGAGGTACTCTCGATAGCTTGCCGGGCTCTCTGAGAGGGGCGAAGGAATTGAACCCGGCTCAGCCGGGCTGGCTGCGTGCAAGGCAAACGCCCTACCGCTGTGCTATCGTGCACTGGTGGAGGGATGGGTGTTTGATCATTGTATGACCGAAACTCAAGCATGAAAGCTTTGTAACTGTATCTCACGATGATTCAATTAAAAAAAACAAAACAAAACAAAACAAAACAAAAAATGACTCTTCCTGCTTGTAGCAAACGGATTTCCCACCCACCACAGAACACACAGGCTGTGGCGTCCTGTCCCAGCTCCTCTGAGTGTGTCTCCGTATAAGCACGGTCTGCCGGGTTGTACCTGGTCCGTGCTGGGCCGTTCCTCCTCCTGGCGGGGCTGGGGGGCTCACGCCCACCTCCTGCTCTGCCCCAGCCCCTCAGCCCACCTGGGCCACAGGACCTGGGCCACCAGGCCGACTGGGCATCACAGCCAGAGCCTTGAAGCGCCCAGCCAGTGACCCCGTGCTGCCTGTCCACGGCAGGCCCCTTTCCCCAAGGGTCCATCTCACTCGGGTCAGAAGCCAGAGAGTTTCCTGCCTGCCCCCTGGCACTTGCTCTGAGCCGAGTGGGGAGAGAGAGAGCGAGGGTCTCCCAGGGCGGGGGCAGTGAACGCCCCCCTGCGGGTCCGGAGCAGAGAGCAGCCAGACGAGAGAACCCAGTTAGGAGAACGGAGGCCGTGACCAGACACTGCCAAAGGGTGGATATTTCTCATTTATTTAATCTGCTGAATCATAATGAGGTGCGGTGGCTGTGAAGACCAAGGTGCTGAGCAGAATCTAAAGCGGGGAGCCAGGAGCTCAGAGCCCCAAGCGGGTGCCGGGTGCCGGGTGCAGAGCCCGGAAGGAGCCGGTGGCAGCCGGAAGGGTCTGGGAAGGGACGGTGCTAAGTGCCGTGCGATGACCCCCTCGGATGTCCAGGCGGCTGGGCACAGAGGCCCCTGCCACAGAGAGCACAGGGAGCAGCCGTGGGCACCCTCGTGCCTGAGTGTCCAGCTCCGGACCGAGGCTGGAGGGACGCCGGAAGGAGGTCCTGGGACGCACGGTCCCTGGGCACCGCTGACAGTGGCCCCGTGAAGTCACCACCTTTCCAGCTGATGGCCCCTCCCAGCCCGCGCAGTGAGGTGTGGGTGCTCTGGATTGTTCTGGAAGGCAAGCCTGTTCTCCTAGTGGACGTGGCCCTGTGCTTCCTCGGCCTGGCTCAGCTGTGGAGCTCTGGGGCTCTGCGGATCTGACAGAACCACTGAGCCGGGCCAAGCTGAGGTTTCCCAGGACTCTGTGGGGGTCGGGGCCCAGGGTGGTGGTGGGGGGGGGCTCGAGAGACGCAGGGAGCCCAGGGAGAGGTCTGGGACCTCACCACTCAAGGCTGAGCCTCTGCTGAGCAGCATTTGTTGGACGACAGGACAGCATGGGAAGCCCATGTGCAGTTTAACGCAGCTTCTAGAGGATTCCAGATATCTCCAGAGGTTTCCAGACACTTCCAAAGGCTTTCCGAGGCCAGTCCTCCTTTCTGCCTCCCCCTGGTCTCCATCCTGCACAATGCCTGCAGCCAGGCCCACAGTTTGCTCAACCCGGTGGGACTTGAGGGCAGGTGGCCAAGTAGCGTCCACTCCTGGTGAGACCCGAGTGCCGGCCAGCCCCTTCTCTTCCAACAGGGGCCCCAGGACTGTGACATAGAACACCAGGGGGGTCCTCAGGAGAGGGGTCTCAGAGCTGAGATCTGCAGCCCCCGGGGTGGCCAGCATTGGAGGGGCCACTCTCCAGTGGGAACCGAGTCAGGGGCTGACTCTGTGTCCACCTTCCTACTTCTGGATCAGCCTTCGCACCCTGATGCAGTGCCCACTAGCAGGCAGGTGATGGGCGTGGCTGCCGGGAGATCCCGGAAGTGGCAGCTGTGAGTGGGACTCTGGGCTGGACGGTGGCTGTGATTCTGAACGGCCGTGACTCATCCGCCAATAAAGGCTAAAACGGGACCCAGGAACCCCAGCGGAAGACGGCTTCCTACGTGGTCCCAGTCGGCTTCTGACCACCGGCCGCGGAAGGCTGCTTCTCTCTGAGACGGGCTGGTCACTGCAGTCAGCAACTGGCCAACTCCTCCCACAGACGGTGAGTGGGGAGCACCCCACTGGGAGCACTCTCTACACTGGGAGCACAGGGTTTGTCACCCTGCAGCAGGAATCCCTCCCCCTCCCTCGTACCTGCCCCCCACTCCCAAAGCACAAAGGCCAGTTCATAAGGGAACCGAGTTGCTGGGAAGGAACTGATTCTCTGAACTGCTGCGTCTCCAGGAAAAAATCCTCCGGGGAAATCAGGACCCCGATGAGATTTAAGGATCGCATCATGCACGGGGGATGCAGGAGTGGGCGTCCGCCTGGCGTCGGGCAGAGGGGGTGCCCATCTGTCCACATCTGCATGTATGAGCGCCTGCCCCGGGCTTGGAGGCAACCCAGCCTGGCGGGCAAGACCATCAGACTCTGCCTGTTTCCCAGTGCTCAAGGGTCACTGCTGGGACTGGCCTGGGCTGGGCTGTGGGCACTGGAGACCCACGTTGTTGCGACGGGTGTCACTGCTCGACTGGAAACTGATGACTCGGTTGGGAAGGAGCCCTGAACAACATTCTTCTCTCTGCCCTGGGTGAAAGCAAGGCCTGGAGGACGGCCAGGATTCACCCCTAGCACTCAGCGCCTCTTGGATCGAATCTACTTCCCTCTCCCACTTCATCCCTGAAGACTCCCAGGATGGAAACCCTGGACCCCGGGCAGCTTGGCAATGTGGGCATCAGCACCTAGGGCAATGGCACAGCACAGACACTCTGGTCCCTTCACTCTTTTTTATTTTTTTTTTGCGCTTTTTTGGGGTCACGTGCTGGAGCGATAGCTCAGCGGTGGGGCGTTTGCCTTGCACGCGGCCGGCCCAGCCAAGCCGGGTTCGATTCCTCCGCCCCTGTCAGAGAGCCCGGCAAGCTACCGAGAGTATCCTGCCCGCACGGCAAAGCTTGGCAAGCTCCCCGTGACGTGTTCGATATGCCAAACACAGTAACAACAAGTCTCACGATGGAGACGTTACTGGGCCCGCTCGAGCAAATCGATGAACAACGGGAGGACAGTGCTTTGGGGTCATACCCAGTGATGCTCAGGGGTTACTCCTGGCTCTGCACTCAGGAATGACTCCTGGTGGTGCTCGGGGGACCCTATGGTATGCTGGGGATCGAACCCAGGTCAGACGCATCAAGGCAAACGCCCTTCCCGCTGTGCTATCGCTCCGACCCCTTCACTCTTACTCAAGGGAAACCGCTAGGGTTTTAAGGTGTCGTCCATTTGCATTGTCCTCGGAGAGTTAACAGAGGCATACACATGCAAAGCTACAGAACATGTGTGTGCTGGCTTGTGCGCGCGCGCGCGCGTGTGTGTGTGTGTGTGTGTGTGTGTGTGGTGGCAACAACCAAGAAGGGAAGTGTTGCTCACAATAATCCTGAGGTTGGGGAAGAGGACAGGGTTAGGGTGCTGACGTGATGCGCCCCCTAGTAGAGCTTTGCTGTTTGGGGTCTCACCTGGCGATGCTCAGGCGTGTCTGGGGCTGCCCCACTAGTGCGGCCCTGGTGGGCACTGGCCCCACCTCCTCGGGGCCAGGTTGGCCGAACATTGCCAGGATGACACCCAACTTCCTGAGCACACGTGGGAGTCCCCCGGCTCCAGGAAGGAATCTCCGGAGAGCCATCCTGCCTGCGCATGCGACCAGCCTTCCGCCAGAGCCCCGGGGAGGGCTGGCTGTCATCCAGACGGCCTCTGTTCAGATGCCAGGCTCCCGGGCAACCCTCCTCGGCAGCACTGCCAACAAGTCGGCGCTGGCTTTGCTGCGGACACTGGCCCACCGCTGGCTGGCTTTGGGCCATCAGCCGAGACCCCAAGAGGTCTCCAACCCCTGAGTCTCCATCCCCCAGCTGAGCCGCGTGTGGCTGGAGAGGGACCCTGAGCACCCACAGTGAGAGTGGGGCAACGGAGAAGAGGGCCGGCCGCGGGCGGGCAGGGGTGGCGCGGCTGGTGGGGAACACTCTGGAACTCGTGCCAGACCCCGGTGCCCACCCCACAGCCCCCGCCTCCGAGCACCGCCAGGTGTGAAACCCACTCAACGGGAAACCACGGGCCAGAGAGAGAGAGAGGTCAGGGGTGCAGGTGTTTGTCTGGCACACAGCTGACCCGGGTTCGATCCCCGACACAACATCTGGTCCCCAAGCCCCGCCAGGAGTGACCCCTGAGCACCACTGGGTGCGGCCCCGAAGTCCAAGCAAATAAATCGATTTTTAAAAGTTTTAAATATGGGTACAAGTCAAGGCCCCCAAGGGACTTCTGCTAATGAGTGGACAGCTGGGAGATGGACTCGGGTTCCTGGTCCCCAAGACCAGTGACCCCAGATGCCGGCAGAGGAAGTGGGGGACAGGACAGGAGGGGCTTCCCTGGCTGATGCCCCATGCAGAGCCTGCGCCCCCCGGGACCCCATTCCGTCATCTCTTCCATGCAGCCTGACGCCAGAGGCCCTGCTGACTTCCGTCACAGAGACCCCCACCCCGCCCGCAGTGCCCAGGAAGGGCCACTCACCACCACGTCCGTCCTCATTTTCCCGAAAGTCTTGATCAAATGGGCATAGTGATAATCTTCCATTTGCCGTAAAATCGCCGTCATGCAGGCTACGAAGTTCCCCTGCGGAGGAACAAGAGCAGCTGATCAGACGGGAGGACAGTGCCCGGAGGAAGAAGGGAGGGTGGGGACCCCTCTCGGAGCAGCCATGGGCCCGCCCCGAGCGACCCTCACGTCCAGCTCAGCCTCTGTCTCGGCCGAGGCGTGTCCGCCCCTCGCTGGACAGACCCAGCGCTTTCTGGACGCCCAGGCTGGGAAAACGCATCGTTACCCCACTGGATTCGCAAGACTCAGGGGCGGGACTGGAGACTTGGTCCATGAACCAGAACCATCTGGAAGGCACCGGTCCTCTCCAGACCAGCTGCCTGTCTGTGCCTCTCACTGCAGGCCCCGACCGCAACTTTTACTGCTCGGAACCTGCTGCCCACAGTGGTACCCCCTGGAGACCATCCACATGGATGCCCAGAGAGAGACGGTGCGGCCTCCGCCCGGAGGAAAACGGAGTGGGTGGGAGGTGGGTGGGTGTTACCCCAGCCAGAGCCGATGGAAGAAGGAGAAAGCCGCCCACTGGCAAGCCCGCGAGGAATGAAGGGACCCGTATAGTCCATGCGGGGGTCTGCAGCAGTGGGTGGACGGGCGTGGCAATTGCAACCAAATGCTTCCGGGGTTGAAGATGAGCATCTGCTATGTCAACCCAGCTGAGAAATCTCCCCCTAAATGAACGATGTTTTGCGAAACGCAGGATGTTCATCATCTCCCACAAAGGCAGCTGAAAATCACCGGGTGAGACACCCTTAGTCCGGCCCCCAACCTGGGAGGTAAGTGAGTCCCCCAATCGCGCCCGTTCACTAACTCTCCTCTCCAGAGCACCCTGCGCGTGGCGGGGTTTCTCCATTCAACTCAGCTGCATTCGAACCCGGGGCTCCCAAGAAGCAGTGAGGGGTGGTGGAAGGAAGCTTGTTCCACAGCAAACGACATCCCAGGGGTCTTGGACACCTGGCATCTGCCAGCACAGGGTCCTGGAGCTCTGAGACTCAGGGTGGCGCAGCCCAGGGCCGGGAGACACACTCTCTGGCTTTCCTCAGGCCGCCGGGCAGCGCAGAGAGGGCAGAGAAGCCAGGCCCGAGCACTGGGAAAGACTCGGGGCACGGCTCTGCCTCCGACCAAGGCTGGGAACTTCATCAGCAATGGAGGTGAAAGGATGGATCCTTAATACTTGCCAAAATATTGGTGAAGTATTTGGGGCTGGAGCAGTATCACAGCAGGGAGGGCGTTTGCCTTGCACACGGCCAACCCGGGTTCGATTCCCAGCATCCCATAGGGTCCCCTGAGCGCCGCCAGGAGTAATTCCTGAGTGCATGAACCAGGAGTAACCCCAGAGCATTGCCGGGTGTGACCCAAAAAGAAAAAAAACAAAAAGTACTGGAGGCAGGGGTCACACCCACCAACTGGCCCCCTGGCGCCGTGTAATCCCATCAGCAGCCAAGACTCTGAGACTATAAAAACCAGCTCTCGGAATCAAATGCGGCCGCGCGACATCTTATTATGACATCTTATTATCTCATTCCTACTTTGGACAAACTGGCAGGCTACCGAATGTAGCCTGCCCACACGGCAGAGTCTGGCAAACTCCCCGTGGCGCACCAAATATGCCAAATACCAGTAACCATGATGGGTCTCATTCTCCTAAAGAGCCTTGAATATAGCACTTTCTTATTTTCTCAGGGCTAGGGTGAAGGAGACGTTACTGGGGCCTGTTCGAGGCAATCGACGAATAACAGGATGATTTGTGACTTGTGACTGGAGTGCTGATGGCTGCGTGGGTGCAGCCGAGTCTCTCCACACTGCAGGGAGTGAAGGACAGACATTATTCGACCCTTTTCTTTTTTCCTTTTTTTTTCTTTTTGAATCACACCTGGCGATGCTCAGGGGTTACTCTTGGCTCTGCACTCAGGAATTACTCCTGGTGGTGCTCGGGGGACCATATGGGATGCTGGGAATCGAACCCGGGTCTGCTGCGTGCAAGGCAAATGCCCTACCCACTGTGCCATCGCTCCAGCCCCCATTCTGCCCCTTTCTAGAAGACACTTGGCAACAGGTTTGAAGAGCCTTGGGGGGAAAATACGCATCCATCTGCTTGGTGATTCTCACCCGCCACTGTAATTCCAACCAGGAAGCCTAACACCCAAGGGTGCTCACAGCAGCACCAGCAAGCGATCAAGTTCAACAGCAAGAAACGGCATGAGTCACAGGATGTTCTCTAGGACTGAGAGGCAAAGCACAGAAGGTCTCATTCAACTCCATCCCCGGACAGAGTAAGGAGCAGACGTCTCGGCCAGCTGGACAGAGCACGGGGAAGGGGCGGCCTCGCATGTGGCCCACCCTGGCACCACACACAGCCCCTGGAGCACAGCCAGGAGTGGCCCCGAGCAGGGTCAGCCCTGAACACCAACAAGTGCCCCCTCCCACGCCCCCAAACAAAACCAGACACACAAACGAAAGACGTCTCAGTTATCACATCAGAAATCGCTGTCTGGAACAAACAAGTAAGGGGAAACTTTGGGTTATCGGAAGCTGAGATTGAACGGGTCATCCTGTATTCTCCTTTGCTAAGTCGTGCAACAAATCAGTGTCACCCATGACGCAGCTGAAACATCAAGCGGACAAGTAAGTCGCGAGTTCGGAGCACTTCAACAGCGAGAAGTAAACGGCCGGGAGAACAGCACTGGGGGTGATGATCACACACACTGCAGCCACGTAGAGGATGAAGGATCACAGAGAGAGCTCAGAAAAGACTAGAAGACGCCAGACCGTCACCGGCCTGGGGGAATGAGCCCAGACACATTTTAATTTAATTTTATTTTTTCTTTTTGGGTCACACCCAGCGATGCACAGAGGTTACTCCTGGTTCATGCACTCAGAAATCACTCCTGGCAGTGCTCAGGGGACCCTATGGGATGCTGGGAATCGAACCCAGGTCGGCCGCGGGCAAGGCAAACGTCCTCCCCGCTGTGCTATCGCTCCAGCCCTCAGACACATTTTAGAAACAGAACATAAGTCAATACTTTCATGCGAACTCTTGAGGGAGGGGAAAGCAGGTCTCAGCTCAAGCTGCAATCCTCTTACCCCCGAGGACCCCCGAGAACCCTCCCAGCCGCGCCCCCCCCCAAAAACACACACCCCGTGCGCCTGCTACTGCCTGGGAACCCTTCTCCAAACTCGAGTCCTTCGAGAGCGGCACTCAGTGTCCCTGAGCTGAATCTCTTCAGGCCCCACATGCCCTAGACAGATGGACAGACAGGTAGAAGAGAGGAGGGGACCGGGGGAGGGGAGAGGCAGAGAGAACAGAGGGGCAGAAGGGGTGGGAGGAAGGGAGTGGGGCACAGGCAAGGAGAGGAGGCTGGAGGGAGACAGGAACAATGACAGAGCCACGGCAGGTGGGATGGAGACAGGCGGAATGATGACAGATGGGTGTGACAGGTGGGACGGAGCGAGGCCCTCTCATGGCAGAGACCAAGGTCAGAGGAAGAAGGACGAAGGGACGGCATAGCCGGGAGGGCACTGGCCTGGCACGCGGCTGACCAGGGTTCGACGCCTGGCACCCCGTATGCTTCCCAGAGCACAGAGCCAGGACTGTGCCCGGCCATGCCCGCCACCCGCAGCTCTGCTCTAGGTGTGACTGCAAGGCCAGGCTAGCTGACCCTGGGGACGGTGGGCACCGGCCAGGGGTGCTCCAGGGGGTCCCATGCACCAGCTGGGCCTGCCACGGATGAGACGGTGATTCCCAGCAGCTCAGCGGCCAGTGAGCTGACCCGGGCACAGAGACCACGGCACCCAGCCGGTGTGGGGAGTTCACGGTCTGCGCCCCCCAGGACAGGCAGAATGCCAGGCCCGTCTCCACGCTCTGCGGCCAGCCAGTGTGTGTGTGGTGGGGGAAAGCCCAGGGGCCAAGAAGGCCGGCGGGCACCAGCGAGGACTCCACTCGCCGTTTCGGGGACCCCACTCCGTGCCCGGGCCTGGTGCCCGAGAGGATCTCAGACACACCAGCCTACCGCCAGGCGAGAGGCGCTGTCTGTCATTCACACGCTCACATTCCAAACGGCAGCGTGAGGACGTGGCCTCCCTAACCCACGCGAAACCCCCAAGGACAGTGAGCGAGCCTTCGGGGTGGGCTTCATCTTTCCTCATTTTTTTATGTTTTGCAGAGTCCGGCAAGCTCCCGAGAGTATCTCGCCCGCACGGCAGGGCCTGGCAAGCTCCCCGTGCCGTATTCGATATGCCAGACACAGTAACAACAAAGTCTCCCATGGAGACGTTACTGGGCCCGCTCGAGCAAATCGACGATCAACGGGAGGACAGTGACAGTGACAGAATGACCCTGGGTAGGAATGGAAGGAGGAGAGGGCCATGCGGGCTCCGGGGATTCTGAACGTTCTCAGTGACCGTTGGGACTGTGTCCAGCTGAGGGACCATGCGGGGCAGCTTCTGAGGAGGGAGCGTCGAGGTGCAGATGGTCTGCACGGAGGCGGGGGTTGGGGGGGGAGACCCACCTCAGACCCGGGGTGCGGAATTCTTGGGGAACGAGGCTGCGGACCTGTGGGGGCAGAGACCTCCCGGCAACAGCCAGAGGAGGAGCTGGTGAGGAAATGGCTTCAGGTCTGAGCTGCCGCTGGGACACTGGGAAGGGGACACGGGGGGGCTGGAGACCCCAGCGGGAGCAGGGCCCTTGCGCCAGTGGCAGGCGCCAAGGTCCACACCAAGTTTCCATAGAGACCCGCCTGCCAACGTGCTCCACCAAATTCGAATCAATTCCAATCATGCATTCATCTCTGCGTGCTCACATTCGGCTGACAGGGGGGAAGGTTTTGTTCCCTCCCACCCACAGACCCGCAAAGGGCATGAGAGAGACGCAACTCGAGACAAGAAAATTCTGGAAGCTAAGGAACAGGGAACGACCTGGTTAGTGACCTGGAGGTGGATGATTCTCTAGGGGAACCCCGCTGACCCCTGCAAGAGCCGCGATGGACTCAGATGGAGAGACACCCTCCTCCCCCCCCCCCCCCCCCCCGTGAGGAGGGTCAGCCACCCATGGAAGGCACTGCCCCTTTCTCCTGGGCCCTGCGGGCAGAGCGGCCAGCGTCACCTGGCCAGGCCAGCGCTAACACACCCAGCACTGTTAGTTCCCCACACTCTTTTTTTTTTTTTATTGCTTTTTGGGTCACACCCGGCAATGCTCAGGGGTTACTCCTGGCTCAAGCACTCAGGAATTGCTCCTGGCGGTGCTCAGGGGACCATATGGGGTGTTGGGAATCGAACCTGTGTCGGTCATGTTGGCTGTGTGCAAGGCAAACGCCCTCCCCGCTGTGCTATCACTCCAGCCCCAGTTCCCCACACTCTTAACCAAGAGAGAGACCCCCCTTCCTGTTCCCTGCCGCCAGCCCCACCCCACAGGGGACCCGAGCTCGGACTGCTCCAGGAAACAGGTCAACATTCGAGCGACAGAACCCGGCCGGTGTGGAGACCCCCCTCTCCAGGAGTGCGCGGCAAACAGGCTGGAGGGAGGGCCCTGCAGAACCCCTGAGCCCCATCCACCACGCCTGAGCAATGCACCAACAGAAGCCACCAGAAACAACCCTCACAGCGTGGAGGGCAGGATACGAGGGGATTTCAAGAGCCGTCGTGATTAGCCCAGGGCAGGACGCAAGAACGGAATGGCCCATAGAGAGGCCGGGCAGGCTGACGTTGGATCTATAGCTTGGGCGCGGTGGCAGACAGTCAGCATCCCAGGGGCAGCTGTACGACGGGCCAGAGGGTCTCACCGCACACGGCTCGGCCGGTACAGAGGTTTCTAACAGGCAAACCTTGGGAGACAGAAAGCGGATTGACTGCCCAGAACTGCAGGTTTGGGGGGAAATGGGGAGTGACTATCGTGGGTGGAGGTTCCTTCTGGGGCAACAATTTTCCCAAATTGATTCCGACAGCGCTTAAACAACCCAATGATCTACGGAAACCCATTTTTAAATAGGTAATTTTTACAGCCTATGGATATTTCCATCGATTTAAATGTCAAGATTTTTTAAGAAGTGTAAGTTAATTGCATGCTGTAAGCTCACGTCTAAAATGGCCCAGGGGCCAGAAAGGGGCGCCGTGTCGCTGGACAGAGGGGCACAGTGAGGGAGGTCTTCCGGGAAAGAGGAAAGGGAGCAGTTCCTAGCAGGGGTGGGGAGTGACGGAGGAGATGCAGGCGGGGGGTGACTCTCAGGGCCGTGAAACTCTTCACCCTAAAACCAGGCAACGTTCTCCTGGGTTTAAAACGGAAATCGAGTACCTGGGAAACGCCTGGACTGAGCGATCCTGGGGAACTTGTTTCTTCTCTGTAGATGGAAGGTGAAGGAAAGAGAGTGCTCCCGGGCACTCAGATGTGTGCAGGCCCGTGTCTGAGCCTCAAACAACACTCCTCCCTCCCTCCCTGCCTCTCTCCCTCCCTCCCTCACACACTCACTCATCTCATTCACACACCCACTCACACACTCACTCAACTCGTTCATTCACTCATTCACACACTCGACTCACTAACACACTCACTCACACTCACACACTCACTCAACTCACACACTCATTCACACACTCACTCAACTCATTCATTCACTCATTCACACACTCGACTCACTCAACCCATTCAACTACTCGTTCACTCACTCATTCGTGTGTATTCACTTCCTCAACTCACTCACTCACACACATACTCACTCAACTCACTCGCATACTCACTCACTCACACTCACTCAACTCACTCACGCACACACTGACACACTGACACACTCACACAACTCACTCAACTCACTCACATATTCATTGACACACTCAACTCATTCAGACACTCAACTCATTCGTTCACACATTCACACACTCACTTGACTCACTCACTCAACTCACTCACTCCCACACCGACACACTGACACACTGACTCAACTCACTCACTCAACTCACTCACACACTCATTGACACACTCAACTCATTCATACACTCACTCAATTCATCCATTCACACATTCACACACTCACTTGACTCACTCAACTCACTCACACACTCATTGACACACTCAACTCATTCACTCACTCAACTCATTCATTCACACATTCACACACTTGACTCACTCACTCAACTCACTCGCATACTCAACTTACACTCACTCCCACGCTGACACACTCACACACTCACTCAACTCACTCACACGCTCATTGACACACTCACACAACTCACTCAACTCACTCACATACTCATTGACACACTCAACTCATTCACTCACTCAACTCATTCATTCACACATTCACACACTCACTTGACTCACTCAACTCACTCGCATACTCAACTCACTCACACTCACTCAACTCACTCACTCCCACGCTGACACACTCACACTCACTCAACTCACTCACTCAACTCACTCACACGCTCATTGACACACTCACACAACTCACTCAACTCACTCACATACTCATTGACACACTCAACTCATTCACTCACTCAACTCATTCATTCACACATTCACACACTCACTTGACTCACTCAACTCACTCGCATACTCAACTCACTCACACTCACTCATTCACATGTGTCTTCACTTCACTCACTCAACTCCCTCATTCACTCACTCATTTCCTCACCCACTTAACTCACTCATTCACCCATCTACTCATTCATTCACTGACTCGCCCATTTCACACAATCATTCGTTCACTCACACTCACTCATTCACCCTCACTCACTGATTCATTCACTCATGCACGCATTAATCCATTCCTTCCCTCCATCACTCATTCCTTTGTCCCCCATTCATTCCATCCCTGAATCTATCATTCAACTCACTCCCTCGTCCATTTACTCCGTCATTCACATGATCTGGACTCACTATGTGACTCCTGCAAATGCCATCCCGGGAACTCTGAGCACTGTGCTTTGAGTCTTTTCTCATTAAAAGAGACACCCCATCCCACAATACTTTACTGTAGGGTTAACATTCACCAAGTTTGTTTTCATCAAACCACGCATCTTTACGCGAGCAAGGACCGCAGAGTGAGGGGTGTCTGTGAGAAAGAAGTATCTGAAATTAAAAATAGCATGTGCGATAGCCACACTAATGTCATCTATTAGCTCTTTTCAACGATGAGCAACAAAATTAAGCCTGTATCTTAGATTTAAATTGAGTGCTTGGTTGAGTTCCTAGAGTACTAGTATTTCATATCATAGCAGAGACTATAAGGTATAAAATCTAATTTTAAAAAACAAAATCAATTTCAATTTTACAATGGCAGTAATTATAGGAAGCCTTTCAGAGCCAAATATTTCAAGAGGGAATATTTGGATCTTAAGTTACCCATAACAATTATTTGCTAACTTATTCAATCTAGAAAATTAAATACATATTCACATTTGTTATAAAGGATAAAAATAAATTACAACCCAATTTTACATATACAATTACAGTTTACAGTATAATGAGAATATATGCCTTGTATATAGCTTCTTAATAGAATTTATCTATTGCCAACTCAAGCCAGAGAGAAGTGCAAGAGAATCATGTTTTATTTTCATAAACCCAGAAAATCAAATATCAGTGCCTTGGAGGGCTTAAGATTTTCCGAATCTTTTCCCATGACACGGAGTATCTAAACCACACTGGAACAGAAACAAGAGTAATCACGATGAAAAAAATCTTGCCAGGGAAGGGAGAATCGATACACCTACACGTTTCTTTTTAAATTGACTTCTGTCTATAAAGGGTGCAACTACCATTCGAGTTATTGATCAGCAAACTCCCTTTCTTGAAATCAGAAAGGTAAACTGCCCTCGGTATTATTTCTGAGTTGATAAGGCAGTGACTGTGTCTCATACCGTGTGTTGGCATCCAATGAGTGACCCCCGAGGCCCGTGGCAGAGAACCAGACAGGAGGCCACTGTGCAGGAGAAGCAGTCTCTCGGTGACAGAGAGCGTTTCTCTGTTTTCGGGAGAGGCCCACGTTGGGGCCCCACACTGGCCAGTGCTCAAGGGTTATTTCTGGCTCTGCACTCAAATGTGACCCCGCAGGGAACCATAGAAGATACCAGGTGAAGAATCAGGGTTGGCTGGGAGTTAGGCAAGCACCTTAACCCTCGGGCTGTCTGACCTGAGATGATTTCTTCCTATACCTGCTCACACAGGGCTGGAGAGATAGCACAGCGGGTAGGGCGTTTGCCTTGCGCGCAGCCAGCCCGCCCGAGCCGGGTTCGATTCCTCCGCCCCTCTCGGAGAGCCCGGCAAGCTACCGAGAGTATCTCGCCCACATGGCAAAGCCTGGCAAGCTACCCGTGACGTATTCGATATGCCAAACACAGTCACAACAAGTCTCACGAAGGAGACATTACTGGGCCCGCTCAAGCAAATCGATGAACAACGGGAGGACCATGACCGTGACCTGCTCACACTCTTGTCCAGTGTTTTACAAACACAGTCTGGGAGCAGGGCTTGGCCCCAAAGTGAACCATGGCCACAAAGTCACCCTCCATCACAGAAGTCACCCCCGACTGGTCATCCCACGGCTGCGGAGGCCCCCACAGAGACGGCAGGTTCAGGACATTTTCCTGTCTGGGTAAGGGGATCTTGGCCTGAAGGGGCCCAAGAGAAAGTCCACAGAGCCTTGTCCCCACAGAGCAGGGGTGCAAGGGGACGGACCACGCACTCGACACAGCCTCTAGGGGTACCAAGCCCCACGCCCCACCTGCCTCCGCATTCCCTGAGACTAAGGACACAGGGCAAGAGTTTGGGAGCAGAATGTGGACACAGGTGACCGCAACAAGTTACCCAGTGAGTGGAGAGCAGGGGTTGGAGGGGGGAGAGCCCAGATCACAGTGAGCAAAAATGGTTATAGGAGGAGCTGGGGAGACCCGTGGGCTTGGGCCAGTTGGTCGGCACGTGGCCATCCAGGCACGAGAGAAGCGTGGGTTATCACACATGGTGGGGGGGAACAGGTCACTGGTACTCCAGGAGGGGCGAGGAGGAGGACCACCCCTTCCATGGGGAGGATGACAAGGAGCGCGGGGAGGAGGAACAGAAGAAGCCGGGACCCACCCCATGTCACCAGGGTGAGTGAGTTGTTCAGAAGGAAAATCGCCTGTATGCACCGGCTAGTGGAGAGGGCAGAGCTCACAAGACTCCTTAGGGCACAAAGTGGCGAAGCCAAGGCAGTCATTAGAGACTGACAGGGGGCCGGCACCCCTCGGCAGGGCTGAGGAGTTCAGGAATGAGCGAGCGAGGCTCCAGCTATTTTAAGACACACTTGAGGAGGAGACAGGAGCGGAGAGCTTCGAGCAGCCCAAGCTCACGGATGTTCACCGAGAAAAAATGTTCCCAAGGCTAGAAAACAACAGGATGGAGGCTTCCGGAGCTCCGGCAGAGAAGGTGCCCAGGACACACGTTGCTTTAAGGGCAGGGACGGGGCTGTGACCTCCACAAGGCACCATGCGATGAGAACAGGAAGCGGGGAAAGTCATTCTGTCTCCCGGCCAAGTTCTTCCCGTGACAAACGTGTGACAGGCATGTGACGGAGAACACGAGGGCGCCATGTGTCCAGGCCACAGAGGCACGGTCTGGATGGACATTTGGCCAAGAGTCGCAGTCGTCCCTAGAGTCCACCATCTGTAGGTCAGATTCCTGTTATTGATGATAGCACAGTGGTAGGGTGTTGGCCTTGCACGCAGCCAGCCCGGCCGAGCCGGGTTCGATTCCTCCACCTCTCTCGGAGAGCCCGGCACCCTGGGAAGGCCTGAACGGGATAAGTGTCTAAGGCCGGCCGCTGATGGGCACAAGAAATGGACACAGGCTGTAGTGATAATGATGACCCGGAAAATACAAGAACAGGATGTTTTCAAGTCACAAAATTCATAAGCCCCCAAATACTCATGACAGCATCAGAGAGAGAGAGAGAGAGAGAGAGAGAGAGAGAGAGAGAGAGACCATGTTCATGGTTTAAAAGAATCAATTCAGCTAAGAGACAATTGATCTGCTGCAACAAATACCTATGTTCACTATAGGAGAGAACAGTCTAATTTTTAACTTAATATGTATAGTGACAGGGCTGGAGCGACAGCACAGCGAGTAGGTTGTTTGGCTTGCACGTGGCTGGCCTGGGTTTGGTTCCTCCACCCCTCTCGGAGAGCCTGGCAAGCTATCGAGAGTATCCCACCTGCATGGCAAAGCCTGGCAAGCTCCCCGTGACGTCTTCGATATGCCAAACACAGTAACAACAAGTCTCACCATTTGTTGTGAGACGTGACTGGTGCCCGCTCGAGCAAATCGATGAACAACGGGAGGACAGTGCATATATAGAGTCAGTGGATATAAGGTTGCCAAAAACACTCTGGACAAAACTGAAGGACACGCTAGCTGATTTTCAGACTTGGTAAAAAAAATGTCCAGCAATCAATATCGTGTGTTACTGATGAAAACAGAGATAAACCGAAATACCTTGTGTTTAATGGTTTTAAAATAAAGGTGTCAAGCAAAATGCAGTGAGTCAGGATGGTCGTTCCAAAAATGGCATATGGGAAGGGCCAGACTAGACGGCATAGGAAGACCGCGTGAAGGAGGCAGGATCCACCCGTGTCTCGGGTCCCACGCAAAAACCAACTGGAAAGGCCTCACCGAACCAAACGCAAAACCGAAATAGAAAGCTAGGAGAAACGGCTTCTAGGAGAACAGCTTCTAGGAGAAAGTTTGGAAGGAAGCCCCGGTGACTCTGGGTTTGGCAGGTCCTTCTTGGGATTAAAAAAAGAAAAGAGAAGAAAACATGAAACAAGACAAAACATACAATAAACATCGATAGAGGAAACCCCGACTCAGCCTTTGAAAGGAAAGGATCAGAATTTCATCTTCTGCGCATCAAACCCACGGGGAGATGGCCCCATGCCTGCTCCCCGCGGGTACCACACAGACAGGAAAGAGAAGCCCGGGAGAGGAAGGGAGAGAAGGGGAGGGAAGGGGGTCGTGCACAGGCTGGAACTGCATAGCTGGAACTGCAGAGGACTGGGGAGTGGTTCAAAAGTTCCACAGAAAAGCAACCCAGGAGCGAGAAACCCTTCCTGCTCTTGGCTCTCAGCCAGAGGACAGAACCCGTCACAGCTGGGAGGTCTGATCCCCAGCCCAAATCGGTCAGTATTATTTGTAAGAGTAAAGATATGAAACATCAACAGATGAGAGAGGATGCAAATGCGGGTGCATATATCAACGGAGCACTGTTGAGTTATAAAAAGACGGGAGATTCGTCACTTGTTGGGACATCATGGATGGACCCTGAGGGCTTCACACCAAGTCGAATAAATGACAGAATGGCAACACTGGATCATCTCACTTTTTCTTTTCTTAAACGAATCACCGTGAGATGCAGTTACAGACTTACACACTTCCATGATTATGTTTCAGTCATACAATGATCGGGTACCCATCCCTCCACCGAATCATCTCACTTTTTAAAAGTGGAATCTGAAGTTCTCGCTTCGGCAGCACATATACTAAAATTGGAATGACACAGAGAAGATTAGCATGGCCCCTGCGCAAGGATGACCCGCAAATTCGTGAAGCGTTCCGTACTTTTTGGAGAATGGGCACTGGTGGAGGGATGGGTATTCAACCATTGTACAACTGAAACCCAAGCACAAAAATCTGTAAGTCTACAACTGTACCTCATGGTGTTTCACTAGAAGAAGAAGAAGAAGAAGAAGAATGTCCTCCCGTTGTTCATCAATTTGCTCGAGAGGGCCCAGTAATATCTCCATTTTGAGACTTGTTGTTACTGTGTTTGGCATATCGAATACGTCACAGGTAGTTTGCCAGGCTCTGCCGTGCGGGCGAGATACTCCCAGTAGCTTTCCGGGCTCTTTGAGAGGGGTGGAGGAATCGAACCCGGCTTGGCCGGGTTGGCTGTGTGCAAGGCAAATGCCCTACCGCTGTTCTATCGCTCCAGCTCACTAATAAAAATTTAAAAAAAATAAAAACATGGAAAAATATAAAAGTGGAATCTGAAAACCAACCAACCAACCAATGAATCCTCAAAGACACAGAGCAGAAGTCGGTGTGGCCAGAGGCTGGGCTGTGCCCAACAGGCGAAATGGAGACGGGATCAAGAGGTACAGACGTGCAGCTATAAAATCATCAGCCCGGGGGATGTAATATACAACCTGGTCACTCTAATTTCTAATAATGCCTGTATACTGGAACATACACGTCACAAAAAAATATATATTTTTTAGCTCTGTGTGCTGATGACCATTGACTGACTAGGCTTAGTGGCAGAGCATTCCCCAAATAGACACGCATTTGGTCCATCATGCGTCTAAGAAGCCGATATGCTAGGTGTCGATTACATCTCGGTAAAAAGGATGCTGACACATGAAAAAGAGAAGCTGAAAAAAAAACACAAGCAGGCCTGAAGGATGTTGGTGAAACGCCTCCGCCGAAGGGCTCGTACCCAGGAGAGAGGAAGAAATTTGAAAGAGCTCTAATAAGAAAGCCAAGAACCCATTTAAAACCGTCGATAAAGCAAAACAGACACTTCAGCAAACACACAAAAAAACACAATCACATATGGTGAAGTTGTACATGAAAGGGCATTCGGGTCACCAGTTGTGAGAAAACAATGCAGCTGGAAACCATACACAAACCCACCCCCACCCCCTGAAGAGACCCCGTGCAGGACTGGTTCCTCTCTCTCAGAGAACTCAAGTTCAGCAGGTGGAGAAAAAGGCAGATAAAAACCACACAGAAACCCACCGCCAGGCCCCAGGAGCACTGGAGACCCCTACGCAGTGAGCACTCTCAGAGTGCTCAGGGTGGTGTTTCTCCCACACCGCAGACATGAAGTCAAAGAGCTGCACCCATTTGGTTTTTATTTTTTTTGCTTTATGGGTCACACCCAGCGATGCTCAGGGGTTCCTCCTGGCTCTGCACTCAGGAATTACTCCTGGCAGTGCTCGGTGACCATGTGGGATGCTGGGAATCAAATCCAGGTCGGCTGCGTGCAAGGCAAACGCCCTCCCTGCTGTGCTATCGCTCCAGTCCCGAAAGCTGCACCCACTTGGGAAAAACAATTTGGCAGTTTCTCACGCAGATGATCACGTCTTTGCCATAGCTCTCAGCACTCAGCAGAGCACTGCTCATTCATTACCAAAGCGCAGTGCAACATATGTCCACACAAGAACTTCTCCAGAAATGCTTAGAGGCAGTTTCATTCATAAAAACTGCCAACGCCCAGCGCCACCGGACATGTCTGCTATGTGGGAAATGGACAAGCCCCTCGTGGTGCTTCCTTACAATGGGGTGGGGAATGAGGCGGAACACGTCACAGAGAAATGGGTAATTTTCCAACACCGGGCTCAGAAGCTCAGGGACAAGGCTAAAGGAACCACACTTTTCTTAATACCCAAGAATAGCCGAGATCAGCACCAGGAGGATTTACTCCATGGCTTAGAGGCCAGCCGGGCACTCTAGGGGAAAGGGCAGCTCAGATAGAGAAGGGAGCACCAAATAAAGGGTGTTTGGAGGATCCTCCCAGGAGGGGAGATGCATGTTGAAAGTAGACTATGGACTGAACATGTTTGCCACTCAAAGCCTCTTTTGCAGACCACAACACCCAAAAGGAGAGCGAGAACACAGGGGATTGCCCTGCCACAGAGGCAGGAGGGGATGAGGGGATGGGGGTGGGGGGGATATTATCCATGGTGGTGGAAAATGGGCACTGGTGGAGGGATGGGTATTTGATCATTGTATAATCGAAACCCAAGCACAAAAATTTGTAGGTCTACAACTGTACCTCATGGTGTTTCACTAATAAAAATTAAAAAAAGAAAGAAAGAAAGAAAACACACTTTTCTTGAAATGGTCAAAACTGCTGTGAGAGGGTCCTGCTGAGAGGCCGGAGGGAGAGTGCGGGGAATCTTCTAGCTGGTGCTGGTTCCACGCTGCAGAGACCTTGCAATTCTTGGAACTCACTTAATCACTTAATCACTTAACTTCCCGTTAGTCGTCGATTTCCTTGAGCGGGCGCCAGTAACGTCTCCATTTGTCCCTGTTGTGTGCTAGCTAGTGTAGCCCAATGGCATCTATTCGCTCTGGGAACACGAAGAGCCTCAAACTGATCGTTCATGATCTTCATGAAGAAGTCTGACCATCTGGTAGGTGGGCGGCCACGCGGTCTTTTGACATCCCGTGGAATCCAGTCGGTAACAGTTCTAGTCCAGCGGTCGTCTTTAAATCTCATCACGTGACCAGCCCATCTGATTTTTGACACCTTGGCAAACGAGACAGTATCCCTGATTCTTGATCGTCAATGGATGTCGGAACTCCGGATTCTTTCTCTCATTTGAGTGAAACGTGATATTCCAAGCATAGCTCTTTTAATTCCTTCGTGGAACTCAAGAGGATGGATTTCCTATATAACTCGATCCTACATAAAGAACAAATTTTCGAAATCATCAAAGTCCCTGAAAGTGATATGTAAGTAAGACTGATACTCCGGCAGACTCCTCCGCGCTCTTACAAACACAGAGACAGACTTGGTTTTAATAAAAGAAGGATCACACGTTAATCACGGCAGCTTTTGAAAGGCTTTGCTCTTCAGCCTCCCGTTTTCACCCTTGTTTTTCACACCTGTCCTGGGTTGCTGACAACAGCCCATCCTATTCGTGGACCCGAGAATCACGGGGCTGAGTCGGAAACGGGTCCCGGTGGAACGGAAACTGAGAGAAATCATTGACTTTTCCAGTCAGTTGGGAGGGCTGATATCATACCTTCTCAATTAGTCACATAAAATGCCACTCCGTGTGTTCAAGTCTATTTTTACGCCATTCAAGGAATATTGTGTGGTTTTCCCAGATGGCGCTTAAATAGCTCCCCAGTCCGTGTGGTTCTTAGTGGGAGGAGTACGTTTTCCGTTAAAATCTCTACATTTTAATTTGTATATTTGGGAAAACTCTTAAGTCTGATCTGTATATTTCATAATTGAACTGAGAGTACTCTGTGATTACTCCCAAGGAGTTCTAAGCAAATGCAGTCAATATTTATTGGTATCTGTGGATTTTCCTTTCTTAGGGTTCAGATTCTTATTTCGATTTAGAGACTTACAACATAGGCACCATCAAGAGTACATCACGGTGTAATGCCAACAGCCAATGTCCTTGCCTTCTTCCTGGATTGTTTTTTTCTTCTTAGAGATGGGCAACCTTTAGGATCTGATTTTTGTAATTTAGCATTTTCTCTTGCTGAGATGTATTCGAACAGAAATTTAAAAGAGATTATTCTCATATGATATTTATATTGCATTATGATCCCCAAGCACCACCAGCTGACACCTCTTCACGTTGCCTACCGTTATTTCCCAAGGAGAGAGCATTTAAGCTCCAGGCTCTCTGATACTGGTTTAATACAGACCTCATCAAGCATATTAAGGATGGCTCTTGAACCTAACAAAATATGTGAGGCCAGATAAGTATAACCAGAGCACTGGGTCACTGCATACATAGATGAGTATAACCAGAGCACTGGAACACTGCATGCGAACATGAATATAACAAGAGCACTGGGTCACTGCATGCATAGCTGAATATAACCAGAGCATTGAAACACTGCATACATAGCTGAGTATAACCAGAGCACTGGAACACTGCATGCGAACATGAATATAACAAGAGCACTGGGTCACTGCATGCATAGCTGAACATAACCAGAGCATTGAAACACTGCATACATAGCTGAGTATAACCAGAGCACTGGAACACTGCATGCGAACATGAATATAACAAGAGCACTGGGTCACTGCATGCATAGCTGAACATAACCAGAGCATTGGAACACTGCATGTATAGCTGAGTATAACCAGAGCACTGGAACACTGCATGCGAACATGAATATAACAAGAGCACTGGGTCACTGCATGTATAGCTGAATATAACCAGAGCATTGGAACACTGCATGTATAGCTGAGTATAACCAGAGCACTGGAACACTGCATGCGAACATGAATATAACAAGAGCACTGGGTCACTGCATGCATAGCTGAATATAACCAGGGCATTGGAACACTGCATGTATAGCTGAGTATAACCAGAGCACTGGAACACTGCATGCATAGATGTATAACCAGACAGCTGGGCAACTGCATGTGTGTTACTGTGTTACTGTGAGATGTCAACTATACGGAAGAACAAATGCATCAGCAATAAAAAACACAAACTGAGAAAAAGCACCAAGTGAAAAGCATTGTAGGGACACTTCTGAATTCTTACGGATGGGGCACACATAGGATTCCCCCACATCATTTTTTAGGAGAGGTCAAGATGTGATAAAAATGACAAGGGAACATTCCCAGAAAACTCATTTCCTGTGTGTGGGGGGGGGATGGGGCCACATTATTAATTCGTTCATCGAGCAAATGTGTAGGCAGGCCCAGCATCCATCGGACACATGGAGAAGGCCCCCGAACACGTGCAGAATCTTCCAGAAGCAGCCCTGGACTGGCTACAGGCAGTGGCAGGAAGCTGAACGGACGCGCGGCTTCCGCTGTGAGCCGACGTCCATTAGCGGCTGGTGATCCCTTCTCGTGCCGGCAGGTAGGAATCCGGAGGTCTGATGGCCAGACCCCGTGGATGGTTTCACATTGCGGTTCGCAAAGACAGGAATGAACAGAACCCGATTGGATTTCCAATTCTTAGGGAGATGGCCTGCAGGGCTACCACCACATACAGCAATTTACCACGATTTGTGGAAGCCTTATCCGTAGTTCTTATTTATTATTTCCCCAGAGACATAATTAAAACACTGGAAGAGGCATACCGCTAATTTTATTGAAACTTGGAACTGCATTTGCAATTATCAAAGAGACACCGAGTGCTGATCAGAATGGTTACCCTTATAATTGAAAGAGGGGAATAAAAAAAACATTGGCTTACTGAGATCAGTCTCCTTGAACAAAATTCATATTTTAAAAGATTGAACACGATCATCAGAGATACCTTAGCTATTTGCCTCAGACATAAAATTAAAAATAAAATATCCTAGATACAAGTGAGTTCTCTTTAGCTGCACCCAAAACTCTAATCACAAGCTCCAGAGAGAAGATGCAAATTGGAAGTCACTTCTCAACAGATGTTCTGTCTAGACTTTTTTTTTAACCTTTTTTTTTTTTATTAATCTTACTTAGACGAGATCTTAACAGCATGTAATAGAAGGTAAATCCACAAAGTGGTACTATAATGACTAATTTTAATTACTTTCCAGAATCACTACTTGTTTGCAAAATTGAGTATATTTTTCACAAGCTAATTATCAGGCTAAGCAGTTAAAAGTTTGCAAAATGTAAAACTCAACGGTTCTAAGCAAGGAGCACCAGGGAAGAGGAAGCCCACTTGTTTGGAATTTAACTGGGGGCTCGAGTCTGCAGGGGACAGCAGGGTCTGGCCGGTCAGTTCTGCAGGGGCCAGGCCAGTGGCTGGGGGCAGCTGTCCAAAGAGCCCAGAGCCCAGACACAAGTGCAGAAGACGACGCCCTGAGACAAAGCTACCGTTATGAGCGGATGAACCACACGGGAGCCGAGGGGACAGCAGCGGGACCCACCCCCAGCGGCAGCCCGGGACTCACCTCCCCGCGGTCTGAGGGGACCCTAATCAGGTGAGAGTGAGAGACACCCAGGCACCCGCACCCACCCAGGAAAGAGGTCGCGGGCACACGGGCAGGCAGGGACCCAGGAGCCACTGAGCTGGGACCACTGAGCAGGGGCGCAGGCCCGAGGCAGGAGGTTTCTGAGGCTGAGTGTCACCCCCTGGGGAGAACCAGGACCCCAGGGACCGAGGGCGACCCTGCCCGTGACCCTGCCCGTGACCCTGCCCGTATTTGAGGCCGGTCCCTGCTCTGAGTGGCCCCTCCCCCTGCTCTCCTCAGAAGGCTCCTCCCGCCGCGCCTCCTTCTCCACTACAATGCCCGGGTACTTGGCGGTCCCTGCACGCAGGGCCGGCCCAGCTGTGCCCGTCAGCCCCGCTCGGGGCCCGGACACACAGGCCTGCCGGCAGCACGTGGCCGGGGACGTGATTCAGTTCCGCCAAAGCGATGGCACTGCTGACTGATTCTCCCAATTAATAAGGAAATCTAGTGCTGATGAGGTTATTGATTCCTCCCCTGGTCTTTGAAAAAAAAGGTCCTCAGGCGCTTCCCTGAGCAGCCGTTCCCGGGAGCTCCAGCACCAGAGAATCCTGCGCCCCAAGCCGCAGTGTCTGTTCTGAGAAGGGACGCGGTGGAAGGCGCTGTGGACATGGGAGTGGAAACTCACAGTTACGAAATGCGTGTCCGCGTGTGCGCGTGCCTGTGTGCGTGTGTCTGTGTACACGTGCGTCTGTGACTGTGCAGGTGTATGTGTGCGTGCCTGTGTGCGTGCCCGTGTGTGTGTGTGTGTGTGTCTGTGTGCAAGTGTGTCTGTCCACATGCAGGTGTGTGTGTGCAACTCTGTGTGCATGTGTCTGTGTGCACACACGTGTCTGTCCATGTGCAGGTGTGTGTGCATGCCTGCGTGGATGTCCATGTGCGTGTCTGTATGCAGTGTGTCTGTGGATGTGCAGGTGTGTATGCATGCCTTTTTGCATGCCCACGTGCATGTGTCTATGTGCACATGTGTCTGTGTATGTGCAG
This sequence comes from Sorex fumeus, assembly GCF_029834395.1. NCBI lineage: Eukaryota > Metazoa > Chordata > Mammalia > Eulipotyphla > Soricidae > Sorex > Sorex fumeus. The sequence continues at coordinate 1,845,998 of NW_026606199.1, read as the reverse complement.
GTATGTGCGTGTGTGTGCACACACGTCTGTGTGCACGCATGTCTGTGCAGGTGTGTGCATGCATGCCTGCGTGCGTGCGTGTCTGTGTGTCTGTGTGTGTCTGTGTGCATGCATGCATATCCGTGAATGTGAAGGGGTGTGTATATATGTGTGGGGTGTGTGTGTGTGTGTGTGTGTGTGCGCCTGTGTGTGCGTCTGTGTGTGCCCGAGGGTGCCGCGAGGAAGCCCTCTGAGTCCTGTCTTTCCTCTGCGCCTGCACAGGCGTCAGTCAGTCTATGGGGGCCCAGGGCCACCAACATGACACGGCAGCTCTCAGCCTGCAGGCTTCTGGGGAACAGGAGGGAAGTCTGCCCAGGACTGAGACACACAGGGAGATGCCCGGGGCTCCGGTCAGTTCCTGCATGTCTGTAGCTCAGGACAGACAGACAGTCAGGCAGACAGGGTTCAGGCTGAGAACCCGGAGCCCGGGCCCTGCTGCCCGTAGCACAAGCCGCTTTCAAGGACGCAGCGTGGGCACACGGGGCCCCGCTCAGAGCTGAGAAGCGAGAAGCGTCCACTGGCTCCAAGTCGCTGCTGGGAGTGTCCCCACGCAGAAGCGGCCCCTCTGCCTCAGGGGTCCCAGTCCCCAGCCGAGAGTAACGGGCAGCTGGGGCGCAGGGCTGACGGGGCAGGGCGGTGCGGCCGTGTGCATGTGTGCGTGCCTGGGCTTAGGAGAGCCTTGGAAAGCCACCTGGTCACTCAGAGCCGGGCCGGCCCCTTCCCTCTGAGGGTATGCCGTGCTGCTCCCGCAGTGGATGTGTCTGAGCCCCTGGGGAGGCCTTGAGGGCAGACCCCCACGGCCAGCCTGACCCGAGACCACCCGGGGGGCCAGGGCCACCCACCCCCACAGGGAAGGAGCACCCCCTCCAGGCCCTGGAGCGGAGGGCTGGGCTGGGGGCTAGGGGGACCATGGTCCCGACTCACGGCTCTGCCAGATGGGGGGCCCACGTCGGGGTCAGGGACTGGAGCGTGTCTGAGGCCAGGATCTGCGTGCAGGTAACCCAGTGAGGGGCTGACCATGGCTCGGAGGGTCATGGAGAGACAAAGGGAGGGGTGTGGCCAGCACCCCATGTGGGACTGGGGCCACACCCGCAGCTCGTGGGGGGCTCAGGAGACCGGGGGATGTGCAGTCCAAGCCCCGGCAAGGGGTGAGATGGCCCTCAGTGCAGGCACAGCGTACCTGTCCCCTCGACCTTCCCGGCCTGCAGGGAACCACTGCAAAGACCAGGACAAGGGCCACGTGGGAACACAGGTTGGGGGGCTCTCGGCCATGGGGGCTCTTCCGGTCCAAGGGTCCTCCCCGGGAGCTCCCTGCACGTCGGGCCCTTCAAACACCATCACTCGAGCGCTGGTGAAGGGCCGAGCGCATGCCAGGGAGACACATGGGAAAGGCCAGACCCAGGTCCGGAGGGGCAGGAAGGGACCGGACACAGCCCAGTGTGCCAGGTCCAGCCTGGACCATACCGGGCTCGGGCAGATGAGAAGTCCAGGGCCCTGTGGGCACGGGGGTGCCACCCCGTCCTCACCCTGAGAGAAAGAGGAAGAGAACCCTTCGGGCAGCATGGACGGCCCCCGGCCCCCCGCCTCTGAGCACGGGAGTGTGAGTGCTCTGCCAGCGAGACTCCGTTCCTGTCAGTCCCAATAAAGCACTCGATTATGGGCACCAATGTCAGTGCAGTACTTAGAAACTTCAATTACAAGCAGGGCCACTCACAACGGCAATTCTGCTCCCTTTCCCTCAAATGACTCCGTATTTTTGACACACGAGGGCACGTGGCTTCCTCCCCTCCCGACGCCGGATTTCTGATGCGAGCGAGCGAGCAGACTGCGCAGACGATTCCAGGGTGAAGCATCTCGAAACTCCGGGGCCAGGAAGGCGGAAGGTGCGGGAGACAGGCCCTGGGCCGGCAAGGAGATGCTTCAGGTGGGCAGAACCTGCTCCCACTCCCCGGACCCCAGACCACCGGGGGTCACGTGTGAGCACAGGGCCGGCGCTGGCCTCGGAGCACACCCCCTGCCCCAGAGAAGCTTCGTGAGAATTCAGAAATCGTCCAACGAAGCCCAACTCTGCGCGAGCTTCCTGGCTCTCTGCCTCTCGTTTACGGCGACGGGTAGCTAACTCCCTTCCACTTAGACACCCAGGCACATCGAACCCACCCGAACGTTATCCAGGACTTTGAATTTTAAAGATTTTTTTACAAATTCCCTCCTCCTGCCCCAGCCCCCCCAACCCCCAATTCCCGGGGGTCAGATCCTCATCTGGCGGAGTGAAGCCGGGCCAAAGCCGGGCCGCGATCACTTAAACGCATTCATATTTCATCGCCTTTCTCCATCCTAAAAATGCAGGTTCCAAAGTTGTCTCTGGATATCATCAAAACACACCATTCTGCTATAATTAATAACTCATTAAAAATGGATCACCCAGGGATGGGAAATAAATCTATGAATTTTGAAGGAGGCATCCGCAGAACAAAGCGTGTTTATAAAAGGCATTCTCGGGAAGACTTGGGTACTCGAGCAGGGGCTGGTGTCCGGCTTAATCTGAAAAACGAAGGAGAGGAAACACCCCCCACCCCCCCGTGGCATCTCCCCGGGCGCAGGGCTGGGGCACCCTAAAAGCAAGTCCCCCCACATTTCACAGCCCACGTTCCCCACTGGCCCACCCAGGCAGGGTGCAAAGAACCCCAAGTCCCTCTTCCTCTTGTCAGCTTGGCCGTTCCGAGCCAACCTCTGAGGAGGAAGGGGGCGCCCTAATGACAAGTGGCTGAGAAGAACAGACGGTGTTCTCAAGGGTGCCCCCCCACTGCCTCACACCCCCCACCCAGCTGCCTATGCCTCTAGCCAGACTCCACCACTTCTCGACTGGGCTCCAGAGTCGCCAGACTGCCAAAAATTTCAGGTACACCAGGTTCTTTTTGGCTGAAAATTCCAGGCCTTCTCAGAGTCGGGGTGGGTGGCCTTCCTCCGTGTCCCCGTATTTCCGGAAGCCCTGGCAGCCACAGCCACCTCCCCCCACCCCCCTCCTGCACCACGTCACTCATCTGCCAGCCTTGCTCCAGAGACTCCTAGCGAACAGACTCTCATTGCTCTGTTTTTGATCGTTCCATCTGCCTTTATGTTGTAACAAGCGCCATTAGGTCACTTTGTTTGTAACCTGCTTAGGGGGCTGCTGGGGTGGTGGGTGCAGAACTGGGGACATTGGTGGAGAGAAGGTCGTCCTGGTGGAGGGAGGGACTGGTATCGGGGCACTGAATGCTTCAAAAAAAAAAAAAAAACGGATTATGAACAACCTGGTGAATTGTGGTCTTATAATAATAAAAATAATCCTAATTTTAAAAGGTCGAGGGAGCTGCTTCTGCTCCATCACACCACGCCAGGGTCCTGGAGTGCTCAGAGCACTGGAAAATCCTCCAGAGTGGGCCGTGTCCCCCCCCCCCTCCCCACCCTGGGCCTCAGGGAAGACTTAATATCTCCTAAATAAGGAGGAATTAAAGGGACGTTAGCAAAACCAGATTATTAGGCTCAGACAACTGTGAGTTAAATAATAGCATGTTATTCAATTAAAGAGCATTAATGCTAATTTAGATCAGACTAATGGCTTTTTTTTGGTTAGCTTTCTAAACAATAAGCATACAGGATGAATGTACTCCTTGGCTTCCTTACGCATGTGATCCCAAACGGCTTTCTTTGAAAATATCCTCAACCCGAAGCTGATCTGCAGGGCTGAAGTTTATTTATAGGCCCTTCCTCCTCGACGTTTGAAAGTCTCCCTGACCCGGCGTTTGCGGGCCACTGGCCTCTCAGTGACGAGGAAGTAGCTTCCGGAAAGCTCAAGCCACCGGGGACACAGGGCTCGACCCCGGTGACCTCCCTGTGGCTTCACACAACCCCTAAATCAGAAAGAGAAGCGTTTTAGTAGTAGAGAGGAAAAAGGGAAAAAAATGTAGTCCTGGTGCAGGGGAAATCTTGATTTGGGCATCACTAAGATCCATCTCCCAGGGAACGTGCTGACTCTGAAATCTTTCTGGAACCTTCATAAGCTCACCGTGGGTTACGGCGCAATGATCACTTGATCACTTGACTTCCCGTTAGTCGTCGATTTGCTCGAGCGGGCGCCAGTAACGTCTCCATTTGTCCCTGTCGCGTGCTAGTGTAGCCCAATGGCATCTGTTCGCTCTGGGAACATGAAGGGCCTCAAACCGATCGTTCATGATCTTGACGAAGAAGTCTGACCATCTGGAAGGTGGGCGGCCACGCGGTCTTTTGACATCCCGTGGAATCCAGTCGGTAACGGCTCTAGTCCAGCGGTCGTCTTTAAATCTCATTACGTGTCCAGCCCATCTGATTTTTGACGCCTTGGCAAACGAGACAGCGTCCCTGATTCTTGACCGTCGACGGAGGTCGGAACTCCGGATTCTTTCTCTCATTTGAGTGAAACGTGATACTCCAAGCAATGATACGCCGATAGAATTTTTTTTCAGAGTTGTTTTTTAAATACCAGACCCGAAGCACCCGCATGTATGCCTGCCTCAGCCTCGGCCCACCCTGAGCAGTCTGTACTGGGGACAAGGTCCCCTTTTGGCCAGTGGCAGCAAGGGAACTGAGCTCTGGAAGAACACTGCCCACTAGCCGCCATCAGGGGTGTAGAAAACGACCGGGTCAGGGCGACAGAGGGGGGTGACCATCCACTCCGGGTGCTTTACTGTTCATTTCAGTTTTGTTTTTTTTCCCTTTTTTTCTCCCTCCATTTCTGTTGGATAACATTGGCGTATCCTTGCTCCTATCCTTAGGTTTATTGAGTCACTCCCACAACAGTGCCCCTGAGGCACACCCAATTCCATCAGGCACTGATAATCCTACATTGCTTTTCTCTTCCCTTGAGGTCATTGGCATGGTTCAGTCATGGTCTTTTTGTACAGACGCAGGAAGACAGCTGATGTTATGCTTCGTGGCATGGGAGTTAATTGACTCCAAGTAATACTTCTGGGCACCCGTCATATTTACTCGACTTAAGGTTCAGTTGCCCTTACTTAGGAAGTAAGTAAGGCCACCTCCAAAAGGAGGGTCCCAGCGAGGAACAAGGACGGACCCAGGGCAAGCTGTGAGCTACCCTGGCATCAAAAGGAGACCAGCTAAGTGCCACAAGCATAATAAGTTAAGAGCACGATCATGGACAAACTCTGTCACGATCCCAAAAAGAAGTACCTGAATAAGGACCCGGTTGGAGTTAGGAAAGATTAACCGGGCCTGAGGACTGTGGCCTGGGATATATCGCGAGATGCCCCCAGGAAGAGCCAACCTTTAAGCTTGATCTAGCTCTTACTGTGTCCATACAAAATGACTAGAAATATTCAGTAAAAAGTAAATTTACTTTGTTTAAACGGATTACCTGCCGAGGAAAGAAGAAAGCAATACGCCCTGGACGGATGGACTTGCCCTCACTGCTGACCCACATTCGAACCCCAACACAAGCAGTGACCCTGAGCACTGAACACGGAGCAGCCCCAAGAAGTATGTATGAGAAGTCAGTATGAGAAGTCCCCTTCTGACAGTACTGCCTGCTGGGCTCGGCCCCTCTGCAGCTGGCGTACACAGGGGGACCCCCGGGAATCCCACGCAGGAACAGGTGAGACGCTTCCGAGAGCCGTAACCCATCCAGGTAATGCCGAAGGCAGCCGCAGACGGGCTCTATCCAGCGAAAACCCAGCTCTCCCGAGAAAGCGGGCTCAGCTCACAGCTCCAGCACCCCTGGAGGGCTGGGCGGGGTGGGGGGTCCCACCCACAGGCCCTGAGACCTGAGGCCCAGGAAGTTTGTCGTACCTGCCCATATCCAGTCTTTTCCTCCCCACACACTGTCTGTCCATCCCAGAGCAGGGCCCAGGGCTCAGCCTGAGTGCTCCCCCATCCCGGGTGGTCATCACTCACCCACCACCGTCGGGGAGGCGGCCCTCACCGAGCATGTCCTGTGAGCCTCAGCCAAGCAGGGTCGGGGGAGGCCATCATCACAGTCACATGGCGCAGAGAGGGGCAGACAGCCGGGAACTGGACCCCAGCTGCCCCTCCTGTGAGTCCCACGGGTGCTGTTCTTCCAACCTCAGCTCCCACCACGTCTCTCTGGAAACGCCGTGGGAAGAAAAGAGGGGGCCCAGCGAGGCGGTTCAGAGGGCTGGCGCGCGTGCCCGGTACGGGGGAGCTCCGGGCTCCATCCCCAGCCCCGCCCGATGGAGCGCCCCCAAAGGAAACAGCTGAGAGAAGTCAAGGCTATGCCCTGGGGCAGAAAACATTTCTTGTTAGACACAGATGTTAGGAAGTGAACGTGGCAGCAACCTGACCAAGCGTGTGTCTGGGATTTGAGGCTGGACCACTAGGAGGGGAGACACACATGCAGATCACGGCGGGGTGCATCCTGGGCCCCAGAGATCTGCACCCCGGAGACGAAACCCAACTGGGAGAGCAGCAGCAGGGACGGACGGCGCTACCGGGACACGCCACCAGGGGGCGAGGAACTTGCACAGCAGCGGCCGGGCACCAGCCTCTGGCAGGACCAGCCGGGTTCTCGGGCACCATGAACCGTTCCCAGAGCCTCGCCGGAAGTTATCCCTGAGCGCGGAGGCAAGAGTGAGTCCTGAGCGCCCCAGGGTGTGGGGCCCCTGCCCCAAAGGACAGCAGGCCACGTGCCCGATTGTCGGTGTGAGCGCCCAGCCACATCAGCCACGAGCTGGGAGGGGTGACCGAAAGCATGGAACCATCTAAAAAAGCGTCTGCTCAGGGAAACCGTACAAAGCGAGGCTGCGGGACCGTGAACAAGGGCGGAGGCTAGAGCCGGTCCCTCCCCGTGTCAGATACCACCTGGGACAGCGAGTGGCCGAGTCCCACAGAGGGGACCCCTCCCACACTCGCCAGGGGCTCACGGGAGGCAGCGGAGGGCCACTGGGGGTCCCGGAAACCAGACCCAGGCTCCTGATATGCCCTGGAGGGTGCGGATGGCAGGATGGTGCAGACACGGAAGGAGAGTTTGGGGAGAAGGCAGTCCCCATCTGAGAGCGTGACCACCCGTGACCATGCCCACCTATCAGCGTGCCTACCATCAGCATGCTCACCCACCTGAGAGCGTGCCCACCCGTCACCGTGCCCACCCATCACTGTGCCCACCCATCAGCATGTCCACCGTCAGCGAGCTATCAAACCCACCCTGTCTGTTTCATCCTATTTCCGGGTCTAAGAAAACAAGGCAGAGACTTGTTCCCAATCCATCATTACTCCCACCTGCGAGCGGGAAGACCAGCTAAACAGGGCACGAATTCAGCTGAAGCTTCGGCCAGAAATTGTTCTGGCTGGTTCGCTCTTGTGGGGAGGGGGGTGGGATGGAGAGCCGGGAAGGACACCCCGGTGGGTGTCTACGGAGCCGGGGAGAGGACCCCGATGGGTGTCCGCAGCTAACGACCAAGTACCGTGACTCTGATTCTGGATAAGGATAAGAAACACTGCCTGCAGCCCGAGACGCCCATCGCAACCAGGTCCCCATCTAATTCTCGTGGTAAGCTGGGAAGGGGGTTGGGGGGGGGGCTAAGGATGGAAGAGTTTCTCTTGGGCGGGACACAGCATGCCGGGCCCCATCGAGAGGCAGCCAGGCCGGTGACGTCACAGCACTGGCTAAGGATAGGCACAGCGCCATCCCCTCCCCGCCCCCGGGGAGAAGGCCATGTGGTCACAGCACAAGGCAGGATGGCAGGACACGCTCGAAGCAACCTGGGACGATCAGCAGGAGGGGGCCCGGGATGCGGGTCCAGGGCGCTGACAGGCAAAGGGTTCCCAGGAAAGTGGATCCGGGAAAAGTGACGGCTGGCAGCCTAGAGTGGACGCCACTGAGGGCAGTGCCGGGATACAGCGAAACCACCAGGGAAAGATCACGGTCACGGTCCTCCTATTGTTCATCGATTTGCTCGAGCGGGGCCAGTAACGTCTCCATCGTGAGACTTGTTGTCACTGTGTTTGGCATCTCGAATACGTCACGGGGAGCTTGCCAGGCTTTGCCGTGTGGGTGAGATTCGGAGATCATTAACCTCATGCCGCTGAAGATGGCAGCGGGGGGGTTCTGGAGAGGAAGGAAGGAGCACGGATGCGTCTCCTGCCGGAGGGGTGCGCATGTCCGTGTGTCCACTTTCGTGGGGGCTGCTGTCGGCAGTGCCCGCGTGACGGGGAATCAGCCGGGTTCCTGCAGGCAGAGTCGGTGCTGAACCTCCCCGCCCCGCCCGGCCTCTCGGCGTCGTCCTCTGAACTGTGCACGCATGACTCTCGTACACGCATATGCTGTTGCCGCATGAAAGGGAACAGGGAGAGACGCTGCCCGTGAGCGGCGCTGGCCACGTCGGGGACGCTCCTGTCCCTCCAGGTGAGCTCCAGGCAGTGTCTCATCATTCCCCACAAGTGCTCCCCGGGGCACTGGCCCCTGCCCTCTGCAAGGATGGCCCACGGCAACAACACTCCCGTAGATTTTTAAGTGAGAACATTTCTCAAGGGCTACACTGGAAACTCACCCATCACTGGGCTGGAGAGACAGCACTGGCCGACACAGTTGACGGGGTTCGACCCCTGGCAACCCCAACGGTTCCCTGGGTCCCACCGGGAGTGATTCCTCAACGCACAGGGATAATCCCCGAGGGATAATTCCTGAGCATCTACAGGGGTGACCCCCCAAACCAAGCCCCCAATTCCCGTGGAAAGGGCGGACAGGGTGCCCGCCTTCAGGCTGGGGACTGAGCATGCTGGCCAAGCAAGTTCTGCACCTGCTCCAGTGCTCCCAAGACGCCGCCACCCACAGGGCACGGTTGGAGATTTGGGAACTGCCCCGCGGGCTGCCCAGGGATGCTCGAGATGGCACATTGTGGGCGGGAGGGCCTTGGGGGTGTGAGCACTGAGGCCCCCCAGGAGGCAGGGAGGAGCGAGGAGTGTGCGGAGACAGGACAGCCTGGCGGTGGGCATGGGCTTCACAGTGACCAGCCTGAGCAGCAGACGGAGACACGGGGACATGCCAAGGCTCACGTCTCCAGTGCGGCCAGGGGCAGCCCACAGCCAATGGGCATCTCTCACGCGAACCCAGACCAGGAAGCCCCTCCCCCTGCCTCCTCTGCCCCTCCCCGGCCTCCTCTGCCCTCCGAGCACCCCAGGAGGGAGTCCAGCGGGCAGACAACTCGCTCGGAGAATACAGGGAGCTGGGGACGCGACTTCCCCTCTGTAGGCCCTGCCCCTGCCCCTCCCTCCTTGTCCACACCATAAGAGGGACGGGGACGGTCCAGTCTGAGCAGCTGCCATGCAAGATCCAATAGGTCCCGGCTCCTGTGTTCAACCTTCAGAAAACTCACTCATTTTCCCGACTTCAGACTTGGCTGGATTTTGTTTGTTTGGGACCAAGCGGGGCCTGGAACGATCCCGGGACGCCTGCAGGAGAGGGACACGCCCCAGCCTGCGAGCTGCTCCCCTGGCCCAAGAGTTTGCTTCCTTTGATGAAAATCCAAAGCAAGTCCTCACACAAACACACACACACACACACACACACACACACACACACACACACCCCACGCACGCATCCTTTGTTCTTCGATTCCAAGGCGAGTTGAGCCTTCTCCGAACTTCTGTGAGTTAAACGTTCCGACTCATCAAGTGAAATCTTAGTGGAAACATGAAAAACGGTCCTCAAAGCTGCCTCTCGCCAGCTGACGCACAGAGGCAAGGAAGCGGCCCAGGGGAGGCTCGGGAACCAGATGCCCCCGAGGCACGCCTCAGAGTCTGTGCTCCCCAGAGGGGACACCGCGGGGGACACGCGGGCCAGTGTCACAGGGCGAGAGGGACACGAGCCCCTCACTGGAGAGTGGACATTCATGAGCGAGGGCACATGTGCTCGGAGCCGCGGTTCTGAGACAGCCTGAAGATTCGAACTGGCGAGAGCGAGAGAACGCCGCCAGAAGGCTAACGCGGGACGCGGTGACAAACCACAGAACGGGTGACACAAGAGCCAGGCTTACGATCCAATGACCAGAGAGTCCTGTCCGGGGCCTGTTGTGGAAACGACAGGGGGTGTGAGAGCTTCGTTCCTGGGACACCGCAGAGCGCGAGAATTAAACACGACGTTAATAAGAATATTGGCTTGATGCATTATTGACCTGATCTCAGTGAGAAATTCATCCTACGCTAATACTTCATCATTTTTTTTTTCCTCTGGTAGAAAAGAACAACTACAGAAGCCTAGCTATTTATCTCAATTGTCTGGAAACTATCAAAACACAAAACTATATTTTAGAAGTCACTCTAATAGCTCCAGTATTAAAGGCCTCCAGCAAAGATATTCTATTTGGTTTCATGAAGCACTTAAATAAATCAGCCGAGATGAAAATTCAGGATTAGCCGGCGAGCACTGCCCCTCTCCTGCCTTGGCGGGGCTGTGTGGGGGCGGGCGTGGACGGTGCAGATTGGGGGTTCCGGGCCTCTCTGTGGACAGAGAGACTGCACCCGCCCTTAGGACAGAGCCGAGCACCCACGGCAGAACCGGCAGGACACTCTTCCTTCCACCGGGCCTGGTGTCCAGCAGCACGCCCCGGGGCGTGGAATCCCAGCCTGTCGCTCCCAGGCCTCCAGTGACCAGTTCCATCACCAAATCTAGACAGGAGGAACAAGGGTTCTCCACAACCGGCCTCGCTTTCCCAAGAACTCAGTGCCCGTGCAGTGCCACACAACAGGGGAACAGTATTCTCGTGGGGGCAGCCCCGAGGGTCTTGACTCCTCTGATAATTCTGCAGACTTAGACCCTAGAATTTTTCACAGGGAGTTGGGGCGGGGGCACATGCGTGGCTGTCCTCAGGGCTTACTTTTTTTTTATTATTATTATTAATTTTTATTAGTGAAACACCTTGAGGTACAGTTGTAGACTTACAAACTTTTGTGCTTGGGTTTCGATTATACAATGATCAAATACCCATCCCTCCACCAGTGCCCATTTTCCACCACCACGGATAATATCCCCCCCCCCCACCCCCCCATCCCCCCCTGCCTCTGTGGCAGGGCATTCCCTTCGGTTCTCTCTCTCCTTTTGGGTGTTGTGGTCTGCAAAAGAGGCATTGAGTGGCCATCATGTTCAGTCCATAGTCTACTTTCAGCATCCATCTCCCCTCCTGGGAGGATCCTCCCAACACCCTTTATTTGGTGCTCCCTTCTCTATCTGAGCTCAGGGCTTACTTCTGGCTCTGCCACTCCCGGTGGGCTCAGAGGGCCCTGTGGGGGTGGGGGTTGAATGGGTTGGTGTCTTACGGCCTGCACTCTCTCCAGCCCCGCTTTAGAATTCCGACTCTCACGAGACATGCAGTGAGCTGGGGGCCAAGGAAGAACAGCCCGCGGGCCGGGCCGGCTTCCGATGGCTCTGGGAATCAGGCCTTACTCTCTCCCTGGCTGGCCGAGTCTGTGTCTGCATCCGCTGCTCCGAACGTCAGAGACGGGGCCGCTAAGACGCTGGAACTTCAGAGCGATGATTCTGTCACCCCTCAAGCAAAGGCTTCCACCCCAGTACGATCTGTTCATTCCGTCAGCCGCTGGGCGGTAAAGTGAGCAGGAAGGCCCCCAGAAGGCAAATCAAAACAGATGACCTGCCACGCCTCAACGGAGCGGAGAATGAACGGTGCCTCTTCCCCAGGGAAGGATGGCACGGCCCAGGTGACAACCTACGAGGCCAGGTGAGACCCTCCCAGCTAGGTCGGGGCCTGGCTAAGTCGGGGGCGTGCGTGGACAGCACACACCCCTTAGCACTCGCAGGAGTAACTCCGGTGGGCAGAGCTAGGAGGAAGCCCCTAACACGGCCAGGTGGGATGCAAACCAAACCAAGCCAAACCAAACCAACTGATAAGGGAGTCCAAAGTTCCCGGGACGTGCCTGTTCTTCGGGGTCCCCAGAGACCCGCCCTACGAGGGTGGGGCTCCCTGCTGTTCCATGGGGCACCAGACACCTTCCGCACAACTCATACGTTTCTGTCACTTGGCGACCTTTGACAGGATCTTTGGGCAGCTGACGGCACGGCGTGGGGTCCTGCAGGAGCGCGCCCCGCTTCAGAGCCAGAGGGAGCCCTGAGTTTTAGGCCGGGTGGTCCTAAAACTCAACGGACAGGAAAGGAAACGTTGGCGTGGAGAGAGGGTCCAGCAGGCAGGATACTCGCTGTGCACACGACCCACCGGCACGGACCCCCGGTATCCCCCGTGGTGTCCCGAACACCGATCTGAATGCAGAACCCGGAGTAAGTCCTGAGCACCGCCAGGTGTGGCCCCCTCCCAAATTTCACGAAAATATCTCTTATGGGCCAACTTCCACGAGAAGCCCAGAGCCCTTCGGCACCCCAGGCGGGAGGGGGGTCCTTCAGCTGCGGCTGTAGTAGGCTGCAGACCCGCTTCTCTCGGGTAAGGCTGTCTACACCGCAGACACAGAACTGGCAAACGGAGTTCATGCAATTTCCCGGCAGCAGCAGAATCGGAACCCGGGACCCCCAGGCCTGAGACTCCAATCTAAAGCAGCCAGATTCCACCCTCCCCCCACCCAAGTCCACACACTAGAGGCAGGAGCAGAGAAAACTCCAGAAGCGAAAATGTTCATTAACACCCAGGGCCCAAAAGGGAAGGAGCCGGTGACTTACGGGGCCCGGGTGAAGATGTCGGCACCGCACTATTTCCGGGGTGTGAATGAATCACACGGCTTATTTTAAGGGGCCCGGAATATCACCCGCCAGCTCGTGGGACTATATTTACTCCTCAGGGACGGGGGGAAAGTGCCACTGGAATCGTTTCTTCCTGCCCGTCACTGCAGCAGGGGACGAAGGGCCGGCAGTGACTTTCTCTTCTCTCCGACATCAGGATACGACCCTCGGGGTCCCGTACAGGCAGCAGCGGGCATGGGGCTGGCATGTGTCTGTGCCACCCCCCAGGGTCAGGGACCAACGCCGACATGCCACAGCCCTCCTGATGACAAGGGACCCGTGGGCATGAGTGGGGCAGTCAGGCCGTCCCCACGGGCAAGCCTGACAGAAGGCACTGGACGGACACTTCCTTCCGGCCCCTGCAGAGTGACGGACCTCTAACGCGGCCCCTTCTGGGACAATGCACTTCCGAATTCACACCTTTCGCGTGATTCTTAGTTTCGGGGCCCCACTCAGCCGTGCTCAGCGGTCACTCGTGGTGGGGGTCAGTCTTTCTGTGTACAAAGCCGGCATTCAGCTTCTTGCGTGCTCTCTTAAACTGATTTCTTAGGAAAACACTTATTTTTAAAGCCCCTATCAACTGAAACAGCACCCCAGGAGGCACAGGTGGAGAGAACTTTCTAGAATCTGCCAACCTCCTTGAGTGACTCTCAGGCTCTGGACATTAAGAACAGACCAATTCTGGGGCTGGAGCGGTAGCGCGGCGGGGAGGGCGTTTGCCTTGCACGCGGCGGACCCGGGTTTGATTCCCAGCATCCCACAGGGTCCCCTGAGCGCCGCCAGGAATGATTTCTGAATGCAGAGCCAGGAGTGACCCAAAAAGCAACAACAACAAAAAGAATCAGCATAGGGCTCCTGTGGATGCCCTCCACCCCTCCCTCCCACCCCCCCCCCAAAAAAAAAGAACAGACCAATTCTGGGCCAAGCGGCACTGGCCTGACACATGGCTGGCCCTGGCTCCATCCCGGACCGCATATGATGTCCTGAGCACAGAGCCAGGAGCAAGCCCCAAGCACCGACAGGTACCTCCGACACACACACACACACACACACACACACACACACACACATACACACACACTCACAGCAACAATGACAACAAGAGAAACACACCCTCTGCCTACCTCAGTGACCCGGAGAACACTCAGCTCTGATTCCTGGGAAGGAAGAGGCGGCCACGAGCCGTGGTCCCCAACATCCAACCAACCACAGGAAGCCTGACCCAAGGGCACAGTCGTGTGTCAAAGAAAAAAGCATCTTTCAAAAGCAAGCAGGGAGGGGTGGAGTGAAACTAGAGGAGGGAGGGCGCTCGCCTCGCATGTGGCCGACCCAGGTTCTATACCCGGCGTCCACCATGGTCCAGGAGGTAGGGCACCTGCCTGGCATGTGGGTGGCCCCAGTTCAATCCCTGGTTCTGCAGATGGTCACCGGAGCATGGCCAGGCATCACTCTTGGGCACAGGAAAAGCCCCTGAGAACACTGGGTGTGGCCTCCAAGCCCATAACCAGTTAAATGAGAGGAAAAAGGGAGCAGAGGGCTAGAATGGGCAGGTCAGGCCCTCAGCTTGCAGGTGGCCAGGCTGGGATCAATCTCGGCATCCCACAGGGCCCCCCGCAACCCCTCTAGGAGGGTCCCTCAGTGCAGAGCAAGACTGAAAACCTCAGTGCTGTTGGCTGTGACCATCAAAACCCACACAAAAATAAAGAAAAGAGTAACGCTCAGAAGCTTTCATTTATTTTTTAATTTTTTTTGGGGGGGGCACACCAGGCAGTGCTCGGGGCATTACTACTGCCTCAGTGCTCAGGGATCGCTCCAGGCAGTGCTCAGAGGACCATCCTCGGCAACTTGAAAGTTTCGCCTTGTTTTTCTTTCATAAGAACAAACAGAAGTCAGGTGGGCCTTGGGCTGACCCCAGTCCTAAGCCCTTCTCCAGTTAGAGGCGCCCAGACGTTAGCAGAAGGCAAGGCTTCGAGCGAAGCCTTTTACAAAGTTAATGTTTATTAGTCGGTGACAGCTCAGGAAAACTCAGACAGGATTTAATGTACCCGTGGTGAGATACAACGGTTTTCCCAAATTTTCTTTTACGGACGTATTTTTCGATCATCCCATTAGCCGCGTAGTGTCGTCGAGCAATGTCTAGTGGATGATTGTGGGCTGCTACGGGGCGGGCTCGAGGGGTGGCTGGGAAATGGGGACGCGGGTGAAGGGACGGTGACACGAAGATGGGGTTGGGCGGCACACGGGAAACCGTCAGAACAAGTTTGTAAACTCCGGTGTGTAAGTAAAGTGGGGAGAAGAAAGTGCGAGGGAGAGAGAGGAGGAGAGAGAGAGGGGGTGAGAGAGAGGGAGAGAGGAAGAAGAGGGGGAGAGAGAGGGAGGGAGAGAGAGGGAGAAGGAGAGAGAGGGAAATAGGGAGAGAACAGAGAAGAAGAGAGAGAGGGAGAAGTGGGGAAAGAGAGAGGGAGAGAGTAGAAGAGAGAGAGGGAGAAGGAGAGAGAGGGGAGAGAGAGAAAGAGGGAGAGAGAGGAAGAGAGAGAGGGAGAGAGGAAGAGGGAGGGAAAGAGAGAGAGAAGAATAGAGAGGAAGAGAGAGAGGAAGAGAGAGTGGGAGAAGGAGAAACAGGGAAAGGCAGAGAGAGAGAGGGAAAGAGAGGGAGGGAGAGAGAGGGAGAAGGAGAGGGAGGAAGAGAAAAAGGGAGAGAAGAACAGAGAAGAAGAGAGAGAGGGAGAAAGTGGGGAAAGAGAGAGGGAGAGAGTAGACGAGAAAGAGGGAGAAGGAGAGAGAAAGGAGAGGAAGAGAGGAGGAGAGAATAAAGAGGGAGAGAGGGGGAGAGAGAGGGAGGAGAGGGAGAGAAGAACAGAGAGGAAGAGAGAGGGGGTGAGAGAGAGGGAGAGAGGAAGGAGAGAGAGAGGGAGAGAGAGAGGGAGAGAGAGAGGGAGAGAGAGGAAGAGAGAGAGAGGAAGAAGGAGAGAGAGAGGGAGAGAGGGAGAGAGAGGAAGAGAGAGAGGGGGTGAGAGAGAGGAGAAGGAGGAAGAAGGAGAGAGAGAGGGAGAGAGAGAGAGGGAGAAGGAGAGGGAGGAAGAGAAAAACGGAGAGAAGAACAGAGAAGAAGAGAGAAAGGGAGAAAGTGGGGAAAGAGAGAGGGAGAGAGTAGACGAGGAAGAGGGAGAGGGAGAGAGAAGGGAAAGGAAGAGAGGAGGAGAGAATAAAGAGGGAGAGAGAGGGAGAGGAAGAGAGAGAGAAGAATAGAGAGGAAGAGAGAGAGGAAGAGAGAGTGGGAGAAGGAGAGACAGGGAGAGGCAGAGAGAGAGAGAGACAGAGAGAGAGAGAGAGAGAGAGAGAGAGAGAGAGAGAGAGAGAGAGAGAGAGAAGGCAAAGTCGCTCCCAGGGCAGGGCCCGCGCTTGGAGTTCAACGAAGCTGCCAAGTATTCCAAAACACAAATTAGGCAAATTGGAAACGGGAGTGCGGCAGCCCTAAATGAGGGAGAATTAAAGTAATGACCTACTTAATTCCCCAGGGGCTCAATCACTTAAAGAGACGTCTGTGGACACGGGGAGTGGCACGACGGGTCCCTCTCGTCCTTTCGTCCCCAGGGGCAACGCAAACAGAGCTGGACAATGCTGGTTCTCGAGGGAGCAGCAGCGCGCGGCCCCTCTGAGGGGCCACACCACCCAGGGGGCCCCTCTGGGGGACTGCGAGGTGAGGAGCACTCAGGGAGGAGCGTGGCCCTCGGATTCAGCCACCTGCACCCCCGGAACTTGAAATGACCTTGTGCGGTAGATGTGGGCTGGACCCGGTACCAGGCACTCCCGGATGTCGAGGACGGGTGACAATGTCCTGAGCCATTTGCGACTCTCCGAAGACACAAGATGGCAAAGGTGCTCCCAGCGCTGCAGCTTGAAGACCAATTTCTAAGGCGCTCTGAGGATGGGCTGGGCAGGAAGGTGGCCCACGCTCTTCTCTCTCCTGCCCACGCGGTCCCAGAGAGGGTCCCCAGAGAGGGTCCCCAGAGAGGGTCCCATTAGGACCACAGCACGAGCAGCACAGCCGCGCAGGCCGGTGTGGACGAGGGGCGTGCGGGACTCGGTTTACTGTGGGCCACTCACTGCAAGGTGTGGGTCAGTACGCCGGGTGCAGGTATGTCCAGCCCCAGGAAAGGCTGGGCAGGGGAAGCCCCGGGTAGGACCTCACGTGGGCACGGGGCAGCAGGCGGCAGGGCAGAGATGCCCGGGCTATTCAGGTGCCCGGCAGTCTCCAGTTGCCCCCACTTGAATCACCCCAGTGGGCCAGGCTCAGCCTAGCCAGGGTGGTCCCTGTGCCCAAGACCCCCGGGAGTCCCTGCCGGTCCCCAAACACCTTCACATGACGCCGTAAGCCGGACCCCAGCAAAGTGCATCGGCGGAGCCAACAATGAAACTAGAAGCCTAATTCTGGCCACAGGTAGCATCCCGGGCCCGAGCTGAAGCTGGTTTCACGATGGGGGACAGAGGAGAGTCCTGACGGTCCCCTCATCCGGGGCCGGGCCTCCCAGAGAGCAGATTTGCCCGTGAGAATTCCAAGACCCCACAGAGCCCGGCTTGCAGCACTGCCCCCTACCGCTGTGCTTCCCATTGGGGTTGGGGTGCAGGGGAGCTGCAGTGACCATGCACACAGTGGGGACGCGTTCTCTGCACACAGTGGGGACGCTGGATTCTTTGAAAGAAATCAGATCTGGAGCAGCGGCTGGTGGGGGAGCCTCTGGCCTATGGGATAAAGGAGAGGGAAGGAGGGAGTCTGGGGGCGGGGTCCGATCCCGTGGGGTTGAGCAGAGAAAACAGGACGCCACAATGCATCTTTGTCCCTCCCAGTGACGCATCTCCACCGGCCCCACGATACTCTGATTTTCCACCTCAAATTCCATTCCAGACCTGAGCGCCTGGGCAGGGGCCAGGCAGAGCCTCTGGGTGGCCTGACCAGGGCCTCCGCCAAGGGACAGAGACGTTCTTGAAGCCACACTCGGCTGTGCAGAGCCGAGGGCAGGCCTGGTGTGAGCCCACAGACAAGGGCTTCCTCACGCTGACACCAAAGGACGGAGCTCAGATGTCACTAGACTTAGTAAGACCAGGAAGGGGCTGAAGCAACGGAGTCCGAGGCCACCGGCCTCTCGCGAGACTCTGGGGGGTGGGTTCTCCACCCTCCAGCCACGCTGCCCCCTTGGTGGGGGCCACCTGTGGTTCCGCCCACCCTGCTGGGGCCAGCAAGGTCCAGCTCCAGCCTGCCCACAGAGGGCACTTCCGTCACTGCCGGCACCGGCTCGGGACTCCCTGGCAGCCTTGTTCTCACTGATGTCTTTAAGGGACAGAGGCGAGTTTTTATTTTACGGATCCGCAATAAAGGCAGATTGGCAGAAAGATCCCTGGGCCCTGGGAGAACTGCGGAGTCCACACAGGACAGGGCAGCCCGGGGTGGGTGTGGGGGGTTACCGGGCACTGACCCAGGGGCCGATCCTTCCCCCAGGCGGACATGCCCCAACATCAGGCAGAAGAAAGGGCCTGGGTTTTCCCGAAAGGGGTCCTCACCTGCCGTCTCTTTCCTGCCCGGGACCCTGGCACTGGACAGTCAGGGAAGGAAGAAACTGGAGGTCAGTCGGCCCGGCAGGACACAGCTGAGAAGGGCCCAAGCCAGACGTGCACAGAGAGAGCCAAGGATGGGAGCCCCGAGTTCAGTCCCCAGCACGACGGGCGGGGTCCCACCAGCATCGCCAGGTGTGGACCCCAAACAAGCACTAAAAGAAAGAAGGGGTCAGAGTGCGGCTCTAGCCCCCAGGGTGCGCGGCGCCAGGGCCGGGTCCCTAGCAGCGCACAGAGGGGCCGATAGTCTGGGGCCAGGCTGCCCTGCCAAGGAGGGGCGCCGTGGGGGCAAGTGTGTCTCCCAGGAAGAGGGGAGAGGCCTGAGGACACCGTGCCGGGCTCAGGGCGCAGTGGCTGTCCGCAGCGTGCCGGGGAGCAGCTGTCCCGGGATGCCTTCCCGAGCTGCTGCCGCCGGCCAGGACACCCGCGCGGGCACAGCCGCGGCTCTGGGTCAAGGTGCGCGTCAAGACGCAGCCCCCGCGCCGGTCCCCTCTGCGGATGCCCTCTGGGGCCTGGGGCCACGGCCGGCCCAGGCGGCTCTGGGCGCCCGGACGGAAGCCCCCCGCCCCCACCCCCAATGTCAGCGAGGACGCGTGTGAGCAGCAGCGGCGCGGAGTCCCGGGCCGGGCCTCCCGGGGGGGCCGGGGCTGGGCAGAGCCGCCCAGTCTGGGGGCGCGGGGCCTCCGGGGGAGCTGGACTCTGCCCAGAAGCCCAGCGCGGGGGAGGGGGCGGGCGGCTCCGGGCTCCGGAGCGGCGGCCTCGCCGTGCTGGAGCGTTCCAAAGGTCGGCGGGCGGCACACCTGGCGGGCGCGCCCCCCTGCGCGCCCCCCTCCCGCCGCCCACCTGCCGGGCCGGCCGGTCCTCTCCAGCCGGACACGCCCCTGCGCCCGCCGGCCCCCGGGGACCCCGCAGGTGAGGCGCGGCCGCGAACGGCGTCGCGGGCGCCCCCCGGGGCGGCGGGGACCCCCGTGCCCCGCCGGGACCCGCGCGGCCCCCGGCGCCCGGCGAGGCTCAACAAGTTCCCGGGGCGCGCGGCGCCGCCT
Source organism: Sorex fumeus (assembly GCF_029834395.1). Taxonomy (NCBI): domain Eukaryota; kingdom Metazoa; phylum Chordata; class Mammalia; order Eulipotyphla; family Soricidae; genus Sorex; species Sorex fumeus. Next base: position 1,826,579 of record NW_026606199.1, on the reverse strand, counting down.
GCAGCCCAGAAGCCCGAGGACGCGCGCGCTGCGGCGGGCGCCGGGGCCGCCTCCTCCTCCGGGGCCGCCGGCCCCCCGCGCCCCGCGCCCCCGCGCCCGCGCCCCCGCGCTCCGTGCCAGGCGGGCGCACCGCGGCGGGCGCGCGGCCCGGGCACCCTCCGCTCCGGCCGCGGGGCCGGGACCCGCCCGCGCCGCCCGCGCCGCCGCCCGCGCCGCCCCCGCGCCCGCGCCCGCGCCGGGGCCGGCGGCACAGGCGGAGCCCGCGGAGCGGCGGCGGCGCCGGCCCGGGAGGCGCTGCCCGGCCGAGCCGGCGGCTGCCCGCGGCGGCCGGACATGCCCGCGCCCGGCGCGCCGACCCGCACCTCGCAGTGAGCGGCCCACGGTAAGCCGAGCCCCGCGCGCCCCTCGCCCACCGGCCGCGCCCCTGCGCCGCGCGCCCCCCAACTACGGGAACTGGCGCGCGGGGCCGGGCAACTTCGGGGGGCGGACGTCGGGGCCGGCCGGGGCCTGGGCGCCCGCCCCGGCCGCCCGTGCCCACGTGAAGCGCCCGTGTCCGCGCGCGGGGGTCGCGGGGCGCGGGCAGGGGGCCGGCCCGCGCCGCAGCCCGGCCCGGCCCGGCCCGGCCCGGCCGGACGCACGCCCCGACCCAAAGTCAAAGGCGGGCGGGTCTGCGTCCTGCGGCTCCGCGGGGGGCTGCCCGGCCCCCCGCCCGCCGCGGGAGGCGACCGCGGCGGTCCGATGCCCCCCAGATCGGGCACCCGGCGACGGCGCGAGCGGCCAGGGGTGCCGGCGAGGGGGAGGCGAGGCGCCGCCGCCGGGGCAGGGAGCCGGGGAGGGTGCCCCGGCCAAGGCGCACCCGAGCCGCCAGACCCGGGGCCGGGCGCCCTTTGGGCCCTGGAGGCCGAACCGGCTGCGCGGAGCCTTTTCCTTGTGACCTTGCCTGCCTAGGCGCTGGGATCCCGCAGGAGCATCCCCAAGTGACCGGGAGGAGTGGCGGGAACTTTGGGCTCCGGGCTTGGCCCGGAACCCGGGATCCTGCCCAGGGCGGCAGCGCAGCTCAGAACTGGCCCCGAGCACAGAGCAGGGTGCGGGCTTCTCCCGCACAAGGACTTTCCGGGGGGCCCTTCCCACTGGCCAGCGGGGGGCTGTCAAGGTTAAAGAAAGAGGGACTGGACTGGAAAAGGGTCCCCCCACCCACCCACCCAATACCTGCTCCCGCCCCGGCCACTCCTAAGGAGGGGAACGGGGAGGAGAATGATGGAATCTTATTTAGTTTTTGCCACCCATGGGGCAGTAAGTAACCCTCTCGGTCCGCAGAGGCAGAACGAACGCGCTGAGGGTGATTAATCACACTGGGCTATATGTGAATGTCCTATCCTGTTGAATGTTACTATGCAAAGAAAAGTTTTATTTATCTTTGCTTTTTTTTTCCCCTTTTTTTGGAGGGGGGTGTGGAGAATGATTGGCAAACACGCAGAAGCAACACACGGGAAGATGGGAGCCGGGCTCCTGCATGTCTTGCCAGGTCTTCATCCTTGATGCTCCCTGTTTACGGCTTACATTAGATGGCACTGCTCCTCAGGATGGTTTTATTAGAGGCACATGGAGGGGTGGGGGTGGGGGGGGCGTCTCGCCGAGCTCGCGCTAATTGCATGATTTTGCAGAAATTCTTTTTAGCTACCGAGAGTTTCTGCTTCTCTTCACTTGAGGAAATTCATTTCCCTTTCAAGAGGGACCCACCCGGTTTAATGTTGCAAGCGCAGTGGCAGACGTGTGCTCGGGCTGCCCTTGGCGAGGCGAGCACGCCCTCTCCCTCAGCCCACAGCCCGGCCTTCCTGTGCCGTTGTGGGGTTGGACACTTTGAGCCTCTCTCTCCTTAAACCGGGCCCGTGGTACTACTGAGAAACGCAACTACCGGCTAAGAAATGGGCTTACGAAGACAAAAGCTGGTCGGGCTCGCCTTGTGTGCCAAGTGCTTCCCCAAAGCCGTCAGGGGGGCCAGGCGCACGTTTGGGGGCCGAGGCGGGGGCGGGGGGGCTCTGTGTCCTGCCGAGATTGTCTCCCCCGTGGCAGGAGAGGGAGATTTTTGTCTTTTGTTTGAGCCACCGTAGGGAAAGCATTTCAGCCCCTAAGTAAATAAGTCGGAGACTTGTGCGTGAAAGGCACCGCATCGCAGGAAGACTCCCACACATGGAAATTAGCATCAGAAAATGAAAATGGGTTTCGTAAGTAGCAGCTGATGGCAGCCGAGCAGCTGGGCAGATGTGTTCACTTAGCGAGATATTTGTCTGCTCTTGTCGGCTCTAACCCGTGGCTGTCTCCTGGAGAGAGACAGCAACTCCGGAGCCGGCTGCCGGTCGGGGCAGTGGCGCCCGGTTGCCGGGACGGGCTGCTTGCAGCCTTTTGCACTGCAAAGCAGCAGCGGCTCGGGCAGGCAGTGACAGGGTCACCCTGGCTCTGTCACTCTTGATCAAGCCCGGGACCGGACCGCCGGGCACCTGAGCCGCGTGCATGTCCAGCTCCGCTGTGTAGCCAGTGGGGGGCAGACACACAATGCAGGTCCGAAGGGAGCCATGGAGTGGGGTGGGGATGGGGGTGGGGGTGGGGGGGTGGGGTCGGCGGGAAGCCCCGCGTGGCGCTGGCTGGCACGGGAAGGCGGCGCCCCCTCCCGCCGTGCCCTCCGTGGCAGAGGCCTCGGCAACCCGGCCCGAAGTGGCTGTCATAATTGATGAAGCCGGTTCTCTTTAGTCTCCTCACATATTTGATTTTAATATTTCATCACGCTATGGAGTGACTTCAATATTTTAGAGCGGAATTTAAGATGATTGATATTACATGACAACACGATTATTGCCCCTCCACCCGCGCATAAACATTTGCTGAAGCCCTTCCTCAGAGCTGGCCTGTAACACGCAGCGGTGGCACCGTCTGTTCTGTAGAGGTTTTGCTCGGGCACTAAGGACAGGGCAGAGACCGTCACGGGGAGACCCGCTGACGGCTGCCGCTGGCGTGGGGGGCGCAGGGTAGAACCTCCGGACCACGTGTGATCAAGCATCCTCTGCCTCCCACCCCGGAGGGGCTCCGGTGTCTCCAGGCAACCGAGCAGCTTCCTCCCCAGACGGAGAGAAAAATAACCTCCCAGACCTCTCGGCCCCACAATGGATTCCTCCTGGCAGCCCGTTCGGCCTGCCCTCTCCTCCGCCATCGGCGCATTCAGCCCAAGTTGGCGCTCTGGGATTTCAGTCACATTCATCTCACAGTGAATAATACCCGGGATGCCGAGGTACAGAAAGGTATTTGCCGAGTGATGGGCCGTGATACAGATGAAGACCAGATACTCTAATGGGGCGAGGGAGGGGGCAGGCGGGGGGGGGGGGGTCTTCCTGCAAGTTTCTCCTCTCTGCTCTCGCTGACAGTGAAAGAAAACCAGGCTGGAGGCAGGAGAGCAGAGGAGACAAGAGGAAACCCACTCCCCAACAGTAACCCGTCTAGATAATTGCCCTCTAGGGGACCCCGGGAGCACGGCCTCCAAAGACATTCCTTGGGAAGGCTGCCTAGGGAGAGTACTGGGCCGGTCCCTCAAAGGATGATGTGTCCCCCGCCACGCTCGCTGGCTGTCTGCGGTCAGAACAAGACCATAGAGCTGATGCTCACACCCTTCCCATTCCACGGTCCCCTCCGGACAAGAGGGTGAAGGGAGTCCCGGCCCTCCCCCATCTTCCCAGCAGGACACGATGCTGGTCAGAGCTTTTAGATTGCAGTTCCTATGGAAAATTCCAATTCAATCCCTGATAATCTAGCCCTGGGCATCAAATGAAATGCGGCGGCTAGAGCCGATGACAGACATGAACGGAGAACAGTCGCAAATACTCTAAGTGGCCTTGCAAAAAAAAAAAAAAAAGTACTCTCCCAGCTTAATATTCCAGGAATAGCGGGGAGAAAGAGATGGAGGAGGGACCGGAGGCTACAGAGGAACAGCTGGCTCACTGCAAACTTCCCCAAACTGACCGCACTTCTAGGTCACCCCAGCGGCATCGGGGGCTCCTGCCCACGGCGGCTGCTTCCCGGGACGTCCCCCGCTTGTAGTCAAATGCGTGCTTTTTTCTCTCTCCCATTAACAGGTCGAGGTCAGACTGGGGCAGGTCCTGTTTTCTGCATCTTGTTTTGTGAAACCGGCTCACTTTCCTGCAGGGCGAGTTCTGCATCCTTAGAAATGCAGTGGCACGGGGCCGTAAACCCGGGCTTGGAACATGGGTAGACACAGGGGAGGGCGCCGCGCAGGGAGTGGGTCTGGGCCAGAGTGTGCTGCGGGCTGGGGGCAGTGGGCTGGGAGTGGCCCCCGGATGTCCCCAGAGCCCTCCACGGAACTCCCACCCAGGGGGACAGGCGGGGGGCTGGTGCTTTGGAGGGTCCCAAGAGAAAGGGGAAGGGGGCCTTTGCTGAGATAAAGCCAGGATGAGACTCGGGGGCCCGGCGCAATCTCCCAGTCGGCTGTTCCAGGCAGCAGACCCCTGTGGAGAAGCTCAGGGGTACAGGCAAGAACAAGGTGACGGAGGTGAAGTCAGCGTAGGGACGGGAGAGTCACTGTTTCTGGTAAAAACAAATGCACAATGGTCCGAAGGGAAACAGGCACTTGCCAAGGCTGAGTGCAGGAGCTAAACACCACGAGGAGGAGGAGGAGGAGGAGGAGGAGGAGGAGGAGCAGGAGGAGGAGGAAGAGGAGAAGGAGGAGGAGGAGGAGGAGGAGGAGGAGGAAGAGGAGAAGAAGGAGGAGGAGGAGGAGGAGGAGGAGGAGGAGGAGCAGGAGGAGAAGGAGGAGGAGGAGGAGGAGGAGGAGGAAGAGGAGAAGAAGGAGGAGGAGGAGGAGGAGGAGGAGGAGGAGGAGGAGGAGGATGAAGGAGGAGACTGGCCAGGGAGAACGCCCCAGACCGGGGGATACATCAGGGGCCTGGCTGGGTCCCTTGTGACCCAGGGAAAGGGTGTGAGGTGTGACATGTGAGGCAGAGAGGGAGCGAGTGTCTGGGGAGGGAGATACAGTCCCCAGGAAAACTGGGAGTTTTCAGCTGAAAGCATTTAGAAAAAAAAAAAAAAAAAACCCTGCTCAGCCTCTGTTAGTTCTAAGAACTTCCAGAAAAGCTTCAGGGTTTGGGGGCCGGGGAGATAATGCAGCGGGTAGGGTACTTGCCTTCTACGGCTGACCTGGGTTCAGGCCTGGGTATGAATCCAGGATCCCCAAGCCCTGCCAGGAGTCATCCCTGAGCACAGTCAGAAGAAGCCCTGAGCACCTCTGGGTGTAAGCCCCCCTCCAAAAATAATACTTTCAGAATGAAGAAAAATGGCCCCAAAGCTTCACAACACACAGGAATCCTTCTAAGTAAATTCAACATCGGGTGCTGTGTAAATAGTTGATGAGGTCATTAGCAGGAAGCCTTGTCAGGGCCTTTACTGGGAACTCAGGGAGTCTAGACAGAGTTCAGTTATGGGACCCGAGAAGGTGGGAAAGCCAGCACGGGCTCTGGAGTCACTCCCTGCCTCAGCGCAGTCTCTGGCGGGGAAGAGGAGCCTTGGGTTCGAGGGCTTCTACCGCCTGACTCAACCCGAGTACCAGTACAAATCTACAAAGGTCGAAGAGAATCTGTCTTTGTTTTGGGTACCACCTGGCAGTGCTCAGGACTTGCTCCTGGCTCTGTGCTCCGGGTCACACCTGCACGGCTGCGGTCTCCAGCCCACACAGTGATTTCTTCCAAGAAGGAACATGGGGCTGAAGCCATGGGACAGCAGAGAGGCATTTGCCCTGCGTGCGGCTGAGCCGGTTCCGTCCCCAGCACCCACACGGCCCCCGGAGCCAGCCAGGACCCTGAGCGCGGAGCCAGGAGGAAGCTCTGAGCACCGCCCAAACGACACAAAACAAAAGGAATGTGTGAGTGCAGTGAGCTATCGCAGCAGAAACGAGCCCTCTGCTCTGCTTCAGTGAGACAAGAATGTCACAGCCCGAATGTGGACATCGGGGGTGGAAAGGGACTCTCCGTCCCCAAACTCCTAGAATGTCCAGCACCCCACAAGGAGAGCAGACCGAACGCGTCACAACGGGCCAGGTCCTTAGCTGTCACGGCACCCAACATGGGAATGGCCTCCCAGTGCCATTCAAGCCCACGGCACCAACCTCACCGGGCGTGCCTGTCCCACCCATTAGTACCGGAACGACACCGACGTGGTGGCATGAAAAGATGTTTGTTGTTGTGTGTCTGTTTGGTTGTTTGGTGGGTGCACCACCCCCCCCCCCCCCCCCGCGAGGTCTGGCTTCTGCTCGCTCACCCTGTGCTTGGGCTGTGGGTGGGCGGTGGGGGTGGGTTTAGGGAGCTCAGAAGCATGGCAGAGACTCGGCCCCGGGCAGCGCTTGTGTTCCACAGGGCGTTGGAACGGAAGGCATGCTGAAAGAGATAAGCCTATCACCTGCAAACCGGGTCGCGGGTCTGCTCCGGCCGGTCACTCTCCCGCCGTGTACCGGGGGCCGTTAGTTTGCTCCGAGGCTGTGAGCTCGGCCGCCGCACAGGCCGTCTGCATCCTTGTTTGGCTTGTTTTATTCGTGCCGTATATAGATTTGTCTCCATATATAATATTAATTCCCCTCTAAGCATTTCTCTACTTTATTTATTATATCTATCAGATTTGCTAGTGTGGAAAAGAGAAGGGGAAAAAAAAAAAAAGGAAGGCCGCGGAGGGTTCGGCTGAATGATGGAATTTATAATCTGGTTGGAGCCTCGCGTGTGTGGAAGGCCTCTGCGCCCTAGGACCCGCGCCCGTCCTTCCGGCGGGCACCGGCTGGGCAGGGTGCGGAGGCTGGCCCCAGGCTCTGGCCCTCCCGCCCTTCCTGGGGGCTCGTTTCACTAGTGCAGGGATGCTGGACCCCAGCACGGCACATGGCCGTGACACGGAGCCCCTCTCTCCCAGAGCCCGGGATGGGCCTCGCCATTCAGGCGGGTGTTGGAGGTGGGACCACCCTGTGAAGTCCAGCCCGGCCGCCCCCTAGAGCCCCGAGCAGCAGTCCAGGTGTCCCGTCACCAGTGGTGGCCATCAGGAGGATCAAGTACTGAGGTGGCTCCAACAGGGACTTCTGGGGCCCCTGGCACCGATAGGGCAGGGACAGCAGGTCCAGATCCAGGCGTCACTGTCCAGTCATTCCCTGCGGGCCCTTCTGGGACCCACGCAGGGCCCAGTCCCATAGTCGGTGTGAAGGACAGCGCCACCACCAGGCATCGACTCAGAGCAGCACCTTCCATCTGGGGACTGTGGAATCCACAGTGATGGCTTGAGGCAAGGGGGACCCGGGAGCATCTGTCTCTCAGGGGGTGGGGGGCTGTCACTCGCTCAGGATTCCAGGAAGGGTCAGGGCGCCGGCGAGTCACCTCTCAAGGACCACCAGGCACTTCACAGCAGGCCCAAGGGATGCATGCTACACTAATAAGTGCCCCAGGCCACCCTCGCAGCGATCACCAGGTCCTACGTGTGCAATACAGAGGCCGACCATCTGCTGGAAAGGCCCAGTGGGGAGCCAGGAGGGGACAAGCCCAGCTGAAGAGTTGGCACGGCCCTGACCGCCCTAGGCAGGGAGGATTCTAGAAGCTTTAGCACTGCTAATACAGGCGGCGGGAAACCTGAGGTGTGAGTTGGCCTCCTCCTGCCCAGGGCCGACTGGCTGGCATCTGCCTTTGAACCACACTCAGAGGACTCGTGCTCTGAACATGACCAGGCCAGGGCACCAGCTGCCCCCTCGCAGGGATACGAACCCAGCCCCGTGGCAGGGCCTCTGAGGGCCCACAAGACCTTCTGGGCACTTGCCGTGGGCCCAGGTGATGGTCCCTGACGCCTGCCGGGTCCTGCACTCCCTGGGGGATGGGGGAGCCACGCGTCCTGCTCCTTGGGGACTGTCATCCACACGCTGCGGTTCAGTCAGCACATCTGTGGCATCAGGTGGCGCTGAGTTAGGGACAGAGCCGCTAGAGAAGAGGACGGGGCAGGCGAGGGAATGCAGACAGGCCCGGACCCCGGATGCACCGACTCAGCCCAGGAGTCCTGGCTGCCCCGCCCTGGGGAGGGCACCCGGGAGGCTGTGTGGCCCCTCGGCGCCATGGCCCGGGTCCTCCCCACAGGGCTCCAAGGGGGGTCTTGAGAAGCACCTGTCGAGTGAGCCTTTGCCAGTGCTGTGCTGCCTCCAGAGCTCAGACGACTCCCGGGAGCGGCTCCCTCGCGCTCAGGGAAGGCCCACGCTGGCCTGAGGCTCTGCTGCCCACCTGGGCTGGTGAGGACGCCCCTCGCGCTGCTCCCCAGGGCGGTGTTGCCTTCTCTCACGAACCCTGGCCGGGAGCCCACTGCTTCCATCCCCCCCACTCTCTGCCTCCGAGAAGAAGAGCTTGCCTGCTCCGGGGGGCCTCGGGGTTGAGAGATGAGGAAAAGCAGGAGACCCCGTGGATACGTGCCTTACGATGGCACCTCAGGGAACAGGGAACACTTGAGTTTCATGATGGAGGGACCCTCAGAGAACAGGAAACACCGGGTGTCACCATGATGGGGGGACCCTCAGAGGATAGGAAACGCCGAGTGCTACCATGACAGAGGGACCCTCAAAAAAACAGGAAACACCAAGTGCCACCATGACGAAGGGACCTTCAGGGAACAGAAAACACCGAGTGCCACCACGATAAAGGGACCCTCAGAGAACAGGAAACACCGAGTGTCACCATGACGGAGGGACCTTCAGGGAACAGAAAACACCGAGTATCACCATGACGGAGGGACCTTCAGGGAACAGAAAACACCGAGTGCCACCACGATAAAGGGACCCTCAGAGAACAGGAAACACCGAGTGTCACCATGACGGAGGGACCTTCAGGGAACAGAAAACACCGAGTGTCACCATGACGGAGGAACCTTCAGGGAATAGAAAACACCGAGTGCCACCACGATAAAGGGACCCTCAGAGAACAGGAAACACCGAGTGTCACCATGACGGAGGGACCTTCGGGGGAACAGAAAACACTGAGTGCCACCACAATAAAGGGACCCTCACAGAGGAGGAAACACCAGGTGTCACTGTGGATGAGGAAGCCTCAGAGACCAGGAAACACCAAGTGCCGCCATGACTGAGGGCACCACATGAACAGGAAACACCCAGTCCCGCCACCATGGCAGGCACCCCAGGGACCAGGAACACTGAGCGTCAGCCAGATGAGCCCCTCAGGGCAGGAGACACCAAGTGCCACCCTCACAGTGGGGCCTCTGAGAACAGGAAGCTGCTCTCCATCCCAGGGCTCTGCCCTGGGACCGACACTTGCTCCATCCAGGATGGGAACCGGCAGTGGGAGAGCAGGGTGGTGGCTCTGGCCCCGGGCCCTGGGGGGGTGCGGGCACCTCCTCGGGCAGCTGCGAGCAGGCCGGGGTGTGGCTCAGCGTTGGCCTCCCTGGCCCACGGGCTCTGTGCTGGGTGTGAACCCACCCTCTGCACCCATATCTCACTTCCCGCCTTTCCTATCAGCCCAGCGGCACAGTGCTCGGAGCAGTTCCCGAGGACCAGTGCTACTCACTGAGCCTGACTTTAGTCGAACTCACCAGAATACAACCCAGTGATTTACTTCATTCCAAACCGTTGCCCCCAAATACATCGCCCCATTCCAGGGCCAGCCAGCTCTCAGGTGGGTTCTGGAACTTTCTGTGGTGTCCCCTGGAGGTGCAGGGTCCGTCCAGAGCCAGCCCCCTCCCCCGAGGCTGAGTCAGCAGGCTCTCCCTCTCGGAGAGTCAGGGGGCTCCAACTGCCCAAGACTCTGGCTGAAATCCACCAGCTGATCGCTGCGACTGGACTCCAGGCCCGGCAAGAAGCTGGGTCTTGGCAGCCCCGGACTCTGCGGCCCGGGCGGGTCCCGCTCACCCTCGGGGCGGCTCGTCCCAGCGGCTCACACACCCCTGCACAACCAGGGCACGGGCTGCAGGCAGAGCGGCCCCTGCACCCAGCAGGCTTCTCCCCCAGGTCCAGATACAGCCCAGGAGGAGGACAGGGACCGAGGCAGGAATGGGGTGTGTGTGTGGGGGGTGGGGAGAACAGGCCTTGTCTGTCTGGACCCCCTTGAATGCACCTTTGGGTCACGGGGCACGCAGGCTGGGAGTGGCCTGAGCCTCCCACCAGGTTCCTGGCTGAGCAGAGACCAGTGCTCTGGGCGGGGGGCTGGGCGGAGGCACCGGGGAACAGCTGACCACCCCGTGCACTTGTGGGGAGCGGGGGGGGGGGCACGCGGCCACAAAGCGACTCGGGCTCTGGGGTCTCTCTTATGCTGGAGACCCCCAAGGGAAGCCTGCTGCCCCCTGACCCCGCCACACAGACACACAGGCACACACGTACACACACACACACATGCACAAACACACGCGCGCACCGCACACACACACACACGTGCACACACACGTCTCCCTGCACTGACTCTGGGATCCGGAGCACTCAGAGTTGCCCCCAGTCTCTGCAGTGAGGAGGGATGGGACACCCCCTTGGTCTCCGTCCCAGCGATCTATCCTAAGCCGTGTCTACAAGGGGCTTATCCCTCTTGGCGGGGGGGATGGAGGGCAAGGGGATGGGGGGCGTTGCTTGCCATGGAGAGAAACCCCCAGCTCCACTTTCCCCCTTCAGAGCCTGCACCCAGCACAGCCCCAGCGAGCCCCCTCACCAGCGCCCTGGCCCGTGGCTGCCAGGGAGTGTCCCAGCCAAGCCTAAACCTCGTGGCCGGGGGCCGTGGCCGTGGCTTTAGGGCAGAAGCTTCTCCACCCCGTGCTGCTGGTGTGTGATAAGAAACGCTCGTTTCTCTACAGGCTTTGGCTGGCCAAGGACGAGAGAGACCACGCAGGGAAAGGCAGGGCCTCCCCAGGGGGGCTGGCCTGCGGGTGGCACTGGGAGTCCCTCCTGACAGAAATCCCCCCATGCTCCGAGCACGATCCCCAGACTCAGCAGGGAGAAGGCAGGGAACACGGTCTTCTGGAAGTTACCGTCTGGAAACAGCGTGTGTGGAGAGAAAAGCCACGTAGTAAACGCCAAATGGATTCATCATCCTTCACCCAGGAGGCAAAATCCTCCCCAGGGTTGTCCTTGGGTGTGGGAGACCCCAGATGCCCAAGAAAGGGCCGTCACATTCTCTGCATCCCAACGGCTCGACCCTCCTATGGCCCCCAGCTGGGCAGCGGGGACAGGCGGAATCATCCGGACAGTTCAGTGGCTACAATAATCCCAAGGAGCACAGCCTTCGTGCCACTCTGGAACCCTCTTACCCGACACTTTCTGTAATTGCCATGACAGTGGGGCGGGAGGAGGGGAGAGCCGGGAGGAGGCAGGAAATTAGTTCCTTTCATTAATCCCACAGATGATTTCTGGTGAGTTGTGGGACGTGGCTGGACGGACCCTTCGCGGCCAGTGTTTGTTAGGGAAGCTCCCTGCTGCAAATAAAAACCTTTTTTTTTTTACACAGACATAACGTCTTTGCTCTGGTTGCATTTTTGCCAACGTCCTAACATTCTGCTCATTCATTTCCACTCCTTTAGATCTGGACAGGGGACAAGCTGGGGTTAGCATCTGTGTATGAGCGCCGAGGAGGGCCACTTTCTAGTTCTTTCTGAAACAGAATCCCGGCTCTGTCGCCCACAAGAGAGAAAGGCACTCGATGCCCCTTTCAGTAGGAGTCCTCGGGGAGCACAGAGCAGAGACCGGGGCGTGCAAGTCCCCCACTGCATGTCTCCTGTGTGAGCAGGGCCTGACCTCACCTGATCTCTCTGGCCCCGACCCTTCCCCGGGGCCCCCCTCCCCAGGAAGGGGGATTCCTGACTCCAGAGGGGGGCCACAGCCCCTCCCCTGCCGATCCGGGAGGGGGTTGCCCCGCTGAGTCACCCCGTTTCCCTCCTCTCCATCAGTGACCTCTGCGGGACAGGATGACTGTCGGGAAATGTAGCATTTCAGTGTTTTCAAGAAAATTAAACGGGGTGATGAATCTCACCGAGACGCAGTCCGGAATCTACAGCATCAGCTGTGCCCGGGCAAGGGAGGGCTCCCGTCCCAGAGGAATCAATCAGGGTCTACAACGCAGGTCTGCAACTTAACCGTTTCGGAACGCAGAGCTTTTCCGAGTCCCGTCCCAGGGTCCTTGGCCTCAGGCGAGTGGCCCGTTAGAAGGACGGCCACTTTGTGGTCTCGTCCCCCAGACCCAGCACGCCCGCTGCACAGGGAACAAAGTGTTGACCCAGTCCGTCGAATTGGACTCCAGCCAGCCTGGGACACGGCAGTGTCTTAGCCAGCAGCAGCGTCACCAGAATCCAGGGCAGGCACCCTGCGACCCTTTCTAGACCCACAAGAGGGACTCACTTTCCCTACCTGTCCGTGGCTGATGGCGCATGGGGCATGTCCCAGCCGAGACCCTAACGACCAGTCTCAAAAATCCCAGAACTGCACTGGGTTCCACTTGACACAGCCTACAGCAAATCGGACCCCCCTAACACACACACACACACACACACACACACACACACACACACACGTGCACTCTCTCTCCCTCTCCTTCTCTCTCTCACACACAGCCCACGGGACAGTGTTCACCCAGTGGACCACTGTGGGGTCCTGATCAGCCCTCTCCTGACTGCCCATCAGACACAGGCCGGAGTCACCTCTTCTTCCTAATGGTGGCAGGTGGCGGCCCCCGGTCCTGCTGGCGAGCTGCCTGGCATCTTGGTGCATCGTCCACTGAACTGGCTCTCTTGGCCCTCCCTGACCCGGCAGTGACCAGCCTGTGCACACAGTCAGCAGGTCGGTGCCTGCTGGTGCTGCCCTGTGTGCATGGCGGTGCCCCGTGTGGGGGGGCGCGTGCTCACCCCGCCCCCACGGCCACCCTCGATGCAGACACACGCACACAATCAAAATGTGGAATTCATTTTCTCTCTTTATCCCTGGCTTCCTCAGAACAATAAAAGATGACCTTTGGGAGTCTGCCTGGACCCGAATCTCATCATTTCTGGGTTCTTTCCAGCCCGTCCGTGTGTTTGCACTTTCTGAAGGCCGACCCAGGCTTCTAGGGGTGGGCTCGCCTCTGCCTTCTGTTTTTGGGGGGCAAACAGGAGCACCGGGGCACCTTCCCCGGCCCCCAACTTGCCAAGCCCAAGGGGAGACCAATCTTGAAAACGGACAAACCTCAGCCCACGGCGACGGCTGTTTCTGTTCCCTGTCTCCGGGCACAACCTGCCCCCTCCTGCTTCTTCCGTGGACCGTTATTCCGTAAGCGTTTCCCTGTGATGCTGAATCACCTTTATAATGATCATTTAATGGCCCCACCGCGGAGCCCTGAGGCTCTCACTGAGCCACGTAGCTGCTGGCCGGCCCGGCCCTCCCTCCCGACGGCTCTCCTTGGGCTGCCCAAGTGCGCTTCCACGCGGCCCCTCATTCAGAGCAGCAGGTAGAGATGACTCCGTCACTCGTCTAAAAATACAGGCGTCACATCTTTGCAGTGCACACGTGACCGCAACGCGAGGGCAATCAAGACGTTCCTATTCCCGTCAGCTCCTTGACGTCCCGCTGTCCCCGGGGCCAGGCGGCCCCCGCCCTGCCTCTCCCGTTTCCCCTGGAGTCAGCAGAGTCCAATGAATTCTCAGCCACGATTTCCTCATGAAAAATAAACTTTATGAACTTCCGCCACTGGACAGCCAGGAGATGAACTCCCACAACCGGAGTCCCGGTCCTCAGAGGGAACCCCGCCTGCTAAGCCCTCCTGGAAACTGGCCTCTGCAGCCCCATGCTCCGTCCAGTGCCCAGAGTGGCCCCGGCCAGGGCTGCGGGGACACACGTGTTCCGGACCCCTCGCCGGCGTGTTTCTGCGTGAGCTGCACCCAGACACCCGAGGCAAGCGTCAAGGAAACTGCTCTGTGAGCTGGACCTCGGTGCATCGATACACTGGCTTGGGAGGCTCCAGGACCCACTGCCCTGGGCAGATTTCATGGCCACATGTGTGGGCTTGGGGGACTCAGGGGGAACGGGGTGCAGCCGTCACACCATGTCAGGCGAGAAACGGATACACTCTGGCGGCATCGGGGTCTCCCCAGGAGGTGGTTCTCAGGATCAAGGAGAAAACGCGGACGAGTGCAGAGAAGGAGACCGCCCTTGGCATGGTCCAGGGGGCTGGACGCCAGCCGGATGGATGTGCCCACGCGCAGTTACTGGACAGACGCCTGAAGAATGAGCAAGAAACGGCAGAGTTCTCTGCCCCTTGCATGTAGGGCCTGCCCGACACCAGTCCAGGATGAGTCAACCTTTCGGTGACAAACACGTCTGAAGCCCCAACAGGCAGCCAGTGGCGTCCCTGCAGAGACGTGCACCTCGGGCACTGACGTCCAGGAGGTCTCCAGATCTCCCTCCGGCAGAGTTCATGACCTCATCTATAAGCCAAAGGAAGCCAACAGCAAAAACCTCTTGGCGTCTCTCCTACCCGGCCAAGTAGAGCAGCTGAATCACTTTTAAAAATAAAAAACTCAGCGCCGGCAACGAGGAGGGACGTTGCAGAAGGGCTCCGCGTCGTCCCATCATTTTCACTAATAAGGGGATGATTTTTATATACTTAGCAACTCCCTGTAAAACAGGGCAAAGCTTGGGACATTTTTTACATTATTGTGATGATGCCACCGGCAATTAATTCTTCTGATTTGTTTTTATTAGTCTGGTGGTCGGGTCCAAGACTCAGAATATCTTTCCCCACCAGCAGACGGACGTAAGGAAATTATTTCCGTGCGGGTCCTGGCAAATTGTGGTGATGAACAGCGTGGCGGCGCGCACGTATTCAGACACACATTTCTCAGTCGTGGCAGGGAAAAGGCTGAAAAATTACGCGTCCATTGCTTTCTGTAAAAAGGCTCTCTCTTTCACATTTCCACTCCTAGGAAGGTCTTTGGCAGAGCGACGGGTCCAGTTCGCACTGACGTACTGGACAAAGGCGGTTCCAGGATCAATGGGGGCCGGCCGGGGGGAGCACCGCGTTCCCCTCTGACCCCCCCCCCAGCGCACCCCACCCCTACAGCTCTTGGAGCTCCTGGGTGGGGTCCTTGTCTCGCACACGCAGGAAGTATTAATCCCGGCCTCGGCCGGCCTCATGTGGCACATCCCCGGTTTCTGCTTCGTGCCCTGATGTGACGGTTCCGAATGGGAGCTTTGTGAGGGGTGTGACGGGAAGCGGTGGGATTGGGTGGCACCTGGGCGAGGCTATCAGTGCTCGGGGTGCAGCTCCCAGGCCCCCTTTTCCCTCCTGTCTTCCTTCCTCCCGGGGTGAAAGGCCAGACAGGCACTGGGCATCACACTCCAACCACGCAGGCCTCTGTGACCAGGAAGGAGGACACAGCTCCATCCTGTCTGTGTGCAGAGCCGAGGTCCCGGCAGGAGCTGTCCCCGGGCCCGGGCTTGGAAGCCCACCCAGGTCAGGTCTGATTCATGGCTTCAGCGTACCCCCCAGCCCCACTTGTGAGGGGTCCAGGCAGCACGTCCTCTCTGAAGCCCCAGATTCCTCCACGAATCCAGCAGCCGACCCCAGAGCTGTCAGGACCACGGGAGTCAGGGCAGGGGCCTGGGGTGAGGAGCCAACTCCTGACCCCGCACTTCTCTGGTTTCAAAACTCACCTCGCACAAACGTCCACACGCGGGCAGCAGCTGCAGCGCCCACGGGAGCCAAGCGCCGGCCGGCCGGTCTTCCCTAAGGGGGCCGCTGGCCACCTGCATCTTTTTAGCTGCATTTAATAATTCAGCTCAGGATGAATTTGCATGATTAACATAAAGCCTTGTGATTTTATTTTCTTTCAGCGTTTAAATACTGGAACGACCACCATTGTTTTCATTCTCAGAGGTTGTGAGCAAAACATCAAACTTGATTCTCGGATAAATAATTTCTAAAAAAATAATAATAATAAATCCCTACGCATGTCTTTTCGGGAGGCTTGCGCCCAGCCTGTGCCGCAGAGAGGGACGTTAACTCTTCAGCGGCAGAAGGCTGGTGGCTTTGGACACTGGAGCCGACGGGCCCAGGCCGCCTCTGGGCCGGGGGCCGCTGACCAAGGCTGCAGTCCCCTCCAAGGCTTTGTCCTTGTTATTGAGTGTGGACGGGGGGGTGGTCACCCCAGGTGGTGCTCAGGGATCACTCGGAGCCCAGGGGACCCTCGTGCTGCCAGGACGGAACCAGGGTCAGCCACGTGCGAGCACACGTCTGCCGGAGGTGCCGCCCCGGCCACCTTCCCCGGGTGCCAGTGAGGCAGCCGTCCTCTCGGCCACCGGCGCTGGACCAAACAGGTCAAGCTCAGACTGAGGCAAAAGCCCGAACCGGTGTGGGAGCGTCTGTGGGTGACGCGGATCGGCACGGGGCAGCCGTGGCTTCCGGGTGGGGGCGTATGGGGGGGTCACACTGAACCAGCCATCGCTCTGCCCAGCTGCGGCTCCACACGGACACGTCACCCGACCGCGCGGCCACCGGCGTGCCACGAGCACTGCGCGTCCCTGGCTGGGTGCCTGTGTGTGTGTGCCTGTGTGTCTGTGTGTGTCTGTGTGTGTTTGGGTACCTGTTTATGTACATACTTGTGCTTGTATGTGTGTATGTTTGTGTGTCTGTGTGTACATCTGTGTGTGCATGTCTGTGTATTTTGTGCTTTTGTGTATATCTGTTTGCGTCTGTGCCCGCGTATCTGTGCGCATGTTTGTGTTTGTGTGGACATTTACTTTTGTGTTTTATACGTCTGCTTGTGTGCGTCTACGTGCAAGGATCTCTGTATGCATATGTGCCTGTGTCTGTGTGTGCACGTGGCTCTATGTAGAAGTTTGTGCTGGTGTATAGCAGTTTGTGTGTCTGTGTGTGTGCATGTCTGTGTGTGCACGTGGCTCTGTGTGTGAAAGTTTGTGCTGGTGTATAGCTGTTTCTGTGTCTTGTGTGTGCATATGTCTGTGCGTGCAAGTTTGTGCTTGTGTATAGCTGCTTGTGTGTCTGTGTGTGTGCATATCTGTGTGTGCACATGTCTCTGTGTGTAGAAGTTTGTGCTTGTGTATAGCTGCTTGTGTGTCTGTGTGTGTGCATATCTGTGTGTGCACATGTCTCTGTGTGTAGAAGTTTGTGCTTGTGTATAGTTGTTTGTGTGTCTGTGTGTGCACGCTTGTGCTTGTGTACTGCTGTTTGTGTGTCTGCATGTGTGCATGTGTCTCTGTGTGTGTGCAAGTTTGTGCTGGTGCATAGCTGCTTGTGTGCCTGTGTGTGTGCATATTTGTGTGTGCACATCTCTGTGTGTAGAAGTTTGTGCTTGGGTACTGCTGCTTGTGTGCCTGTGTGTGTGCATATGTGTGCGCACATGTCTCTGCGTGCGCACGTCTGTGCTGGCGTGTAGCTGCTTGTGCGCCCGCGTGTGTGCGTGTCCGTACGCAGCTGCCCTGTCAGCGCACAGCCACGTGTGCCCGCCCTGATGCCGTCTCGCTGTCTCCCACCCGCAGGCACCATGGTCAGCAAGGACTCGGGCCGGTGCCCCCTGTCGGCGGCGGAGAGCGAGCTGGAGCCCGCCGCCTGCCTGGCGCTGGAGCTGAGGTACGCGCTGGACCCGGACCGGCAGATCAAGAAGCGGAACAAGGCGCTGCAGGTGCGCTTCAAGGACATCTGCGAGGCGCAGAGCGAGCAGCGGGGCGGGCCGGTGCCCGCCGGCCTGGGCGAGCGGCGTGAGGCCAAGCCCGTGTCCCAGCGGGCCGCCTACCGCAAGTACATGACGGTGCCCGCGCGGCGCTCCATCCCCAACGTCACCAGGAGCACGGGCGTGCAGACGTCGCCCGACCTCAGGAAGTGCTACCAGACCTTCCCGCCGGAGCGCAAGCGGGGGGCCCTCAAGGGGCTGCCCCCGGCCGCCGAGGACTTCCCCAGCGGCAGCGAGAGCGATGGCTTGGCCCTGGAGGCGCGTGGGGGCGACACTGATGGGGGCGCCGCCCAGGCCCGGCCCTGGGGCGCTGGCCACGTCTACACCACCGCCGCTTTGGTATTCCACTCCGAGGCGGACACGCCGGACCGAGCCGTCGGGGTCAACTGTGCCGAGCCGGGTGCCCGGTCCGACGGCGGCGGCTGCCGAGACGCCCCCCTCCCCCATGCCAGCCCGTCCCCCTCGCACGGGCCGGCCAGACTGGACAGGGCCACCCCCACGCCCGACCGGGAAGTCCCGGGCCCGGCCCCGGGCAGGGTCTTCAAGACGGAGGTGGCCGCGGTGTACGCCAAGCCCCCCGAGTCCGCCCTGGCCAACTCGGCGGCGGCCAGTGAGTGGTCCCTGTGCCCGGCGGCCACCGACGAGCAGAGGAGGGACACGCACGTCAACGGGGTCCAGGGGCCCCCGGGCTCGGCCGCGGCCTGCTCGCCGCCCCGGCAGTGCCTGTCCCCGCAGTGGGGTGAGCACCCCCCGCAGCCCGGCACCCCGCTGCGGGAGGAGCCGCGGCCGGCGGGCGAGTGCCGGGAAATCGTGCCTCAGACGGAAGTCGGGGACCTGAAGGCGCAGCTGCAGGTGATGGAGAACCTGATCTGTTCCAGCCAGGAGACCATCAAGGTGCTGCTGGGCGTCATCCAGGAGCTGGAGAAAGGGGAGGCCCACCGCGAAGGGTGAGTGCGCGCGCACGGCGCGGGCTGCCGGGGGGCCCAGAAGGGCTCCCACCCGTCGGTCCCTGGCAGGAGCCCCCCGAGCGCAAACACTGCGAGACTCAGCCACAGATTCCCCCGTGGTTCCGGTGTCCACCTGGCGTGTGCCCACGGCGGGTCAGCCCTGACCTCACGTGATTTCTTGAGCCCGCCACCGGGAGCGTCCCCCATGCTGAGCGCAGGGTGTCGGCCCTGAGAACCGCCAAGGGGGCCTGGCCGCCCCGCCCAAACCAAGTTGTTCATGGATTTGCTTGAGCGGGCCCAGTAACATCTCCACTGTGAGACTTGTTTTTGTTACTGTGTGTGTTTGGTATATCGGATACGTCACGGGGAGCTTGCCAGGCTTTGCGAGATCCTCTCGGTAGCTTGCCGGGCTCTCCGAGAGGGGCGGAGGAATCGAACTCGGGTTGGCCATGTCGGCCGCGTGCAAGGCAAACGGTCTACCACTGTGCTATCACTCCAGCCGCCCAAACCAAACAAGATGAAAAACCCCGAAAGGCAACTGCAACATTTCTGGCCTTGAGCTGCCGAGCAGGGCAGAGCCCCACGAGGGGTGGCCTGGGTTCTTGGTGGCTCTGGGGTCGTGGAAGGCTCCCGGCCAGGCCCTGGCCACGGACTGTGCCACGGAGGTCAGGGAGACCTGGTGCATTTGGAGCCAGTCCAGGGATCTGCCTTTGGGAACTGGATCCCGCTGGGGCCTGCAGTGCAGAGGGTTCCAAGTGATGGTGCAGAGGAGTGCGGCTGGGGGTCCTGGGTCAGGGCACGTGCTGGCTGGGCCTCTGAGACAGTGACCCGGCTCCCGGGCCTCTGGGCTCTCCACAAAGGCCGCGTTTGGGGCTTCCCCTCCCTTCTCTGGACAAGCCCCTGTGCCCACATGAGACAAGGGGCCGCTGTCCTGGGCTGGGGGCAGAGGTCGGGGAGTTGGCCCCCACCGCACCCTCTCTGTGGGCGCCGAATCTGGCAGCAGCAAATTCACAGACGTTGCTTAGAAGACAGAGCTGGGCAGGCCCGGGGGATGGGGCAGCCGGGGTGAGGAGCTGGCCCCTGAACATGCTGTCCACCGGGGGGTCCTCGGGGCAATGGGATCGCTCTCTGTTCTCATCAAGAAGGTGGACTTCAGGGGGGGGTGCACTGAGCTGTTGTGGGCACGCGGGGATTACGCTGAGGAGCTCGGAGCTGAGGCTTTGTGTGGTGGACGCCGAGGGCCGTGCGGATGGCCAGGGGTGGACGGTCCCCATGTTGGTCGCTGCGGGCAGGGCGGGTGCAGCCCTGCGGGGCTGGAGGGAGGGATGCCGGCTTCCTGGCTCTGCGTGGGCCCCTTCTCTAGGGTGTCACCCCCAGGACCCAGCCACCCGCCGCCTCCCCCAGCACCGTCTGAGAGCCAGGGCACGCTCGCCTGCCAGAGCACAACACCAACATTCTAGAATGTTCCAAAGCCAAAGCCCATCTCAGGCCACTCCTTTGGCTTCCATCCATCGCAGGCTCCTAGAATGGTCCATCCGGCCACCTCCCACAAGCCCCACCCAAGGCCTGCTGCGGACAAGGGCACTGGCCAGTGGGCCACATTCCGTGGCACACCTGACCACTCGGGACCCTCCCGCCCGACTCGGAACGCCAACCAGCGAGATAGAAGGATGCTGCCGTCAGTGGCCAGGGAGCACAGCTACCCGGTCAGCACCTCGTGAGAGGTCCCTGAGCTCTGCGGCTGCATTAGGTCAGGGGGTTCGGATCCCCTCCGCCGGCTCCAGCCCTGAGCACCCCTCACTTCTTCACGTGTCCACTGGGGCCACCGCCTGTGCCGCAGACGAAGGCCACGAGGCAGGAGGCCCCCTGGGGGGGGGGGGCGGGCAGAGCGCACAGTGCTCAGGGGGCTGAGGGCCTGGCACCAGGAACGCAGCCCGCCCGCTTGTCCCGGCCAGCCCTGCACTCCTGCCACATGGGGCAGCTGTCCCTCCCGCGGCCACTGAGACGCAGACTCCAAGGGGCCAGCTGCAGGGACAGCTCCTCGGACAAGCGGGCCACACCGGTGCAGGGGACAGACAGGCCCTCGCCCCGAAACCCTCCCCGTGACCCCCAACCCTCCCTTGCCCTGTGACCTCGCCGTTCTCAACCTGGCGGCAGGCGGGCACAGGCTGGGGTCCTGGCAGACCCCGCGGATTTCTGAGACCACCGGCCTGGTGACTCCCCCGCACTCAGGGGCCTGCGGGCTCCCGGCCCAGGTCACGCCTTTGCCAACAATTGGCATTTCCACCTTTTTTTTCCAGATCAGAGGAGGAAGCAGGGAGCCGGGTAGCCGGCCGGGGGCGCAAGAGCGGGTTCCTCACCCCTGCCCTGGCTTGTGGCGTTTCCTGGGTAGGGGAGTGAGGGCGGCTGGTGGGCCGGCGTGCCCTGCTGCAGGACGGACGCGCGTCTCTGTGGTACCAGGCACACCCAGGGGCTGCCGGGAAGCAGGAACCGAGACGCAGATCGAATTCCTTCTCACTACTGAGTCGCTTCATGCAGACCCAGTCGGCCCATGCTGCTGCGTTACTGAAGGCTTGCACAAGCTCTGCCCAGTGGCCCGAACCCCAGCACCTCCGTGTGCCCCCACCAGGACCCCCCCAGAGCTTGAGTTAGTGTGAACCTCACTGGCCCCAGGCAGTCCGGAAGACCCCGGCATACCAAGGTCCGTGCGCGAGGGGCCGCTTTGCGGGGGAGGGGGGGCGGGGGGTAGCTCCGTGCCCACTGCAGGAGGGAGGAGAGGGCTGGGGGAGCACCCGCCCGTGCTCCCGCCAAAGCTGCTCCCCCTCCTCTCTTCAGCTGCGTGAATCACCCCTCGATGTACACCTCGAGGCTGGGAGCAGAGCCAGCGGGCAGGGGGTCAGGGAGCCAGCTGGGACTCGCCGTTGTTTTTCCCACAGTCCTTGCTCCCCCACCCCCACCCCACCCCCCGCCACGCCACGCACACCCCCGCACACGGCCGGGGCTGCAGTGCTCCTAGCCAGCAGCGCGGAGGCCTCGCAGAGCGACAGCTGTTGGCGCCAACTCTCGCACCCACATACTCGGCGTCTTGATGGGCTCATTGTCTGGCGACAGCCTAATGACACTCTGCTCGGGGGAAGACCGGGAGCGACACGGGAGCCGGGCAGGAGCTGCCAAGCTGCGGGCAGGCAGGCAGGGCCGGGGAGGGGCGGGATCCGTGGCCAGGTCGTGCCGAGCGGCGCCCCTGCAGTGTCCGTGCCCTGGAGAGTGAGCCCCAGACAGCGTGAGTCACCGAGTCCGAGTCAGAGCGAGTGGGGGAGGAGGCCGGCCGCCCGCTGGTGGAGTCCTGG
The DNA here is from genome assembly GCF_029834395.1 of Sorex fumeus. Classification (NCBI taxonomy): domain Eukaryota; kingdom Metazoa; phylum Chordata; class Mammalia; order Eulipotyphla; family Soricidae; genus Sorex; species Sorex fumeus. Next base: position 1,804,576 of record NW_026606199.1, on the reverse strand, counting down.
ACAGCACCCACCCTGGCAGCGGGCGACCGGCAGAAGTCCGTCTCCCTGGCACCACTTACCCCCTCGGAGCTCAGCATTGGAAAGCGCTTGGGGTCGTGGGGTCAACGGGACACCCCCCTCTGGCCAGCCCAAGAGGGCACAGGGAGAGTGAAAGAGTTAATGCCCACCCCCCCACCCCCGAGAACCCAGGGCGGCTCTCCAGGCGAAGGAGAGGAAGAAATGAAAAGAGGGAGAAAGCAGGCCTGACCCTGGCCGCCTCCAGTCCGTCCTCCTCGGAAGCCTGGACTAGGGGTGGCCAGGGTGGGCAGAGGGGACAGGTGCGGTGGTCAGTGCACAGCAGGGCGGGCAGGATGCTTCCCAAGGACAGGGTTTCTCACACCCTTGCAGCCAGGTCCAGCCACACTGGGGCTGCTCTGGTGACGCGGGCCGTGGAGTGTGGATCACGTGACTGTGCCCTTGCACCGAGGCCGTGAGGACAGAGGCCACGTGCCCCCAGCCACGGGACTGGTGAGCGCTGCCTGCTGCCGGGGCAGGAAGTGGGTGTCCCCTGCAGATGGCGGGGGACGATGTGGCCACAGGTGGACGCTCCCGCCTGCCCGCGGCACCTCCCCCAACGAGCCCCCGGCTGCCCCGGCATTGCCGTGGACACAGCCCGCCCCAGCCTCTCACCCGGCTGCCGCGTCCCACCACGGCCACTCAGCATAGACGTTGCATCACGGTCCCCCGGTAGGCAGGCATGCGCACTAGCAGAAGTGGGCAAGGTTTCAGAGTGGACGGGGCCCTGTGGCCTCATGGCCGGGTCTGACTGTGACCCCCAAGGCGAGGCTGGGCACCCTCTGGAGGGACGACCCCACCCTGTGGCGAACCCACATCTCCAGGGCTGAGCCCTGCTTGTGGTGAGAGCTGCGACTGGCCCCACGTCTAAGAAGGAAGGAGCTGGAGTGCGTCCGTGTTCCGGAGCCTCTGGAGTTCTGGAGAAGGGCCGGGGAGGCCTGGCAGACACAGGGAATGGGGTCACGCGAGGAGCAGAGCACGAGGGTCCAGCCTGCCAGTCCCGAGCACCTCCCGTCCCTCAGTGACGGTACAGGCCCAGCTCAGAGCTGCCCAGGGAGCCTTGGGGGAGGGTGGGGGTCTGGGGCAGAGCCACAGCACCACCAGACTTGCTCCCTGGCACAAGGCAGTCCAGGAGTCTGGGGGTGCTGGGGCCAGGAGGCGGGGTGGACCCCTCTCACTCCCTCGCCCGCACGGGTTGGGGACACGGCATTTCTACCGAGGACTCAGGTCCTGTAAGGCTTCAGCACACGGCATCCCGGCCCCTCCTGGGAGTCCCGAGAAGGCTGGACGTTCAGGTCCCTCGGCCCTCTCCCGGCTGTCGGCCAGGCCAGGGGGACGCACGGGGGGCTCCCTTCCCACTGGATCAGGCGTCAGGAAGGCTGGAAGCTGGCCCTGCCTTCCGTAGCCCACCCCTGCGGCTGCTTTTCAGGGAAGCTTTTCTGTCTCTTTCTGGGAACGACTCGCGGCTTCTGTGGTCAGGGAGAAACAGGCGCGAGCAGAGTCTCGCAGGAACGGATCCTCGGGTCTAGAACAGACACACACACACACACACACACACACACACACACACACACACACACCACCCCCGGAAGGTTCTCCCCGTTTCCGGGGCTGAGGCGAGTGGGTGGGAGCTGACATTTATACGATCTTGTAAACATTCTTTTTAAGACAGAGGAAACCAATAAGCGTTTCCATCCTTCACCTAGAAAACGAGACAGGTGCATATGGAAAATCGGAAAAACGCTCTTGCTCTGGGCGCCATGCGGGCCGACCCCCTCGAGGGGCTTCCCAGCCCCCCGGCCACGCAGTGCCAACACCAATTCCCAGCATCGCCCCGTCTTTAAGTTGGTGGGTGAAAAAAAGCCGCACGGTGGGGCCACCCAGCGATTCCAACAGCCCGTTTGCAGATAAAATGAGCAATTCGAGGCGTGACATGAACGCTTAAGGGATTTATGCATTTGTGTCTCCAAATTCTTACTTTCTTTAAAAAAAAAAAAGGATGAACTGCAAGTTCTAGTTCTCAAATACTTTCTGAAATCCCGTATGGTTTCTGCTAAGTGATGAGTAAGTGGGCGGAGCTCCAGCACCCTAGGGATCGGGGTACATTCCCACGAAGCCCCCATCCCTCTGCCCCACCTCTTCAGCCTGTCAACCCCTCCCTGGGCATCATCTGACCATCCACATAGTGTCGCCAAGGTCCAGCAGTGGGGGAGAAACGCCACAACCCCCAGGGTGGCCCGAGCTGACTCGCCTCCAGCACACGGCCCTGGACCACCTTCCCCAGGGTTCTGGGAACAACACTGTCTGTTTCCCAGACACGTGATCGGTCAGAGAAAACTGCTCTGGGGGGCATTTCGGGAAAATAAACACCCCTGATTTTGAAGCCTGAATTCCAAGCACAAAACCCAAAGTAAATAGTGTTCCTGGGGCACACGGAGAGCGACCTTCTCGGACCCGTGGGTATACAAGGGCTGTCGAGGGCCTGGCCACGTGCCCGTCAGGCCCTGGAGCCTGCAAGCGCAGGTCCAGGTTTGCGGGCTGACCGCTGTGGGAACACTCAGTGCAGTCCCGAAAGCAGCAGCATTTTCAAGGCCACCCTGAGAACAGAGTGCTTTAATGACCTACAAATGGGCACATTCTGACCAAAGAAGAACTTTCTTTTCCTATCCAGAACTGGGTTGCAGCAGGGAAGTTACTCCCCAAGAAAAAAAAATCTCCTAGCGGGACCTCAGGAACATTATCAAGGCAGACAGTCACCCCCCATCCCCCCACTATTTAAAGATTCTCACCTGGCCTTAACGAGACCTCTGAATGGTATCATCTCTTTAGAATGCAACTACAAGGTCCCACTTTTGACTCGAAGCTTAAAGGCTTCATGCCGAATAACGTGCGGTTTGAAATCGCTGAAAAAGCCGTTCTTGAACAATTCCATCAAAACACCAGATTCATCCCCGATTGCCGACTGCCCCCCTAGCGAGCCCTGACTGAGCACAGAGCCAGGGGTGAGCCCGAGGTCTGCCGGGTCTCCCCGCCCCTATGACAACCACACAGGACATCCACGGCATCAAAAGACCAGACGAGGCCAGGAGCACAGCCCCTGTGGGAGCTGGGGGCAGGTCCTGTAGACACACCCAAGTACAGCCGCTATGGGCCTGTGCGGGCACCGCCTGTGTGGATACAGCCTCTGCGGGTACCGCTGCCGCCAGAACAGCTGGGACCGGCTCTTCCTGGCACCCCCAGAGCACAATGATGCCAGTGCAGACAGAAACTCTGTTTTCACTGAGGAAAACCCCCATTCTCCTTCCCAGTCCCACCAAAATCCATTTCCATTAATTTTCAATAAATTATAGCTCAGGCTTCTATCTCTCCTCCAGGAAAACAAGTTAATCATCAACACAGCCTCCGCTGAGCCCTGAAATGCCCGTTCTGAGCGGCCTTCCCGGGCCTCGGGCAGGGCCTGTTCTCGCCCCGGTTGGTGTCAGGAGGGCGCCCACGCACAGACGGTGATTTGCCCCTGTGGAGTCTCACCGACCAGCCGCGAGGCCCCCAGAGAAACGTTCCCCCCAGAGCGGCCCTCACCACGGCGGGATGCCACGAGACGTGGGGGCCCCGTTTTCTTCAGCGGGGTGGTCTCAGCACGAAGGGAAGGAGGCTGGAGAGGGGGCAGGGCTGGGGAGGAGAGCCAAGCCAGGCGCTGCCTCCCACACGCACCCACCCGGGCCAGAGCAGGTCACGGGCCGGGTTGCTCACTGGCCTGGGACTCTTTTCTTTTGCTTTTTTGGGGTCACACCCAGCGATGCACAGGGGTTATTCCTGTTTCATGCACTCAGGAATTACTCCTGGCCATGCTTGGGGGACCAGATGGGATGCTGGGAATCGAACCCGGGTTGGGCCGCGTGCAAGGCAAACACCCTACCCGCTGTGCTATCGCTCCAGCCCCATGGTCTGGGGCTCTTGGTGGCTCTTTCGCTGGGCCCCTCGGTAACGACCATGGGAGTCCAGCGGCCCTGGAGCAGGGCTGGGCCCTACGGCCCATCACTGCGGCCTTCCCTCACGCACCTATAGGCCACTGTAAGATGCCGACCCCAGGTTCCCTGAGACGCGAGCCCTGAGGCCGTGCACCCCGAGACAGATCCTGCAGGCTCACAGGGACTGGACCAGACCCCAGGTGTCGGCGTGACTGCTGAGGGGGCCGGAGTGTAAGGTGGTCTGCTCGGACCCCTCAGGACTGAAGACCCAGCTGCGTGTAGGCAGCTGCAGGAAGGTGCCATTGCGGGACCACATGTAGGCGGCCACAGACACTGCGCCAATGCAGAACCCACAGAGGCCAGGGTGCCCGGGAGCCCATGCCCAGGCGCAGCTGGCAAGAGAATGTGTCGAGATGCCCAAGGGCCCCGGAAGCTGGGCAGAGCCCAGGAGGAGGGTCCGAGGGAACCCCTGGGCCCTTGCACAGCACCCAGAGCCCTGCGCCTGCCTGAATAGCTACACATGGGCCCCAGGTGAGCTGAGGAGGCAGCAGGCAGCTCCTCTCAGTGGGTACCAGGAACACCCCGCAGACTGGCCGGGTCCCTGGGACCCACCAGCCCTGCTGCCACCCAGCCCGGGGAGAGCCTGGAGGGAGGTTTTCAGGGCCCCCAGCTCTGTTTCAGGCTCGGGGAGGGGCGTTTGCAGGGGGGAGAATCCCACCTGCCGTCCTGGGGCAGAGGTTCAGGTGGAGAGAGAGGGGCCCCCAAGCCTCCCCTGAGAGCACAGTGTCCTCCCACAAGCCAACCCCGGGCCTGGGGTCACTGTTTTCAAACTGGCCTTTCCTGTGCTATTCCCAGAGGGACAGAGAGGCCAGTAGAAAATGCTAGAAAATTGATCCAGGAGGAGGAGGTGGTGGAAGTGGAGGAGGAGGAGGAGGAAGAGGAGAAGGAGGAGAAGGGAAGAGGAAGAGGAGGAGGAGGAGGAGGAAGAGATAGAGGAGAAGGAGGAAGAGGAGGAAGAGGAGGAGAAGGGGGAAGACGAGGAGGAGGAAGAGGTAGAGGAGGAGGAGGAGGAGGAGCAAGAGGAGGAGAAGCAAGAGGAGGAGGAGGAAGAGGAGGAAGAGGAGAAGGAGGACCCAACGGTCCACTGGCCAAAGCAAGGAGGCTCTCTGTGGCCAGGCTCGGGGACTGGACGGGACAGTCTCTCACAGACCGTGGGCGGTGTGGACCGAGGAAAGCCAACTGCACGCGCCAGAACTAACACGCAGGGGCCCGTCGGTGGCTCAATGCATCACGCGAGGCTGAATCTCCACGGCTCTGAGAGCGTCTCCGTCCCAGTCAGCTCCCGGCCCGCCAGAGGCACCGCTGGGTGTCTGAGGCGTCAGCTAGCAAATTCCTAGCGAGAACGCTGGCTTGGGGACGAGCCCAAGCAGCTGCTGACGGTGACCTGGTGCCGTGGCCCCGGAGGGTGGCCAGGGATACGGGCGCGGGCGTGATCCGGGGGGTCCTTCCCCGGCGCGGAAGGAGAGGATTCCGGGGACAAGCCAGTGCTGACTGTTGTTTGAATTTTAATTTCTCCCAACAATATTAGTGGTATCATTTATGCCTCTCATTAATGTCAATTGGAGACTATTAAGTAGAAAAGCTCTTTAAGACGCAGACTTAAAGGATGACTGAGTTATCAAGCCGGGACAGCTGGGGCCAAGGCTGAGGCGAAGGAGGAAGGGAACGTGAAGCCCAGGGCACTCAGACAGAGCCGAGAGGGTGACAGCGGAGTTAAGTGACGCGGGGACCGTTGCCACAGCCCGGGTCCTGGGCTCCGATGCTTGTAGGGAGGAAAGGCGGTGTGGTTCCTGGGGGCGTCCGTCAGGGCCAGCCTAGTAACCAACCCTGGGATGACCGTTAGAAATCGTGGAATTCGGGACTGGAGCGATAGCACAGCGGGGAAGGCGTTTGCCTTGCATGCAGCCAACCCGGATTCGATCCCCAGCATCCTATAGGGTCCCCCGAGTGCCACCAGGAGTAATTCCTGAATGCAAAGCCAGGAGTAACCCTGTGCAACGTGGGTGTGACCCCCAAAAAACAAAAACAAAAACAAACAAACAAAAAGAACAAACGTAGAATTCAACTCCACACCAACCGTTCTTTGCCTTGGCTGCTATTCAAAGCATAGCATGGCTCAAATTTTGACCACTCCCCGCTTCTGCCCCCTGACCTCAGAGTTTCAGCCCTGCCTCCGAGGCCCGGCCTGACGGTGTCAGGGACAGAGCAGGGCGGCTCAGTGGCCAGGACCCCAGCTCCGGACGACCTTCTGGAGACTTCCCTGCTCAGTTCCGACCAACTCTGTGGGATGCAGAGCCGTGCCCACCGCATCTCACGCCTCTCACGCCCTGCTGGCTTTGTTGGCAAACCCCCGGTTCCAAACACCCCACGCCTCCCTGCTTTGTTTTATCAGTCTGACCCTCGACGACCTCCCCCCGCTGTGATCTGCCGTAGCCACGGAATGCGATAATGTTTAATTGCTACGATGAGTTTTAATATGGCTATACAAACGTATGTTTCGCCTCTGCATGTTGCTTGCTTGCTTGGGTGCCCATCTCCCAGCTGTGCTCAGGGTTGACTCCTGACTCTGTGCTTGGGGATCACCCCAAGTGGTGTTCGGAGGGGGACCATGTGGGGTTTCCGTGTTCGGCTGTGTTCAAGGCAAGCACCCTCCTGGCCCCCTCAGCGGGAATGTTTGAGGATGGCCCGAGAACAGAGCCGGTGACTACAGCCGGCCCGGGCAGGGGTCTCTGCTCTCCACACACTGAGCTCCAGAGCAATACCGAGAGGCAGACCTGACATTTCCTTTGAATGGAGTCAGGCCGTTCTCCCACCGATGAGACTCAGTTTCCTTTGCCTGGAGAAACCTCGTGGAGGAGGACAGGGCTGAACTTGCCCGGCCACAGGTCCTGTGTAGACCCGGCCGACCAGAGTCCCTCCCCGGACTTCTCACCCCACCCTGAGCAATGGGGCCCCCCTGGCTGAGAGGCAAGGGGCCCTCAGTGGTCCCTGTCGCCTCCAGGGATGGTGGCAAGAGGCAGAGAGGACTGGGAAGGGCGGTGTGGAGGGGCCAGCGCTGGCCTTGGTGCTGAACTGTCGCTGCACGTCAGAGGCATTTTAAGAGCGTGAAAATACCCATCACGGCGACTCGCTGAAACGGTTACATAAACGGTTACGAGGATCGATGCCTGAAACCCCACATAGACGTCAGCGTGACCGTCAGGCGGAGAAAACAGAGTACGGACCCGAGCGACGCAAAATCTGTCATTTTCATTTGATTTTTGTCCTCGGTTGACATCTTTGGTTCGCTTTATCGCTAGGCTTTAATACGAGAACACAGAGACTAGCTGTGTTATTGGATCAGATGATGATTAACCCAATATCCAGGGTGTTGCAGACACTGTGATGATGGGGTGAGGGGCGCATGGACGCTCACGGGGGTTAGTTAGGCCCCCCAAATCCCAAGGGAGGGGAGGCAAGCCATTAACTTGCAAGTCAGAAAATTTCCAATTTCTGATCAAGATGTTCTTCTTCTTCTGCAGCTTTTCTATTATTCATCTAAGCTCTCTCTTCTCCATCCTTCTAATCTCTCTTGCTTTCTCTCTCTCTTTTACACACACACACACACACACACACACACACACACACACACCAACTATCGTTGGAGATGCAGCCACTCGGTCCTTCTGAGTCGGAGGCTGCTGTAACGGGTGAAGAGTCCTTCCCAGCACCAGTTTTATGACTTGTTTCCAAGTGAGAAGGGAGAAAAAAAAATAGGGAAATTCCATAACAGTACTTGGCGTTCCCTTTCCTGTAGAAGGAACGTATCTGTTTCATCTATTTTTGGAGATCATATTCATTCGGATGCTGTGGGCCCAATTACCAATGTGACTCTAAGATAATCAGAGAAGCCAAACCCGACAGACGCTCCCAGAGAAGGAGGCGAATGACCACGGGAGTGAAACTTGAGGGGCACAGAGGTGACGCCCCCTTTGGAGAAGCTCTGATGTTGACTCAAACAGAATCCCAGGGCTGCAATGAGCCCCCATGCCAACCAGAGGCAGCCTGGGGTCTCTTGACAAACCCAGGATACACGTCCAATTCCATCTACAAATTAATCTCTCCTGTCCCTGATTTCTATCTGTACTCCAAACATTTGAATCCTTTTCCAGATGAGAAAACTCCCTGAACTCTGCTGTTTCTGTCTAAATGAGAGTGAGCTGAACAACCCGTGCGCCTCTTTTGCACAAATGCTGGACAGACCACACGCTCTCTGGGATGGAGTGAGCTGGGTTGGGATGTCAGTTAATCCAGCGGGGGGGGGGGGGGGGGAGGGGGGGGAAAGACGGAAGCTGAGCAGAGGCATGTTCTAGAAGGAGAAAAGAGAGAACAGTGCACAGGAAGGCTGTTTCCTCTGGGTCCTATACTCCAAGACCCCTTCACAGTGACTTCCAGTTCCATTAGGAGACTGGCCCCAGGGGCCACGGAACGCCCCTCCCTCCTCCTGGCCCACTGCCTCACTTCCTGTCCTCATGCCCCTCACCACATGGCAGCTTGTCCCCATGCAAGATCACCCACTTGGGACCAGCACCCACGAGCAGGTGCCAGCTCTTGGGACTGGCACCCAAGGGCCCATGGGCAGGCCCAGCTCCCGGGACCAGCACCCCCAGGCCAGCGGGGGGCTCTCAAGGGCCCCGTCTTTGGCCCTGAGGAGAGCTGGCTGATTCGCTCTCTCACCAGCATGCTCATCCTGGGCCCTGTTGCTGTACCGCCTGCTCTGGCTGGGCGCGGTGAGGGCAGGGCCTCTCACTCTGCAATGGCTCCTGGCACTGAGGGGGCATCACTGGGCTCGGGCATGGAATGCCAGCTTGTTTACTTCCCATCCACAGGAAGCTGCTGTGGATGGGAAACATCTCCAGAGAGGCCATCGGAAGGGGCGACTGCCTGATCTCCTGGGCCATCCAGGTGCCGTGGGTTTGGTTTGGCCCTTTCTCTGGGCACTGTGCCAAGCTGCCAGTCTGTGCAGTGCAAGGCCCTGAGGTCTGAGCTGGGCCTCCAGGGCCCGAGGGGAGAGGAATGAGGTCCAGCCGCGGGCTGACCCCGGCTCCCCTCTGGAAGACAAGGAGCGAATCACTGACTCGACACGTGAGGCTCTGAGGCCGGGGAACATCACTGATGAGCCCAGGGTGCTGGTGCTGATGACGCTGCCTGTAGGCCTTTCAGGGGGGCTGCAGGCAAGAGGGAAGACACCCCCATTTGCATTGGGGTGCCGTTACCCCAATCACAGCTCCCGATCACAGCACACGCCCGTCCCCCAGCACCACACCCCCCCATTCTCCTGAAGGACAAAAGCCGAGGTGCCCTCAGGAAGATGGACACAGGGGGGCTTTCCTCACCCCATGGCAAACCCAGGGCACCCCAACAATGGAGTCTGTGTCTCCCTGTCCCCCCAACCCTCGACCCCATCATGGCCTTGCATGCAGACCCCGAGGAGGGTGTCTGCTTCCTGGTCAGGCCACAGGCTAGGAAGCGAGGCGGTTCTCATGTGTTCCTTTCCTGTGGCAGCAGGGGCCTCATACCTGGCGGTGCTGAGGGCTGGCCCCTGGCTCTGTGCTCAGGGTCACTCCTGGCAGGGCTTGGAGACCTCATGGGGTTCCAGGGAGGGAACCCTCCCCTCTGTACCATCACTCCACCTTCCACTTGTCTACTTCTTTCTTTTTGATTTTGTTTTGCTTTTGGGGCCCGATACGGCAGTTGCTCAGGGGTCACTCCTGGCCGGCTCGGGGAACCATATGCCAGGGATCGAACCTGGGTCGGCTGCATGTAGACAACTGCCCTACCAGCTGTACTATCATCCCGTCCTTCGCGGTCTGTCTCTAGGGCCTAAGGAGGCCCTGGTCGGGACACGGGTCAGCACACAGCCGGGGGATAAGACGTGCGGCCTCCAGGGACCTGGAGGGGCTGCGAGCGTCACTCAGAAGGCAAGGCAGCTCTGAGTATCTGTCCCAAAATGGGTTTGACTTTGGCAATAACTGCTGGGTCCCTGCTGGGCCCCCGGAGGAGGGAAGGGGCCGGCACGGTGCCCGCAGGTGCCCATGCCGGCAGCCAAGCACAGGCTTTGCCCGGCAGCCCTGCTGCAGCTCAGGGCCCGGGGACAGGCTGGCAGCACCACGGGGCCAGATACGGCCACTTGATTAATAAGTAAAATACACAGAGCTCAAAGTCAGCCAGAGTTTACCGAAGCTCCCGGAGACGAACGGGTAGAGTGCAAAAATCCTTAAGTCAAATGTTTATGTAACACGAGACATAATGAGGGAAAACAAAACTGATTTTCAATTCAAACGCCGTGATGCATGGAAGAGCTGTTGACACAAGGAAGGTGACAAAGCAGGGGCTGTGGACGGGGACCCTCTGCGCCCGCACCTGCCAACACCGTCCCCGCCAGCGCCTGACGCCAGGCTGCCCGGGGCAGCCCAGGGCACACGGGCCGGGCACAGTGGGAGGACGCACCCGGGGACAGTGCGGGCAGGGCAGCTGCTGGCAGGCACCGATCCTCGGTGGCGGGCAGGGGAACCATCACTCCTGGCCAACCAGGGACACGGCGTCTGCCTGTCGCCACAGTGAACACAGTTGCCCCTCTACACCCCCCACCAGTCTGGCCTCCAAGGGTGGGCAGGACCCCAGGGATGAAGTCGGGGAGGCGGGGTGGGCATTCGGCAGCCCTCACTCAGGGTCTGCGCGGCAGTGGTCACGAGCGGGGATAAACAGACCCGCTGGACTGTGACAGCAGCAGGACCAGGGCCTGGCAGGGCAGGGAGGGGCTCGCCTTGCCCGCGGCTGACCAGGGCCGATGACCCCTGGCAGTGCGGACAGTCCCCTGAGCCCTGCCAGGCGCGATCCTGAGCACTGAGCTGGAGGTGAGTCCTGACCACCCCCAAAAGGCCACCCCCCTCACCCCAGGAAAAAGCCCAGTCAATGGCCGTGCATAAAAATGCGTGCTTGTGTTATTGCCAAAGTCAAACCCATTTGCGGGACGGAGGGAAATGTGAACTTCATTAGTTTGTACGCGCTCCAGAGATCACTCTGATTTCTCCGACTCAACCATTGCAAATGCAAACGCCTTTCCGAGCTTTTTTGGGAGCCACATCCCGCAGGCGGTGGGGGTGGGGGTGGGGGGTTAGGGACTCTGGCTGAGGGTGGCGGGGTGGGAGCCAGGGGCAGGGAACCCAGCCAGGGGGGCCAGGCATCGGGGTCACCCTGGGGCCCCCAGAGCCGCCGCTTGGCTCCCGCAGAGGAGCTGGGGGTCATTCCTGCTCAGGCCACGCCGGGCCACAGCTCAGCTGTGGGCACTGTGGAGTGGGTGCAGAGCTGGGCACAGAGATGGGTGCAGAGACGGGTGCAGAGGTGGGCACAGAGATGGGCACAGAAGCGGGGGCAGGGACAGGGAGGGGCAGGCACAGAGGCGACACGCGGGCTTGCCCTATGCGCCAGCGCGAGGACAGTGACCCCTGTGACGCTCTTCTGTCCCTTCCCCGCAGGCTTTCCTACCGGACCGGGCAAGACACGGCCAACTGTGACACATGTAGGAACAGTGCGTGCGTCATCTACAGGTATGTCGCCTTCTCCCCGCCCCCTTCTTGCTGGGGGACACGAGATCAGGGACACCATCGGAGGGAGAGTGAAGGGCCCACGTAGCTGCAGATCTCAGCCAGTCCCAGGGCTGCGCCCAGCAGACCGTCATGGGTGCGGGAGAGCTAGAGCCTCTTCGGGTCCCAGATGGCTGCGGTGGCCTCAGACTTTGGTCTCAGGGTGAAAACTTTGCTCTCCTGGAATCAATGGCCCGAGCGCTGGGCCACAAGTTCTGGAAACGGGGCAGAGGATCAACCTTTCCCCGGAGGCGGGCTGGAGGCGGGAATCTGGGGGCGGGGTTGGGGGTAGGAGGGGTGGGAATGGGGGCATACAGATGCCATTCGAGGCTTCAAGTCCTGGACGTGGAGGAGTCAGGGACACTGCATCCTGGGGGTCTTGACCCCCTTCCGGAGCCCCCCCCCCGGGAGATGTTCTTGGTATTGGTTCATCTTCAGTTTTGCTCACACATCTACCAGATCTGGCTGGTTTCTGGCAGCGATTTGGGGGCTTAAGACACGGTCTCGGGCTGGGGGCTTACGACACGGTACAGCAGTTAGGGTGTTTGCCTTGCACGCAGCCAACCAGGGTTCGATTCCCAGCATCCCATATGGTCCCCTGAGCACCACCAGGAGTCATTCCTGAGTGCAGAGCCTGGAATAACCCCTGAGCATCACTGGATGTCACCCAAAAACAAACAAAAAAAGACACGGTCTCAACTCCTGGAGAAGGGTCTCCCTCCACGCCCGCAGCCCAGCAAGAGATGGATAAGACCCGCCACACTCAGTCCTATTTTTAAAAATTATTCCCCCGCCCCCCCCCCCAAATAATGCTGATTTGCCCAATCTGATCACTTCACTGCATAGCTATTTATCTAAGATGGCACTTGGTGACAGCCATCCCCAGAGACACCTTCCCAAAAGGATCATCGCATCCGTCATGTGGCGGGCGGGGGAGAGAGCACCGCAGGTAAGGTGTGTCCCTCCCCCCACCCCCCGCCGCCCCCGGGGGACTGCACCCAGATTGGTTTCTCAGCAAGACCGAAACAGCCGCATCGGCCAGCATGACCTGTATCCTGCCAGGGCACGGAGCCCTGGCACCTGGCAGCCCATGGTACCCAGTCCCTGGGAGCACTGAGCGGAGAGGCCCGGGACGTGGGAAGCAGGCATGAGCCCTGCGGCCCCCCCTGCAGTAGCAGCCTCTCCCGGTCCTGCATGATCTGAGGTGGCAGAGAATCCTGCATCTCTCTGAGGAAGCGCCAGTGGGTGGCGCAGGGCCCGGTGTTGGCCCCCTCAGGAACGGACCCCCAATGGCTTTCTCCCGCGGCCAAGCAGAGAGAGGGGAGCCAAGCCCCCAAGCACGCCTGGCGGCACCGACCAACTACACAGGGGAATCGGCAGCCCGGGGGTGCCCGGGTTCCTCTCACTGAGGTGACAGCACAGAGGCTGGTATTAAGCGTAACGTGACGAGTCCGGGGAAGACCAGGATGCACCGTTTTCTGGAACCAGCCGGGAGGGTTTGCTAGACCTGCCAGCTGCCCCAAGGCAGACACCAGCCTGCAGCCCTGGGCTCCCCGTGGGTGGGCCTCTCCTGAGGAGGGCAAGGGCCTGGACAGCGCCTTTGGGAAAGGACTTCCGGTCCCTCCACAGACCATCGGCCCCCTCTGACCCCCACCCAGCCCACAGGCCCGTCACTGAGACGCGGGGACACCCACCCTGTGGGCGGTCTGCACCCTCACTTTTGGAGCCCGGATGCTTCCATGGAGGCGCCGTCCGGAGACCGGAAACATACATGATGCATGAACGTGGCTCAGACGCGCCCAAGATCCCCCACTCAGCTGGCGTCAGGCGCCAGGCTTGGGCAAGCAGGCTCAGCGTCTCGGGGACACGGTGGCCCCAGGGTCCAGAGCCGGAAGCAGGAACACGCCCTGGCCTGCAGAGACACGGCCTCGTGGGTGCCCTCTGGGCCGGGACTGGCAGTGCCCACCCACTCTCCCCAGCTCTCCCCTCTCACTCTCCCGCTCCCCTCTTGGTGTGGAGGGCTGAGCCATGAACCCCCTCAGGCTCCCTCTGCCGAGGAAGCAAGAGGAAAAAGAAACGGGCATTTGCGGTCAGCCCGAGAGCCCACCCTCAGGATTCAACACAAGGCTTTCTCGGGAGAAAAGTGCCCGGCGGGCGTCGAGCCCAGGACTCCACATTCCAAAGGCCAGAACACTCTGCCTAGCCCTTCTGCACCCTTCGGGGCCCTGCTGGCCAGTGGAGGAGAGGGACAGGCCCCCCCTGGACATCTGAGTCTGCTTGGGGCTTGCACCCCAGACGTGAGGCCCCCCACCCTATCTGCCTTCTCCTATGGCAGGCGGGCACCCTCAGAGCGAACGGTCGGCGGGTTCCAGAAGGAAGGAGCGCGGCGCCCACTCTGCGCTCGCTCGCACCCCAATGCCGTGCGTTTGGGACCCGCTGCTCTCTGCCCCCACCGGCGTTGCTGTCCACAGCGTGCCCTCGCACCCTGGCACGGATGCCCCTCTGCCCGGAGCGCTGGGTGGCTGCTCCCTGAAAACCAAGTTGGACACGGAAATCTACAGAGCCCGGAAACGGCCTCCGAAGGACTGAAGGTCTGGACGCGTCTCAGGAGCAGAGGCTGCCACAGGAGGACGGACGCGTCCCCTGCCGGGGCGCCCAGAGGTGGGGCCCACCCAGGAGGGACGCCCACTAGGCCACTCGGCTGCCCACGCGCTCAGCCCTGCCACAGCCCTAAGGGGCGCCTGAGACAACACAGGCAGACGGGCACGGATGGCACAGACGGCAGAGCGGGACAGACAGACACAAATGGCAGAGGGGGACAGACAGACACAGGCATTTCTTCGCTGAATCCCCTAGTCACCCCCAACTCTGCCAGTCTACTGTGATGCCCACAGCTGCTCCGAGGTGCTGAGTGCCCACCGTGGGGACCCACAGAGACCCCAAGAACCCCAAGAACTCAGGCCAACAGCGACCATCACCGGGAATCACGTGTCAGCATGCATGTGTGTATGAGCATGAGTATATGTTGAGTGTATAAATGGGACTGTGGCGGGTATGTGAGTATGTGTGTATGTGTGTGAGTGTGTGCGTGTGTGTGATGTCTGAGTATGTGTATGTGAGTATGTGAATAAGTGTGGATATGTGTAAGTATGTGTATGTGTTTGTGTTTGCATGTGCGTTTGTGTGCATTTGTGTTTGTGTACGTGTACATGTGTATATGTGTGAGTGTTTGTGTGTGCATGCGTGCACGCGTGTGTGCATGTGTGTATGCGTGTGTGGGTGTGTGTGCTGTGTGTGCGTGTGTGTATGTGTGTGTCTGCGTGTGTGTGCTGTGTGTGCGTGTGTGTATGTGTGCGTGTGCGTGCATGTGTGTACGCCTGTGTGTGTGTGTGCTGTGTGTGTGTGTGTGTTTGTGTGCAGGACTGGGACATCACCCAGGGTCTCACAGTGGCAATGCCAAGTGCTCAGCACTGCTGAGCCCCTGCCGACCCTAGCTGGGAACTTGGGTGGTGACGTGATTTCACGCCCCCCACCCTGGCCGCCCCTTCAACTGGGTGGGGGCCCGGCTGTGAGGAGCTGACGAGAGGCAGCACCGAAGCCCCCAAGTGTGCGAGAGAAGCCGGCCTCCGCGGCTCTAGAACTCTGCTGCCTCTCCCTGCTGTGCAGACGGGCTGCCGTAGCAGAAACGGTTCCTGCTCCATCCCGAAGCGTCCCTGCGCCCGGGCCAGCCCGGTGGGGTGAATCACCTGCGCATGACTCACCTTTGGCTCGGACCTGGTCTCGGACAATAAACATCCCGCAGCGCCCGGGCTGTGAAACCAAGCCACTCACACGGACACCCGGTGGGCATCCGAAGCCTGTCAGGAGGAGGACGCACGGGGACCTCGGCCCCACTGGCGCGGCCACGGCGCGAGGCTGACGCGGCTGAACTGGACGGAATCCCTTGCTGCCTGCCTGTGAAGAGTCTGAACTGAATCACAGGACCCGAAGCAGCCGTTCTCCAGGCGGGCACGGAGACGTGCCCAGAGAGCGGGGTGAGGGGCTGTTGGGAGGTTGCCAGGCCGTCGCCTAGAGCCAGGCGAATCCAAGTGTGTCTCTGTCTGTCCGTCTGACTTGCAGGCGTGAGGAGGCCGCCTGGGTGGGATTTCAAACCACCGCCCTGATCACCCCAAGCCCTGTGGCCGTGGCGGCCTCAGTCCACGTCTCCCGGGCCCCTGAGGAGCTGACAGGCCAGAGCCAGCCCGGGGGACCCGGCGTGGAGCTGAGACCCAGGACCCAGGGCCGTGCCCGCGCCTCAGCCCAGCTGCCCCCAGCTTCAGGCTCAGGACTGGGGACATTCCCAGGCAGGGGGGCGCTGGGTGGTCAGGCAGTGGGAAGGTTCCGGAACACGCACTGCTCTGAGTGTTGGGGCCCGTTCTCAGCTTCTCCAAGTTTGCCCAAAAGGACAGAAGGTTCCCGGAAGGAGGAAATCACCCACTTCCATGGGGTGCGGCAAGGAATTCACAGCAGAAAGGGGCGCGTCTTCCTTCCTTCCCTCCCTTACTCAACTCTGGCGTGGTAACTCATGGCCCCTCCGATGGGAGCAGGAACAGGACGCCGGAAGGTTCCGGGGGACACTGGAATTTCATGCATTCTGGGGCTTGTGAGAAGGGGAGCACGGACCACCCCAGGGCAGCCCAGCCTGGGCCTGGAGACTGATGAGGGTCTAGTGCACGAGGCGAGGAACCAGGCGGCAGAGAGACATGCCAGCCGCCCGTGACCCCTGCCCCACGGGAATCCTTGGGACCTTTGTCACGAAACGGTCACTGCTTCCTGCAAGTGGACTCTTCAGCCCCTCCCATCACCACCACTTGTGCATATTTCATCACTGAGAAATGAGTCTTTTGTCCCATAGTTTTCTTTTTTCTTTTTTAACCGAATCACCATGAGACACAGTTACAAAGCTTTCACGTTTGAGTTTCAGTTATACAATGATCGGACACCCATCCTTTCATCAGTGCACATTCCCCACCACCAATGTCCCCAGTACGGTCCCACCCCTCCCCCTGCCTCCATGACAGACAGTTTCCCCCAGACTCTCTCTCTACTTTGGGCCATTATGGTTTGCAATACAGATACTCAGAGGCCATCACGTTTGGTCCTTTTTCTACTCTCAGCACACGTCTCCCATCCCGAGTGATCCCCCCCAACCATCACTGACTTAGTGATCCCTTCTCTACCCAAGCTGCCTTCTCCCCCAGCTCATGAGGCAGGCTTCCACCCGTGTAGCAATCTTCCTGGCCCTTGCCTCGACTGTCCTTGGGTGCCAGTCTCATATTATGATATTTTATACCCCACAAATGAGTGCAGTCCTTCTATGTCTGTCCCTTTCTTTCTGACTCATTTCACTTAGTGTGATACTCTCCACTACCATCCACTTGTTAGAAAATTTCATGACTTCATCCTTCCTAACAGCTGCATAGTGTTCCATTGTGTCGATTTACCAAAGTTTCTTTAACCAGTCGTCTGTTCTCGGGCACTCAGCTTGTTTCCAGATTCTGGCTATTGTGAACGGTGCTGCAATGAACATACAGGTGCAGATGTCACTTCCCCTGTGCTTTTTTGCACCCTCGGGATATATTTCCAGAAGTGGCATTGCTGGCTCAATTGGGAGCTCAATTTCTAGCTTTTGGAGAAATGTCGTATTGTTTTCCCAAAAAGACTGGAAGGAGGGTCCCTTTCTCCCTACACCTGCACCAACACCAGTTGCTTCTGTTCTTTTGGATGTGTGCCAGTCTCTGTGGTGTGAGATGATACCTCATTGTTGTTTTGATCTGCATCTCCCTGATGATTAGTGATGAAGAGCATTTTTTTTCATGTCTTTTGGTCATTCGAATTTCTTTGTTGAGAAAGTTTTCTATTCACTTCATCGGCTCATTCTCATGGATCGGGAGAATAAACATAGTCACAATGGCAGTGCTCCCCCCCCAAAGAATTATACAGAGTTGATACGGTCCCTATAAGGATAGCACTGTAGCACTGTCCTCCCATTGTTCATTGATTTGCTCAAACGGGCACCAGTAACATCTCCATTGTGAGATTTGTTACTGTTTTTGGAATATCGAATATGCCATGGGGAGCTTGCCAGGCTTTGCTGTGCGGGTGGAATATTCTCGGTAGCTTGCCAGGCTCTCCAAGAGGGATGGAGGAATCATCGAACCCGGGTTGGTCGCATGCAAGGCAAACGCCCTACCCACTGTGCTGTCGCTCCAGCCCCCCTATAAGGATACCCATGACATTCTTCAAAGAAATGGATCAAACACTCCTGAAATTCATATGGAACAACAAGCCCCCATGAATAGCTAAAGCAATTCTTAAGGGGGGGGGTTGGGGTGGGAGGCATCACTCTCCCCAACCTCAAACTCTACTACAAAGCAGTAATAATTAAAACAGCATGGTACTGGAACAAAGACAGATCCGCAGACCAAGGGGACAGCACTGACTATCCTTACACACACCCTCAAATATATGATCATTTAATCTTTGGCAAGGGAGAAAGAAACATAAAATGGAGCAAGGAAAGCCTCTTTCACAAATGGCGCTGGCAAAACTGGACATCTATGTGCAGATAAACTGGCTCAGACCTCTACCTAACACCATGCATAAAAGTCAGATCAAAATCAGAATCCGTAAGGTACATTGAAGACATGGTCGGCGAAACCCTCCACGACACTGAAGCTAAAGGCATCTTCAAAGACAACACGCCACGGGCCAAGCAAGTGGAAACACAGATAAACAAATGGGACTACCTTAAACTAGAAGGTTCTGCACCTCATAAGAAACAGTGACCAGAATACCAAGACCATCTACAGAATGGGAAAAGATATTCACCCATACCCTTCTGATAAGGGGTCAGTATCAAGGATACACAAGGCCCTGGTTCAACTCTACAAGATATTTAGTTCTAAGTATGGGGAGTGACAGGTGGGGTGAGTGGCTGGGGGTGGGGGGTGCTCCCTGGACAACACCCACCCCCTGTCCCGGCAACAATGCTATCAGGAAAAGAAATAATGAAAAGTGAGTCAAAGGGACTGATTTAACAGACCTCAGAATTCTCCTTACAAATCCCCCCCCCCCACGCCAATGATAACGACATAAGATTCTTCCTCTTTTGTTGAGATTCTGAAAGTACTTGATACCTTTCCCCAGAATGCAGAGATTTGGGATTTTTGTCATTTTGGTTGCCTGTCAGGAAGCTTTCAGAAGCCTCATTCTCACAGGTAATTCTCAGGCTCCTGAGTGCTGTGAAGCCGATGACTCATCTAACTCTTAAGGGATCAGTTAACATCCATCAGCAGAAAAAAAGCTAATTGCACTGGTACACTAGGAAAAAAAAAAGGCTAACTGTTTGGGGATTTCCTCTCTGGTTATGCCCCAGGAAAAAGCAAAAGGAGCCCAAACTTCCAAACTTCAGCTGCAGGAGAAGATGCTGGGGCATTGGTCCTTCATAACCTGGGCTGGGCGCAGGGGGCAGGAGAGGCAGCTCCACCCCATGCCTTCCACCCTGGAGGGACTCTTCCTGGGCACCCCAGGGGGCTGGAGCCAGCAGGGCTTGGCTCTGGGGGCCCACAGCAGTCAAAGTCAACAGTTTCCTGGGCACGGTGAGTGGTCACCCCCACGCCCCTGCGTCTGAGCCCTCTGCTCAGGATGGAGCCAGGGAGGCCCCTGGGCAGCTGGGCCTGGGCTCCTGCTGGCAGCTGAGAGGACTTTGTGCCCGCAGACAGAGGGGCCAGTCAAGGTCCCGGCAGTGCTGACCCCGGGTCTCTGCTTCCGACTCCTGAGGTTCGAACGCTTCCGGCTGTGGGGTCACAGGCGACAGCCAATCACCCGGAACCCGGCTCAGAGCCGAGCTCTGGGGGTCCTGCTCGGCGGGGACCCCTTGCCCCGAGAGTGGCCAAATGCAGGGCAGAGGCAGCGAGCAGGGCCTCCACCTGCAGACTCGGCGGCCCCATTTTCCAAGGCTGCCGCTGGCCCTCTGCATGGCCGACCCTCCACTGGGCTTGCAGTAGCCCTGGACAGCGGCGCCAGCGTGGGCCCAGCTCTGAAGGACACCGGGGCCAGTGCTTAAGTCAAGCGGAGGGAAGAGTGGCCGTCTCGGTGGGCTCAGGACCGTGGCCACAAGGGCCAGGGTCAGCTCTAACTCTGGACACACCACGGCCGAATTAGCGCCAAGGGCGGGGCTATTCTGCCGTTAATGTAGCAGTCCTGGCTGTCACCACCCTGCACGGCCGAACAGGAAACGGGCAGAAGTCTCACGGGGAGCGGCACGGGGCACCCGCCCGCGATGGCACACAGGAGCCAGGGCCCCACAGACAGAGCAGAGGGACGCAGGCCACACACGCTGCTGAGCCCGTTGGCCACTGACCTAGGGCTGAGTCACCAAGCGATCGAGCTCTCTGAGGCCCGGTGCCGGCGGGGGTGACGCAGGGGCAAAGCAAGGCAGGAGACGTGCAGCAGTGACCAGCAGGGACAGGGACGAGGCTGGAGGCTCCGTTACGGGCTGACCCATGGCAGGACCGGATGGACTGAGGGCGCCGTGGGCACGGCCGGCGGCTCCCAGACAAGCATGAAGAGAAGGTTCCCGCCAAGGGGGCAGAGGGCCTGTGGCAAGCGGACTGTTCTGGAACAATCTTCAGCAGCAGAGTGGAGCAGAGACCAGGCCTCAGGCAGAGCAGGAGTCTCGGAGAGGACCAGGATGACCAGGATGACGGAAGCTGAGGGCAGAGGGTGGGGCTGGAGAGACGCGACCCCCCCAGGAGCCGCGGGGGAAAGAGAGGGAACTGGGTGGACAGTGGGCAGTGGCCAGCACCAGTGGGTCTGTGGCAGTCGGGACAGTGGATCCAACTGCCCAGGGTCAGGGCCACCTGGTTCTGGGAGACCCGCGGCCAGCGCCTCCCACCCACACGTGCGCGTGAGGCCCCTGGGGGCCACACGCAGTCGCTAATGCTGCACCATTCTCCCGCACCCGTGGCCACCCCCACAAGGGACACGCCTGCCCCCATCACTTCACGCCTGGGAATCTCTGGTCTCCCCCCCCCCACCCCAAGCAAGTTTCCCCAGGCAAGTGTGCATGAGTGCCAGCACCGCGGTGAGCACTGTGGTCCCCGGGCCACCAATCCGGGGACTGAGACGCAGAGATGACGCCACTGGGGCCCCGGAGAACCCCCCGGCAGCCACTGCTCCTGACCCAGAAAACGAACGCGCCCGGGAGCCAGGCTCAGCCACTCAGCCACCGACGCCCCCGGGCCGGCCCGAGGGACGCTTTAAGCTTTCCCTTTAAATTAGCCGGGGGTGGGCAAGGGCTGCCACCGCATGCCAGGCTGAGAGCGGCAAGGCCTGGGTATTTATAGGAGCGGCGGCAAGAGGTGTTACTAGGAGCCGGCGTCACGCCAGCTGCCGGCACCACCCGGGCCCGGCAAGCTCACTCGCTGCTCGAGCCCCGTGCTCGGAAAGACGGGGAAGGAGACACACGCTCGCTCTTGGAGCAAGTCGGGTGTTTCAGAGACACGCTGCCTCCCGCCAGCCCCTCAGACCATCCGTCAGCCAGGGTCCGAGAAGACTGGCGCCTCTGTGGGCTTCCACAGGCCCCTGGCATGGAACATCCCACGGGCCCGCCTGTGTGTTGAATCAGAAATGGGTGCAGGCCAGCGGGGAGGGACACCGCATGATGCTGGGAGCCCGTGTCCCCATCACGGGACAGGACGGGGCAGGGGTGGGGGTGGCGAGGCTGGTTACCCGCTCTCCGTGCACACCGGGAGATTCGAGGGTCTCCACGTCCCCCATCTCTCCCGCTGTGAGGAATCTGCACTCGGCTCCCAACAACACCCGTGAGGCTGCAGGCGGCAGCGACGGACCCTGAGCCCAAGCCAGGGGGCACCCCAGGGCCTGACCCGACACAGGCGCTGGGTCTGGAGGGGGCGGGAGCCAGGGAAGCCACTCAGCCTGGCGCGGATATGTGGACACCTCTGGACAACCTGGGTTGGCACCAGGGGGGACCCCCACGCCTCCACGCAGTCCCCGCCCCTCTCTCAGGCACAAAGACAAGACCCCCACTGGCGCCTTCACCCTGGTCAGGGATGGGGGGGTGGCGGAAGCAGGAGCGAGCATGGGGGGGACCCCAAAGCCCGTGACCGTGGGGGATGGGGCCCCACACCCCCGGCAGGAAGCCCGGCCCCCGGGCCCCGGAACGGCGGGGCAGGAAGGTCGTGATGAGAGAGAGGCCTGAAGCTTCCAGAAGCTTCCAGACACCCCAGCCTCAGGCGCACCTTGGCAGGAGCACAGAGCTGAGGCCACAGCGGTGACAGCAAGTCGCTGGCAAGACACCTGCCCGGCGGAGTGTCACCTGCTGAGGGGCCCTGGGGGAGACTCGTGTGGCAGAGGGCGGAGAGGGGCTGTCTCAGAGGCAGGAGGGTAGACGGTGTTCGGGGCGTGAGAACCCCAGCGATGCAGGCCATGGGTCAGAACTGACCCCCCCCCCCATGAGTCTCAACACTGACCTCTGCACCCGCGGCCTGATCCCCGTGCCAGCCTGGACGGTGGCAGGGTGACCTCACGCCCCAGCTGCCCAGGTGGCAGGCCAGCTGCGTGCCCCAGGCTGGGTCCCACAGTGGGTGTCCACACGCAGCGGGTCTCAGAGGCCAGCAGGACAGATGGGGCTGGACGCAGCCCACAGAGTCATTTCCTTAACGAGCACCCGACTGGATCACCCTGTATGACACGGGCGGGCAGCAGGGCGGTAAACTGGCTTTAGCAGATGCCCATTCCGGGCCTGATGGGAATTCAGTAATTACAGGTACCCAGGGGTGCTCTTTGCCCAGGCAGAAGGCTCCCGCCTCAGCCCTCAGGGTAGCGCAGAGCCTCCGGGGCCTGGCCTGCCCTCAGCTCTCCACAGTGACCCACTGCCTGAGCCTGAACTGGCCCTGGGCATCAGGGGCGAGATCTAGCTCTCCTGGTTCCGTGCGGGGGTGGGGGGGTGGTGGGAAACGGTCTCTCTCTAGCGCTAGCCCGGCAGGACGGACCCACAGATGGTCGGGATGGACAGTCTGGGCTCATCTGGTGACTCTGCAGGGAGGAGAGGGCTCAAGGCACAAGGAGAGTGACCCCAAGGAGGACGAGTCCCTGTCTGAGCCCTGGGACTCCCACACCCATGTTGAGGCTCAGAGACCCCCGTTCTTCGGACCGGCAGCACCTCCCGGGCCAGGTTTTCGGGGTGTGCTGGGGCTTCCCCTGCGCAGTAGGAGAGGAAGGCTCCATACCCGGGAACCAGCCTGCTGGCCGCTGACTCCCGTAACATCTTTTTTTCAGTAATATTATAATCTGGCGATAAGAAAAATGGAGCCGTTGGATTTAAAGCATAAAACGGGCCATTAGACGGGCTTGGGGATGTTTTCAGAAGGGCAGAGAGTGACAGAGAGCCGCAATTTCGTCTCTCTGAAATGCCGGAATCTGCCTGGGATTAATGGTTCTCTAAATCAATAGGATTTGATGTTCAGAAATTGCTAGTGGTTCCCCGCGAGTATGAGCTTGTGCACGACCACCCCTGAGATTTTGCTGAAATCCGGGGCATTTCCTGTGGAATTCTCCCAAGACGGGGACCAGTGATGGGGCTGACGTCATTGCCAACACCAAGGGGCCCCGCTGGGAGTCTGCTGGGAGCGGGGGCCGGCGGGCGCGTCGTTTTCTTTGGAGAAAGACCCTGGGTCTAGAGCCCGTCCTCACACCTGTCTTTCTGCACCGACACCCGAGCCCGGGCATGTGGCGGCCACAGGGCACCACACCTGCAGGACACCCCCAATGTCGCCTGGACACGGCCCGGCTGGGCCACAGCATCACTGCTGGCCAGGGCAGCCCTGGCCGATGCCACTCTGGGCATCGATCTCTACCCAGTAAGAAGATGCAGCACAACACAAGACACGCACAACTGCTTGGCTTTCTCGGACTCAGAGACGCTGCGAGGAAGGGAGCTTCCTGCAGGCTCTGGACACGGTCCCCACACGCACCACACACCACACACGCACATGTACACATACACACACACGCACACATGCAACAACACACACTCATACTCACACACACACACTCGCACACTTGCACACACCACACTCACATAGGCGCACACACACGCACACACCACTCGTCTATGATTCACACACATGCACTCACATACACACACGCACGCACACACATACACACGTGCACCCACACACATGAACCCATGCACACTCACACACATGCGGCATACACGCTCACACACGTACACATGCAACACCACACACACACACCACACACGTACTCACACATACACACACACTCGCACACACCACACACTCACATATGCACACACACGCACACACCACTCACTTGCCTCTACGTTCACACACATACACTCACATATACACACACTCGCACACACATGCACTCGCCTACACGCACACACACATACACACATGTACCCGCACACATCCACCCATGCACACTCACACACATGCGCATACGCACTCACACAAGCACACTCACAGACACATACACGTGCATAGACACATATGCACACACGCGCACACACACACACACACACACACACTCTCTCTCTCTCTCTCTCTCTCTCTCTCTCGTCTGGCCCCTTCCTGCCCCACGCATAGCCCGATGTCTGGTCAGAAATGCCACCTGGTGCATTTCTCATTTCCATAAACATTCTGCCCACTGGTCCAGGATGCCCACTCCCAGCCCCTCCGAGGGGCTCTGCACGGAACGGGCCCTCTGACAGAGTTCAGTAGCACACACAGCTCAGACCCACTCCGGCCTTTCAAGAATAAGAACTGCCCGAGCCCGCCGCGGGTCCCGTCACACGCCACGCGGAGTGAGGGTGGGGCGGGGCGGGGCGGGGCTCCTCCTGGACGAGGGCCGAGCACTAACTCCCGCCCTCTCTCCGCTTTCCAGCGTGGAACTGGATTTCAAGCAGCAAGAGGACAAGCTGCAGCCGGTTCTGAGGAAGCTGCATCCCTTTGAGGAAACTCAGGTCGCACCTTTGCCTTACTCGCCGGAGTCTTACTCCGCGACTCCCAAGCAAAAATCCAAAACGGAATCCAAAAAGCACGGAAGATGGAAACTCTGGTTCCTCTGAAGCTCGGGGGGGTTCCGGAGCCTTGAGCTGGTCGCGACGCCCACGGAGCGAAGGAGACCCTCCTCCTCGCCCAGGAGGATGGGGCGAACTGGCTGTCCCACGGCCCCCTACCAAAAAGGCCTTCGTACTAGCGAGCGGGAACAGGAGCGAGGGCCGGGAAGGGGGTGGGGGTGGGGGGCGCCCTGCCGGCTGTTCCGCGCCGTCCACAGACACTCCCCCCCCCCCCACGGGAACGGACGTCCGCAGTCGGAGATGCTCCACTGACGTCCGGGCCCCGTGTCCCGCCGGTGAGCCCGTTGGCTCCAGAAAACAGGCGGTGGGTGGGTGGACATGGCGGGAATTCCTCATTCTTTTCCAGCCTTGATTCTTTATTTATTTATTTATTTTGTAACCAGAAGAAAAAAAAAAAACAACAACAAAAAAGCAAGCCTTACGTTTGCAAGGGACTTCCTTTCTAAGTTTCAGTTTGCAAATGAGCGGGGACGTGAGTGCGGTTTTCAGCACATCCAATTCCGGAGAAAGCACAATTTTTCCCAGTGGCCGGAGACCATGATGAATCTCTCAAAACATGACAGTTGTATGTACTTGCCTTCGAGTGCAGCAGTGCTAAGCCACGTGGCCAGGCCACGGCGCCACGGCCCGCCCACACCTCACCCCCTGGCCCCCACCCACTCCAGCCCCGCAGCGTGTTTCCGAGTGGCCAGTGGCCTGCAGCCCCACCCCGAGCCGGGCCATCCGTGGGGCCTGGGAGAGTGGACAGGCAGTTTCCTTAGATCTCCTTCCGTCCTCTCCGGACCCCGTCACCCTCCGGACAAGCATCGGGAAGCACAGAGGCCTGGCAAGGGCATCCCCAGGCAACAGGAAGTCCTGGATGCAGCCTGCCATGGGCCGGTGATCCCAGGGGGTCAATCTCTGACGTGTTCCACCGCCACCGCCGACCACGGGACGGCTGCCGTTGGTCTACGGCGCTCGGCTTCCGAACGCCCACACAAGCTGCCAGGCCACGGCGTGCTTAGTTTAGCTGCTACCGACAAACCCAACGTCACCTCCATGTAACCCTATCAGTGAGTTGTACTAAGTGACCTACCGAGGGGAAAGCTGTGAATCAGACGTTTTTAGGTATTTTTTTTGAAAAAAAAAAAAAAAAAAAACAGAAAAACGAAACAAAAAAAAAACAACACCAGTGACACCCAAGTTCTCTTTTGATTACACATTGCAATATAAATCTGAGTTCCTTTATTTTTTCACTCATTCCTTTCCGAGTCTCTTTTGATAGAAACCCCAGCACCTCGCTCCCAGATGAACTGTCCGTTTCTCGTTTGCTTTCTCGGTCGGAAGTAGGGACCTTCATTTCTGCCCTTTGGGGTACAACTTACACGTCGAACAGTGTGTCAACACGGAACCAACACGTGGTCTTCGCGCTTCTGCGTCCCGTCCACACCCGCCCTGCCGTTTCCTCTCTGACCCCGACCCAGCCGCTTGCCTCGATGATCAGATGCCGGAGACACGGGACTCGCCCCTGGGGGAAGGCGTCTGTTCAGATCGAGGTGTTTCTCGGCCCCCCACTCTGTCCCACCTCAAGAGCGAATCTATTTTAGTTCTCAGTGTTTTGATTCCACAAGGACCTAATGATTAGCAATCAGACGTGGACGTGGAATAAGAATGAAAATAACAGAAGGTGCCATGGTTCGGGGGTGAGCTCAAGCTGGGCACAGCGTTCCTGGACAGAGACGCAAACGCCCGCCTCCACTGAGGGGACGCTCTCCTGAGACCAGCCGTCAGGGCTCGAGCAGTGAGTGACCTCACCCAGGACGGCAGAGCGGGAGTTTTGTGCAGACTCGGGGTTCAATACACATGTTTTGTGTCTTTTATACAGTTTTTAACTGAAGTCATAAAATGTCTGCCTCAGCGAACTCTCCCCGAGTTCTGAGAAGCCCGTGCAACTCGGGGAACCCAAGGAAGGTTGCGACAGCAGCCCTGGACTCAGTGATCCGTCTCAGCCAAAAGACGTTCCCTAGTGAATCGCCACGCTGCCGTCAGAAAGCAGTCTGGCCGGACAAAGAGACAGAAACGTCCACGTTCCAGAGGAAGACTCTCGACAGAGACCAACCAACCCCCGTTTCGATGTAAAACTCTTCCGAGCAGGAACGACTGTTCTCACGACCATTTCCCAGCTCCATTGTGGTCTGTGTCTCCTACCGCGAGGAGTCTTCTCTTAGATTTCTCTAACAACTTTGCTACAAGACCAAGGCGGAAGCCCCGTGTGCCCCCCTCTGTAGACGCAGACACGGCATTACCTATAGAGACGAAATCACTATCCTTGTCACTAAGTTCTTTATTAATTTTTAAATAAAAATCAAAGGTCACCTTCTGTGTGGGTACAGAGTTTGTTTCTGGGTCCCCGGCAGTTTGGAAAACAGAAGACACCAGGACAAGTCTTGCTGAGCTTTGCAGGGGTAGGAAGAATCCTTCTGGGGGCCGTGGGGGAGACGGTGCCGCCCACAGGCTGGGCTGGGTCAGCCAGGCATCAAACCCACCCCCCTCTCCGGATTCCCAGGAAAACAGCTTACGTCGCCACCTGCCAGGCAGACCCCCCTGGGGGCCCATCTCAGTTCTCCCCCTACCCCCGTTTTTGGGTTTTAGGTCACACCTAGCAGTGCTCGAGGCTCACTCCTGGGGGGCTCTCGGGTGACTGTGTGCAGTGCCGGGGACGGAACCCTGGGGAGTGTGCATGAGGCCAGCTTCCTTCCTGCTGTCCAGGAAGACCAGCCCGGTGCCACCCAGCTCTGAGCTGGGCGGGCACGCCAGCTCTCTGGGCCTCTTCATGAGCATCTGCGAACAGGCTGTGTGTGTGTGTGTGTGTGTGTGTGTGTGTGTGTGTGTGTGTGTGTGTATGGGGAGCTGGTGGCCCCGTGGACTCCTGGAGGACTAAAGTGGAGCCACGTTAGCTCATGAAGGGAGACGGAGGAAGCCACCATCGGGTCACCCTCCAATCAAGGTCACCGGTCACCTGCGAGCCCAGACAGTGGCTGGTCACCGCTCTCAGGCGAGCCGGCAGCAGGGGCCGGTCACCAGGGCCCGCCGGCCCCAGCCCAACTGCAGACGGGAAGGACCCAGGCGTGGGAAGGCTGTTCCAAGCAGGCTTGGCTCAGGCGGGATTTCCCTTGCAGCTGAGGTTGCCAGGGTGTCTGTTGCCATGGAGACCTCAGGTGCGGCATCAGTGGCACCAGGAGCCAGCCCGGGCAGATCCTAGATGCACACCGTGGCGGGGCAGGCCTGGAGCCTCCGGGGGCCACTGCGGGCGGGCACAGAGTGGCACTGCGATGGCCACCTGCCCTCGCTGTTAGTTGGCAGCTGGGGGACAGGGCCTGTCTGCAGAGCCCTGGCCAGCTGCACTCTGGGTCTAGGAGAAGAGGGACACGGGCTGCCCGGGCACAGCACCCTCTGTCGCAGGGACAACCAGCGGGGCACGCTGCCGGAGGGGCGGGAGGGAGGTGCCGCTGACTCAGACGGGACGGCCGTTTCATGGGCCACGGTCCACTCATGTGCTGCGGGGCTGCCTTCCAGCCGGCTGAGGACACGGCACGGGACGGCAGCTGACCACGTGCGAGGGGGTTCCATCACGGAACCCTTCCAGTGCGGGCTGGATATGCCAACCCCGCAGGGTACATGGGCTCAGGCGAGACCGTCCTTGCTCTGCAGTACACCCGTTAGTGACAACCCGGATACGTCTAGGATTGGGCCGGCATAACAATCTGAGACCGGCGGGGCAGGGCGTGTCCGGGGACACAGGTTAGTGGCACGTTCATGACTCGGCACCCGCAGACAAAGGTCAGACACTCCCGTGAGAAAACCCCGTGTGTCCCACTTCCCACCGCGCACAGACTTTCACAACAGCATCGGAGAAGCAGCGGAGACGTGAAGTCCTTTAGAAGAGACGTCGCAGGACATACGGACGCCAACAACAATATACCCACGTGCACACACCGTGTCCGTTTTAAGTGGATAAAATGGAGACCGAGAGAGAGATCTGCGTGTGCAGAGGATGTTGGAATCAATCAGCTTAAGGCCTCAATTCTGTCCAGCTTCCGGAGGTCCCTGGAGGTGGGTGGACGGGCAGCAGGCGGGCAGTGGCCGGGACGTGCCCGGTGCTGCGCAGACTGGGGCCCTCTGGGAACCACACTCGGAGCCACATTTTCCCAAAGGAGCCATGGGGGGGGGGCGGGCATTCCCAGCCAGGCTCAGGCAGGGCTGAAAACAGGGCAGAGAACGGGGGTGCCCCTGGCAGGTAGAGGACGGAGACCGCCCGAGCATCAGGGAGCCATGGACACCAGGCCCTGACCTCAGACTAGCCTCCTGGGGGCACTGATCGCCCCTGTGGAAAGCAGCTCCTGAGCCTGGGGTCTTCTGGATGGTGCTGGGCGGGGGGGTCACTCTCTCACCAGCGCCCTGAGTCTGGGGGTGTCGCCCCTTCTGAACCCGATCCGGTTGGGCCCCGCCTAGAGCCAGGAGTGCGTGCCACAGGCCCAGCACTGCTGGACTCCCACTGCCCCTCTGGTCACGGCTGAGTGCCCGGCATCAAGCCCCCAAACGAGACAGGCTGATGCCACCCTGGTCTCCACACACTGACCTCCAGGCCCAGTCCCCTGGGGGGCTCTGCAGGAGGACAGTTCCCCTCTCGGCTGCACCCGCTGCCCTCACCCGCTGCAGACCCCAACATGAGCCCCCAAGCATGGGCCCAGCAGGACCGGGGGCCCTGGGGCTCACCCCATGGCCCTGCACCCCCTGACGAATGGCCGCAAAGGTCTGGGCCCCCTGACGGATGGCCACGGAAGGTCTGGGCCCCCTGACGGGTCTGGGCCAGGGAGAGGCAGACAAGCTGGCGTTCCGGAAGGATGCAGAAGGCCCAGCCCGGGAATTGTCCTTGTCCTTAGCAGGACCTAAAGCCCCAAGTGCCGGCCTCTGGCTGGGAGCCCCAAGCCCAGGAAGGAGCCGCAACTCAGGCTGTCCTCCAGGAGGGCATCCGATGATGGGGGTACTGCCCTGACTCTGGCTTCCTGCAACTCCTGTGGGCCACACCTGTCCCGGGGCCCAGAGGCAGAGGCATCCGCATGCACGGCTGAGAAAGCAGGAAGGTCTCAAGGTGGGGGCAGGGCCGGACTGCACACGGAGCTTCATTGGCGTTTGAAACGTCACCCAGGAAACAGAGGAACTGAAACGAAGCCCACGTGGACCGGGAAACCGAGACCAAGAGGGGCGGGTGCGAAGGTGTCCCCAAAAGGGCTTGTCACTCGCCTCACACACAACCACACAGCCGTCCCCATGGCGTGGGGGCCAGCCACGGCCGCACACAGGGTCTCCCGCCTTCCCACAGCAGGGCAGGCACTGAGACGGCCGATCTACGGACAGCAAACACGTCCTCGGAGAACCGGCACAGACCCTCCCACCGTGACCCCTGTACTCGGGACAGGCAGAGATGCGTCAGCCCATGGGGGGGAGGGGGGGAATGACAACGGCCGTAGAGACTTATCAGAGAACGAGAACGGCCAGAAGAGACAGAAATGGACACTCGTTGCCGCAAGGGACCCCGCCACATTCGCCCCGTGCCTCGTCCACGGGACACGGGTCCGTTTTACAGAGCAGACCCGAAACACACGCCTCAACATCTTGTGGCCTTGCAAAATTCCAGGGAGATCAGAGGCACGTCAAAAGGCATCTCGGAAAGGGGCCCCGGCAGGCTGGCGAGCTCGGCGGCCTGAGACGCTCGGGAGGACTCCGCAGCCCCCGGCAAACGCCTGGACGGCAAGTCCCCGCCCGCACTTACGATGAGCTGCGAGTCCCGGCCCAGCGAGATGACCGTCCGGTTCACCGTGCGCAGCAGCTTCTCCATGATGACCTGGACGTGCCGGGCGGTCGGGCCCTGCAGGAAGACACAGCGGTCAGCCCCGAGGCTCCCGTCAGCAGGCACTGCCCCACCCGCGGGTGACACGGGATCCACTGGCCCCGAGAGCTGCGACTCAATGACAAGGCGGAACGCGATGAAATATGCCCCCTGTCAAAGGCGGGCGCCGTCACGGCGCGGGCGCAAGGCCTTTTCTTAATTATCGTCCATTAATGACAATTTGTCATATAATCACAGTAATTTAATTTAAGCCACCTTAAAAATAAAAGCAAGTCTGTTTAAATAAGGCGGTGTTGTGATCTCTGATTAGTCCACCGATTCGTCTGCTAGAGACGATTGGCCGTTCAC
Source organism: Sorex fumeus (assembly GCF_029834395.1). Lineage (NCBI taxonomy): Eukaryota > Metazoa > Chordata > Mammalia > Eulipotyphla > Soricidae > Sorex > Sorex fumeus. The sequence goes on along the minus strand of NW_026606199.1, from coordinate 1,773,460 downwards.
AGCGGAAGGCAAGCCCAGGGCAGCGGGCTGACCCGGGTCACACCCACCGACTCAGGAAGAAACCGTGTCACGGAGGGAAGGTCCAACAGGTGTCTCGGCGCCCGGATTCCCCAGCTCTGGCCAGCTAGGGCAGATAGGACTACAGATTGGGGTCGGGGCCAGAGTGGGGGGAAAAGGGAACCGGGGGGGGGACAGGGGTCCCCAGAACAGAAAGCAGGAGGGGCTCGGGCCGGAGGCGGAGCCCTGGCCTGTGTGAGACCCCAGGGCTGAGCACTGGCTCCCCAGGAGAACCGAGCCCGGCACTGGAGCACATCACCAGGATCAGGGCCAGGGGCAGATGTTCCTTTCCTCAGAATGAACGCGGACGGAAAAACAAAAGCAGACGCAGGGAATCCGCCTCCGCTGGCTCGCTGCCAACCTGGACACCAGACCCTTTGCCCAGGTGAAGCCCGAGACCGAGAGGCGCCTGGGTGAGAGTCCCTGGAAATGCAGAGAAGCACGTGGGACGGGAGAGCCCAGTGCTGGTGGGATGTGCACAGCCAGGGCATCGCTCCCCAGAGAGGACCACTCCCCGGGGCGGGAACAAAGGGCCCTGGCATGGCAAAGCCGGGAGCAGGGGAGAGGCGGGGAGCAGGGGAGAGCAGGAGTAGGGGAGAGGCGGGGAGCAGGGAAGAGGCAGGGAGGGGGGAGAGGCAGGAGCAGGGGCAAGGCAAGAGCAGGGGCGAGGCAGGGAGGGGGAGAGGCAGAAGCAGAGGAGAGGCTGGGAGCGGGGGAGAGGCAGGGAGCAGCAGAGAGGCACGGAGCTGGGGAGAGGCAGGAGCAGGGGAGAGGCAGGAGTAGGGGAGAGGCAGGAGCAGGGGAGAGGCAGGAGCGGGGGAGAGGCAGGAAGCGGGGGAGAGGCAGGGAGCAGCAGAGAGGCACGGAGCGGGGGAGAGGCAGGAGCAGGGGAGAGGCAGGAGCAGGGGAGAGGCAGGAGTAGGGAAGAGGCAGGGAGCAGGGGAGAGGCAGAAGCAGGGGAGAGGCAGGGAGGGGGGAGGCAGGGAGCAGGGGAGAGGCAGGAGCAGGGGAGAGGCAGGAGCAGGGGAGAGGCAGGGAGCAGGGGAGAGGCGGGAGCAGGGGAGTCTCCAGAGCAGGGCAGCGGGCGGGCGGTGCACTCACCACGTCCTTCCGGTACAGCACCTCCAGGATGGTGCTGAGCAGCTGGCAACAGGCCTCCAGGTCTTCCTGCCGCTCCAGGTGGTACTTGAGCTGGTCGGTCATCACGGGCAGCAGGATCTCTCTGCAGTCTGCGGGGACGGGGGCATCAGCAGGGCGCCCCCCCCCCCCGTGCCCACTCGCTGCCCCCCAAGCACCGACACGGCCCCGACACGGAGAGCCCTGGGAGGGCCGGGGGGAGGGGCGGGAGGAAACACCCCACCCTAGTGTGACTGAGACACACGCACACATGACACATGGGGACACACGCGGGCAGAGACACATGCACACACGGACACATGGGCACACGGGCACAGGGGCACAGGCACACACAAGCACACGGGCACACAGGGATGCACACATGAGCACAAGGGCATGGACAAACACAGGGCAACACACAGGCACAGACACACACTAAGGGGCACACGCACATACGCAAAGACGCACATACACACACGAGTGCACACACAGAGGCACACTCATGCACAGACACACAGGCACACACAGGAATACACACACACAAACACGCACGCACAGACGGGCACACGTGCCCAGGAGTCCCCAGCGATTCTGACCCTGTGCCGAGGCACCGGGGACACAGGCAGGGCCACTGGCCCCCAAGCCCGGGCTCCACCTCTCCCTGGGACCTGCCTCCATGCGGCCCCTCCATGGCCTTGCACAGGCCCCTCCCCTGGCGTGGACAGCGTGGCCCTGGCCCAGGCGAAGAGCATTGCTGCTAGAGGACACCGTGCCGGCAGGCCCAGAATGGGTGGACAGCGGGTGGGCAGGGGACCCACGTGACAAGAAAGGCCTGACGAGCAAGGCCTCCTCCCAGCCAACAAGCGACCCTGAGAGGAAGGGGAGGGCACGGGCCATGGCCGGACGGAAGCCCAGTGCAGGGCGAGACTCTGCATCTCCAGGGAAGCCTTCGGCTGAGCACGCTGCTCCCAGGGTGGGCTCCGGGACGCCCCCTGCTGGCAGTGCCACTCGTGACCCCCTGCAGTGTCCTCGGCAGCCGCTGAGGGATGACCCTTTGGCAGAGCGGCATCCGGCAACCCCAGGGCATCCCCATGGGCCTGGTCTCTGCGCCCCCAGCCGTGCCAGCCCCCAGCGGCCAGCAGCTGAGATGCCCGAGTGCCCTCGTGCTCTTGGCGACTGATCGGACTCGAAGTCACTTAAAAAACCTGAATGTGGGAAACGGCCGGGGATTCAGAGGCAGGGGCCCTGCCCTGGCCTGCGCGTCAAACCCCCTTCCCACGGCGCACCCCACCCCGGGGTCTGGGTGAAAATGGGCCTGGGGGCGGGGCCCCGGAGTGGGGCTGAGCCCGGTGCAGAGTGACGACAGGCGGGGAGAGGGGCCACCCCAGCAGGAGCAAGGCCCGGTGACGTGGCAGACAGAGACAGGCCACGATAGATGCAGCTTCTTCCCACACCCCGGGGACAGTTCCCCCGGCCGTGCCTCTGCCCCCCTGAGACGCCCCTCCTGCACGTGTGACTGCGCGGGGACTATGCCCCTGAACCTGGCCGGAGAGCAAGAAGGGGCGGCTTAAGGCCTGACCGGGCCTCTGCCCGGGGAGCCTACAGACACCCCCCAGTCCGGCCAGCGACCTCAGAGGCACCGCACAACCCCCAACAAGCCAGAACACAGAGCACGAAGCCCTGGTCTCACAGAGCCCAACACTGGCGACACCAGCCGGGTGCCAGGAAGGGGACTTGGGCAAATCCACCTATGGACCCAGGCTCCTGCAGTGACACACGCACTTACAGGTGCACACACGCACACATGTCCACACACACGTGCACATGCACACACGTGTACATATCACACACACACACTCATAAAACACGCTCACACGTGCACCCTCATGAAACACGCACACACACACACACACACACACACACACACACCGCGCGTCAGTGACAACAGGCAGCAATCAGCCGGCAGCTGTTCCCCCTCGGCTGTGGACTCGGGCCCGGGAACGGGCACAGAGACGAACATCAATCTTGGCAAAGGAGACGCGGCCGCCACCTCCGCTCACGCAGACCCGTCTCAGTCCCGTCACGGCTCTCGGGGAAGTGGGTGCAGATCTGAGAATGCATTTGTCCATCGAGAACATCCATTTTATGAACACTGAGTAATGTGCGTCTTAATTTTCAGTTTGGTCTCATTAAACAAATGATCCATAAAGTGCATTTAATAACCTTGGGCCGGTGACAGCGCTGAAATCCAGATTAGCGCTTTTAATGAGAATTCGACAGTGAGAGCCGTGGAAGTGGGGGCGTGCTATTCATCATTCAGAGACACTCAACTTCTTCCTGGCCCTCCGGGAGCCCCGGGGACCACAGCACGGTCTCTGTGCGAATCATTTTCCGTCCACACAAGCCAACGGCCCAGAAGCCCGCGAGGCAGCACCAGGGCGGGAGGGGCAGGGGTCAGGCCCGTCGTCCCCCACACCGCAGACGAGGGCACCTGCCCCCGGCCTGCGGCTGCATGGGGCAGGGTGGTTCCGCGGACAGACAGAGCCTCCCGGCCACGTGACCCCTTTCATGCACAGCCGTGCAACACGGATGCTCCCACGTGCAAACTGTGCACACGTGTCTCTGAGGCCGAGGAAATCTCTCTGGGACTCGGACTCTCCACAGTCACAGGGCGGGAAGGAAAGCGAGGCTGTGGGAGGGACACACAGCCCACCCGGGGGGTCTCTTCTCCCATCCAGAAGCTTCCGGAAGGCAAATGCTCTGGGGCAAGATGGTCCGCCCTGCTCGGCTCAGGGCCTAAATGACTGAACAGAGGCCGAGCACGCTAAGCTTTCGGATCAGCCGTGACCAATGTCGCGGAATTTCAATCGAGGACGTAAAGTGACATGCGTGGTGCCCTGTCAGTACAGTATGGTGAAGCACCGAGCCTTCGAGACAAAGGGAGGGAGGGAGAGAAGAGAGAGAAGAGCGAGACGATGGGAGAGAGAAGAGAGAGAGGGAGGGAGGGAAGGAGATGGGGAGGGAGTGAGAGAGAGAGGGAGGGCAAGAGGGAGGGAGGGAGAGGAAGGGAGGGCGAGAGAGGGAGGGAGAGAGGGAAAGAGAGAAAGAGTGAGAGAGAGGGAGGGAAGGAGGGAGAGAGAAAGGGAGGGTGAGAGAGAGGGAAGGAGAGGGAGGGAGAGCGAGAGAGGAGAGAAGAGAGAGAGGGAGTGAGGGAGAGGGGGAGGGAGGAGAGAGAGGGAGGGCAAGAGAAAGGGAAGGAGAGAAAGGGAGAGAGGGAGAGAGAGGGAGGGAGAGAGGGAGGAGGGAGAGAAGAGTGAGAGAGGGAGGGAGGGAGGGAGGAGGGAGGAAAGAGAGAAGGAGGGAGATGAATGGAGAGAGAGGGAGGGAAGGCAAGAGAGGGAGGGAGGGAGGGAGGGAAGGAAGGAGGGAGGGAGGGGGAGGGGGGAAGAGAGAGGGAGGGAGAGGGATGGAGAGAGAGGGAGGGAGGGAGGGAGGGAGGAAGAGATGGAGGAGAGAGGAGAGAGAAGAGAGAGAGGGAGAGAGAGGGAGAAGGAGAGAGAGGGAGGGAGGGAGGGAGAGAGAGAGGGGGACGGAGAGAGAGAGGGAGGGGGAGAGAGAGGGAGAGGGAGCGGCAGAATGCCCCTGGGAGGGTAGTAGGCGCCGTTGTTGGAACACTGCAGGCGCCTGAAACCCAATCAGGAAGAACTTTGCAATTCCCCACTGGGAATGCAGAAAAATTAAGGAGGAAAAAGAAGGTGACAGACCAATAGGAAGGATCGTGAGACTGGAGAGCAACGCGGGACAGACTGCAGAACTGGGCGTGGGCGCTGGCCAGAGACATCCCGGTGGGCCTGAATCTGACGACGGGTCCTGACAAAGCGGAGGGCGGTCAGTGCAGGGACCAGCGGCCAGGGCTGGTGCCATGAGCACGGGGATAAATGAGCGTCACCGAGAGAAGGAAGCGAGGGGGTCCAAGCAGCGTCTGGCACAGACCGAGCCTGGCTCCAGTACTGCGCGGGGTCTCGAGCCCACCAGGAGGGACCCCCGAGCACAGCTGGCACCGCTGTCCAGGGTGGAAACAGGCCTCCCAGACTAGGGGGGCACCATCCCATCCGAGTATCTGAACCCACACACACTACTGACACTTCGCTGACAGGAAGTTATTCACTCACAGTCGCCCTGGGCCTTCTCCTATCTGCCCTGGAAGCGGGGCCTGGCTCCTGACGGGGTGCTCGTCTGCAAGACTGAACAGTTCAAGAAGGCAGGTGATGGACATATGGACCAGGACCACCCCCTGGTCAGCACCACAGCGGTGGACAGCGCCTGCCTCTGCGCTCACTTGGGCCAAGGCCTCCCTCAGGCTCCACATCCCGGGGTCCTCGTGGGTGAATGAAGAGAATTACTCTTCCCCCAGGGACACAGTTCCAAGCTGACATCTCTGAAATCTGTCAAGAAGTAAAACTTACTAAGCAAAAACCCTGCGCCGCGGTGGGCCAGCAAACGGCGATGAGACCGGAATGGCTGTAATTAAGAGACGGAAACGGGGTTCATCCTCGCAGACGCAACAAGACGTTTCTTCAGACTGTGCTGTCTTAACAGTTGGTCTCTTCAAAATCATACTTAATGAAAGATTTCGAGTGACATATAGGATGAGTACCAGAAAGGATCCAGTACCGTAGCAGATAAAGATTAATGTTTTCTCCAGGCATGCAAAGAAAACCCAGGAGAGGTTAATATTTCACCATCGGTTTTAAAAAGCAGCTTGGGGGGGTTCACCAGCCGGTAAGGTTCCTTGGCAATCATCAGCCCAGGTTATCCAATTAAAACATTCTATCTGAGTGGTACATTAAAAGATCGTGGTACTCAAGGATCCCAGTCCCGATTTTTCAATCTGCAATTATGCAGCCGAACTAGCAAAACTACCACAAAGTAATTCCGAGATGGAGTGTGGCAAGGAGAAAAATCCCCCTGCTATTATCAGAACATTCAGAAAGCGAGTTTCGTTATGGATCACACAAACATCGCTGTTCTATGAGTTAAAACAAAAGAAGCTGATTAGCGGGGTGGTTTCTAGACAAGCGAATTCTCTACCGGGGCTCTCGCACACCGCAAATATTCTCAAAGTCTGCCTGCGTATTTCCTAATAGCTCGCTCCAGCAAGCAGCGGGCCCTTTGCCCTTGGATTTCAAAGGGCTGCTCTAACTGATGGTCCCATCATTAAAAAGGAGAGATGGATTCTACTCGGTGACTGTGGAAGAATCACTCACCTTGAAAATAAGAGTGAAAAAAAAATCATTTTAACTTGCTAGGCTCCGTCTGTAAGAAGCTCTGGACTGTTCCCAAAAGGGGCCAGATGAAGTTTGACGATCTTAAGGGACATCGTCAAGGGGAGGTTGTGGCTGGCTAACTGGAGCAAACCACCACAGGCTGGACAAGGGGGAAATGGTGCCTTTCCCAAGTCTCCACTGGCCAGATTCCAACCACTGGGGAAGAAACACCCCCCAGACAAAAATCAAACAAGGGAGGGGGCCCAGAAATGGGGGTCTCCGCACAAAGGAACGAGGGGGCACACTTTATAACCAGGCTGCAAGCTTTGGTTTTCGTTCACTTACAGCCTCTCACAAAGGCCTGATGAGAGACACAACGGTCTGTCCACTGTGATTCCTACAGTCCACTGACTTGGCCACTTCCATCGGGTGTGGAGACGAAGGCCAGCCCTTCAAAGGCACACACAAGTGAATCTCGGACCCGAGCAACTTGCTGCAGAGACCGCCCTGGATTCTGCAATAGGCCGTTTCTGCTGGGCCACTCCAGACGGAGGCAGGTGCCGTCCCTCCGCCTGCCCTCTCAGACCCCTGGCAGTCGCCATTTTCTAGAAGTCAGCGACAAGCTCCAGGTACGAGTGGCGTGGCGGCAAAGGCCAGGCCTCATGGGACAGGGGAGGAGAGGAGTGGGCCCTTCTTCCCCCTGCCCTGATGGGACTCCGAGATGATGCCACATCCGGCCACCGTCTACTTAAGCTCCCACACGGCCATGATCCAGAGACACACAAACAAACCTCGGACCCGAGTAACTTGCTGCAGCGATCTCTTCAGACCCTAATTATTAAAATCTTTGAATTCCTAGAGAGCGGCTGTGCAACATTTTATCCGTAACAAGCAATACAAAACACATCGTCTGGCACCTGCCTTTTCGGCTGGTACGAGTGGAGGCGGGATTGGTCTCGAAATACCGAAGGTAACCAAAGTAGAGAAAGAAAAGTATTGTGCAAACTGTCTGCCACACAGGCTGGGGGAGATGTTGGAATGGGGGATGGGGGGGTGGATTCTGGGCATTTTGATGGTGGAAAACGGGCACTGGTGAAGGGAGGGGTGTTTGATGACTGTCTGATCGAAGCTCAAACATGAAAGCTTGGTTACTGTACCTCACGGGGAATCAATACAAATTAAATAAATAATTTTTAAAAACACCTTCAAAGGCAAAGAAAGGACCTCAGGGTCCCCAGGAGCAAGATCCTTAAGATTCTGCTCTAGAAAACAGAACTAAGATGGTCAGAACACTTGTTTGAGGGGAAACCCCCTCTTCCCGAAGCCCCATTCCACTGGGAGCTCCTGCCGGCTTGTTCAACGTTCAGGCAAAGGCCAGTAGGTGATGCTACCCATGCCAGCCTCTCTTACTCCCTTTTTTTTTAAATTAATTTATTTATTTTGCTTTTTTTTGGGTCACACCCAGTAATGCACGGGGGTTCCTCCTGGCTCTGCACTCAGGAGTTACTCCTGGCGGTGCTCAGGGGACCATATGGGGTGCTGGGAATCGAACCCGGGTCGGCCGCGTGCAAGGCAAATGCCCTCCCCGCTGTGCTATCGCTTCAGCCCCATCTTACTCCCTTTTCCACACCACCCATTTGCACCCATTCCCGGGACACGGATGGGAAGCATTTTCACAGGCGTCAATCCTAAACCTCCAAGTCCTGGTGTTTATTTTCATTTAATTACACTGAAACTGTTCATTTCTGTAATAAAACTCAAGCTCTCCTCTTTCACGGCTTCCGTCGCAGATAAGAGCTGGCACAAGCGAGGGCACCGCGACCTTTCCGCCTCCCTGTGTCTTGCTTTGGAAATCCGCTCACTCCGCACCACTAAGGAGATGCGAGCGTCGTCCTTCTGTGCAGCACGTAATCTATTTAACCAGCTTCCCGGCAGTCCGGTCACATCGAGCGAGGCGGCGTGGAGCCATCACGGCCCATTCACGGGCCTCGTGCCCAGCATGCCAAGGGGGGGCGGCCCGGTCACCTCAGCCCGGGAGCAGGAGGGGCGCATCCCGGGGGGACCCCAGACGCAGCCACAGGCATCGGGACTTCCCCAAAGCCCATCATCAGCAACAGCCTTTCATCTGCAACCACTGCTCGCCACTTGAAAAGTCCCCCCTGGGGGCTGGAGCGATAGCACAGCGGGTAGGGCATTTGCCTTGCAAGCGGCCGACCCGGGTTCGATTCCCGGCATCCCATACGGTCCCCTGAGCACCGCCAGGAGTAATTCCTGAGTGTATGAGCCAGGAGTAACCCCTGTGCATCGCCAGGTGTGATCCAAAAAAAAAAAGTCCCCTTGGAATACGCAGGGGTGGTGGCTGGAAGATGAGACTGATGGGGTGGAAGGGAGGGTGGAGGCAAGGGGGATTGCCGAGTTCTGAACCCCCGTCAGTGGCAGTGACACAGGCTGGGCCAAAGACATGCCCCTCCTTGCGGAAAGCCACATCTTCCGGGAGAACTTCACGAAGGCAGCAGGACGCCGAGAAAGGGCAGCCTGGCGCCAGCCAAGGGCCATGACAGCTGTCAGACCCCAGGGCCGTGCCTGGGTCAGAGCTCAGCCCGCCTCCAACACACCACAGGCCCACTGTCCCCCAGGACAAGAAACTTCCAGTGACAGCACGTTGGGAGCTGGAGCAATCGTGTGGCAGGCAGGACGCTGGCCTTGCACTCGCTGACCAGTGTAGGACTCCAAGCATCCCAGACCGCCCCCTGTATCCAGCCAGGAGTGATCCCTGAGCACTGCTGGTTGGGACCCAAACACCAAGAAAAGGTTAAAACTAAATGGCTCCGGTGTCCAACAATTGTGCATCCTTGGGTTTGCAGGAACTGGAAAGAAACGTTCCCAAGCACAGTCTCCTCCAGGAGGGGTTCATGGCCTTTGTTCCTGCCAAGACATGGGTGCCCCCTTCTCCCCTAAGGTCCCAGCGAAGGCCCTGGAGGAGCCGGCCACCCCTGCGGAGGACAGGAGGACCCCAGCCCCATGAGGATGGGGGTGAGCGGCAGGCCACGCAGAAGGGGCAGTCAAGTCATGGGCATCAAGGGCTACGACTCGGGACACGAAGGGCTCTGTGGGAGCGGGTGCAGGACACGGGGAGAGGCCTGGGACAAGTGCGGAATGCAGCAAAGTGAGGAAAACCATGGCCATCACATTTCACCCCAAACAAGACTCAGCTTTAAATATCTGCGCCTATGTGACTCCGGGTGTTCTGCAGAGGCCACAGCACTAAGGAGTTTTCCCAGACCCGCAGGAGCAGGGAAGGCAAAGGCGGCCGTGGGCTTCCACGAGCTGGACACGACACGCTGACCAGACGCAGACGGCTGCCAAGTTCTGCGAAGCACATTTGGGCTCTCGATCATGATCAAGCCTCTTCCGTAGATCATTCCGGAGCTACGCATGAGACGTGAGGCTCTGGGCTAATCTGCGCTCACTTAGTCCAAACTAATTTTGGATTCATGTTTTTCACACAGTCTCGTTTACTATGTCGGGTACAACTAGCTATGACAATCAAAGCCCTAACCACTACGGCAATCATCCCGGGGTATCATACATCCCAGTACTCCGAACGAAGCAAGACTGAGTATTCACAGCAGGTTGCATTCTTTGAAAACAGAATCTATGGTGGTGATCTTGATAAAAGACACACAGAACCAGAGGAAAACAGAAAGAGGGCGGGACAGAAGAGAAATACAACCGGCGGCGACCAAGGCTGAGCACCTGCCACAAATGAACTCAAGTTTCCTCGCAAGCTTTTCACTAAGTAAAGACTCAGAGCGAGTTTCACAGAGGCACATGATTGGAATAGCCTCTGTCACCACGAAGGCTTCCAGGGGATGATGCTCAGCCAGGAAGAGCCAATCCACCTTTGACCATTAGCTCCCTGAAGGCTCGGTCAGTGCTGGGAGGGGCCGTATGAGCAGGAGGGGCCGTGGTGGTGGTGGTGGTGGTAGGGGTGGTGATGGTGGAGGTGGTGATGGTGGTGATGGTGATGGGGTGTGGAGAGTGATGGTGATGGTGATGGTGGGGGTGATGGTGGTGGTGGTGACGGTGATGGTGGTGGTGGTGATGGTGGTGATGGGGTGTGGATGAGAGTGATGGTGATGGCGGGGGTGATGGCAGGGGTGGTGGTGGTGGTGATGTGGTGATGATGATGGGGTGTGGATAAGAGTGATGGTGATAATGGTGGTAATGGTGGTGGTGGTGAGGGTGGTGATGGTGATGGGGTGTGGATGAGAGTGATGGTGATAGTGATGGTGATGGTGATGGTGTGGGTGACGGTGGTGGGGGTGATGATGGCGGTGATGGTGATGGTGGTGGTGGTGATGATGGTGGTGGCAGTGATGGTGATAGTGGTGGGGGTGAAATGGGAGGAGGAGAGTTAGGGAGGTGATGGGGACAGGACAGAGTGCGGATGCTGGGGAGAGAGTGGTGGGGGTGGGATCTGAAGGGGGAACAATGTGCTGGTCATGAGGCGAGGTGCTGCCGAGGGGGTCTGAGTACTAGCAGCACGGGAGTGGGGTGGGTGACAGTGATGGTGGAGATGATGGTGTCAGCGGTGGTGTGGGAGGTCGAGGGTGTGGTGATGACGGTGATGATGCTGATGGGGTGGGAATGAACGTTGTGGTGGATGGCTGGCGACAGCGCATCAGTATCAAGAAAGAAACTCGCAGGTCTATAGCTCCACTATGAGAGAATAATAAATCCACATGCCCAAGCACAATGCCTCAACCAAACGCCTCCCTCGGTCCCCAGGGTGTCCCCATGCTCAAGGCCTCTGGAGAGGGACCAGAGCAACAGGAAAGTGGGGAGGGCATTTGCACTGCAGGTGGCCAACCGGGGTTGACTCCCCTGTACCCCATGTGGGAGTCTGAGCCCCACCAGGAGTCAGCCCCAAGCCCCGCCAGGAGTGCTTTCTGAGCACAGAGCCAGAAGTAATCCCTGAGCCCCACCGGGGGTGCCCTCTGAGCACAGAGCCAGGAGTCAGCCCTGAGCACCACCAGGTATGGCCCAAAAGCCAAACCCAAAGCAATACAAAAGGCACCCAGAGAGTGGACCTTCGCTCCAGCACGGATGGTCAGGAGGAGCGTGCCGGAGCCCCGAGCAGTGGCCTTTGTCCCGGAGCCTGAGACAGGGCCGTTGGTCTGGACAGAGCCTGCCGCAGGGCACAACGGAATCCTTCTCCAGAACATTCCCGACCTAACAGAGTTTAAACGAAGGTTCTGATAGCGTCACTGCTTGCGGTATGAACCACGGTACGTCTTGAAAGTCAGGTCAAAACCGATTGGAAACAGGCACTGGGCCCTAAGGCCATGGCCTGCCCGACTGAGCCACGATCCCACCCACAGGGCCCAGCCCAAACAGCAGCTCAAAGGGGTCCCCGCCCCCAGCCCGGGCCGCTTCTCCCTGACACAACCAGGCTGGACAGGAGCGGAATTAACGGGACGCGACAGCCATAAATCTGGACAGAAACGGGCCGGAATAAATCTCGGCCTTGGTCGGGCGCCACTCAACACTTTCTCACCCTCCTCCCCTAAATGAGGAAGGTTGTAAAATAAAATGCAAAGGTTTTCAGCTTTCCCCAAAACTGTTTGACAAGTGTAAAATATTAATTCAACCCGTCCAGAGAGAAAGCGTGTGATTAATAAAATAGGGTAGAGAGATCACGGCGGGTTGTGTAAGGTGCTGCTCGGGATAGATGAGCTGACGACTCATGCAAACTCTCATTACTCTGAGTAGGTTTCCGAAAAAAAAAATAAAGACTCGTCGGAGAATGCAGAGTTCAGAAGCCGACCATTACTCCTCCATTTGAAGAACTTAAAATTCTCTCGGCAATCATCTCAGGGGAAGGACTGATTGCCTCCCCAGGCCGGACAATCAGGCGTCTGGAAGGCTATACAATGCAGTTGATTATCACCTGCTCTTGGCGCGCACCTCAAATTATAAGCGACGAGGTTTGGTCTTCATTTCCGAAGATCATTCCCCACGCTCTGTGTCAATTGCCATTCTCTCGGGAGGGCTAAATCTTCCTGCCTTGGATGGAGCCATTATACTCAGCGGGGGGTGGGGGGTTCCCCTCCCCCAGGCAGAGGGAGCAGGAGCGGCCGAGGGTCTACAGACGGGAGCGGGGGACCCGCGCCACCCTCGGGACGCCACTCACCGTGCTGGGTGAAGAGGTCGCTGTGGATGATCTCGATCAAGCAGTACAACTTCTGGATGGTCAGCAAACCCGCGGGCACGTTGAGGATGAAGTCAGTGAACATTTTGCTAGGAGAGAAAAGTACCGAAGAGGAGAGCTGAGAGCCACGCGGCAGGATGACCCGGGCAGGAACAGCCAGGCCACCCCCCAGCGGCGGTGGTGGTGGCAGAATGCTGTGGGCGGGAATCGCACCCAGACACGGGTGGTCAAACGTGCTCGTCCTCACGCAATGGCCACTGACGCGGAGAGGGACGATAATAGGGGCCAGCAAGGAGGTGGACAGAGGAGAGCTCCCGCCTCCAGCCGGCGGGGCAGAGGGCTCTCGAAGCCAGTGTGGCGTCTGCTTGCAATGCAGGGGCCACGGGAGCCGACAGCTGCGGATGGAGGCAGTGAACATTTTGCCGGGAGAGAAAAGCACCCAAAGGCGAGAGCTGAGAGCCTGCGGGGGTCTGTGCTGCTCCTTCCTGGGACCACGCTGAGTCCGGACACGCAGTCGAGCCCCAAGAGGAGGGAAGGTGAGGGCGAGGAAGAGGAGTGAGGAAGGTGGAGGGCTGCGCCCCCTCCCCCGCCAGCCAGCGTGGACGAGCCCCTCCGCCGGGCCTTACCTGAGCTCCTTGGGGTCAAACACCAGCTTCACATCATTGACGATCGTGGGCAAGTACTTGAGCGCCGCGCACTGCAGAGAAGGGGAGAGACGTGTGGGCGCTGGGGTATGGGGACACACCGGCGGAAAGGGCCCCGCAGGACAGGGAAGGCCCATCCCCAGGAGGGTCTTGCGGGGCCCGGGTGGGTGAGGAGAAGGATGGGAACAGCCTCGGGAACAGCACCAGGTCACAGGAAACAGCTGCGCCTCGGGGCTGGCGCTGACCTCTGTGGCGCCCATGGGTCACCTTCTCCTGGGCCACAGCAGGCTGGGGATTGTGCTGTCGGGGAGGACCCACTGCCACCCCCGGGGGAGCACCAGACAAGGAGAAACCTGCGCACGGCCAGGCGTGGCAAAGAAACACAAAGGAAAGGGCGAGAGCCCAGCCCCAGGATCCCTGCCGCAGCGTCTGCGGGGGCGCAGGCAGGGAGGTGTGCGGCCACGAGGGAAGGACCCTCTCGCTCCGTCCCCGCACGGTGCCTGCGTCCCTGGGCGCCATGGATAAGCCTTTGCTGCCTTCACTTCCGCTCCCGAGTCGGATCCCAGAACCTGCATGCCACTGTCCGCGGTGACTGAGGGAGTCATGGATGACGGTCTGGCACACAGGGTGCGTGTATGATGGCATAGTACATGGGGTGCGTGTATGATGGGGTCTCTCACACCGTGTGCATTAGAATCAATTCGGATGGTGAGCATGTATGACGGTCGGACACACTGTGTGCATATATGACGAGGCGGAAACCGGAACATTCAGGAAAGAAAACTGCACAGCACGCCCCTGACAAGCGCCAATACGAAGACCCAGGACATGCTTAGGGAACCCAATCCAACAGTCCACCAAAGGACTGAACAATTTCACCAACTGGGATTCATCCTGGGTGCAAAGAGGGTCCGTGAAAGCCAATCAGTTAATACAAAAATGCCACATCAGGAAGAGGAGAGATCAAAATCCCACCACTGGCAGAGAGAAAACTTTTAAGAGGATCCAACATCCATTCACAATGAAAAGAAATGCATGGTGGACCGAGGGCAGGAAGAAGAGGCGGCCCCTGGTTCTGGGCAGCCCCCCCGCCACGCCCACACCCCATTACCAAGGTGCCCACGCTTTTGTGCCTCGGTGGGACCCCCGGGCAAGCTCTGCCTTTCCCACGGGATTTTATCTGTGGATTCTGGAAGCTTCTATGTGAACATCCCACACACTGGAGGTCTCTTCGTGTGGCCCAGAAGGGGGTCAGCAAACTCGGGCAGAAGGAAAAAGGGGCGGCACCTGGCGATGGAACAGTGCTCACAGCTAACCCACATCCATGCCAGACCCCCGAGGCAAAATGCTGAGTTGTCCCTGAGACCAAGCCCAAGGCCATGGGGGCCACTGTCCACCCTCCTGTACAGGCCTGGGACCCTCGCCACATCAGTCAGGCGAGAAAGAGAAACCAAAGGCAACTGGACTGGAAAAGATATGTCTCTCATTCTTCACCGATGATCTACAGAGAAGCCCCCGGAGGCCACAGGCCCCCCCAGCCCCACCCAGGAGCTTACAGGGACAGCGAACCAGTACAGAGACGCGGCAGAGACCAGAACAGCAAAGCACACTGCCCTTCAACGTGCAAATGGCAAACCAGAAGAGAAATCAGGATGACAAGCCCAAGAACACGTGGCAAACAGGAAGAGCTCACGCATCTGCGTCTCGAGAGAAGCAGGGCATGGACACACGGGCACGACAGACCTGACCCACGTCACCGAGCGGGGCCCTGGTTCTAGACAGGGCTCTGGGGGTGGAGGCCGGTTCTGGCAAGGACTGAATCCTGGGTAAGAGCCCGCCCCCACGCGTTCTTCCAGGGAGTGTTTCTCAGGGGGAAAAGCTGCCTCTGGGGTGCTGCCGGGGTTCGAGTCTGTTCGCATCAAGGAGGGAGATTCCTAGAGGACACTGAGCAATTTTTGTTTTTTGTCTGCAAAGAGAGTGACAGCCCAGGTAAGCGTGGGCCCTCGGTAGTGGGGTATGGGGGGGGGGGGGGGAAGGGGGTATGCCCGAGACCAGGTAAGCGTGGGCACCTTGGTAATGGGGTGTGGGCGTGGCGGGGGGCTGCCCAGAACCAGGGGCCGCCCCTTCCTCCTGCTCTCGGTTCACCACGCAGAGCCTGGGGGAGCGTCGCTGGCCAAGGCAGGCCTCCAGGAGTGGGGTGCCCTGCCTTCCCAGCCCCCTGGAGCCTCCATGCCGAGTGCCCAGACAGCAGCAGGGGTGCTGGCCTGCTGGGGTGCTGGCCTGCTGTTGTTTGGGCATGTCACGGGCAGTGCCCAGGGGCCCTGGGATCACACCTGCAGGATGCGGGCAGCCAAGTTGGGCCACTGAGACCACGCAGACCTGTCGCAGCGCAGGGCCCCAGACTCAGGGCCTGGGTGGGCACGGCACACCCCCCCCCCCCAGCTCCCCATGACCTTGAGGGCCGTGTGCAGTGTGGTGGGTCCTACCAGCTCCTGCCCAGAGCCACGCTTAGGTTTGGGGTCTGACGTGTTGAGGCCACTGCACTCAGCCCCCCACACAGGGGTGGTACCCCGAGTCCAGCTGGCCAGGGCGGGGATCTCAGAAGCGAGGGTCCCTGTGTGATGCACATGCACCCCCCCAAAACACACATCTGCTCCAGGATCGGGCTGGGGTCTGCGGGGAGGACGGAAGCACTGGCCTGTCCAGGCCCCGTTTGCTGACCCCCTTCTGGGTCACACGCGGAGACCTCCAGTGTGTGGGATGTTCGCACAGAAGCTTCCAGAATCCACAGATAAAACGCCGTGGGAAAGGCAGAGCCTGCCCGGGGTCCCACCAAGGCGCAGAGCGGAAGTCAGCAGGCGTTGCCCTTAATTCTCTTTCTTTCTCCAAAGAGACTCTGGGAGACGGAGCCCCCGCTGGGTGGGTCTCCAAGCCCCCCGCCTCCCAGCAGCTGGGTTTTCCCCGCCTTCCCCTCTTCGACATTCACCTCGAAATCAGCCTCCTGGGGGCCAGTCTTGGCTTCCCACTGAGGCCGCATTTTATAGGAAAGCTCCCCGGCTGGGCCCCCTCTGTCTGGCACATTGTTGTCACCACCAGACCCCGCCCAGCAATAGGGGCCTCCACTGAAGGTGCCAGGAGTTGGTACCCAGCTCATGCCCACAGAAACAGCTGCCACTCCTTAGCGCTGGGGGGGGGGGGGGGAGGGGGAGGGGGAGGGCAGACGCCTCCAGGCACTGGGCGGGGGATGGGAGGGGGGGCAGGGGCACCTTTCTGCCTGGTCCCTCCGCCCGCTTCGGGAGCACCATCCTGGGATTACAGATCCATTTGCTGCCGGAAGTTCAGTTCGGTCCCCGGCTTTCCAGTCAGAATAAAATGTATCAAATCCATCACTGCTTCCCGAGAAAGTTATTTCTTCGGATTTAACTTCAAATCTAGTTAACTTCCCATAATGGGAGTTCAAGTCCCGGCCGCACGTCTCTTTGAACTCGGTAAAGCTTTCATCTCGGTGGCAGTGGACGGATGGGTCCAATCGGAAACGCAGCCGGGCCGGCGGCAATGCATTCATTAGCAGGCAACCCCACACGCGCCGGGCCCCGGGGCCTCGGGCACGGAACCCGATGCAGAGGGATCCCCACTACTGAGCAGGAGGAAAGCCACCCCAAGACCAGAGAAACGGGGACGCCAGTGCCGACGGCCGCGCCGCTTCCGTCTCTGCTAAACAGGACACTGACCGGGGCTAGTGTCCACTAAACAGATTTCTGCCAAGCAGGAACCAAGTGGTTAGTAACAGTGAGTCAGCAGAGGGAGGGCTCGGTCTCCTATAACCCTGGCCGCAGGGGCTCACGGGACCCCCCAAGGCCCCCGCAGAGCTCAGCAAGCGAGGACAGCCCCTAATCTAACGTCTGAGGGGCAGGGGATGAAAAAGGATGGTGAAGGGCAGGAAATGCTAAAGGTCTTCTAATTGCTGAAATAGTTCACGTTAAAAAAAATTAATTTTATACTCTTCCTAAGCAAACTTAATTGTCATGCATCTCAGGAGAATGCCAACTTAAATCCAAACTGTAAAACCAAACAACAAAAAAAAATGCACTTTCTCTCTGGCATGGGCTCCGTATTGTAACTGTCTCTCTGGCTAAAAATATTACTACTGATGATGATTAATAGACACTATTTTAGGGTAAAGTTCAGGCTACATTATTCAGCATAATTATTTTAATTAAATCCATTAGCATATCTTTATATGAGATCACAAGAGCTATGGGTGGTACAAAATAAGGTTTTCTTGAATAATGTATGAAGCAATTATTAATTTACATATTTCTCAAGAAAAAGCATATTAAAATGATTTCATTTGGAGGTTTTAGGCAAAAAAAAAAAAAAACCCTAAAAAACATATAGTCCACAAATTCTCCTTTTAGACGTAGGGTTCTGCCTTTGGGAATGTGGGGACCTAGGCGTCAGCCTCAGAGACCCAGCGCACGGGAGACGGAACAGGCAGAAGGACGGGCCACGTCCGAACACCGCCACCACCCCGGCGACGGCACACAGTCTCTCCATTCTTGGCGATGACTGGCATGTGCCCCGCACACCTCTGGGGAAACCCCACAGCACAGCCCTCCTGGTTCCCAAACCCTCTTCTCCTGGAGGCGGATTCTCTTCCTCTAATCACGCTCCCAGCCTGAGTCCTCGCCCAGACACGGGCCCCGAGCACCACCAGGTGTGGCCCCGCTCTGGAGAAGACGCGGCCGGAACGTGGCTTGGGGCTTGTGATTTGGCCTCATGAGCTGGGCCCTGGGCTCCATCCTCCCGAACAAGGAGCACCCCAGGGCCCTGCCAGCTGGGTGCTGGTGACGGGAGCAGTGGACAGGAGCCACCCAGGGCTCCCGGGGTAAGCAGGAGGGCGGGCTCAGGGACGCACAGGCATCGGCCCGAAGAGCACTGGGTCTGGCGCAGGAGCCCTGACTCTGTCCGCGGTGCCGCAGACACGCCAAGAAACCTGGCACTGAAGGGGACGGGGACAGCCGAGGGTGAGGGGGGCAGCCCCAGCCCTCTGCAGAGCAGACTCCAGAGCCGGACCCACACCCCGGGGGCTATGGGAAGAGCTGGGGGCAGAAGGAGCCAGGACTGGGCGACCGCACACACCAGCGTGGCCACGTGCTCCCAGGCCCCACCTCAGGCCAGGACAGGACAAGGCGGCGACACCTTTGCTGCTTCCAAGTGGCCCTGCCCCACCTCACCTCTGGACGGACCCCTCTGTGTTGGATGCTGAGGGCAGTTCCGGCGGCATCCCCCAGCCCCCAACACCGCGGCCACAGCCCAACCCAGATGGTCAGAGGCAGCCTGAGCTGAGTTGGAAGCTCAGGGTCCCCGTCCCCGCGAGGCCACACATGCGCCTCTCCAAGCATCACACGGGGACTTAACGACACAACCTCATGGGACTCCCCCGGGTCCCTGGCCTAGACTCATGCGGCCTCACGCTGCCGGTCACCCACTCGGCTACCAACACCCTGGTGGCATGTCGAAGTGGGTGCAGCACCTCCCCACCAAGGCCGCCTGCTGCCCACGCTGGCATCCACTCTCCGGGACCAAGAGAACGGCCAAGTGTACGTCAGGCTGGCCTAGAGCCCCACCTGGGGCATGTTTGCGAAGGTTCCTGGGGGCACGACTCCCCAGGACGGTCACTCTGGAAGGAGGTTGCGGGCAGCCAGGGCCCATCCCAGGCTCCGGTGCCCAGCAGGACCTCTGTGGGGAGCAGATGCCCCTCTGCGTGGGAAGCACCTTGAGTGGTCCCAGAGGTGAGCCAAGACGAAGGCCGCCCAGGTGAAAGTCCTAGGTGCAGACCCAGGAGCCAGTTGCCCCCAAACCTCTGCCTTGGGGTGTGGGCTCAGTTCTGCCTCTCCAAAGCCCCCCTCCCCCTATGATGCAGGTGTCACAGTGCGGGAACAGAGAAGAGTCACAGGGGCCATGAGGAGAAGGGGGAGGTGCCCGGGTCGGGGTGGGCAGGAAGCCTGAGACCGGGAGCCCCTGGGAGCCTGGCTGGAGGTGACAGGGATGGAGGGGGCAGGGTGGCAGAAGGGAGCAGGAGTGGTGAGACTCTGGGGTCTTTCTCAGAGTCAAGACCCCCAACCTCAGGGTCCCCAGCCCTCCTGGGGCCTGTGGGTACTCTCCCCAGGACCATCGAACTCATCCTTGGCCATGACCTTCCTGTCAAGGCCCCTCCATCAGTCCCGGAACCACAGCAGGGGTCCCTGATCCCACCAGGAATAAACCCTGAGCACCTACAGGTGTGGCCCAAAAACCAGAAGAAAAAAATATAAAACACCCAAAAGCAGAATGTCGCTGTAGCTGGGCGCTCACTCCTACCCTCTCCTGCCCAAGGGAGTTGGGGTCTGCAGGTGGGGGGTGTGGGCACCCAGAAGGCGCTTTCCCTGCAGGGACTCTGCCCAGGCAGAGACAGCTCGAGCCTCGGAACTCAGACACTAGGGCCCAGAATGGAGAGACGCCACCCCCAAAGGACACGGCCCTCAGAGCATCTCTCCAGGTGATGGGAGACCCGGAAGCCTCGCACCCCGTCCAAGCGGGCTCAGAAAAAAACTGCAGCGTCACTTGGAAAGCACCACGGCCACAAGCAATGTCCACACCCAGCAGCCTGAACACCAGGGTCACACCAAGACACACAAGCTGAGCAGAAAGAAGAGGTTGTGGAGACGTGGCCGGCATGCGGGCGCTAATTTAGCCTCCAACGACGCACATGGAGGGCTGTCGCAGGCGTGGAGGCAGCCGCCCGCCACCAGCCGGGGAATCTCTGTTTTTCTGCCCCGACTTTCAAAATTGACTGTAGGGAAGAGAAAATGTCACCGAAATGACAGTCAACAAGGCAGCAATAAGCGAAAAGGACAAAACGCCACCCGCCGATTGAGCAAAGCCGGTCTCTGAGACGCCTGTGACCGACAGGGAACCAGGACCCGGGAACACAGGGGTGAGGAGACCCGGGGCCTGCCTGGCGGCCTCGCTGCATTTCATCAACCAGAAGAAAATCTGAAACGAGTTTTCCCACTGCACTCGGACGAGACACCGCTGAAGAGAAAACCTCCCTGCTTCTCTCGCTCTGCATTCGTAACGGATGGCTTAGAGCGAGGAGCGAAAATCTCTGAAATTAAATATGAAAGCAACCACAAGAAAATAATTACATTTATTGGAAAATGAAACGGCATGATGATCAGAGAAAATTAAATAATTCAGCCCCGGATGTCGGGAGGTCTAGAATTTTGACAAACACATTACTGAGTAAAACCACGGCCACAATCTTCTGAGCGAGAGGAGTTTTGCCGTTTATTTTGAACATCTGGATTTGGGGCCAAAGGAATCGTTTATCCCTTTAACGATCAATTAATTGCTGCACATTTCAGACCTGGGTTTCCAGGGTCGTTCTGGGGCCGCTCCTTATCTTTCTCAGGGACGCTCACAACCGCACCGAGCTGCCCTGGACGGCGGCCAGCGCCATGGGAACGCTGCCCCCACGGGCACGGGTTCCCCACGCCAACCAGCCTGTCCCCTGACTGGGTTCTGTTGGGGAAAGCGTTTGCCTTGCACAGGGCCAAGCCAGGTTCGATCCCCGGCACCCCACATGGGCCCCTGGTCCCCACCAGGAGCGATTCCTGAACACAGAGCCAGGAGTCAGCCCTGAGCACCCCAAGCCCAAACAAAGAGAGCCGTGGGCACCTCCACCCTTCGCCCCAGACCCGCCTTCTTCATCCCTGCAGGGGACCCAGCAGGAGTTTCTGGGGCCTGTGAGGACTTTCCAAGCGGCAGAGCAATGACCCCATCCTGCTTGCCCTCCACCCAGATGTGGCCATGCTCCTCCACCTGACGGGACTTTCTAGAACCTTCTGGAATCCACCAGGCATGCCTCCTGCCCCCTCCCCTCTTACCAGCTCAGCTGGATGGAACTGCCCCTCTGCCCGTGATGCATCTCCTGATGTAAGAAAGACTTTCTCCTTCTTTTCCCCAATTGCCCTCTCCCTTTCTTCTTTGATGGTTTCTGGGCCTCACCCACAGTGCTCAGTGCCGGCTCTGTGCTCGGGAATCACTCCTGGTGGGAATCACTCCTGCAGGGCAGCCCACGTGGTGCTAGAGGAACCCAGGTCAGCGGCGGGCACAGGCCCTTGCCCCCTGCTCTCCCTCCCCCAGGAGTCCCCGCTTCCTCACAGGAGGAACTGGAAAATGACCACGTCGAAGATACATACTTTGGGGTAGACCTACATCCAGGGGCTTACACACGCATCTCACATGTGGCCAACCCCAGTTCAATCCCGGCGCCAGATGGTCGACCGAGCACCACCGGGTATGACCGCAGGTCCCCAAACAATAGCAGGGTGATGGGAACCATTGACACGCAAACAGCTCCATGGGGTCCTGGGCTCAGGGGGTCCTGGGTTCGTGGGATCCTGGGCTCAGGGGATCCTGGGCTCAGGGGGTCCTTGGCTCAGGGGATTCTGGGCTTAGGGGGTCCTGGGCTCAGGGGGTCCTGGGCTTAGGGGGTCCTGGGATTAGGGGGTCCTGGGCTCGTGGGGTCCTGGGCTCACGGGGTCCTGGGCTCAGGGGGTCTTGGGTTCACGGGATCTTGGGCTCAGGGGGGTCCTGGGCTCATGGGGTCCTTTACCCACGGGGTTCTGGGCTCACGGTCCTGGTTTCCCTTCCCGACAACCGCACAGAAGCAATGATGAAAGAAGGGATGAATGCAGGGATGCAGCAGTAGCAACTGATAGAAATTGTAACGGATGTGACTAATGGAACCCCATGGTGTGCTGAGAAGGAGGACGGCCGCGGAGGTATGGAGCAGACCACACCCTCGGTTTCCCACAGAAGTGATGGGATTCAGAAAGATCCAGACATATCAGGACGAAGGCTGGGCTCAGCCTCACCCGCAGGAGGCCCAGGGC
Organism: Sorex fumeus; assembly: GCF_029834395.1. Classification (NCBI taxonomy): domain Eukaryota; kingdom Metazoa; phylum Chordata; class Mammalia; order Eulipotyphla; family Soricidae; genus Sorex; species Sorex fumeus. The sequence continues at coordinate 1,751,220 of NW_026606199.1, read as the reverse complement.
TGACCCGAGGCCACTCGGACCCTGGGGCCTGTGAGGACTTTCCAAGCGGCCCTGAAGCAAAGCCGAGATTAGTGTACACGGGTGAAACCAGAGCAGAGGGAAGTCGGATCTTCCAGTCCGACACACAAGACCCATCACTGATGTACCCGTGGGAGGGTCAGTGCCAGGGGCTGCCTGCCGGGTCAGCAGGGCTGCAGGGTGCCTGCGCTAAGGACAGGGCAGCCCCATGCTCGAATTTGAGCCTCCGAGTCACTTCAGAGCGATCTCAAGGACCGCTTAGCGGGTTCTGCCTTTTCTTCTCTGTACCTCAAGCTTAGGGGGACGGAGAAATCACCTCAGGAAAGCAGAAAACGGAACTCACTAATCAGCTCCCAGTTAGCGCTTTCTATAAGTACACAGGGAAATCATTTATAATCATATCCACTAGAAGGAATTCCAATTATTCCACTCGGTTTCATTACCTACCGACGGGGGGCGCCCCACACCCGGGCTGGACGTGGCTCTGTTTCCCCCCAGGCCTCTGGAGCAGGGGCCCAGGGTTGGGCAGATGAAGGCAGGTCGCGGTGGGGACTGCACAGAAACTCGAGCAGGAGGAAGATGAGGGTCTCGGGCTCCATGTGCTCAATGCAAAAGGCCATGACAGAACAGACTCGCCCACACCTGGAGCCAGACACAAGGAAGGACCCATCACGGCCCCATAATCAATAATGAGGATGAAATGTCCTTCAGAGACCATCAGCCCGTCCTCTGCAATGTGAGCGGCCAGCAGATGACACATGCCTGACGGAAGGAACGCGAACTCCCCAACACGATGCTCGTGTCGGGTCCTAATTCCAGATCTCCAGCTTTGAAGAGATAAAGTCCACACACGATAATGCAACAGCAAAGAAACGTTATTGCTAGCTCGAGCTAGGGTCCAGGGCTTATCCAACACAGTGGAGTCTTGACCAGGTCCCTGACTCCGAATCACAAGCGGTTTCTATAGGGTTCAAAGTACCACTGCTGGGAAACGGAATCTGTTTCAGTTCAGAAAACTGAACGTGGGGCTGGAGCGATAGCACAGCGGGTAGGGCGTTTGCCTTGCACGCAGCCAACCCAGGTTCGATTCCCAGCATCCCATATGGTCCCCTGAGGACTGCCAGGAGTGATTTCTGAGCGCAGAGCCAGGAGTAACCCCTGTGCATCACCGAGTGTGACCCAAAAAGGAAAAAAAAAAAACTGAACCTGAGGCCTACCTGTTTTTTCTCGTTTCTGCTGCCTGTCATGGTGTCAGTTTTGCACTTACACTCGATCTGCAGATGCCGACCAGGAACATTTCAAAGGAAGATTTAAGGCAAGCAGAGAGCAGCGCCCACATGGAACACCCTGGCGTGGGCTGGGGAGACAAGCCCGACTCAGGAGGGCCTGGGACGCACATGGAGCGGACAGGAAGACGTGGGGGGGGGGATCGCAGGCTGGCCCCAGCCCCGCTCACAACAGCTATGAGGCTGTTAAGCCACAAAGGGGTCTCTTCCAAAGTGTCCGCAAGGTCCAAATGCAAACCAGAAAACAAATCACTGGGAGAGGGAAGAAAGGGGGTGAGCCCGGAGTCTTGGGACTAGCCGGGCCTCTGCTAGGTGCCGGGTGGTCAGCCTGGGTCTCACTCAGAGCCTCTCCCAGAGGGGGCTCCACACCACAGGTCATGGCAGTGAGACCCAAACACATAAGCCACTCAAGCCCAGTGGGAACAGGATGAACTCAAAAGCCCTCTTCCCCACCCAGCCCCCCAGGAGAGATCCCTGAGCACAGCTGGGTCGCCCCCAAACAAAATCAAAATTTAAAATCACTCAAGGCAGTCTGACTTTTTTCCAAAAGTCCAAATGTTAACGCATTTCTTTTTGTTTGTTATGTTACTGCTTTTCTTTTTTTTTTTTTAATCTTTATTTTTCTTTTTGGGTCACACCCAGCGATGCTCAGGGGTTACTTCAGGCTCTGCACTCAGCAATTACTCCTGGAAGTGCTCGAGGGACCATATGGGATGCTGGGAATTGAACCTGGGTCGGCTGCATGCAGGGCAAACGCCCTACCCTCTGTGCTATCACTCCAGCCCCTCTTAATGCTTTTCAAAGTAAACAGCGCACCCAACTCCAGGAGGCCCAGGCAGGAACGCTGCAGAAAGAGGCCCGGGGACCAGCCACTCCAGGGTCCTACTGATGCCAGCGGGGAGTAGCCTAAGACCTCGGGCAGGGCCAGCTGCAGGCGTGGCTCTGTGCAAGGATGCACGGTGCCAATGCTGTGGCCTGCCTGGCATGAGGGGAAGGACACGCCGGCCACTCAGCAAGTTACTCAGCCCAGGTCAAGGGAGGGGGCTGGGAAGGAGGGGCCCAGACTAAACCCTGACCTGCAGGGGAGTGGCAGGGTAGGAAGTGGAGGGCATGGCTGGGGGGGGGGGGGGGGGCAGAACCTGGGGACTGCGATAAGGGCATTTCCCCCAACACCTGGGGGAGAAGGGCGTTTCCAGGCTCCTGGGTATCCTTTCAAAAACATGCAATCTACCAGGAAGAGGTGAGGACCCTGGAATTCTGCATCCTCCATGCCAGGAGGCGGAACTTAGGCTGGTCACTGTCTCCAAAGGGGTAAAACGTCACTGACCACTGTCCCATTTCAGGGCATCAGCACCGTGCACTGTCCAGTTTCAGGGCACCAGGCAACTGTTGCATTTCTGTACGTGGTTCTCTAACCGGAGCGACTGTTGCATTTTCTGTGACATAGTTGCATTTCAGCAACACTATGCAACTGTTACAATTCTCCAGCACACTGCAACATTGTTTTACTATTGCTAAACTTTGGGCAACAACAATGGGTAGAGACCCTTCAGACCATGAGTCTAGCCAACTGAGGTTTGGAATTACTCCCTGCCCAGAGGGCAAGAGCCTAGGCCAGGCAGAGAGAACAGTCGACGGCTCTGCATTCACAGAGGCCAGAGAGACCCCAGCACCCAGGCTCGGGCCAAGCCCTCTGTGGCGGACGCTATGATGGGCCTGAGAGACTGTGGGGGCCTTTGCGGACTCGGGGCCACTGGCCAGAGAGAGCAGGGACAGCAGAAAAGCTCACAAGGCCCCCACAGGTCGGGACTGGCGTCAATTCTGCATTACTTCTGGGACAGGAGTCGTGGACGCTTCACTGGCAGAGTGTCAGCATAAAGGGCTGACCAACCCACCCAGGGCCAGCCAAAGTTGGTCCTACCATGGGCCAGCAGGGACCAGCTCTGACCACCAGCCCGACTGAAGCCAATCCCAGAGAGAACTACTGGAATCACCTCCACGCCCAGATTCACACCCCTCACCTGCAGCCCCCCCGACAGGACAGCACCCGCCCCTGCCAGAGGGGCCCAAGGCCTGGAAGGCCCGGTCAGATGTGAGGGGACACTGGGACACCCTCCCAGGATGGCTGACGTTGACAGTCTCACTCCAGCCTGAGCCCACGGATGAGGGGCTGGCGCCCATTTCCTCTCCACCCAGGTGATTCACTGGCTCAACCAGCCAACACACCCCGGCTGTGTGTCCACCCCGACTTCTGCTCTGAGCTATGTCCAGTCCTGTCACGTGGCTCGTCTGGAAGCAGGGCTTGTGGGGCTGGGGGGGGGGGGGGGATGGGGGGAAGCAATCGCTCAGTGGGAGGCCAGAAGTGAGTGGGGCCTCGATTCCACTGGACCAGCCTCCTTGGAGAAGAGACGCCCCCAGGGATGCGTTCAAAGGAAGGAGGAGTAACAAGCGCACAAAAGCACGGGCTGTGTGGATGGCGGTGTCAGCACGGAGACAGGTGTCCGAGGGAGAGATGAGGTGGAGTGGATGCCACTCAAGGGGGCGCCTGGTTTTCGGGAGGGCTTAATCCACCTGTAGGCTAGGGACGTGTCCGCCTGGGGTGGACCCCCCACACCAGGTCACCCGACCCAGAACACACCCAGGCCTGCTGAGCAAGCCCCCCGGGGTGTCCCCGGTGCAGAGCTGGGGACCCGCAGGCGGGGATGAGCACACGGCCCCCAGTTGCGCCAGGGGCTCCAGCCTCTGACTCGGTACACTGGGGTTCTAAATCAAACCTGAGGGAAAGGAACAGAATATGTCGCTGATTGCAGCCAGAGACACTTCGGGAGCCTAAGTGACACCAGTCACCAGGATCATCACCAATGTCGAGATGGGCAGCAAAGACACCTGGTCCCCACGGCAGCCACGGAAACATCACGCCTGACACTCAGGGATCCCGGAGCCTCGTCTCAGGGGAGAGGAGTGAGAGGCCAAGGCTCCAGTTCCTGTGGTGCTGCCACGCTTGGCTGTTCCAGTCTCTGTTCCCACCCACTCCCAGGCAGTACCCGAACCCGACAGCTGCGATCTGGAGCCCAACCCACGAGAGCACGGGAAGAGTAGGGAGGGTGGAACAGGAAGCAGCCACCACCAGAAAGGCCCCTCTGGGAAGTGGGTGGCCCCCAGGGCCACCTGCAGGCCCCTCGGGAACACGCCCTGAAGCACAAGAGCCCCTCTGGAGAAATCAGGACCCTGCTCCCCTGGCAAGGGGCAGCCCCCTGGGCACAGGAAAGAGAACAGGATCCCCGGCCTCACGGACAGGGTAAAGGGAACACCCCAAGCTTCGTCCCATTGAGGTCTGACCCATGTCTGAGCACCCACAAGCCACCAGTGGTGCCCCCGCTCAGCTGGGCAGAGACCCTCCCGATGGGGTCCCTGAGGTCAGCCGCCCAGAGGCTGCAGCAGGCGCAGAGAGACCCAGGGGGCTTAAAGGGGAAGGAAAATCGTCTTCCTGCCAGCCTGGGGCCGGGTCACTCCAGGGCGGGTCAGCACTCCCCACAGTCCTGCCCCCCAGAAGCCAGAGGGCTGGGCAGGGCTTAGGGTGGGCGGGGCCTGGGTGGGCGGGGCCTGGGGTGGGCGGGGCCTGGGCTGAGGTCCAGCCCCTGAAACCGTGGCCCCCGGGGGTCCTACCTTCACCCGCAGGGTCTGGTCCGAGGCGCTGCTCATCATGGTGTTGATGGACCGGAACAGCTGCAGTAGGGATTCCACGAAGTCGGCCTCGCCTTTGTTCTCGTACAACCTGCGGACGACAGCGCACTCGGTTGCCCCAGGGCGGCGGGAGGGTCGTGGGGGCCGTGGGGGGCGGGCGGGGGACAGTCAGGGCAGCCCAGACGGCTCAGCCGGGGGAGCTTCACAGCCAAAGAGCAGCGGACTTAGCAATCAAGCCGTCCGTCGTGCCATATTTCATAAATATTTTAATATTGATAAATATGAAAACACATTACATAAATAGATAAATAAAAGATCTTCTGAGACTGGAAAATAAAGGAAAAAGAGAGGGAAGGGGGAGGAAAGGGAAGAAAGGGAGAGAGAGAGAGAGAGAGAGAGAGAGAGAGAGAGAGAGGAGAGAGGAGGGAGATACTTAGCTTTTATTTCCCGTCCCCCTATAACACTATTAATATTTTGGTGTTTTTCCTGGGAGTGTTTTATAAACCCATAATCTCACATAATTGGCAATCACAAAGATACTTAATTGCCTAAATTTAACACAATCTTATAACCATTCGGAAATGGCATTCTAATGGTAAACTCAAAATGACTTTATTTCACAGAAATGACACCACACAAACTCACGCATCACAGAATTGGTGGTAAGAGAAAACTTTCAAAAGGTGGGACGTGATATATGAACAGTGAAGAAGTTGTGCATCGGTCACACGTATGCAAATAAATTTTGCTAATTGCACATAAGTTTCCGGTATACATTATTTATTAGCAGCTTCTTCAAGTTGCTGTCTTACTAAAAAGCCGTGCATTTGCATACGAAAATGTTGCATCTTAGATGTTTTATTAATATAGACTCGTTTTCTGCCTAATTAAAAGCATACCCTACCTGAAAACTGTGTACAATGAAAAAAATTTATAAACTAAGCGATAATTAATTACCCCAGAGGTAGTCTTACACTTAAATGAGTTCTGCTATGAAACAACAAATTCTGCCTAAAATGGGCACGTGACGCTGGAGAGGCCGGTGGGTGAAGGGTGACCTGGTCGGGCCAGCCGAGAGGAAATGAAGGAGCCACAGCTGCACAGACGGGACCGGGCTCCCCCGTGCTCCCCCTCAACCCAGTGGCGACTCCCAACTCCAAGGAGGCCTGGTGGTCTACAGGGCTAAGAACTGAAATGAAGACGCTCAGAAGAGCCAGTCCAGCTCCTACCGGCTGAGGGAGAAAGCGCTCAAGACTGCGGCCTCGGGGAAAACACCGGGCTGAAAACCCCAGAGCACTAAGAAGCAGGGCAGAGAGGCCAACGGTGGCGGTGAGCGGCTCACTCGGGAAGGCCCCAGGAGCTGGGCGCCCCCAGCCCTACGAGAGGGGAAGGCGGCGGGGTGCCCGCCAGGAGCTGGTGCCCTGGGTGAGCAGCGCAGTCACTCCAGAGTCACCAATGCAGGGCTTGGGGTGGGCGGGGTCTGGGTGGGCAGAAAACCTTAGAAGGCCACGGTGGCGGCTGCACAGGCAGCCACGGGACCCGCCAGCCGGCCGGGAGGGACGAATAAACTGTGATCTACCTTATAGCAGGAGGAGAGGGAGAACGTAGACAGAAATCAGGAGAACGGGGGAATGGGGAAGAAGGAAAAGACAGAAGATGGTAGCAGAGAGACGCACCTAAATTAAGTTCTAACGTTAAGGAGTGTGACCTAAAATGGGGACTTCGTCACATGGGAGACACGGGCGTTAGACACAGCGGAAGATGGGATCAGTGAGAAGGAAGATGAGGCGAGTGAAATACGGAAGACCCGGAGGCAGAAACAACATGGAAGAGAGGGAGTGAAGGAATGGGACACAGAGATGCCCCGCACGGAGAAGTGAGGTCTGGAACCAAGTAAATTCAGCGGGAAAACGGTCTTAGACTCAACCGTGGATGTGGAATTTCCGAGGTGAATTAGAAACGGCAATCTGGGACTCAAGAAATTCCAAAGATACAGTGTGAGCAAAGCATTCCTCTCTCCACGGAGTGATGCCACACAGCCCACAGGAAAGATAGCTGGGGGGGCACCAAGACACCCAGGGTTGACCTTCCTTCCAAAGCGCTGCCCTCACAGCCCAAGGCCACGGCTGAACCCCCACGGACGCCCCGTTATCGAGCAGCCTCTGAGGAACGTCTGACTGTCCGACTGTCTGGGACCCCTGGCCACAGAACCGGGGTGAGCTCCATGCACACAACTAAAGCGTGCAACCCCCCCCCCACCCAGCACCACCGCTGAGGATGTGGGAGCCCCAGCACAGAAGCCGCCCCAGCCAACAGCAGCTAAACGTGTCCCCCACTGGGCACCACATCCAGGAGTGTGACCCTGTTGATCGGAACCATGGCAACAACAGACAAGGGCCGGGAGGGAAAACAGCACAAGAGGAACCGGCGCAGAGAACGGGGAGAATTCAAACCAGGAGGGGAAACCATCACCCAAGCAGGCAAGAGAGAAAACGCAGAGAGCTGCCCTGTTTATTTCTTTATTACCTAACGACTAAGCAAGCTAGACAGGAAACAGGATCTCCAGGCACTCAGAAATGAAAACACAGCTATCATCAATACGACACACTGCTCAACACCGCTCAACGTGCGAACACTGACCAACGAGAAAGGGACGCTTTTCATACGGATTAGGGAGGGACTCCCTGCTCTGAGTGCGAGCCCCAAAAACAGAGTTCCAGATTCTGGGCGCTACCGTTAAGGAGATTTTATTTATATTTTCAATTCCACCAAGAATCCCTGATGGTGAACATGTAATTGCAGTTGCTCTGCTGTGCCTCAGCATGTTTGGAACAGAGAACACAGTCAGTACATCACAGCATCCTCCTGCCACCCAGGGCTGCCGGGGACACCAGAATCCCTCCTCCATGTTTCCTCAAACTAACCAGGAAGAGGGGCCAGAGAGGAAGGGCCGGGGTCAGGGCACTTTCCTTGCATGCCACTAGCCCCAGCTGGATCCCAGACACTGCATATGGCCTCCAGAGCACTGCCAGGAGTGATCCCCGAGCACAGAACCTGGAGTAAGCCCTGAGCACTGCCAGGAGTGATCCCTGAGCACAGAACCTGGAGTAAGCCCTGAGCACTGCCAGGAGTGATTCCTGAGCACAGAACCTGGAGTAAGCCCTGAACATCGCCAGAAGTGATCTATGAGCACAGAACCTGGAGTAAGCCCTGAGCACTGCCAGGAGTGATCCCTGAGCACAGAACCTGGAGTAAGCCCTGAGCACTGCCAGGAGTGATCCCTGAGCACAGAACCTGGAGTAAGCCCTGAGCACTGCCAGGAGTGATCCCTGAGCACAGAACCTGGAGTAAGCCCTGAACATCGCCAGAAGTGATCCCTGAGCACAGAACCTGGAGTACGCCCTGAGCACCATCAGGTGTGGTCACAAAATAATAGAACCCAGATAGAGACCCAGATAGAGTCTTCTGTTTGATCCCCCCACCCCCCCGAGTAGGGCGACCAGGCTGGGGGAACAGCCTGAGACAACCAGATGAACAATCCCAACGACCACCCCTGGTTCCACTCACAGGCCTGAGAATTCACTGCGGAGCGTGACATCTGCTCTCTCTCTTTCCACGGCCAGGAAACGGCGTGAACGACAGTCCCGTTAACAAGCTACTGGTGACCCACGGCGGCTTGATCCCAGGAGCCAGGACCGGGAATGTCCTAATTGCCTCCGAAGGGCCACAGCAGGGGTGTCTGCCGTTCAGCTTCTGCTTCCTGGACCTGCCCAGACACCCCGAGCCGGGCAGCGTGGCAGGCACCCCCTCCTCCCCTCACCCCTGCCTCTGGACCCGTTTCTAGGCTGCCGAGACGAGACGTGCTGAGGGGAAAACGTTCTGCACGTCTGGGGTGGGCGGGAAGCCTGCTGCTTCTTCAAGCTGCTTCGCAAAGATGCAGCAAGATCGTTCCGTCACAAGAACCAACACAGCGGCGGTCACCATCGACGACCCCCAGGACCCGTCCGCCCCTTGCCCACTCCTCAGGCACAGGAAGATGACGGCCAGGAAAGCTGCCGCCTTTTAGCACTTCTGTTCACAGGCAGAACGGAAAACGAAGCCTCTATAAAACAACAGGCACAAACACCCCGACCCACCCTCGAGCTCAAGATCGATTCGCAATCCGAGAGTCAGTGGGCTGCATCGCCAAGTGAGAACCAGCGCGTCCCTCCGCGGGGAACGTCCTCGTGTCTGGGCGGTTCTCGCCAAAGAAATCATTATTCCAGTTGAAGGAACGGGGAGGGGGGGAGGGGAAGACCCGACCGGGCGAGCCACTCAGCTGCACGAGATTCTCCGGGCTGTGACTTCTGCTTTCTGCTTTGTTTTGATTTGGGGCCACATCCAACTGTGATCAGGGCTGACTCCCGGCTCTGTGCTCCGGGCTCATTCCCGGTTCTGTGCTCAGGACTCACTCCTGGCTCTGTGCTCAGAGATCACTCCTAGCTCTGTGCTCAGAGATCACTCCTAGCTCTGTGCTCAGGGCTGGCTCCCGGCTCTGTGCTCAGGGCTGACTCCCGGCTCTGTGCTCAGGAATCACTCCTGGCTCTGTGCTCAGGGCTGGCTCCTGGTTCTGTGCTCAGGGCTGGCTCCTGGCTCTGTGCTCAGGGCTCACTCCCGGCTCTGTGCTCAGGGCTGACTCTCGGCTCTGTGCTCAGGGCTGGCTCCTGGCTCTGTGCTCAGGACTCACTCCCGGCTCTGCGCTCAGGGCTGACTCCCAGCTCTGTGCTCAGGGCTGGCTCCTGGCTCTGTGCTCAGGGCTCACTCCCGGCCCTGTGCTCAAGACTCACTCCTGGCTCTGTGCTCAGAGATCACTCCTAGCTCTGTGCTCAGGAATCACTCCTGGCTCTGCGCTCAGGGCTGACTCCCAGCTCTGTGCTCAGGGCTGGCTCCTGGCTCTGTGCTCAGGGCTCACTCCCGGCCCTGTGCTCAAGACTCACTCCTGGCTCTGTGCTCAGAGATCACTCCTAGCTCTGTGCTCAGGGCTGGCTCCCGGCTCTGTGCTCAGGGCTGACTCCCGGCTCTGTGCTCAGGAATCACTCCTGGCTCTGTGCTCAGGGCTGGCTCCTGGTTCTGTGCTCAGGGCTGGCTCCTGGCTCTGTGCTCAGGGCTCACTCCCGGCTCTGTGCTCAGGGCTGACTCTCGGCTCTGTGCTCAGGGCTGGCTCCTGGCTCTGTGCTCAGGACTCACTCCCGGCTCTGCGCTCAGGGCTGACTCCCAGCTCTGTGCTCAGGGCTGGCTCCTGGCTCTGTGCTCAGGGCTCACTCCCGGCCCTGTGCTCAAGACTCACTCCTGGCTCTGTGCTCAGAGATCACTCCTAGCTCTGTGCTCAGGAATCACTCCTGGCTCTGCGCTCAGGGCTCACTCCCGGCTCTGTGCTCAGGAATCACTCCCGGCTCTGTGCTCAGGGCTGACTCTCGGCTCTGTGCTCAGGGCTGACTCCCGGCTCTGTGCTCAGGGCTCACTCCCGGCTCTGTGCTCAGGGCTGACTCCTGGCTCTGTGCTCAGGGCTCACTCCCGGCTCTGTGCTCAGGGCTCACTCCCGGCTCTGTGCTCAGGGCTGGCTCCCGGCTCTGTGCTCCAGGCTCATTCCCGGTTCTGTGCTCAGGACTCACTCCTGGCTCTGTGCTCAGGGCTGGCTCCCGGCTCTGTGCTCAGGGCTCACTCCTGGCTCTGTGCTCAGGGCTCACTCCTGGCTCTGTGCTCAGAGATCACTCCTAGCTCTGTGCTCAGAGATCACTCCTAGCTCTGTGCTCAGGGCTGGCTCCCGGCTCTGTGCTCAGGGCTCACTCTCGGCTCTGTGCTCAGGAATCACTCCTGGCTCTGTGCTCAGGGCTGGCTCCTGGTTCTGTGCTCAGGGCTGGCTCCTGGCTCTGTGCTCAGGGCTCACTCCCGGCTCTGTGCTCAGGGCTGACTCTCGGCTCTGTGCTCAGGGCTGGCTCCTGGCTCTGTGCTCAGGACTCACTCCCGGCTCTGCGCTCAGGGCTGACTCCCAGCTCTGTGCTCAGGGCTGGCTCCTGGCTCTGTGCTCAGGGCTCACTCCTGGCCCTGTGCTCAAGACTCACTCCTGGCTCTGTGCTCAGGAATCACTCCTGGCTCTGCGCTCAGGGCTCACTACCGGCTCTGTGCTCAGGGCTGACTCCCGGCTCTGTGCTCAGGGCTGACTCCTGGCTCTGTCCTCAGGGCTGGCTCCTGGCTCTGTGCTCAGGGCTGACTCCCGGCTCTGTGCTCAGGGTTCACTCTTGACTCTGTGCCCAGAGATCACTCCTAGCTCTGTGCTCAGGGATCACTTGAGGCAGTGCTTGAGGACCATGTGCAGTGCCTGAGATGCCTGTTTGTCCTAGCTGCACTGGGTCTTTAAGAGAAGAGCTTATATTTACTTTTACACTAGTTCTTAGGACGGACTTTATTTCTGTGTTTTCCTATACGGACATGCTGTAGAGAACTGGAGAACACCCTGTTCGCACACATGCACGCACACACACACATGCACACACAAATACACACATGCACACACATGCATGCACACACATGCACACACATGCACACATGCACACATATGCACACACACACATGCACACACGCACACACACATGCACACACAATTTTCATACTGGAGAGCAGGGGCCGCAGGCTGCACGGGGCACCCCGTCACCAGGGCTGCGTGGACTCTGGGAGCCAGGAGGGAGGGGAGTGGGGAGAGGCGGGGAGGGGGGAGGGCGGCGGGAGGCATACTGGTTGAAGAGGACGCGGGAGCGCACGATGAACTTGAAGATGTACTCCAGCGACTCCACGGCTCTGAGCAGCTGCTCGCCGACGCCCGGCTTCTCGGCGTTGTCCACGTAGTCCCTCAGGACTTTCGTCAGCTTCCTGCGGGGAGACACGGGTTACCACGCTGCACACGCCGCTGTGCGCCAGTCCTCCCCGGGGACAGAGACACGCGCGGGGGTTGTTTTCTAGTGGGCTCAGGCATATGAACAAAGGGACCCCCGAAGCCCCTGCAGGCAGAGCGAGACCGAAGGAGTTTCCTCTTTGGGGGTGCCCGGAATCAACCCGGCACAATCGATCAGGCCAGTGCTCCGGCTCGGAACTACGCCCCGGCCGGGTCCGGGGACTCAGCCCTCCTGTCTGAGATGCTTCTCTAAGCACGATCGCTCGGACCCACTGACGGTTCCCCCAGGCTCTGTGCAGGACTGGGGCGGGGTCCTGAGTTACAGCCCAGCGAGGCCAGGTGGACAGAGGAAACGCCACTTTGCCAGTGTTAAATAACAAAATTGAAGTTATTCTCTTTATGGTCCCAGAGAGGCGCGAAAATTCTTAGCTAAAAGACATTACACAGAAAATGTTCTGGAACCAGATAATGGGGACGCCATGAATCTACGAGGTGCTAAACAGACACATTGAGTTTTAGACTTGGAAATGGTGAGAACGTTAAATTTTATGATATGTGTATTTTCGCACCATAAAAAAAAGCATTTTATAAAACAGTATTGGTAATTGGGAATCATCCCCCATACCTCGCTTCATTTTAGTCATTTCCTAAAACTAGAGTTCTTAAACTCAAAATAAAATTTTGGAACTAATTTTACCAATAAGAAACAATTTCATGTTTAGCGAGTTTTCGAAGAACTTTGTGTAAAAGAATAAATACCATCTATAAAAATAATAAACGAATACTTAATTTTTAGAAATGTTTTTAAAATAATTTTCACATTTCCTCATCATAGGACTATGAAAAATCCATTTAGTTTTACAAGTACACGGATGACTATATTTTTCTAAGGGTCTATGCGCTTATAAACTGTGATATGAAAACAGTGAATTCATCAACATAAAAGACCTTTTTATTGATTTTTATTTTTAATTTTAAAAATAAAATCCCTTTTTGGGTCACACCAGGCGATACTCAGTCAGGCTACTCCTGAAATTACTCGTGGCGGTGCTTGGAGATGGGATGCTGGGAATCGAACCCAGCTCAACCGCATGCAAGGCAAACGCCCTCCCTGCTGTGCTATCACTCCAGCCCCAACACAGCCCCTTTAAAAAGCCATTTTCATTTAAAAAAAATGTTATAAAACTTACAATATAGTCCATCAAAATTAATGAAAAAAATTTAATTGAATCACCACGAGTCGACGGTTTACAAAGTTATTCATGATTTAGTGTCGATGTTGTTCATGATGTAGTTCCAAGGTTCGAACCTCTGTCCATCCACCAGGGCACATTTCCCACCACCAGTGTCCCCAGATTCTCTCCTGCCAGGGTACCCCCCGGCCTGCCTCTAAGGCAGACACTTTTCTTGTCTGTCTTCCCCTGCCCCCACTTTCTCTTGAAGGCACCGTGGTTTGCAACGCTGCCACTGAACTATTAAGGCACTGTGGCTGGCAATGCTGTTACTGAAATGTTATCATGTGCATCACCATACGTCCTTTCAGTACTCGGTTCTTGTTCTGAGAGATCACTTCCAACTATCATTGCCACAGTGGTCCCTCCTCTGTCCTGAGTGCATTTCCTCCACGTACGGCAAGCTTCCCACCATGGACGGTCCTCCCGGCCCTTGTTTCCGGTCTGGCAAGCTACTGAGAGTATTCGATATGCCAAACACAGTAACAAGAAGCCTCACAATGGAGACGTTACTGGGCCCGCTCGAGCAAATCGATGAACAACGGGAGGCCAGTGACATTATTTCCATGTTTTTATATCCTGTAAATGAGTGTGATGATTCTATGTCTATCCCTCCTGCCTCTGACTCATTTCACTCGTATGATACTCTCCATGTCTACCCCTGCATAAGCAAATTTCATGACTTCATTTTTCCTAATGGCTGCATAGTATTCCACTGTATACCTGTGCCTTTGTTTCCTTTTCCAATCTTCTGCTCTCAGGCACTTGGCTTGTTTCCAGATTCTGGCTATCGTGAATAGTGCGGCAATGAACATAGGAGTGTTGATGGCTTTTCTGCAGTGTTTTGGGGCCCCCGGGATATATCCTCAGATCTGGGTCAGATAACAGCTCGATTCCTAGTTTTTGAGGAACATCAATATTGTGTTCCGAAAAGGCTGGACCAGTCAACATTCCCATCAATGAGTGAGAGAGCCCCTTTCTTTCCACATCTGCACCAGCACTGGTTGTTTTTGTTCTTTTTTGATATGTGCCAGTCCCCTGTGGAGTGAGACGGAACTCATTATGGTCTCAGATTTGCATCTCCCTGATGATTAGTGATGTGGAGCATTTTTTCGTGTGCCTTTTGGCCACTGTATTTTGTTTTCGAGGAAGTTTCTGTTCATCTCTTTTCCCCATTTTTTGATGTGGTTGGATTTCTTTTTTTCTCGTTAAGTTCTAACAGTGCCTTACATATTTGAGATAGTAACCCCTTATCAGATGAGTGTTGGGTAAATGTTTCCCATTCCCTGGGCTATCTTTATATCTTGGTCGTCTTTTCCTTTGAGGTGCAGAAGCTTCTTAATTTGATGCAGTCCATCCCATTTGTTTATCTCTGCTTCCACTTGCTTGGTGAGTGGTGTTTCATACTTGAAGATGCCTTTAGCTTTAATGTCATGGAGGGTTCTACCTACTTTTTCCTCTATGTACTTTATGGATTCGGGCTGATATTGAAGGCTTTAATCCATTTTGATTTGACTTTTGTGCCAGGCGTTCGGAAAGAGGTCGGAGTTACCGTTTTGCTTGCAGCTGACCTGTTTTCCTAGCAACACTTGTTGAAGAGATTTCCTTCTCCACCATCATATTTTTTGCGCCTTTATGAAAGATTAACCAATCATATACCTGAGGGCCTGTCTCAGGATATTCAACTCTCTTCCACTGATCTGAGGGTCTGTCTTGATTCATGCTGTTTTAACGACTGCATTTAATTAAGCAGCTTTATCGTCATGCTGTTTTAATTACTATACTTTGTAGTACAGTTTCAAATCGGGGAAGGGATGCCTCTGATCTTACTTTTCCTAAGGATGGCTTCGGCTGTTGTGTGGGGTTTACCGTTCCTTATGAGTTTCAGGAGTATTTGATCTATTTCTTTGAAAAATGATGTGGGTATCTTTATAGGTCTGTATTGTATCTATACAATGCTTTGAGAGTGTTTTTTTTTTAAATGTTTATGAAAGAGCTGTGATTTATAATTTTGGAGATCAGGAGCTCGAGGTGTGAGCAGCACTGGATTCCTTCCTGTGGGTTCAACTCTCGGGTCTGACCAAGCTTCTAGAAGTTACCCCAGTTCTTCCATCCGCAGAGCCAAGACCAACCTTTCCCTAGCACTCAGGTACTGCCATTTTAACGATATTTATCCTCCTGATCCATAAGCAGGGGATCTATTTCCACTTCCTCATGTCCTCTTTTGTTTCTTGAAGTAGTGTATTGAAGTTTTCATTGTCCATATCTTCTACCTCTAGAGTTAAGTCTCTCCTGACTGTTTGATCTTCTGAGGCCGTTTGTGAATGGGATTCTCTATTAATATCTCTTCCTTCTCGTTCACTATGCAGAGGGAAGTCACAGGAAGCGGCATATTCATTTTGTAGCCTGCCACCTTATAAATCTATTGTTTCTAGGGACCTTTTTGTAGACACCCCCCCCCCCCCACCCCTAGGATTTGCTAAATACGGTATCAGGTCATCTGCAAATAGTGGGAGCGTCACTACTTCCTTACCTATCTGGATGTCCTCGATGGCTTTCTGTTGCCTAATATCCATGTCCTTGCAGTACTACACTGAATCAAAGTGGGAAGAGTGGGCAACCGTGTTGCGCCTGATGTTACAGAGAAGGCTTTTAGTTCTTCCCCACTGAGTACAATGTTTGCTGTGGGACCGTGGTAAATGGCTTTGACTCTGCTGTGGAAAGTTCCTTCAGTTCCCATTTTATTGAGAGTTCTTATCACGAGACAGGATGGATCTTGCCAAATGCTTTTACTGGTACGATCATATGACTTTTATTTTTTTTTATTTTATAGATACGGTATGTTTTATGTTGATTGACTTGTACATGTTTGCATGTTAAACCATCCTTGTGTCCCCAGGATAAATCCTACTTGTTCATGACGTAGCATCTTTTGATCTCTTCGGTGAATGGTTGATTCTCCTTGCTGGCATTTGTTGAGTATCTTTGCATCTGTGTTCAATTACCCTGTAAGTCTTTTTTTGTGCGGTGTCTCTGTCTGCTTTTGGTATCAGGTTGATGTTTGCTCCCTAGAAACTATTTGGGGGTGTTCTCTATTTCTTCAGTTTCCTGGAAGAGCTTGGAAAGGATTGGCAGTAGGTCCTCTTTAAAGGTTTGAAAGAACTCACTAGTGAATCCATCTGGGCCTGGGCTTTTGTTTTGGGGAAGACTTTGGGTTACCATTTCAATTTCCTCAATAGTAATAGGTCTGTTTGTTTTTTTAATATATCTTTATTCTAATTTATTATTTGTATGTAGGAAAGTATGGGCTTTGCATATCAATTTTGCAGCTTGCCACTTGATTATACAAATCTATTGTTTCCAAATCATCTTGGTTCAGCCTTGGGAGGTTACAGGACTCCAAACCTTTATTCATTTTTTCTAGGTTCTCTCTTTTCCAGGCATAAACATTCTCAAATTAACCTCTGATGATCCTTTGAATTTCTGTGGTGTCTGTTGTGACAGCTTCTCTTTCATTTCTGATTAAGTTTATTAGGGCTCTCTCTCTCTCTCTCTCTCTCTCTCTCTCTCTCTCTCTCTCTCTCTCTTTCTGTGAGTCTTGCTAGTGGTTTATTGATCTTATCTATTTTTTCAACAAAACAGCTCTTGGTTTCATTGATCTTTTGCATCGTTCTTTTTGGATTCCAGTTCATTAATTTCTGCTCTAAGTTTTGTTATTTCCTTTCTCCTGACTGCTCTGGGCTCCTTTGGTTGGTCATTTTCCAGTTCCTTAAATCATGCAGTCAAGTTATTCATGTGGGCCCAATTTTAAATTTTCTTAACACTGTGTCAAAAATTAAAGATACTCTGTACAAATAAAATATTAAATACCTGATATTATCCCATACTTTTGTAAATTATTAATATTTCACAAAATAATTATATTCGTCAATTTTTAGTCCTTGTAAAACATTAATTGTAAAAAACAGAGGAAATTAATTTTTCTGTAACTCAACCGAAAAAATCAAATAACCGATTTAGTCAAAGTTTCAAAGTATGAGAGAGGTTTAATAATAAAAGCATAGTAATGAGACAAAGATACCATAAACAGGTATGTTCTTTTCGAAAGTCAAAAAGCATTTAAGGGGCCGGAGCGATAGCACATGGGTAGGGCGTTTGCCTTGCAAGCAGCTGACCTGGGTTCGATCCCCGGCATCCCATAAGGTCCCCCAAGCACTGCCAGGAGTGATTCCTGAGTGTAGAGTCGGGAATGACCCCTGAGCATCACTGGGTGTGACCCAAAAAGCAAAAAAAAAAAAAAAGCATTTAAGAGAGCTGGAGCGATAGCACAGCAGGTAGGGTGTTTGCCTTGCATGCAGCCAACCCGGGTTCGATCCCCAGCATCCCATAAGGTCCCCTGAGCACCACCAGGAGTAATTCCTGAGTACAGAGTACAGAGCCAGGAGTAACCACCCCCGAGCATTGCCGGCTATGACCCAAAAAGCCAAAAAAAAAAAAAGCATTTAAGAAATTCAGACTCACTAAGAAGATACAGTAAGGAGGTCCGGATAGCCCAGCGAGCCTTGGGGCATGCACTAGTGATAATGACGACACACCCGGAAACATCCTCCATGGCTGAGAGCCTGGAGACCATCGGCCCCAAGGCCGCTCCACTTGTCCCCCTCACCCTCAGCAACAGCTGTGCAGAGGGCTGTTGGCTGTCTGCCCTCAGGGACGGGCAGAGGGGCCGGACAGATTCGGTCCATGAAGGCAGTCCCCACGAAGAAAGCCTTTGGGCGGGAAGGGGGCAGGGGTCAGCCCCCAGCAT
Source organism: Sorex fumeus (assembly GCF_029834395.1). Taxonomy (NCBI): domain Eukaryota; kingdom Metazoa; phylum Chordata; class Mammalia; order Eulipotyphla; family Soricidae; genus Sorex; species Sorex fumeus. The sequence continues at coordinate 1,733,265 of NW_026606199.1, read as the reverse complement.
CACCCGCAAGGAAGGAGGACCAGGAATCCACAGGGAACTGCAGGGGAGGTCACGGGCGCCCACCTCACGCCCGAAACACTGCCTCCACTCCAGAGGATGGAATGTTCCAGAAGTCAACACAGCATGCAGCTGCTCCTCCATTGAGTCTCCCCCCCGTTCCTCCCATCCCACCCAGCTGCGCCAGGACACCCCGCCTGTGCCCCGTGGTGGCACAGCAATGTAGCACTATAGCACTGTCCTCCCGTTGTTCATCGATTTGCTCGAGCGGGCACCAGTAACGTCTCCATTGTGAGAATTGTTGTTACTGCGTTTGGCATATCGAATACGCCACGGAGAGCTTGCCAGGCATTGCCATGTGGGCAGGATACTCTCGGTAGCTTGCTGGGCTCTCCGAGAGGGATGGAGGAATCAGACCTGAGTCGGCTGTGTGTACTGCAAACGCCTCCCCCCACTGTGCTATCGCTCCAGCCCAGAGAAAGTCCGAAAACCAGGATCTTCTGAAAAGTGATTCCGGCTTCTCCAGACACGTCACTTTTCTACGTCAGAGTTGAAAGAGTCGGCCACGCCCTGTCCGACCCCCAAGTAAGAATGCTGAGGCTCTGACGTGCGAGTCTTCTAAATTACAGATTAACGTGGGGAAGCAGGCACTCAACACCGTGTTACACCTTCAATTCAGGAGCAGGACAAGTGACACCCTCAGTGCCTGGGACTCGCCGCTCATTTGTCATTAAACTTCCCATTATATTTTTCATTAAACTTATTCCAGGGTATTAGATGATTTGGGGGGGCGGGTAATATACATTGAATATCATCTTTCACTTATTCCATGTATAAAGTGTGCGTCTTTTGCAGCTTAAAATTGATTCCTTAGGGAGCGGGGCCAGGGGGCCACTGGGGAGAGGGGTCGGGGGCTGCAATGCGGATGGGTGGGGGGGCGCGTGGAGAGGGGTCAGGGTCACCTGCATGCAGTGGGCTCCAGCCCACTCCCTGGCTCCTGACAGTGACCTTCAGGCATAGCGCCCAGATTCGCCCCCAAGACCAGAGTGGCGTGGCCAAAAAATAAAACCCAAACTCCAGTTCCTTACAGTTCTGCACGTATCTGACAACGTTCAGTGAGAACCCAGGGCCAGGCTGCACGTAGTGACACTGTCTCGCTGTCTGGCACTGCAGCAGCGGCTTGAGAATGCAGTATAAAGTTCTGGGCGTCAGTGCCCGCCTGGCCGCTTGCTACAAACGTCCCTTCAGATGCCCGTCACAGACGGAAGCAGGTGCCCCTGTGGCCTGGTCTGCTTTGGGGCTGAATCATGAACAGACGAAGAACTCTGGGGAACGCACTTTCTGAACAACAGGAACTGAAAGGGGAAAGCAGAAAGCCACTGGCACGGGGCCAGAGGGCTGGGAGAAACTGGGTGCAGGGATGGAACCTTCTGGATTTCAGTGACACAGGAGAGGAGGGAGAGTGAAATTTCACTCTTTTCCGCTGTCCCCAGGGCACCTGTGTTTGCCACAGGAACAATGCAGGTGACTGTGACTCTGACTGACGCCAAGGTATTTTAGCCAGGAAACAAAAATCTGTTTTTTAAAATGATAAACTTGGCTTCGGCGAAACTCAGTTTCTGCTCATTCAAAAGATACCAGTATGGAGGGATGGGTACTTGATCATCATATAACTGAAACCCAAGCACAAAAATTTGTAAGTCTACAACCGTACCTCATGGTGTTTCACTAATAAAAATTAAAAAAAAAAAAAGACACCAGTAGTGGGGCCAGAAAGAGAGTACAGTGGGCAGAGCACTCATCTTGCATACCGCCAACCCAGGTTTGATCACTGGTCCCCCACGGGGTCTCCCCAAGCCCCACCAGGAGTGTCCCCTGAGCACAGAGCAAGAAGCAAACCCTGAGCACAGCCAGGTGTGGCCAGAGAAGAGACACAGCTAAGAAAAAGAATACGGGAAAAGGCTCAAAATTTATACTTGGCAACTTACGGCCGCATACCAACATGTTCTCTATAGGTCTAGATCTACAAATTCGATATTCGAAGTCCAGTCATGAAACTGAATTTGGAAAAGCTATCTGAACCTATTTGGACAAACTGGCAGGCTACCGAATGTAGCCTGCCCACACGGCAGAGTCTGGCAAACTCCCCGTGGCGTCCCCAATATGCCAAACACCAGTAACAATGAAGGGTCTCATTCTCCTAACCCTGAAAGAGCCTGGAATATGGCACTTTTTAAAAAAAATCTCAGGGCTAGGATGAAGGAGATGTTACTGGGGCCTGCTCGAGGCAATCGGCGAACAACAGGATGGTCGTGATCGTGATTGTGATCTGAACCTCTATTTCACAAACAACAAATAAAGAATAAGTAGGTGATCAACATCATTGGTCATCAGGTAACTATAAATTAAATGCATAAAGAGAAGCCCATTGGAGCTGGAGCAACAGTACAGCAGGTAGGGCGTTTGCCTTGTATGCGGCCGACACGGGTTCGATTCCCAGCATCCCACAGGGTCCCCCAAGCACCAGCAGGAGTAATTCTTGAGCACAAAGCCAGTAGAAAACCCCTGAGCGTCACCGAGTGTGACCCAAAAAGCAAAGAAAAAAAAAAGGGAGAGAGAAGCCCATCTCCAGCCGTGTGAGTAGCTGAAAGATTAAGTCTTCCAGCAGGGCCGGGCGTCCAGGGCACGTGGCACTTGCCATGCATGAGTACAAGCTGGGTTCCATCCCCAGCATTGCAGGTGGTCTAAGGCCCACCAGGAGGGGCCCTGAGCACAGAGCCAGGAGTCAGCCCTGAGCAACGCTGGATATGGCCCCAAACAAATAACAACACCCAAAAACATACGCCAGGAGGGGAGGCTGACGAGGACAGAGCGAAGGGACAGACACTGGCTGCCACTGAGAAAGCACACCGGGACTCGGGCCGGACGGCCTCAGGGAAAGCAGCTCAGACCAGCCTCATCAAGGCACCCAAACATGGAGTGGCGGGGGGGGAGCACGGGGACAGGGTGGGAGGCCGGCAGGGTGCCGGGTCCTCATCCCCACATGGGGGGTCAGGGTCACAGAGCAATGGGTGAGGCAGGCACAGGTGAGGGGTAGCACCTCGCCTAGATCCTGGGAGCACCTCAGGGGGGATGGTGGGTGGACAGCGGCCAGGCTGATGCTGCAGCCAAGCTGAGAGGCCGAGGCACGAAGCCAGCTGACCACCAGGGTCAGCACCGAGCAGAGGTGGCCGCACCCCACCCGGACAGCGGCCTGCTTGGACAGACACAGAAGCCCACGGAGACCAATAGAAGGTGCGTGGGAGATTGGCAGTTTATGCCGGCATCACAGGGTGAGGGTCACACATCTCCTTCAACGAGATTTTTAGGGCTGCTCAGAGGGAAACAATTTAAAAAAAAAAAAAACTTATTCCAGTAAATTCAAGAGCTCTCAGGGGCAAAACAGAACCCCATGGACCAAAGTATCTGGAGAAGACTCTTCTAAGAGACAAACTCCTAGGAAGGATGCACTTCCAAGTCTGAGACACAGAATACAGGACTTACATGTAGGCCAACGTCGCGCTGAAGTGCTTCTTAATGTACGTCTCCAGAACAGGGTTGAAATGCTGGAATTTTCTGTCTGCAATGAGGCCGATGATAAATACCTGAGACAGAGACCCACCCTTTGGTTAGCAACTCGAATGCCCCCCGGCAGGCCTGGCCCGGCTGCTGGTGGGTGCTGGTGTCCCAGCACCCCGGTCCACTCTGGGGGAGTGGAGAGTGAGGTGGGCTTCCGGGCGCTATCGCCCGCGAGGTGGGACCGAAGGAAACCTTCCAGCTCACGGGCCTCGGCTTTGACGGGGTTCACAACCGAAACTACAGTCAGGATCACCCTAGCCCCCCTCGAATCCCCCCCCCCTTCCCCCCACAGAAGCAGCCAGAGCCGACCCTGGAGTGCGGCTCTTACCAGTGCGTCGAACACCAGCGTGTCGAAGGTCTCGCTCTCCGAGTTCTCCATCATGATGTTGAAGAGGGCGTCCAGCGTGTCCTGCAGGAACTGTGGGCACCACAGTCAGGCCACTGGGCCCGTCTCTGCCACACTCAGACCCTCCCAATGGGGCTGCAGCTCACAGGGACCTGGTGTCCCGCCAGCCCCCTCCTGCCTGGACAGGGCCCCCCCCCCCGCCCCGCGATCCAGGGGACGGGAGGGGTCTGGGGTCCACATGAGGAGGGACAGGGATGGCTGACGGCTGGGGACAGATGTCAGCTGCAAGAGACAAAGGCCCTGGAGAGGCAGCGAGGGGTGGGAACTGGGGGACACAGCAGACAGACAAGAGACCCCAGGCCCCTTGAACAGGAGCTGGCAACGTCCTTGGTGCCGGTCTGAACTCGCGGGGTGAGAGTCGCATGGGAGCATGGCCAGACCCAGACAGACCCGGGCTCAGGTCTCCCTGGGCACTCAGCCTCTGCCACTTGAGGCCCAGAGAAGCCCCAGCTGAGAGCCGGGCCAAGGAAGAGCCTGGAGCTGGTGGTCTCGAACCAGCCAATCACAGAATCGCCGCACCCCCAGAGTTCCCTCAGGGGCCCATGCCCCAAGACTCCCGAGACACTGAGACCAGGGAAGCAGCAATCCCGGGCTTCCGGCCCCTGCACCGGCCACCCCAGACAACCGGAAACAGGACAAGGACGGGAGCAGACGCAGCCCAAGGGCCAGCTGTGCCGGCGCCATGTGACTGGGCTCGGCACCGCCCCAGCACGAAATTCCCCTCTATCTATAGTGAGAAGATTTTCAGGGTCAGGATGTCACACCAGCTGCCACCAGCCCCAGGACACCCCACGGACAGCAGGTCACCAGGACACAACACAGACAGCAGGTGACCAGCCCTGGGACACCCCACAGACAGCAGGTGACCAGGCCTGGGACACCCCACAGACAGCAGGTGACCAGAACACCCCAGGAACAGCAGGTGACCAAGACACCCCACCACAGACAGCGGTCACCAGCCTCGGGACAGGTGGGCAGCAGGTGACCAGCCCTAAGACAGGTAGGCAGCAGGTGACCAGCCCCGGGACACCCCAAGGACAGCAGATGACCAGGACACCTCATGAACAGCCCCGGGACACCGCACGGACAGCAGGTGACCAACCCCAGGACAGGTGGGCAGCAGGCACGCCCGTGCATGGCTGGAGCCTGGTCACAGGCCTGCGTACAGCAGGGTCCTGCCCCCTCCTCGTCCAGGCCTGGCGGCTGATGCCACTATCGTCCCTCAACCCGAGAGCGACCAGCAGGACCCGCCAGCGAGGATCAGGGACACGGACAGACCCAGAGTGACTGGGAGCAGGCGGAGGAGGTGCCCCCGGCAGAGGGCAGGGAGCGAGGCCGGAGAAGCGGACACTCGGCAGAGCCAGGACATGGGCAAGGGCAGAAGAGAGCAGAGCCCGGCCGCGGCAGCACCCACAGAGCCCCCCTCACTCCTCGACACTGGGCGGGGGGAGGGGGGGAGCAGGAGTTCGAGGGCTGCGGGGGAAGGGGGAGGACCCGGGGCCGAGCCTTCGGGTGTGGCCCCAACACAGGGCTCGGGGCTGGCCCAGAGCGTGTCGCGGGGTCTTGAGAGGGGGGACCTGTGGCCTTGGGTCAGCCTTGACCCGACACTCACACAGAGGGGTCACACACAGGGGTCCACACAAGGGGTCGCACCGGGTCGCACATGGGAGTCGCACACAGGGGTTGCAAATGGGGGTCCACACACAGGGGTCCGCACCCGGGGGTCACACGCGCCGGGCTCACCTTCACCACCTCGCCGCCGGCCACCTTCATGAGCTGCCGCAGGTTCTGCTGCAGGGCGCTGGTGTTGGAACGCCACTTAAGGAGGCCCAGCAGGTCCACTGCAGAGAGGGACACGGTCAGGGCCGGCCAGAGCGGTCGGCACCAGGCCTCGGGCCTCGCCCTGGCCACCTGCCCCACAGCCACGTCCGGGAGGCGCCCAGGGGCAGGGGCATCTGGGCGGAGGGGACAGTCCACCCCCATGGGTCGTGCAGGGCAGCGGGATTCCGGGAAAGGAATCAAGGCAAACGGCCACGAGGGGAGCGCGGAAACACAAGGCAGGAGCCCATGGAGGGCGCGTCACGTGTCCTGAGAGATAAGGACCTGGGACCCCGACACACTCTCGCCCCACGCGCCCTCCCCAAGAGCCCCAAGGCACCCAGGGGCCAGACCCAGGGACACAATATCCCAGTCGCGGCCTCCCAACCCCGTCCACGGGGACACGCCAGCAGCCAGGGACACGAGAGGATCCAGAGCCCGGCCAGCACCAAGGACAGCAGGGTCAAGGGCGCCAGACACCAGGGATTCCCACCCTGACTGAGACACTGAGGGGCAGGAACTCCCCACGCTCAGGTGGGGTCACTGGTGAGACCCACCGTGCACACGCGACCCCCAGACCTGGGGAAGGGGTGGGGGGGGCATCAGCGGAGACCCGAGACCACCCCAGTCTCACAGTGCCAAGGGCCACCTCTGGGCATGCAGCCATCGGGGGAGGGGGCTGCTGGGAGAGACAGGCCCTGGGTCCTGTTGGAGGGCCTGCCTGGGGGTCCCCAAGCACATGGTGCTCTCTGAGGCTCAGGTTCGAGGGACGGAGGGGGTCCTGCCCTTGCTTGCCATGGGAGGCTGGAGCGGCCTGGAGGACACGCCTCACTCAGACGGGAGACCCCAAGTGTGAGTCCTGAACTCCCGCTCCCTGTCACTGGCCCCCTGTGTCAGGCCCAAAGGCCAAGTGCGACCCAGGAATAAAGAGAAACATCTCGATCTCAGTGTGCAGAGGGAGGAAGGCCCAGGACACCCCCAAGTCCCCACTCCCTGGAGGCAGGCCTGGGCCCGCAGGAAAGGAGGGCCTGGGCAGACCAGGGCGGATCCTGTCACCGGTACAGGCATGGGCTGACCCCGAGCTCTATTCGGACCCTCCCTGGCATTTGCCCTGATTCCGCCCGGGACTGACTCTCGCCACGGGCCAGCCAGGCCAACGCGGGGTCTCGGTCCCCGCCCCCACCCCATGACCTCTGAGACAGCAGCAGACGCGGGACCCCGGCACGCACCGTTCTGGGTCAGCTTGGTGGAACACACCAATGTGGCGATCTGGAAGGAGTCCTTGCTGATGGCACAGCTGCCCAGGCTCTGCATGCTCCGGCCCGTGGCCGAGTGCCCCTTCTCCTCCAGCTCGGCCTTGGTGGACGGCAGGCTCAGGTACGTGGACGCGTCTTCCAGCTTCTTGGCCTCGGCCTGCGGGATAACGACTCAGCACGCGCACACCACACCGCCCCCCACCGGCCCCTCACAGCCACCCCGAGGGCTCCTTCCTGCTTGTCCAACCAGAGTTTCTGGGGCCGGTGGCGGGCACTTGGACAACCCACCGTCCACCCCCAGTGCCCCGAATGGCCCCCGAGCTCTGCCAGGGGTGAGCACTGAGCACCGAGCCAGGAGTGAGCACAGAAACCCAAATAAATACATTAACTTCAAGCCAGTCTCTCAATCTCTCCCCACCGGGCCGACACAGCCGTGTCTCCGTCCTGTGTCCCCAGGCCGGCCCCTCGACCCAAGCACTGCCCCCCGCCAAGTACAAGATGTTCCCTAGAGTCCCCCAGAGACCCTGGCTCAGAGACAGCGTTAAATCGTCCCTACCACAGCTCTGTCACTGCTCAGACGCCTGATTCGGGGACCCCAGCCTGGTTCTCTGCCCACGGTCTCTACCCGCAGTGGCGGAATGGGCCTTCGCCCCAGAAGGGGCCTAACTGTCCGAGCGTCCCCGGTCACCTAACTGGTGACCCCGGGCGGCGGCTACCTTGTAGACGATGAGGTCGTGCTCCCCGTCCCTGAGCGTGGTCCCGTCGTAACGCATGAGCTTCACGAAGGCGAGAGCGAAGATCTTCTCGGACTTGTCCTTTGCTGCAAGAGAAACCGGCCCGTCGCGCACGGCCGCCAGGACAGGGGCCCAGCAGGCTGGACTCGGAGCCCAGGACACAGCCCCGTCCCTGTGCTCGGAGCCCGGCTACCAGGCTGTCCAGCGTCTCTGTGAGAGTGGACGGGCCCTCGGGAGGCCCAGAAGGAGACAGGTCAGGACAGAGCGGAGGGATGAGGCCCGGGACGAGGGCTGGACGGGGCTCCAGGCCTTCAGGCAGGACCAGGTCCCAGGGCGACTGGGAAGGGGGGATCATCCCCACGAAACTGGCCGTCATGAGAGGCCAGACACGGTCTCGTCTCTGCCATGCACTGGGTCGAGTCCCGAGCTGAGGGAATGGCTGTCCTCCCCGCAGGGGGAGTGCTCCCCCTCCACTTTCTGCGGGAGCACGGCTGCGTGTCCCCCGGGCTGTGCACCGGGGCTGGGGCTGCGCCTGCCGGTCCACCCTGGTGCATCCAGGACCCGCTGGCTTGTGGACCCCAAGTGGGAAACACTGGAGGCGCTCCAGGGGCACTGGTGACCCAGAAAGCAGGACACCCAGGGGCTCCGTCTCGGGGCACCCCCAGGCTCAGACCGGAGCTGGCCCCGTCGGAGCCAATCCAGGGCACCAGCCCCCAGTCAGGGCCCCACGAGCGCCCCCGCCCGGCCCCAGGACTGAGAGAAGCCAATGCCGGGGGGGCCCCAGACCAACAGGGGTGACGGCAGCTGTGCCTTGAGAGCAGACGTGAGCGTGTATGCACACACAGAGCATTTCCATCGGAACGTGTCTTTCATCCACGGTTCTCTGGCAGGAAGGGGCGCTGTGTGTGCGTGTGCGTGTGTGTGTGTGTGTGTGTGTGTGTGTGCGCGCGCATGGGTGTGCGTACAAATGTTCGTGGTATGTGTCCGAGCATGCATGTCTGCATGTGGCGCATGTGTGTACGTGAGTGGACCAAGTGTGTAAGTGTATGTGTGACATGTGTAGGCGTGTGGGAGTGCATGCGCATGCATGTTTCATACATGTGTGAGGAAGTCTAGGCGTGTGCGTATATGCACACACATGTTACGTACACGTGTGAGCAAGCGTGTGCGAGTACACGTGCGTGCATCTTACATACACGTGCAAGTGTTGTGTAGGTGTGTGGTACATGCCTACGCATACATGTGTGAATGTAGATGTGTTTCAGTACATGCATGTTACACGCATGTGTGAGCAAGCATAGGTGTGTGAGTACATGTGCATGCATGTTACAGACATGCATTAGCAAGCATGGGTGTGTGTGTACGTGTACATGTGTGTTACGTACGTGTGAGCAAGTGTGTGAGTACATGTGCATGCATGCTTCTTACATACATGTGCAAGCGTGTGTGTGTGGTACATGCACAAACATGCTGCACACATGTGGGAATATAGATGTGTTTGAGTACATGCATGTTACACGCATGTGTGAGCAAGCATAGGTGTGTGAGTACATGCATGTTACATACATGCATTAGCAAGCATGGGTGTGTGTGTACACGTACACGCGTGTTCCGTACACGGGTGAGTGTTGTGTAACGGCGTGTGGACGGGCGTGTGTGCTGACTTCTGCTGGCGGGAGCCTGTCTCGGCCGCTGTCTCTGGACAGGAAGGGCCCGTGTTTTCCACACGGCGTCCCCGGGCAAGCTACAGCGCCATTCATCAGGAAACTCAATAAGTGTTTGTTCCACTCGGGGCCGTACCAACAAACCCGGTCGTTCAGACACCCGGGAGATAAAGCTTGGGGATTTGTTGGAGAGGCGCTGTGGGAAGGTGGGCCAGGAGGGGGGGGGCAGCGGGCGCATGGGGGGCCTCCCTATAGGGGGACACGAGGGCAGAGGCCAGCGAGGGACAGGCCAAGCAGGGCCTGACGCCCGGGTGCGCCCAGCTTCCCTCTGAGGGCATGGGGACACTGGGGAGTGACATGGCACAGCCTGGAGCTTCCTTGGGGACTCCCCGTGCTGTGCGGGCAGAACGGGGCAGCAGGGGCGCCAGCTGGCCGGGCACAGGCAGCAACGAGTCAGACACGAGCAAGAAATGGGACCATCTCCATCAGGACCACGGCCCGCAGGGCAGATGGACACCCAGAGGAGGGCCTGCAGGACAGATGGACGCCCGGGACAGGCGGACACCCAGGAGCAGGGCCCGCAGGACAGACTGGCGGACGCCCAGGAATAGGGCCCATAGGACAGACAGACGCCTGGGACAGACGAACACCCAGGAGCAGGCCCACAGGACAGACGGGCGCCCAGAACAGAAGGATGCCCAGGAGCAGGGCCACAGGACAGGTGGGTTCCTCTCTGCCGCATGGGGAGGGCGAGTCCCAGCCACACTGAGCACAGAGGAGTGACCACCGCAGCCAGACACACACCACTGGGCACCTGGCCACGGGGTCGGCAGCTCCGCCCTGGACGGTGTCCGAGTCACGGGGGGCACAGGCCACCTCGCCTCAGTAAACACCACTGCAAGGGAAGGGAGCCCCCCTCCAGGAGCCGCTGTTAACACTGCTCCAGCCGCTCCTTCTAGAAAGTTCTGCCCTCCCTGCACGCCCCGGGGCACCAGGATGGACTAAGGTCTGCAGGGATGGGGCGGCCCTGGGACACAGGGGGCTGCACCCAGACGTCAGAGGGAGGGAGGAGCAGGGAGGGCTGGGGGGGGAGGGGGGGGGGGCTCTGCGTCACCCGGAACACAGGGCGGGAGTGTTCTGGAACAATCTAGGTCAGTGCTCAGCCCGCACCCTCCCTGAGCCCTTGGAGACCCAGGGGTGACTCACAGTCCTGGGAGGAGCGATGGCGGAAGGTGAAGCGGAGGTGACTGCGGTTCACGTCCTCGATGGGGATGGCCACCTGGGGGGACATGGGCACGTGAGCCCCCAGACCCTGCCCCCCCCAGACCCGCGGACCCTTGACCCCAAGACACCAGCGGTCCTGTGGTCCCCGTTGGGGGAAACCCCCACCTGCTCCCCCGTCTGGCGGCGCCACACTCTAGGGACACGTCGTTCCCAGCCAACAGCGGGGTCGGCTCGGGCTGGTCCTTCCGGGTCCCTGCTAAGCTCCTCTCCCCATCGGGGCCGCTATCCCGAGGGGGCTCCGGGGTCCCTCTCCTGGCTGCCCTATTCTGGGGTCTCCTCTGCGGCAGCCGTGCCAGGACCCCCGTGTGTGGGCGCCGGGAAAGCAGCCAGGCGCCAACTCCGAAGAGCGACCCGGATCCCCGGGCCTCCCGCCGGGCCAGAACCACCTGCCCACGCGGCGGGGGCAGCCCCGTCCAGCTCGACTCAGTCGCCTGGTCCCCGCCGGCCTCATAAAACAGCCGCGAGAGGAGCGGGCGGGAAGGCCCCTGCCATCCGTCTCCATGAAAGTCCTATTTTTATGTCCGAAAGCAGGGCGAGTAAATGGATTCTGAGCGGCGCCGGGCTGGTTCCTTAGCAACGCCGCGGTGACTGCGACTGTGGGGTGCCCGGCGCGGGCGCCCGGGGGCGGGTGGGGTGTGGGGGGAGGTGGCGGGGATTTCCTTGGGATACAAATGAGCATTTGGGAATCGAGCCCCGGGGACGGCGGCGCGCAGTGATGATACCTTCACGGTCTCGAACCAGCGCGGCTGCTTGACCTGGTAGTAAATCACAGACTTGTACTCGGAAATCGCGTCGTCGCCGGCCCCCGGGAAGATCACGTGCTTCGGAGACACGGGGGACAGGTCACTCGAGGCCCCGGCGCAACACACCGCCCACAGCACCCCTCCTGCCTGCACCCAGCAGCGCCAAGGGGACGCCCCCCTTCCTCCGAGACATGCCCCTGCACGCTGCCCCACCCGGGGGAGATGCCAGCAAGAGCCCCCCCAACCTCCCACCCCCGCCACAGCCCTGGGGCGCTGCAGCCTCAGGACCCCCAGAGACCCTGCTCTTGGAACCTGGGGGTGGGAGGTGGGGACAGGGACCCCAGCCCTGTCCCCCGAGCTGCCCAGCAGTGACGGCCACCTCCTCTGACCCCGGCCATCGTTGCAGGCTGCACCTACCGGCAGCCAGGACCACACGGGTGCCCCAGGGTGGGGGCCGAGCCAACGTCCTCCCGTGCCCAGGCCTGCGCCCACCTCAGACGGCGGCCCCCGCTCCCCCAGCCTCGAGACAGGCCTCTGCTCCCTGACAGTGGGGGAGGAAGGAAGGGTACTCCCAAGCAGTGCTCAAAGGGCCCACTTCTGGGCAGAGTAACTAACAGCCAAGGCCAAGAGACGTCAGGTCCAAACATGGGGGGCGCCAGGACCACGCCCATGCAGTGTCCAGGCCCAAAGGAGGCCCTGAGCTAAGCCGCAGAGTCCTGGGTCTACACCGCCACGGGGTCTCTGGGCACCCGGAGACAAACTCAGCTGCCCTGGGAAGAGCACTGCCGCACCCCTGCCCCCTTCCTCGGGCCAGCCTGCAGGGGGGAGGGCCGCGCTGTTGGGGGGGGGTGGGGGGTCCCCGCTGGACGCTCACCTCCAGTCGCTTCCCCTCCTCGTCGAACACAGACACCGTCACCTCCACGTTCTTGGCCGTGGTTTTACTCCCTTTGTCAAAATCGCCCTGGACCAAGGTCACGTAGATGTCGTTCCGGACGTCACCTGGGGGGACAGGATGCCTTGAAAGCAGTGTTTCCCGGAACGGGGATGCCAGACCCCCGGGACCCCCGGGACCCCTGGGACCCCCAGGCGATGGGCAGGTGCTGCCTCCGACCCCCTTTTCCACTGATTCATTTCAGGGAGCCCCGAGCAGACGCTGGGTGACGCTTCCGTGTGACGTAGACTTGTGGCTGTCCCTCCCTGCAGAAACCCCAAGGGCCACCTCATGGCCGGGGCCACTCTGAGACACGCCCCCAGGAGCCGTCTCACGCTCCAGAGCGAAGCCACTGAGGGAGGAGCCGAGGAGACGCCAGCCTTGACCTGCCGGCTGAGAGCGAGGGGAACCACCCGGGGAGGGAGGTCCGTGCGTGTCCGCCCTCCCCCCACTGGCGACGTGGGACAATGGACCCGGGAGTCGTGGGTGGGGTGAGAAGTGATAAAGGTAAAGGTAAAGGCCCTCCCGTTGATCGTCGATTTGCTCGAGCGGGCCCAGTAACGTCTCCATTGGAGACTTTGTTGTTACTGTGTCTGGCATCTCGAATACTCTCGGTAGCTGGCCGGGCTCTCCGAGAGGGGCGGAGGAATCGAACTCGGGTCGGCCATGTTGGCCGCTTGTAAGGCGAACGCCCTACCCGCTGTGCTGATGATGCATCCAAATATGAGGAAAGCTGCTCCCATCCTGGGCCGTGTTTTAGGAAGCCCAGGGACAGACAGATCTGCATCTCTGAGAGACGCTGAAGTCCTGACGTCCGGGAGCACAGGAAGCGTCAATTGCCTGGAAGTCTCAACTGTCCAGCGTGAGAGTCACCCAGGCCCCAGCTCCGCCCTGAAGCTCAGACTCTGAGGAGCCCAAGCACTGCCTCCCCAGGGCTTCCCGAAGGACCCTTCAGTTCTTTCTGTGCCCGGCCCTGAGGAAGGACCCTGGCGGCTGGCCCAGCTGTGGAGGGTGGGGGCCACTGGCCGTGCGGAATCCACTCAGTGGCTTCACTCCTCGGCTGGTCTGGGCGGGATTATCAACCTGAGTATCATTTGCAAACCAAACAGGAAGGCACAGATCATCACCAAAAGGATGAATCTGCGCGGCGGCTCCCCAAACTCTCGCCGGATCAAACATCACTATCTGGAAACTGAAAACGCTTTCTGTAAATGTAGCAGGGTGGTCTTCAGGCTGAATCACACTCTCTGTTTAATGGGCTTCCAATCCAAGGTAGGACCGGGCGTGATGTGGGCACCCAGGAGCACAGGTACTGCCTGGGTGTCCGCTGGCGGCTCTGGGCTCTGGGCAGGGTCACTTCCTGCCCCATCCTCCTGAGCCAGCGCCCAGGGGGTGCGCTCTGTTTTCATGCACCCATGCAGCGGGCCCTGCGCCAGCCACCTGCTGCCCAAGTTCCACAGGCCTCACGCCCTGGGCCGGAGGAAGCCTGGGGCACCTTCAGGACAGAGAGCTGGGGAAGGGGGGGGGGGCGCAGGAACTGTCCCTGGAATGCCACAGCTCTGCAGAGGGAAATGGAGGTCAGGCCCTGCTGCCCCGAGCAGACCAATGTCCTCAGAGCACCGGCCACTCGAAGTGGCCTCCAGCATTCAGTCTCCTGAGCTGTGAGGCACCCACCACCTGCCCTGTGCACAGGAAATACTGTTTGGTGAGCAGGCGAGAGGCAGGGGACAGTCGCCAGCCCAGACCAGGGTAGGGGAGAGGCAGGGGACAGCCGCCAGTCCAGCCCAGGGGAGGGGAGGGGCAGGGGACAGCCGCCAGCCCAGACTGAGTCCAGCCGAGTCCAGAGTCTCCCTGCCTCAGTGGCCACAGCTGCTCCACCACCTGGCCCAAGGCTCGTTCCCAAGGCCAGAAACAGACAGGAAAGGCCGAGGCCCTCCAGTCCCCTCCCCAGGGCGTGAGCTCTGCAGGGACCCGGAATGGCCCTTATGTCCTCAGAACCCCACCCGGGCATGGACACAGGTGCCTGAGTCCGACAGCGAACTAGAGCCACAAGGGCCCCAGGCCGACTGCCCGGCCACCCTCACACCCAAGCAGTGGGGGCAGCGGGGGACAGTCAGGGACCCCCGGGGTCCCCTCTTGCTGCCTCTTCACCAAGGTAGCGAGCCGAGACACCCATAAGGATCATGGGTGGCCCCACTGGGCGGGAGGTTGCCCAGACCCCGGCCTCCTCCCCCCAGCCTCCCCTCCTGCACCCACCCGCCGCGTCAGGCACTCCTACCCGGCATGATGATCTCCGGGAAGCCCGTCTTGCGGGCCACCGCCGTGGTCCTGTCCACCAGGTGTGGAAACTCCTTCCTGATCTGGTGGATATCTCCAGGGAGCAATTTCAGAGTTACCCACAGACCTAGGGAGGCAACGGGAGCAGGATTAGGGGCGGGCTGGCCGGTGCATCGCGACACGTTCCCACAGAACCGACTCCCGCCAGCGCTCAGCTCTGCACTCAGATGCCCGCGCCTTCAAGGAAGACCAGGAACACGGGGAGGAGAAAGGTGGTGGTGGGGGGGGGGGGGGGGGAATCCCGCCTCTGATGGACAGGAGGACACAGGCCGGGGACTCCTGCTCGCCAGCCGGACCCCTGGAGAGGCTGGAGACAAGGTGAGGGGCGTGTCTGGCCGAGGGGCCGAGACTTCACACTTCCCTTGTCCCTCCCCCAGGGCTGACAGCTCCACAGCAGCCAACTCAGAGTCCCTTGGGCCCCAAGCCCCACAGCCCGGGGCGCTACTGGGACCCTTTAGCACCAGCAGGCATGGCCCCATAACAACCCCCGCCAAGTAAACCCAGGCAGCCCCCTACTCTGCAGTGGGTATGACTGCACCACCGTCCCCCGTCCCCATGGGGCAGCAGGTCCCGGGACAAGAGAAACACCAGGAATGGGCAGCGGGCGCGGGCAGTGGGCAGCAGGGACCATGGTTCGCAAAATCACAGCAAGGAACGGGGCAGTGTTCCAGCATGCGGAGCGTCCAGGCATATGGGACAGCAAGGAGGGACACACACTGGCCGCTGCCACCAGGCCCCGCCGCGGAGGGACGCACGCTGGCCGTTGCCACCCGCTTCCTTCTTGCTGGGTTTAGACTGCACGTGAACGTGCCTCACCCCCACACTTAGAGGACATGCAGGGAAACTGAGGCCAGAGAGGACGAGACGGGGAGGGGTGGATGGATGTGGTCACTAAGGCCAGGAAGCACCATCTCCCGGTGTCCCATGCCGGGGAGGGGCAGAGGTGGGCGCGGCCTCTTCCAGGCGGCTCCTGGCCAGCTGGAATGTCACCTCTGTGCAGCTGTGACAGACACATCTGGGGCCGAGGGACAGGGGGCCCCAGCCAAAGGCTCAGTGTGACTCCAAGGGAAAAGGACAGAGGCCAGCGGCAGGTCTGGGCGCAGACACGGGGTCCCTCACCCGCTCTGTCCCTCGAGGCCACCTGTCGTGGGCGGTGGGTGTCAGGGGCTCGTCTGGCCGCTGCCTTTAGGGCTGGGGTTGTCCTTACCCAAGACAACCATGCGCCCCTCAGCCCACCAACCAGTCTCTTCAACCTTTTGAGACCTGCAGAGCAGCACTGGTCCATGAGTCAGTGTTTGGACACACTGTTCTAGAACATTCTTCAGACTCATGCACCCTCTCCACTAGAGCAAGGGGATGGACGCCTCCACCACTGTGGCTTCAAAGTCAAAGCCCCCTCGGGGACTCGACTGGCTGTGGGAGACCCCCACCCCCACCCCAGCCCACCGGGAGAAGCCCTGAAGGTGACCCCGTGGCAGGGGCCGGGCCTTGGTGGGCAGCTGGTTCTCGCAGCCTCCTGGCAGGCGAGTGCCAACTGTCACCGCCCGTGTGACTGATCCACTGGCGCTGCCAACAGAAGGTCAGCGCGGGAAAGGCTGTCAGGGCGGGATTAAAAACGGCGCGTGCAGGCGGGAGAAACCCCTTCGATGCCTGAACTGAAGAACCAGGCACAGACAAAGCCGCGCTCGGGGCCGGCAGGGAGAGGCCCCAGCAGAGAGGGACGCAGAGAGGGACGGACGCAGACAAGGCTCCGCCGGGGGCTCCGCGCTGGCCACACTCGGCCAGAGGCCAGGGCAGGGCACCGAGAGCCTCCAGCACACCCACGCTTTCCAAACATCGCGTGCCCCGCCCCCACCCCCCATCTTCCCGCTCCCTTGGGAACTTGGCTCTTGGCAATGCTGACACGGGCAGCAAGAAAACCCTCAGAGGCTGCGGGCCGGACACACGGACACACCATTCTGCAGCCCGGCCAGCATCAAAATACGGACACTGCCATCATCACCAGGGTCGTCGGCCTCTTCGTCACCATCACCGCAGCAGCACCAACATCACGACCATCCTCACTGCCACCCACACCACCTTCACGATCACGACACATCATCAACCACCACCATCGCTATCACACAAACACACACACACACACACGCACACACACCCCAGGCACCACCATCGCTATCTCACACACACCAGGAACCATCGCTATCTCACACACACACACACACACACACACACACACACACCAGGCACCACCATCGCTATCACACACACACACACACACCAGGCACCACCATCGCTATCTCACACACACACACACACACACACACACACACACACATACCAGGCACCACCATCACTATCTCACACACACATGCGCACACAAACACACACACACACACACACACACCAGGCACCACCATCGCTATCTCACACACACACGCACACACACACACACACCAGGCACCACCATCGCTATCACACACACACACACACACACACACACACACACACACACATACCAGGCACCACCATCACTATCTCACACACACATGCGCACACAAACACACACACACACACACACACACACACACACACCAGGCACCACTATCCCTCTCTCACACACACCAGGCACCACCATCGCTATCACACACACACCAGCCCCCCATCACCACCACAGCCACGGTCATCACATGTGAGCCCGAGTCCCCACCATCTCACCGTGGCCATATAAGGAGTGGGCACCATCAGTGTCATTACGGTCCTGCACACGTGTCAACCACCACCATCACCACCAGATCACTATCGCAAACACATTGATCATCATGAACATATGATCGATCGGCACCAGCACCATCTCATCATCACACTCTCATCCTCACCACCACCATCATCCTCTCCAAACTCCACATGCCTGAGTCAGGGCGATAGTGAGAGAAATGGATCAAGAAATGGACACGCCCTGGCCCAGCGCGTACATGCCCTAACCCAACAGTACACGCCCTGACCCAATGTGTACACACCCTGACCCAACGCACACACGCCCTAACCCAATGCGTACACGCCCTGACCCAAGGAGCACACGTCCTACCCCAACACATACATACCCTGGCCCGACGCGTACACGCCCCGGCCCACGCGCATACGTACCCTGGCCCTTGTGGTTGACTTCTTTGGCAGCAATGACTTTGTTTATGACAGTCTGGAGGAAGTCATTCTCCCCTGCCACCCTGGGTGAGAAACGGGATGACATGTTCAGCGGCTTGTGTCGAATGGCGTCGTCCAACGCGAGCCTGGAGGGCACGGGACGACCAAGACCACAGGAGACAAAGGTGCACAGAGACCCGGAGGCCACGTAACAAGGGGACACAAGAGACCATCGTCACCGAGTGGGCGAGAGCCATCGATCGGGTCAACGCAGGACAGAGGACAGGGCAGGTGACAAGAGAGACAGGGAGAGCATCGATCAGGCAAATGCTGGACCACAGGAGAGCAGCCGGCGAGGGCCCCGCACCCCGCACCCCTGCTCCTCCACGCTGAGCACGGGGACACTGGCCTGGGACGGGCGGGGCAGGGGGGACCGGCGGGGGGCCTTGGCCTGTCTCAGGGTCCCTGACCGTCCCCTGGGCGAGGTGGGCAGGGCCACCGCGAGACCAACATGCCCAGCTGAATGCTCTCCCCCGAACTGTGCGGTCAGAGAGGCCCCCCGGCACGTGGCCAGAGTGGCTGTGCCAAGGAGAAGCGTGTCCCTGCGTGTTTAACACACAAACAAATCAAACACACCCTCGAGGGGCCTCGGGCGGGTTAGGAGCTCAGGACAGAAACTGCCTGGGGCCAAAAAAATAAACAAAATCAGCAACTCGGCAAAGAGAAAGTCCAGGGAGGACCGCGGGAGACGAGCACGGAAACCCCAGGTGCGGGTTCCCGAGACAAGGCGACCAGGGTCCAGCACCAGCGTCCACTGCCCAGAGAGACCCTGTGTCCATCGACTGCCCAGTGGGAAGGGCCAGGCCTGAGCGCGGCCTCCCTTCCCCAAAACTTAGCCGCTGACAGAATAAATCAGTTTTAATGGAGCAAAAAACGGTTTCATTCGCCTGGCCTTTCCCAAACAACTGATTTCACTGCTTCTCTGGCTATTAAAATCATGCTGCTCCTTCATTCCCAACACTGCAAACATTAATCTGCGCACGAGCCTTCCCTAATGAAGCGTGACGTCACAAATTACACTCCAACATGTGACAATATTTTTTTAAAGTGGGCATTTCACCAAAAGACAGAAAAGAGAGGGGCGGGGCTGTCACTCCAACCGCAGCCACCGAAGGCTCACTCAGGTGAGTGGACGTAAGACTGACCCCAGCCTGACCTCCCAAACAATGACCGGAACCACCACAACCCTGCCCCGTGGTCCGGTTCTCCCAGGAGACACTCGAGGCCAACAGGAAATTTCAGCTCGGACCTTCCCTGGGCATTAAAAAACCCACAGGCCTGATTAACAGAGTAGCATGTCCAGCAGATATGGGCGTCCTGCTTCTCATTGCAAAGGGACAACTTAGTACCATCAACAAAGGTGGACCCTGCCCACTCCACCAGCAGCTGTCCACGCTTAGACAGATACAAATATCCCCTCGTTCACTAGGGAAGTGTCAGGGTCTGCAGGCGGGGTGCTCAGAGCTGAGCCACCACCCAAGGTGTGAGCCCCCCTGGGCATGTCCTGCAGGACGGGTGCTAAGAGCACATAACCCCAGGCATGAGCCCCCCAGGGCATGTCCTGCAGGCTGGGTGCTCAGAGCAGAGCGACCCCAGGCGTGAGCCCCCCGCCCCCCTCCCCCGGGGATGCCCTGCTCCTCTCTGCCCAACACAGTAGCCACAGGTGGTCCCAACCCAGGCAACAGGGCTGAGACGGAGGAACAGGCTGTTTCATTTGATGCCACTTTCCTGAGTGACATCCAAGTAATGCTGGCTATTGCCCACCATACTGGACGGGTCACCCACAGAACGGAATCCGAACGGACTGTGTGTCTGGGTGTGGAGGGGTGCGGTGGGACCACACGGGAGCACGCCCCGCCCTTGCTCTGACTTTCCTGCTGGTCCCTGCTAGAAGCCACTGGAAGATTCTCCTGTTCCCGGCACTCTACTGGGATCACCTGCCCACACCAAGCAACTCTGCGCCCAGCAGGAACAGGGGCACTCGGTGGGGGCTGGCTAGAGGAAGGGCCCCTCCCCCTCGCCCCTCTCCCAGGGTCCCTCCCGCCACACCCCCTGACAGTCCCCAGCTCTGCCCAGCGGCCAACAGCTCAAACTCCCTCAGGGCGGCCTGGAGGAAACCAGCCCAACTGAGCAGGGCCCGGAGGAAGAGGCTGAGCTCGGCCTGGCCTCTAAAGACCAGACCCCGGGGGGCACTCAGCCCTTCACCTCGGATAATAAGGAGGGACACCTGCCCTCCCCTCGACCGCCCAGGCCCGCCTGCTGGCCAGAAGCCCGAGGCGGACACCAGCTCGGATGGACGAAAGGCCGCCCCCCGGCACCGCATCTGCTTCCAAGCAATATTTCTCACTTCACGGAAGAATCCTTCCGTGATTCTGCTCGGTTTTCTATTTAAAACCGGCAACCTCCTGTGATGAATTTCCAAGCCCCGTATCCGAAGACGGAGCTGCCAGCAGAGTAAATCAATTATGATTTAAATCAGTCACACGCTGAGCAGAGCTATAGTTCAGCGTGTCCAGAGTGACGAGGCAGGTCGGGAGATCCTGGGGAAAACCCTGGCTTCCAGGGTCAGGAGGCGGGTCCGGCCAGCGCCCACCGGCGCGCCTAGCGTGCGGTGGTGGGCTGGGCCCGGGACTGGCTGGACATTTTTCACGATGATGACAAGATCGATCCCTGTTTGTGCGGAGCTTCTAGGCTTATTATGAAGGTAATTACGGCAAACATCCGTTTCCCACAGCAGAGCCGAGTGAGTTCCATGCCCCATACTTACGGCTGGAAGGGAATGAAATGCTGTTTATCCTCATCGTCTACTTTTCCGTTTATTATATCTGTGACGTCCATCACTGGGGACAAGAACAGAGCAGAGATCGTCGTGGTGAAACGCACGGGTCAGAGAAAACAGCGCCGACCGTCTCCCAAGACGCCAGAGTGACAAGGTACCAGGGCAGTTTCCTTGCGGCCAAGTGCACGGGAAGGCAGGGCTGGAAGACGGCTCTCGGGAACGGGCTCGGGGCTCGGGGACCCTCGTGCAGGCCCCCCGGGCGAATCCCTCTCCTTGCACCCTGAGACAACTGGTGAGGACCAGCACTGCCTAAGAGCACCAGCCATGGCAGGGGACGAGGAGCTGAGCTGATGGAACCCTAACCATCCTCGAATCATGGGCAGAGCTGTTGCGGGGAGAGGGGCGGCCCTGGATTGACTGACTTCCCTAAGGAAACCATGACGGGGGGCGGGGGGTTGGGGGGCCGGGATGGCTCAAAGCACGGCACCATGGCTTCCTGTGCGGGAGATTGGTCTGACCGGGCTTCACACACCACAGTTCCCCAGCAGGGACTCCCAAGCATTAAGCCAGGAGTAACCCCTGGTTGGGCTGGAGCGATAGCACAATGGTAGGGCATTTGCCTTGCACGCAGCCAACACGGCCGACCCGAGTTCGATTCCTCTGCCCCTCTTGGAGAGCCCAGCAAGCTACCAAGAGCATCCCGCCCGCACAGCAGAGCCTGGCAAGCTCCCCGTGACATATTCGATCTGCCAAACACAGTAACAACAAGTCTCACGATGGAGACGTTACTGGGCCCGCTCGAGCAAATCGATGAACAACGGGAGGACAGTGCTACGGTGCTACCCACACAGAGAGGAGAAAAACGAAAAGATCCAGATGAGAAAAAGCACGACGGAGAATCAGGAATGATCCGGCGTCAGCTCTGCCTTTCCCCAGTGCTTACAGCAGGAAACGTCTCAGCAGAGCCTGGGGACTGATGAGCCACCAGGGACAGGCCTGGAAGGAAGGACCTGGCGGGGACCTGGGGGGGGACCTGGCGGGGGGGGGGGGGGGGCTCACGCTTGCACCTGCCCAGGGAGGTTGGGGTACACCCAGTGGGCTGTGAGCACTGAGCAGGGGGCACACGGCCACTTTCGAGAGGGGACAGCGCATGACCTGGGATTCACACCTGCCGGGCGCCCCAAACTGGCACAGCCAAACCACACTGAGTGAAACACTCGCTCCTGCCCGGGCACGGGGAGGGGCAACAGGTTGGGGAGAAGCCAGGGGCCCCACCTGCTCACAGGAACAAGCTCCCCAAAGCCACTCCAGAAGGAACCAGACAATGGAGCACTCCGGTGGAAGGGAAGTCTTCCGGGAGCACTCGGGAGGATAGAACGCCTCCCGGGAGCACTCAGGAGGAAGGAACACCTCCTGGGAGCACTCAGGAGGAAGGAACACCTCCTGGGAGCACTCAGGGGGAAGGGAAGTCTCCCGGGAGCACTCAGGAGGATGGGACGCCTCCCGGGAGCACTCAGGAGGAAGGAACGCCTCCTGGGAGCACTCAGGGGGAAGGAAAGTCTCCCAGGAGCACTCAGGAGGATGGGACGCCTCCCGGGAGCACTCAGGAGGAAGGGACGCCTCCTCCTGGGAGCACTCAGGAGGAAGGGATGCCTCTCAGGAACAATCAGGAGGAAGGAACGCCTCCCGGGAGCACTCAGGAGGAAGGAACGCCTCCCGGGAGCACTCAGGGGGAAGGAACGCCTCCTGGGAGCACTCAGGAGGAAGGAAAGCCTCCCAGGAGCACTCAGAGACCAAGGCCACACCAACAGGAGACTGCCCGGGGGCCCGGGCTCCATGTCCAGGACACCCGCCCCCTCGGAACCACCCCACAAGGAACCAAGAGACAATTTCCCCTCCAGCAGAGACACTCGCCACTGGGTGCGGCCGCGAGGGCCACCGGCAGCTTTTCCCGGGACAGGGGTCCGGGGGCAGAGGTTACCAGCCACGCCGAAGGGCCGCCGCAGCCCCGAGGTCAGCTTGCGAGTGTTGCTCTCCCGCAGCTCCATGCGGCCCACGCGCACGATCTGGCACACGAAGCTGATCTTGTCGCGCTTCAGGTCCTTGCTGCCCAGGTCCTAGGAAGGACGAGACGCGTCCACGCGTGGCCCGAGATGGCCCCAGCCTGACCCAGCCCAGCCCAGCCCAGCTCAGCCCAGCCCGGGCAGCTCCAGGCAGTGGGCGCAAGAGGCGGGCAGGGATTCCACACACAGATGCGACGGTCACTCAACGGTCACTGGGCACTGGAGAAGCCCAGACATAAGCTGCGGCACAGGCTGGGGGGCGGGGGGCACAAGGTCACGGGGGCTCACCGTGAAGACGGCACGCAGGTTGTGCAGCCGGTCGATGTCCTTGGGCAGGCCCGAGCTGGACCAGCGCACCAGGTAGTTCTCGCTTCAGAGAGAGAGAAGAGCCAGTCACGGCCGGCTCTGACGAAGCGCCCAGACGCCTCACACGGGCCCCAGGCGACGGGGACGAAGCCCACTTCCCTCCCTCCACTCTCCACTGAGGCCCAGGATCCCCCCCACCTACCACGTGACCACAGGTGAGAAAGGCGGGGCCCTGGGATGAGGGGGGGAATGGGTTTGAGATGCCCACGGGGTCATAAAAGCCACGGGACAATCAGCCCACGGCCAGCGGTCCTTCAGAGGCTCTCGTCTGTTCCCTCTGAGAAGTCTCTCAACCAGGGACCACGTGGTCCCAGGAAAGGCCAAGGAGCCACAGGTAAAGTCATCTCAATGGGCATCGTGGGCATCCACAGCACCGTTAAGGGCCATACGATGGAAAAGGGTTGGTGAGAGCAGGGCATCAAGGTGAAAAAAGGCAAGAAACACGGACTCAGACTGACCGGGGACAGAATCCACCATCCGTCCCCGTGAAATGTGAAACAAAGGCTGCGTGTGTGTCCCACGGCCCATGGCAAACCAAAGAGGAACTAAAACACTGAATCCTGCACCGAAGCGTCCCTCACCCCATGGCAGGCTGGAAGGCTACCCAGTGCCCGCTGCGATGCCCCGAGCCCCGGGCTTGCAGGAGCCCAGGAAGCGGGGACGCTGCCCACCGACCTGATGAACTTGGACTCCACGGGGTCGTACAGCGACATGAGCACCTCCGCGTCTTCTCCGATCTTACAAACCACGTTTTTGAGGTTGACGAACAAGGCCAGCGATGGGGTGGCCGCAAACCTGGCTTGTCGGTTGACGTCCATGTTCTGCTTCTGCGACTGAGTGCAGAGAGAAGCCGGCACTGACCAGAGCCGGCAGGGCAGCAGTGCCCACACCTCCCTGGTCTCTGTGGGTCACCCCACGTGCCCACAGCAAGCTGCTTCCCGGCGGTGCCGAGACCGCCCTGATCCCAGCAGACACGCCAACACTCAGACTCTGACCAAGAGCCACCCCAGCGCGGAGTCCACCGCCCGGTCGATCTCTGCCCCCTGTTAAAATCGACCCTTCAACGGGCAGCTCCCTGGATTCAACCTAAATCCTGCCACCTACAAGCCGGGGAAAGGCCAGGAACTAATGGTTGTCTCATGGATTTCAGACCGTCCACTGCAGCCAAGGCACAGCAGGCCTAGGACCAGCACACCCCCCGCGAGGACCAGCACCCACCAATAGCCCTACTCCCTAGGGACCAGCACACCCCCGGGAGGACCAGCACCCACTGACAGCCCAACTCCCATCACGCTGCTCTCTCTGTTTGGGCCACTCCCAAACAGCGGTCACTCGGGTCTCCACTGCGGCCTGATGGCCAGCAGGGCACAGAGACAGCCCTTTGAGGGCCCAACTCCCCTGTAAGGACTCCTCTGATTCCCCCTGTGAGGATCCAATGCCCCCGGCCAGGACAGGTTTCAAATGCAGCAGATGGGGCCTGTTCCCCTGGGCGCCGGGTCTGGACCATGACAAACGTCCCCGGACACGTGGCAGCCGGCCGGCCACTCACCTTTTCCTCCTGCAGTCTCTCCTCCACTTGTCTCGAGGCGATTTCATGCGCCCGGAAGAGACTGATGGTGCTCGTGAGTTCTGGGTCCAGAATGTTCCCATCTTCATCTCTTACCACCAGGTCCAGGTCCAGAATTCTAGGACAAGACAAAGACAGAAGTTCAAGGGTCCAAGGCCAGCAAGACCCCCGCGGGCAACAAGGTCGCCCCTGCAGACAGGCCGAGCGAGAGGACCCCCGCCGTAACAGGGCAGTGCCCGCCTTCTCCACAGCGTCACATCACAAGAAGAAAAAACACACTTGGTTAGTTTTCTTCTATGGCAATAGTGAGCGATGAGAGATCTGACAGCTCTACAAAGCCCAAATGCTGTTCACAAAGTTATGACTTAAGTAACAGTTTGGAGCAGACAAGACCAGGAGCAAAATGTCTGGGCGTGTATATATGAGTGTACGTGTATACAGCACACATATATGTGCTTGCATGTACGTAGGCTACACATACACGTGATCATATACACATATACACACTACACGCAATACATACTAGTGTGTATCCGTCATATATCTACATACACGTGGCAGGAGGCAGAAACCAGCGGCCACGCACGCCGCAGTCTCTGACACCACGGTCTCTGGGAAGTTTCACCACCACGACATTCAACCGAGCGCCAGCCCTAATTGCAGGGGTGTGCCCAGATCTTCTATAAAGACGTTCTGGGCACAGAACATATGGAATTTATCCACAACAGCATCCAGCATTCTCTGTGTCCAGATGCCGCACGTCGGGGCGGCCCCGGAAACAGGCAGCATCTGCCTAATAAATCTGCCCATCAGCGCTGGGAGACTCTGACAGCCCACCGGGTAACTATTTACAGAGCAGACAAAGGGGGTTCCTAGGGAGGAAGGCTTGGGAGGACGGGGAGGAGACGGGTGTGGCCCTGGCCCAAGCTTCAGACTTTGCCTGGGGAGTTTCCTTCCTGCCTTTAACAAGTCCCTAGAAGCAGAAGTTTCCTTTCCAGCCTTAAGACAAAGGAAGGAGTCCAGAGAAAACGAAATTCAGAGATGGCTTCCGCGAGTTTGGGGGGGCAGGGGGCCAGCTCGTGGCCCTCAGTCCTGGCCTCCAGCCTGGTCTCAGCCTCCCTACGGTGGGCTCACACCTGCTGACGCCGGGTCTGGAGACCCGCCAGGGGCCGGTGGGCTGCTCCCCTGCCCCCGAAACCCATGACAGGGCCGTGGGCCTGCCCCTTTGGAATCACTTAGGAAACCTCGCGTTTTCCCCTTTAATATCTACTAAGCAAATTCCACGCTGGTAAGCAGGACCGAAGGGGCCTCGTCAGCACATGAGGGTAAACAGGCTGATTTAGAGCCGCGTCAGGGGCTTCTGCTCTGCGTGAAAACAGGCTCAGTAGATGCGATGTTCGCGGGGGGCCTCGGGAGGAGCAGAACGGCATCGTTCTAAAACCTTTTAAGCTCTCATTACTTGTACTCTGCGGCATGTTCCACTAATGAGGGAAAGCCCTGGCTTCCAAACACTAATAACGCTCATCTCAGTGGGGAGACCCCGCTCGTGGGAGCAGTCGGTCTCCCTAGGTGCCACGTGTGGGCGGGCCCGTGCACATGTGAGTGTGGCCGGGGTCTGAGCACCCTGTGGCCAGGGTGCTGTGGGCGGGGCCTATGCAGATGTGAGAGTGGCCAGGGTGGCGTGGGCGGGGCCAGTGCCTTGTGGGTGTGGCCAAGTGATGTGGGCGGGGTCAGTGCAGGTGCTGTGGGAGGGGCCTATGCAGATGTGAGAGTGGCCAGGGTGGCGTGGGCGGGGCCAGTGCCTTGTGGGTGTGGCCAAGTGATGTGGGCGGGGTCAGTGTGTGAGTGTGGCTGGGTGCCGTAGGCGGGGTCAGTGCCTGTGTGGGTGTGGCCAGGTGCTGTGGGCGGGGTCAGTGCTTGTGGGTGTGGCCAAATGCTGTAGGCGGAGCCAGTGCCTTGTGGGTGTGGCCGGGCACTGTGGGCGAGGTCAATGCCTTGTGGGTGTGGCCGGGTGCTGTGGGCGGGGCCTGTGTCTTGTGGGTGTGGCCGAGTGCTGTGGGCGGGGTCAGTGCCTGTGTGGGTGTGGCCAGGTGCTGTGGGAGGGGCCTATGCAGATGTGAGAGTGGCCAGGGTGGCATGGGCGGGGCCAGTGCCTTGTGGGTGTGGCCAAGTGATGTGGGCGGGGTCTGTGTGTGAGTGTGGCTGGGTGCCGTAGGCGGGGTCAGTGCCTGTGTGGGTGTGGCCAGGTGCTGTGGGCGGGGTCAGTGCTTGTGGGTGTGGCCAAATGCTGTAGGCGGAGCCAGTGCCTTGTGGGTGTGGCCGGGCGCTGTGGGCGAGGTCAATGCCTTGTGGGTGTGGCCGGGTGCTGTGGGCGGGGCCTGTGTCTTGTGGGTGTGGCCAAGTGCTGTGGGCGGGGTTAGTGCCTTGTGGGTGTGGCCAGGTGCTGTGGGAGGGGCCTATGCAGAAGTGAGAGTGGCCAGGGTGGCGTGGGCGGGGCCAGTGCCTTGTGGGTGTGGCCAAGTGATGTGGGCGGGGTCTGTGTGTGAGTGTGGCTGGGTGCCGTAGGCGGGGTCAGTGCCTGTGTGGGTGTGGCCAGGTGCTGTGGGCGGGGTCAGTGCTTGTGGGTGTGGCCAAATGCTGTAGGCGGAGCCAGTGCCTTGTGGGTGTGGCCGGGCACTGTGGGCGAGGTCAATGCCTTGTGGGTGTGGCCGGGCGCTGTGGGCGGGGCCTGTGCCTTGTGGGTGTGGCCGAGTGCTGTGGGCGGGGTCAGTGCCTGTGTGGGTGTGGCCAGGTGCTGTGGGCAGGGTCGGTGCAGATGTGGGTGTGGCCGGGTGGTGTGGGCGGGGCGCTGTTGACTGAGGGAGGGGCTTCTTCAGTGTCAAAGGAGCACGGGGCTGGGGTGGGTGTTGGCGGGGCTGGACTGGGCTGGGCTGGGCGGGGCAGGGGTTGTTCTGATTCTGGCAGCCACAGCTAATGAAGTCATGGACGGGATGCTCCCGGTGTGGGCAGAGCCACACCGCCCTCGGCTCTGGGCAGGCTGACCAGTAGGCACCGCTGGCCTCCCAGGAGCAGCGTCTGTCCATCCCCCCTGGCCTCCTCAGTTCTGCAGGAGACGCTCAGTCTGCCTCACCCACAGACGGGGACCCTGAGCTCAGAGCAGCACAGAGACCCTGGGCCCAGAGTGAGCTTCTGAGCTGGCCTCTCGTGGCAAAGCCCTGCTCTTCCCAGACCGCCAGCGCCCACTGCCCTGGTCGCGGCCGGCTGGGGTCTCCATGGCACTCCAGGGCACCGAATCCAGACAGGGTCCCCTCGGGCAGCGGGAACGGAGCCCAGGAGAGGCTCAGAGGCCAACTACAGCACCCCTGAGGAAAGGGAGAGGAAAGAGGTTGAGGCCTGGTGGAAATTGCATACCGAAGTATGCATGTGCGTGTGCATGTGTGTGTGTGGCCGTGTGTGTGCACGTGTGTGTGTGTGTGCACACATGAGTACACAGGCACATTTCCTAGAGGAAGAGGGCCCATAATCTCAATCGCAATCCCAAACAGCTTCCAGAAACCCTAACGATGAAACTTCCCATGCTGCGAGTTAACTGTCTAGCTCTGTCTTCTGACGACAACGACGGAGCGACAGGCAGCGTGCACACACACGGCACCGAGCCCACAGCAACTCGGAAAAGGCCTGCGTGGCTCGGGCAGGAAGCCTGCTGGGAAGGATCGCGTTTCCTGTCACGGCAGCAGATCCCACTTGGAAAGGCTTCCTTTCTTAACTAGATTGTTCCGTGACTCAACGAGCTTCAGGGCCTTCCTGCTGCCAGACTGAGCAGGTGGTTTTCGAGCCTAATAAATTCAAAATGCAATACTCCGGGAGAAATAAAATCCAAGCTCTGAGACTGGGGTATTTGGGCGGGGGGTGGGGGGATGAGGGGGGAGGCGCATGCCAGGGTACCAAGGACACACCAGGTACTATCTGCGCCCAGGAGGTTGTGGCTTTGCTGGGGTGTGGGCGCCTTCTCCTGACTCATCCTAGTGGAGGCCCCACCTCTCACAACGCGGCCCTTGGAGATCTGGCCCACTTGGAAGCGCGAACTGCCACCAAGCTGGGCAGGGCCCTGGTTCTGGATTTCCGAAAGGACGCTCTGGTTTTACCAAGGGTCCCTTCTGCTCCATGGCTGGGATTAAACTCTGAGCTCTCCGCCCTACTGGGAGAAGCCGTGCCGGATTAATCCAGCCGAGCAGTTTGCTTGCTGGTCATCACGGTGATCACGAGGCTAAGACGGTCACCGGCAGCCAATGTCCACAACAACCCTGGGGGCCACCGGGGCACGTCTGAGAGGCTCTATGGAACAGGTCTGCTCTTCGCAACCAACATCCCTCTGAAGGCTCAGATGTGACCTGGATAATCCCACAGCTATTAGGCGGGGCTCCCAGCATCAGAACCGCGGCCCTATGGAGGGGGGTGGGGTGGGGGACAGACAAGCTCTAAGGCACCCAAGCAGTGGGGGTGGGGTGCTGGGCCCCAAACACACACAACCCAATTCCCTGGCGTGGATGGGACGTCAGAGGGAGCTCCAGGATTTCTGGTTTGCAGACTCTGCACCCCCACCCCGCAAACTGTGCCAGCTCTATGGGGGTTTGGGGAAGCACAGATGTTCTGGGATCCTCAAAGCTCTGGATCCCACGTTAAGAGGGGGATCTGTCATCTGTGAGAGACCCTCATGTCTGGGCTCCAAGTCATCCCCTGAGGGCAGGAAGTCAAAGACCTGGCATGGGGCCGGAGCGATAGCACAGCTGGTGGGGCGTTTGCCTTGCACGCAGCTGACCTGGGTTTGATCCCCGGCATCCCATATGGTCCCCCAAACACCGTCGGGAGTGGAGTGATTCCTGAGTGCAGAGCCAGGAATGACCCCTGAGCATCGCTGGGTGTGACCCAAAAAGCAAAAAAAAAAAAAAAAAGACCTGGCGTAGGGGATCCTGTCCAGATGAGGGCAGACCCCAGGTCCCCAGGGGCAGCCCTTGACCAAGTTTCCACAAAGACTCAACAACCGAGAAATGAAAAAAAAAAAAACCAAAACGCCTCATTCTGTACCGAGGTTAAAAAAAAAAACAGGCCCTTAAGTGGATGTTCGGAAAAAAAAGAAAAAATGCACTTTCTGATCAAACCTTTTAGCCTCTTCCAGTGACGTTACCGTATCGGGCAATTAACTGCAGCATGAAATCATCTTTCCAATAGACAAACCTGTTTCCATAATCGATCTTGGCAGTGACCTTCTTCTTCAGCTCCTTGAGCTCATCCTGCGGCAGCGTCCCGGACAGGATCTGCGAGCGCCAGTCCATCAGCTCGTAGATCATGCGGCGGACGCTACGGAACATCTCCCGGTTGTCTTGCTGCGGGAGAGGCCACGCGCCAGGGTTGGGGTGGGGAAGGGCCGTGCGCGGCCCCACGACCGTCCCCGTCCCAGCCGCTGACCGCTGGGGGACGGGAATGCGTGACTCAGACCCGCCTCCCACCCCACTGGGGATGGAGCTAACCCAGGAGCTCGGTGCTCCAGCCGCCTGTCACAGGAGCTGGCGGGAAGGCCCGAGTTGACGAGGGAGTCCTGGGCCCGGCCCACGTCTGGGCGGTAATGAACCCCCCTCGCAGCCCAACCTTCTGGGCCCCCAAGTCCTCCGCACTCTGCACCCCAGGCCGCACCCAGTGCAAGAACCCCTGCATCTCTGCTGGCAGATGCACCACCAGGAGCAAAACACACTGTGCCCCCGGGGAGGTGGTCCCAGAGGGTCCCTCAAGAAGCCGGATCTGGGTTGAATGGGCTGGCCGCGTCTCAAAACAAGGGCTGGCAAATACACTCACACCCCCTGACGGCTCTGTGGTACAAAAAGGGATTTTCAACCGTAAAATTCATCAAGGAAATTGGGCACTGCCCAAAGCCAGTGGTTCTAGACTAGGAGGTTCCAGAGTGAGCGATACCACCCCCTAGGGGGCACTAGAAACGGGGGGTGTGGGTGGGGGACAGGGGTGCTGATGAGTGGCTTCTTATCAGCCCAGAAAGGGGCAGTGGGCAGGACCAGCCCGGGAACTGCTCATGAAACCCCTAGTAGTAACCTAAGAGACTCTCTGGGTGCCGTAAGGAGCGTCAGTGTGAACTCTGCTCTGAGACTTAAACTCTCGACACGGCTGAGCCGCTCACGTCTGTCTACTCCGAGCCCCTGATCTTTCTAGAAATTTCTAGGGTCCCCGCGCCACCCCCACCCCCACCCACAGTGTCTGTATATTCTCTGACATCCACAAGCACGTCTCTGCAGTATCATCTCAGCTTTCATTCCACACACAGAAACCAAAGGGCCAACGTAAGGGCTTAGTCCCATCTTTGTTACCTTCTCACTGATTCTTCCTGTCCGTTTCCCTAAAGCCTTAGTGGACATCTAATAGTTTTGCAATTTTGGGGGCTGGAGAGATAGCACAGCGGGTAGGGCATTTGCCTTGCACCCGGCCGAACCGGGTTCGATTCCCAGCATCCCATATGGTCCCCTGAGCACCGCCAGGAGTAACTCCTGAGTGCAGAGCCAGGAGTAATCCCTGAGCATTGCTGGGTCTGACCCAAAAAGCAAAAATAAATAAATAAATAAATAAATAAAAGTTTTGCAATTTTGCTCACTTATCTCTAGCACAGAGCAGAGTAAAAGAAAATGCGTGAGAACATCGCCCAGAATTCTTTTCTGGTTCTGGTTCTGAACAGATCAGAACAGCCGTGCCCAGTCAGCAGCCGCCCTGCCCTGCTCTGCTGCGAGTTTCTGTTTAAAATGCTTCAACTGGGCATGCAACACCAACTACAGAACTGCTCCAATGTACAGAACATTCAGGGCATCTGAAGAGCAGTCACTGCACGTGCTGTGGCCAGCATCTCTGGGAAGACACAGTACAACGTCCACCAGGGGCACGGCCAGGGGGCTTCTGACGGGAGGGACTGCCCTCAGGGCCCTGGCTTTGAGCTCACAGCCTCAGCACAGGCGGAATCAACCTCCCAGCAGAAACTCGGGCCCACCTAAAGGGTATCTTCCGTGGGCGGGAGTGGACACACACGGTGGGCCCGTAGGGACAGGGGACTCAGGGCACACCAGAGCCACCAGCCCTGCGGCAGGAACTGTGCCGCGGCAGGCAGGAGACGCCTGTGACAGCTTCCTGCCTCCGCCCCAGACACAGCGGCCGAGCTCAAGGTCTCAGCCTTTTGGGCGGATGGCGGGGCTGGAGCTGGCCTCATGGGTGAGGGCCCCCCATCCCGGCCCTTCCGGGGACTCGGCCAGGCTGAGCTCAGCACGCCCCAACGGGAACAAGTGAAGCAGGCAGGACCCCAGGTGGCGAGAACCGGGACCAGCTGAGGGGCCATGACCCCCACCCCCCACGCTCTGCTCTGGAGGTGCCCAGGGAAGAGAAGGCACCCGGGGTCCCGCTGGGCCCCTCGACACCCATCCTCACCACGTAGAGCTGCCTCCAGATGGTGGACCACTCCCGGAGGGTGCTGGTGACCTCCTGGATGAGCGGGAGGTCCCCGGGGATGACGGTCTCATGTTGCCTGCAGGGAAAGGGTGGAGACCAAGTGAGCACTGGGCGCTGAGCACCCCGTCACGCACACCCACATTCCCAGCAGGGCCCCCCAGAGCGACACAGTTAAACCCTGGGGAGAAAAGACACAAGTCAGACGTGTCCACTCACGGGCCTGCATGCCGTGGGGCACGACAAGCTGCATGTCACGGGGCCCGAGAAGGCCCAGACACTGCCCCAGCCACGGGCCGCCCAGCCTCTGCCAGGGGGGATGCAGAAGCAAGAGACACCCAGCCCAGGCCTTCGGAGCACTGAGGCCGGGCAGAGGGCACCCAGAAGCCCCCAACGCCTCAGCAGGCCCTCGGGCCACCCGCAGCCCACAGGACTCTCTGTAGCCGCTCTCCGAGGGCAGCGGCAAGAAGCCACTCTGCGGTGTCCCCAGGGTCCACATGGACGCTCCCATCACTCTCCGCCTGCCCATTTGCGCTCTCCGGGCTGATTCTAATCCATCTCGTGGGTTTCCAGCAGTTCAAGCTGCTTCTGCTCAGGGTTCCGGGGGAGGCCGGTGCTCACAGCAGGAGACTGGCCTGGGGGTCTGAGCATCTCTCAGTGCCTGGCTGGGCCCCCCACAGCCACACGCAGCCCAGGCCTCGCTCTGGACTCCTCTCTGCTCCCGTGGCCACGGCCAGCCCGCCCAGCTGGGCTCCGACAGCTCACCAGGGCCGGGGCCACCTCATGGCCTCTGCAGGACCCTCTTCCCCCGTGGCCAGGCCCACACACCCCACGGACAGTGCCGGCCGAGAGCAGACGGACAGAGGCCAGGCGCAGGGCCCGAGGGGCTGGGCCGAGACCAGCCCTGGGCAGGGGACAGCAGAAGGTGCCGGAAAACAGAAGCCAAAGAGAGGGAGGGTCACGGCCGGGGCAGGGAGCGCAGGAGCCCGCCAGGAAGTGTCCAGGGAATGACTGATGAGCAGCCACTGGACGTCCAAGGAGCCGGAAGCCTCTGGAAGAGAAGGCGGGGCGACGGCGGCACCCGGAAACCGGGAGGCGAGGGGGCTGCCTGGTGTCGGCTGGCGGGGACACGAGGAAGCGCCTTTGTGGGGGGAGAGGGGGAAGGCAGCGACACGGGGACGGGCCTGAGGACAGGCGGAGAAGTGGACAGAGGGGCAGCAAGGCAGCACCAGGGATCAGAGACCAGAGCCCGGGGGCCAGCAGGGCAGGACAGGGGGCAGGCGGGAGAATGAACTGGGAGGGCGGAGGGAGAAGGGTCGGTCCAGAGGGAGGAGCGGCCGGTGCTGAGGGAGGAGGGAGAGCAGTTGGTGCTGAGGGAGGAGGGAGGAGGGTGAGTGCTGGGGGAGGAGGGAGAGCAGTTGGAGCAGAGAGGAAGGAGGGAGG
Organism: Sorex fumeus; assembly: GCF_029834395.1. Classification (NCBI taxonomy): domain Eukaryota; kingdom Metazoa; phylum Chordata; class Mammalia; order Eulipotyphla; family Soricidae; genus Sorex; species Sorex fumeus. The sequence goes on along the minus strand of NW_026606199.1, from coordinate 1,699,567 downwards.
AGGGTGAGTGCTGAGGGAGGAGGGAGAGCAGTCGATGCAGTGGGAAGAGGGAGGAGTGACTGGTGCTGAGGGAGGAGGGAGGAGCAGCTGGTGCAGAGGGAGGAGGGCAGAAAGTGAGTACTGAGGGAGGAGGGAGAGCGGTCTGTGCAGAGGGCAGAGGCAGGTGAGAGGCTGGCCTGCCGCAGGGGGACAATGAGGCCGGGGCAGGGAGGGTGGATTGTGGGGCAGGAGTGCGGATGGAGGACACACCTGGGCCCCAGCCCGGCATGGAGGTGCTCCCAGAGCCTCCACTTCCCGTGTTCACATGGGCGGGACACAGGGACAGAGCCAGGCAGTGTGTGTGTCGGTGACCAGCTACAGGGGCTCAGGCTGACCCCTGCCCACCTCCCGGGCTTCTGGGCCACGCCGCACCGCGTCTGACACAGTGCCCGCACCAGAGCCAGGACAGCGCCCACGGTCGGCCAGCCTCCTCCCAACTAGCCCACAAATGGCCTCAGACCCCCTCCCGCGGCTCACACCGGGCACAGGCCTGCAGCAGAGGCCTCGGACCCCTCCCGCACTCACGCCGGGCCAGGCAGGGCGCGGGCTGCTCCCTCTCACGTGTTAAGAGCACAGTGCGGGGAAGGCAATTTTGCAATCAGCGGCGAGATGTCATTATGCGGTAATCATATGATTAGTAATTTCGCCATTTACATATTTAACTGAGTGTGGAGACGGGGCGGGGAGCCGGGAGGGGAGCCCGTACCCGGACTGCCTGCGCCCACCTGGCCGCGCCTGGGCCCCACGGGCTCGCGCCTCCCCCTCTCCCACTCCCAGCCGAGTGCCCGCGCCTCCCCCTGCCTGCACCTAGGCCGACTCACCCTTTGCCCTCCACGATGGCATCCTTGAGGTGGATGTACGAGGCAGGAAAGATGCCCTGTGGGAGGGAGCACACAGACAGGCATCACCGACACAGTGCAGTGAACTCCGCAGCTGCACTCCAGGAGATACAGGAGGGTGCCGGGTCCCTGCGGGCCCCAGACCCACAGACGCGGAGCCAAGTGTCCGAGGCTGCAGACTCACGCCCACCGTGGGCACCTGGGCACGGCCACGCCAGGGGCAAGTGCGGGGCTGAGGCACCAGCGGCCCCTCCCCCTCGCGTGTGCCCACAGAGAGGGTATCCTGGGTCCGTGGACGCAACGCCAGGCCCAGCTGCCTCACAGCTCAGCACACGGCAGGCGTCTCGCCCGGGTTGGGGCTCAGCTTCCCGACAACCAAAGCTCCCCCCGACTGTGAGCACGGGGATCCGGAGAGCGGCGTCAGGCTGACGGGGCACTCACCAGTGGCCAAGGGTCCAAGCAGCGGGAGGGGCCTGCAGTCACTGGCCCCTCCTGGGGGCCAGGAAGGCCGCCGGACTTGGCAGGAAACATCACCCCAGGGGGAAGAAAATGGGCTACGTCACATGGTAAAAAGGAGCCCGAGGGGCTCAGGACACCCCGAGTCCCAGGTGGGCACCAAACCCGCACTGGACACCACAGCTGGCCACAGGGAGAAGGAAAGCGCTGTCCCGTGGGTCCCGTCGGCCCTGCTGGTGCTCGGGAGAACCAGAGACCTGAGGCGGGAGGGCGCGAACTTGGGGCCCTGGGGGCAGCAGCTCGGTCAGCCCCCAGCAGGGGGCGCTTCGGGAACCCCCAAGACGGGACGGGGGGAGGCTGAGGGCTGGCTGCTTGGCTGTGAGACCCCAATGCCGACAATGAGGCCCACAGAGGGTCCACGGTCAACGCGGGTGTGGGCGGGCAGCCAGTACCTCTGGCAGTTGTGCTGTGCCCACGGGCAGGAGGGGGTGTGGAGGACCCAGCACCAAAGGAGGAGGAGGGGCTTTCCTGGCGCCCAGCAGGAGGAGGAGGACCCCCAGTCTGGGGTGCAGGGGACCCGGGGGTTCGCAGGCCCCACGCTCCTAGTCTGTTCCCAAAGACTCAGCCTCAGGGAGGGTCATCAGTGAAAGGCAGAACTGTCCCTGGAGAAAGGGACCCGCGTTCCTGTACCCCTGCCCACCTGTCCACGGCACAGACTGAGCTGGCAGCTGGGTGAGTGGTGGGGTGGGGTGAGGGGTCAGGCAGGGTGAGAGGTCAGGTAGGGCGAGGGGTCAGGCGGGGTGAGAGGTCATCTGCCTGCAGCTCTGGCCGTTCCTGGTGGCCAGTCTCCCATTAGAACAGAGGGCCAGGACAGAGCCACACACACGACTGGGACCCTCCAAGGGGCTTCCCGGCAGCTGGACAGCACCCGCCTCCCCAGTGCTGCGGCCACAGGCATCTGGGCCAGTGCTGCGTGGCCCACAGCCCAGGCCCTGGGCAAGTCTGAGTGCCCGGCTCCAGACCGCAGAGAGGCCGGCCGGGAAGGACTAATGAGAGGCCACGTTAAGGACCGAGGGGCGAGGACCAGCCGCCAAGCACTGCCAGAGCTTAAGATGGAAACCTCGCCACGAAGTGCCCAGGGCAGATGCCCGCTCCCGCACGGGAGGATGAAGCCCGTGAGTATGACCGGGCAGGTAGGCCATGGGCAGAGCCACCACCAGCAATGGTGGGTGACTGGCCACCTGCCCCACATCCTGGTGCTGTGGCCGGCTGACTGAGGGGTGGACGAGCACAGACAGGAGAGAAAGCGGCCAGGGGCCTCGGCCACACCCAGGGCCACAGAAGACTCCAGCCTGAGCAATGACGTCCCCAGGAGCTGCTGCCTCAGTTTCCCCTCCCATGGGGCATGCCTGCTTCCACGCCACACTTGACCCCAACAAGCAGCGGGCTTGGCCTTCCGGGAAACGGGCAGAAGGAAGTGGAGTATGGGGCTGCCCGCTCGGGCCTCGAGAGGGGGTCCCGGGCACAGGGGCACCATGCTGGGGGGGGCGCGGGGGGGTGCTCACCTTCTTGGACTTCTTCCGTAAGGTGTAGCCTCGGTACCAGCCTGAGGAGACACAGAGTGGACACGGTCAGCAACAGGACCCCCGGCGTCCCCCCCTTCGCGCCACACGGGACTTGGCACTCCACGGGGTCTGGGACGCCCCAGACAGATGCGCAGGGTGAGGTGGGGTGGGGTGGGGTGGGGGGTGCGTCTTCAGCGTGGACAGACCCTCAGCACGCCCCTCCACACTGGCCACACGTGGCCCTGAGGGTGCCAGTTCGAGGCGACTGCTCGAACCAGCAGCAGGTCAGAGCAGCGCTGGCCAGAGCGTTGGTGGGGACAGTGACGAGGACGGGAGGGTCAGTGGCCGCTGCATTCTCTCCCGCTGCCCGGCCCCTCCCCAACTCCGGCAGACCCCCCACGCACGCAAGGCCCTCCTCACCCAGACGGGGCCATGCGGACACCCCACAGCTACAGAGCACCGGAGGGGACCCTGCGCTGCCCCCGGGAACGTGCTCGTGGCAGGGACCCTCCTGTGGGCAGCAGCGACCAGAGGCCAGTCGGGCAGAGGGACGGGGGAGAGAAACCCGCGTGAGAAAGGGGCCGGGCAGGGGGCTCCCCGACTGGTCCCTGAGCTGAGCGCCAGAAGCCCAAACCCAGAGAACAACACCAAGAACATCCACTGGAGCTGCAGGTCTCATCGGACGGGGCAAGGTGGCCTCCACGTGGCGGCTGGCAAGGGCTGGGGGTCACTCAGGACACAGGGACCGGCATACCCTGCCCAACCCGGGGCTCAGCACACCGCAGGGCTCTGTGTCCACCTCTGCTGGCTGGCTGGCTGACAGCCACGACCTCGCGACCTGCCCTCCCCGACCCCCCGAGAGCCTTCCACCTCCACCGCGACCCCGAAAGTCCCCTTCTTTTGTTCGGTTCCCCCAGCCTTCCGGAGCCCACGGGAGAGAGGCACTCAAAGGTGAGGCGTTCTTTGAACCTGAAGATAATGAGTGATCATCAGAAGTTCCACTCCCCGGAGCCATCTCGGCCGGACTGAGGAAGGATCACAGAGGGAAAAGAGCAAAGGAACTGTGACAAAAACAGAAGTTGCAGTTCCACGGGGGAGAGGGAAGAAAAAGAAAGATGCCACACGCTAAGAAAATCCAGGGCACTGGCGGAGCGAGCGCTTGGGAGGGGAGCGACACCTCTGTCTTTCCCGCTCGTCCCAAAGTCACGGGCACCAGCCGTCTCCGGGGACTCGCGCTAACCTTCAGGAAGACGCAGGGGCCGCGCGCGCTCGGCTCCTGCGGGTGGGCCCCGCCAGGGCCGGCCCAAACACCCGAAGCAAATTAAGACATTATTTGAGATAGCTGCCAGAGTCGGGGCAGCTGTCTCACGTCCGAGGAACTCTGGCATTTCTCCAGGGAGGAGGGAGGTTCAGCCCCTCCAGGCTGCTCTGCCAGTGTCTGAGTCGGGACTGGAGAAGGCCCAGGGCCCGTGGGGAGCACTCGGCTGAGAGGAGCAAGCTCTGGGCCGGCCTGAGCCCGCGGGAAGCCCGTGCCAGACACTGCCATCCAGGTGACCGAGCAAGGCAGAGGAGCCGGACCCAGGCACTCCTGCCCCCGGGCCAGCCACCAGGCCCAGAGGGTTATGCAGAGACCACGAAGCGCAGGCGTCCACTCCCGGGCGCCCCATCCAGGACGGCACTGCTGCAGGCATCAGCTGGGAGGCGTGCACAGCCCTGACCAGGCTTCCCAGGAGGGGCCTGGCAGGGACAAAACTCAGCGACCACGGAGACAAGCCTGCCCGCGACAGTCGGAGCAGGAGGGAGATGGCCGGGACCCCGCTCGCCCCCTCGCCTGGACACGCAGAAAGGGCTGCACCCAGCCACGGGCGTGGGGCTCAGAGCCGATTCGATTCCTCGGGTGCAATGTGGATTTCACTCTTTGCCAGTGGCAGGGGGTGCCTGCCCACGGTCAGGGGCAACTGCTGATGGCCAAGGGTGCCTGCCTGTGACCAAGAGACCCCGCCCGTGGCCAGGGGTGCCTGCTTGTGGCTGGGGGTGCTTGTCCGTGGCTGGAGGGTGCCTGCTGGTGGCCGGGGGGTAGCCCACAGTTTTCTCCCCTCGCCTCTCTCAAACCCACCCACCAACAGTTTCCTTGTGGAAACGCCCACTTCTAACCAGTCCTTTTAATCCAGGTGTGGCTGGGACTCGGCCACCGGGGACGCATAAGCACCAGGCTGCCAGTCACATGGCCCCGGACACCGTGTCCAACACAGCGATACCACGGCGGGAAACTGCATCAAGGAGACACATCAGGAAGGACCATGACCCAAAGAACCATCCTGACGGATGGTCCCACACAGCTGTGACAGCGTCTGAGACACAGGGCAGGTAGCAAAGCGGGAAAGGACGTGAGAAGTGACCGTGAGGACCCCCCAGGGGAGGCTGGGGGGAGAACGGGAGGCTCAAGGCGGGCGTGGAGTCACCACGTACACACCCGCTGCCCACTGCCCGCTGCCCCGAGGGGCCCTGTTGTAGACTCACCCTCATAGGTCTCCAGAATGTGCACGGTGTCCCCGATCTGCAGGGACAGCTCATCGGCTCCCCGGGCGTCATAGTTATAAAACGCTGCGGAGAAAGAACAGGCAGGTTAGTAGAGGGACGGGGCGGCTGAGCGCGGGGTGGGCGGGCATCTCCCAAGCAGGGCTCGGCGACCCCCAGCTGCTCAGGGTCTGCAGTTCTGGGGCTTCCCTGAGCCCCTAGCTCTGAGCCCTGATGCTCAGTGCTCGGGGACCGTGTGATCCCACGCATCCCACCGGGCACTGTGTCTGTGGGGAGGCTGGAGGGGACACAGCCAGCCGCGCTCGGGGGCCACTCCTGGCTCTGTGCTCAGGGACTATTAACCACCGGCCATGTCGGGGGCCACATATGGGGCTGGAGATTTGAACCTGGGCCGGCAGGGTGCAGGGTGAGTGCCTTGACCCACGGACAGTCTCTCGAACCAGTGCCCCACACTGAAACGCATTCAGTCCTTCCCCGGACCGCGACCCAGATGCCCACAAAAGCAGCTTTTTCTTTTGAGAGACAAATGCCAAGGGCTCCCAGGCTGAGTAGGAGAAACCCCTCACTAGCCAGAGCCCAGCCGAGCGGAAGTAATTTTCTTGGTTGTGGTGAGATCCGTCCACATGGTGTGAAATTCGCCATTCTGACCCTCCCAGGCATGGACGCCTGTGACGCCAGCTGTGAGCACGATGCCGGGGCGTTAGCTCCAAGCCCAGACAGCAGAACCCCCTGTGCCCACGCAGGAAGCCCCAGGCCACCCCCCGCCATCTCCCCTCTACAAGCAGGCAGTCCCACGCCTCCAAGGAGCCCTACGAGACGGTCCTTCATGATTCCTGGCACTGCTGGTGCACAGTCTTTTGGGAAGGACTCAGGGCTCCGAGCGGTAGTGCCAGTCCCGGTGGTACTCAGAGCTGGGCAGGGCCAGGCACCCACCTAGGGCACTGTCGCCCAGTCTCCTATGTCCCATCAGCTCGACTTTCCCCCTGCTCCAAACCCGCTGTTTGCTGTGGAGGATCAACACATCAGACGCAAGAGAACAGGCGATTGATTCTTTTCTCATTGTCATTTGTACACTGGGCTGGAGCGATAGCACAGCGGGTAGGGGGCTCGCCTTGCAAGCGGCCAACACGGCTGACCCAAGTTCGATTCCTCCGCCCCTCTCGGAGAGCCCGGCAAGCTACCGAGAGTATCTCACCCGCATGGCAAAGCCTGGCAAGCTACCCCTGAGGTATTTCGATATGCCAAACACAGTAACAATTGTCAAATGGACACATTACTGGGCGCGCTAGAGCAAATCAATGAACAACGGGAGGTCAGTGACAGTGACATTTGTACATTGGCTTGTATGTCCATTCAAAGATTATTTTCCATCACGGGACTCTGGAATACCTAGAAATCAATCGCATTGGGCTGAATATGCTTTATAGGCCAAATGGGCTTGCGAAACACCAGCAGACAGCCAGTCCCGGTCATCGGCCAGAGCTGCGCCCCAGTCAAACAGGCAGACACGTGCCCCACTTTGGGAGGAAACCGTGCAAACTGACCGTACTGGACTGTTGGATAACACTGGGCTGTCCCGAGCCACTCTCACAACAGAGCAACTGAGGCACACCCAATTCCATCAGGCAGTAATAATCCAACATTGCTTGTCTCTTTCCTTTATGTCATTGGCATGGTTTATTTGGCAATGACCTTTTTGTATAGAAACGGGAAGACAGTTCATGCGATGCTATGTAACATGGGAGGTAATTGACTCCAAAATAATATTTACTTCTGGGCATCCACATTTACTTGACTTAAGCCTCAGTGGCCCTTAGTTCCTAGCACTCCGAGAGCAGGGTCCCAATGAACAGATGGACCCAGGACAAGCCAGGAGCTATCCTGGCATCAAAATGGGCCAGGCCAAGCACCATAATACTTAACTATAAGTTAAGAGCACGGTCATGAACAAACTCTGTCATGACCCAGAAGAAGTAACTGAATAAGGGCTCTGCTGGGGTTAGGAAGACTAACCTGGCCTGAGGACTGTGGGTTGGAATATATAGCGAGATTCCCCGGGAAGAGCCAAACTTAATATATCTCTGACTGTGCTCATACAAAATGGCATTGCTAGAAATATTCTGTTCTGTTTCAGTTCTGTTCTCCCGTTGTTCATCGATTTGCTCGAGCGGGCCCAGTAACATCTCCAGTTTGAGACTTGTTATTACTATGTTTGGCATACTGACTATGTCATGGGTAGCTTGCCAGGCTTTGCCGTGCGGGACTAGAAATATTAGAAGAAGCAAATTTACTCTGATTGTTTCAATGGATTTCTAGCTGAGGAAAGGAGAAAGCAACACACCCTGGATGGAATCCCGCCCTTGGGCAGATCTCCTCATAATCCGGAGCCATCTCTCTCCAGATGAGTTTTTGTCCTTGAGTCAATCTCCTGGAGGAGGAGTGGCCTCACCTGTCTTTGTTGTCATGACAACGTTCAACCCCCACCCTCCCTGATTCCTATATGACGATGCCGGAAGTGGGTGAGACAGGACAGAATCAGAACAGAACAAGAGGAAACAGAACCAGAGTAACAGGAGAGGATTCAGATCGAGACTAGATACTGGAGGAAGGAGATGAAGTCAAGACGCTTCATCTTGACGAGGAGGAGAACTGAGACTTTGGGACTTCGAGTCGATGAGGAGACTAGGATACAGAACTCTGATGACGGGGACTACAGCCCTAACGAGGATGATGACAGCACCATGCGACAGCGCCGCAAAGGGAGAGACGGGACGATGCAGGGAGGAGAGAATTAAGCCGACTGCCGACCAGCCTGGGCCCGGTTCCTATGTCTCCAGCTTTCCGGGTCCTTCACCCGTCGTCCGGCCCGGGGAGGCGGCTCTTGGCCACCGAGCGCTCGAGTCCTGCGTGTCCAGCCTGCGCCGGCCCACCGTTTTTCTTACATACTTAAAACTTACACCGGACCCCGCCCTGGACTCAAGGTTTCCCGCCCAGAGCAGCTCCAGGTCCTCCTGGCTGAGCCTGGGAGAGGCCGAGCTCTGCAGACACCTCAGGACGGTGCCAGACCCCAAACCCCACTGGCCACTCTCAACTCAAACCAGAGCCGGCCACTGGCCACTCGCCACTCTCTCCTTCCCCGTGAATTCCAGCTAAAGCTCCCTCCCCTGGAAGCCCCACAAACCATTCGTGCCTGAGCCCACCCCCAGCCCAGCTCTCCATCACTTCACAAGCTGTCTCGGCCCTCTGACCATGCCGCCCTCTGACACCCCCTTCCAAGCACAGGCGCATGGCCTGGTCCCACCCTTGTCCACGCCCCCCCCCCAGGTGCGAATGCAACCCCTGCCAACAACGTGCCCCTGAGAGGCTCTTCCTGGCCCCTCCGCCAACAGCTTCCCCCTATGGCAGACCCCAGCTGAGTTCCCCACACTCCAGGCAAACTCGGGCCTCGGGTTTTGGAGTGAGGTGAGCCCAAGGCGAGTAGCGCGGAGTGCCCCCCGGCTCAACCTCCCGCGCCCCCTCCTTTGAGAGGCGATGCCCACTGCTCAGGCATGCAGCATCACGTAGACACATCTGTGTCCTGCAGGAAACAGGCCTGTGGCCCCCAGGGGCTGGCAGTGGGCTGGGCTCAGCAGGAACTGGCCAATGGGGGTCTTCTCTGGGGCCAGGGGTCCGACGTGACCGTGACGAGCACCTCCCTCTCCCCAAACCCTTTCAGGGAGTCCAGGTGAGCGCCTACCCCAAGGTCCACCTCACCGGCCCCACCCCACGCTGCCCACCCAGCCCTGAGGAAGGTGTTTGCTCGGCATTTCAGCAGAAGCTGCCAGGCTGGGGCCCCAGGAGCCTCACAGTCCCTCATCTGTCCGTCTGTCCATCTGTCGGTCTGTCCACTATCCTACAGGGGAGATGTGCGTGTGTGTGTGTGTGTGTGTGTGTGTATGTGTGTGGCACAGCTGACGCATACAGACACTGAAGTGTGTACGGCTCCTCCCCTCCCATCCAGCCTTCCTCCTCCTCCTCCTCCTCCTCTTCCTCCTCCTCCTCCTCCTCCTCCTCCTCCTCCCCTCCCTCTTCCTCTTCTTCCTTCCATCCTCTTCTCTTTCCTCCTCCTTCCTCCCCTTCTCCTCCTCCTCCTCCCCCTCCTCTTCCTCCTCCTCCCCCTCCTCCTCCTCCTCCCCTCCCTCTTCCTCTTCTTCCTTCCATCCTCTTCTCTTTCCTCCTCCTTCCTCCCCTTCTCCTCCTCCACTCCTCCTTCTCCTCTCCCTCTTCCTTTTTCCTCCCTCCCTCCACCCCTCCCCTCCTCCCCTTCTCCCTCCTCCCCCATATTCCCCTCCTATAGCCCCTCTCCTTCTCCTCTACCTCTCTCTCCCGCCCCTCCTCACCCCAGCCATCCGTCCCTCACATTCCTGCAGTGACAGAGAGTAACAGCGGTCACTCTGGATGACGCCCACCGACAGCACGCAGCCCCGTCCCCGGCCGGGAGCCCTGCCTCCCCCAGACGCCCGTCCAGACACAGACTAGTGCGGACCGCTCCTGAGACCCCAGCAGGCCGAGACTCCTGTCCTCCCAAAGTCGCAGATCCCCCGCACACCCTCCTCCCCCCCCCACCCCAGCATCCCGGACTGTCTCTCCAGCTGCCCCCAGACCCGCCTTCTGCTCCCGAGGGCCCCGCCCCGTCCCGCCCTGTGGGTCTGCCGACGACTCCCCGGGCTGGCGGCCCGCCGAGCCCCGCGCGTCTCCCTCCAGACTAAACTCCCACGAAGTAAACATTTATTAATCACTGGATTTCCCGGCGAGCTGCCTCCGTGCCTTGCAGGCACTCAATAAAAATTCACAGAATCTAAGCAGATCGCCAAGTCCTCCTTCTTGGGCGGTTTGCCGGGGAGGGGGGAGGCAGGAGGGCGGGCGACACCCGTTCCTCCTCCCCCCCAGACAGAGCTGGGACTCCCTCCCGCCTCTGGAGGGCTCGGCCCGCAGTGCTCAGCGCTGAGCTGCTCTCCAGCCCACGGCTCCAAGATGACCCAGACGACAGCAAGTAGCAATTTCAAAGGTAATTAATTCTTTAAAAAAGTCCTTGCGAGGAGATTCCCAACGCCCTGCTGAGCTCCTGCCTGCCGGGAAGGGAAGGAGCCGGCGCCCGGCTGCACCTCACCTCCTGGGGGCTGCTCCTTCGGGGACAGGCGAGGGGGCGGGGGGCATGTGTCTGCTGTCTACAGTGGCACAAGCCCCCCCCTCGTCCCCCCTGTCATGTGGCTGCCGACACCCCACCCACGGGTGCTGGGCTCAGTCGCGGGAGCCTCGGCTGCTCCGTCATCAGACTGGAAAGGCCACGGGGCCCTCGGCGTCACGGCCATGGGGCAGACGACTCGGGCACTGCCCACTCCGGGAACGAGGACACTCCGGGACCACCCTGACCGCTCCACACAGTGGGAGAAGCGAGGGGGGCCCGGGGGCGGGGCCGGGGGCAGGAGCACCCCCCACCCACCAAGAGGGCACGTACATGTGTGAGATGCGCACGTGTGTTAGAAGTGCGTGTGCCTATGTGTGCGTGCGTGTGTGTATGAGTGTGTGAGCGTGTGTTAGAGAGTGAGTGTGAGTGAGTGTGGGAATGTGAGTGTGAGTGTGTGAGTGTGTGAGTGTATGCGAGTGTGTGAATGTCTGAGTGTGAGTGTCTGTGTGTATGAGAGTGTGTGTGTGTGTGAGTGTGAGTGTGTGTGAGTCTGTGAGTGTGAGTGTGAGTGTGTATCTGAGTGTGTGTGAGTGTGAGTGTGTGTGAGTCTGTGAGTGTGTGAATGTGAGTGTGAGTGTGAGTGTGTATGTGAGTGCGTGAGAGTGTAAGTGTGCGTGTATGAGAGTATGCGAGTGTGTGGATGTGTGAGTGTGAGCGTGAGTGTGTGTGTGTGAGAAAGTGTGGGTGTGTGAATGTGAGTGTGAGTGTATATATGTGAGTGTGAGTGTGAGTGTGTGTGAGTGTGAGTATAAGTATGAGTGTGAGTGTGAGTGTGTGAGTGTGAGAGTGTGTGTGAGCAAACACCCGCTTCTCAGAGGACACCGCTCGCTTTCCAAATCACACTCTGGGGGTCTCCTGTGGGTCTGCGGAGAAGGGGAGGTGGGGAGGGGAAGGAAGGAGGAGGGAGAGGAGGGCAGAGGGGAGAGGGCAGGGGAGGGCTCGGGAGAGAGGGAAGGAGCAGGTGGGATGCAGGGAGGGCGGGAGGGGGAGGTGACTCCGGGAGGAGGCGGCTGTGCCCGCACCCTGGGGCCATCTTCCGGGAGGCGCCCGCAGACCAGAACCCAGGAACCCGCTAAATAATTAAAGCCCGAGTGGGATGAAAGAACTGTCACCGGTTACTCAGCGTTTCCTTCGGCCTTTGAGATGAACAGGTGGGAGGGATGATGACGATAGGAGGCGGAAGGCAGAAAGGCGACTGTTCTCAAATTCGAATTCAACCGAGAGACACAATTCAAATGATTTAATATCTCTCTGCGGAATAAAGGGCCACTGGAGGCCAGAGTCGCCGCCACGCGCGGGCGACCCGACGGTTTCCGAGTCGAAGGTCCAGAACCGGGGAGCCCCGCTGAAGAGCGAAGGTGAGGCCGGGGGGCGCCCGAGACCCCTTTGGCCACGTCCTGCCCTTTCAGGGACCCCCCGGCCGGCTGGGGAACCGCGGGCCTCACTCACCATCAGCGGACCTTGCGGATTCACCAGAAAGGCAAGGCTGACCCTGGAATCGGCCATTTCTGCATTTCATTTTGCTCAACACCAAAGAGGCGTGAAGATGAGACAGACACAAAGATCTTAATCTCTCTAATCACTCTGCTTTCAGCCAGAAACGTTATTGCAATTTAAGAAAATACAGGCCAGTAACATAGCCCAGCGGTGGGTCGCAACTGGGCCAGGCGGCCTCGGGGTTTGAGGTCAGCGGGCACTTGGGGGCAGCAGGTGGGTGGCACCTTGGGCCCTCCAGAGTCCACTCCCGGATGGCCCTCCCCCTCCCTCCCTCTCCCTCTCTCTCCCTCTCTCTCCCTCTTTCTCTCTCCCTCCCTCTCAGGGTTTCTCTCTCTTATAAACCACACCAGGGAAAGTCCTCTGTCTCTGTCTCTCTATCTCTGTCTCTCTGCCCCTGTCTCTCCCCCTCTCCCTTCCTCTCCCTCTCCCTCCCTCCCCCTCTTTCTCTCCCTCCTTTTTCTCTCTCTCTCCTTCCTCCGTGTTTTTCTGTCTCATGAACCTGGGCCACATCAGGGAAAGTTCTCTCTCTCTCTCTCTCTCTCTCTCTCTCTCTCTCTCTCTCTCTCTCTCTCTCTCATAAACCCGGGCCCTGGCCAGGCACTTCCCCCCACCGGTCCGGTCCGACAGGTTCTGCCTAAAGGACAGGGTGAACCTGCAGGGGAGGGGACCGCAGGGCCAGGGCGGGGAGGGGAGGCAGGACTGGGCTGCCCTGCTCTGGGAGGGGAGGGCCAGGCCCCTGGGGGGAGCCCCGAGCCTGCTGACTTCGCAGGGCTGCCCGTCCAGCCCGCTCAGATGGAGCCGTCACCCCCCTTTCTACTCACTCCGTTTTATATTAATGGTAATGAACGAAGGGAAGGGCCAAGGGGACATTCCAGAATGCTCATGTTTGTTTTTCTTAAAGGCAAAGAGAAAATAAATAGGAAAGGCACGAATACAGCCAGAGAGGGCCCTGAGCTGGGCGTGAGGCAGAGGAGTCCCAGGGCGAGGCCTCGGCGCCCCCCACGTCCCCCCAGCCCGCACTGAGAAGGAGCAAATGTGCGTGTCCTGGGCTGGCCGCAGGCCTGTGCGTGTGGGCCCTGCGCTGGCGTCCACGTGAGAACTCAGGATCCCGCTGACCTCAGGATCCCGTGGACTCCAGAGCCCACGGCCTTGCCCTTCACACAGACGCCTGCGGGCAGAGCAACGCACACGCAGCCAGGGCAGACGAGTCTAGAAATTCCGGGCAGACACTCGGGCTCGGTTCTAAATGCCCGGGAAAAGACTGTGTTTGTGCTGCATTTCGCTCCCTTGGAAGCAGCAGGCCGGGGGTCTCGGCTCACCACGGCCACCCCTCAGACCTCGGCGTCAACCCGCGGGTCTCAGCAGATGAGACCCCAAAGTCCCACACTCCCCCGAGAACCGCATGAGCAGCCGCGGCCCAGCCGGGGTGGCAGAGGTGACAGAAGTGAGAGACCCCGCAGGGCCCGGCTCTGCCAGTGAAGCTGCTTCTCCAGGAGGGCAAAACCCAAACCCCAGATCTCAGGCTGGTCCGTGGCACCCCTCCGGGCACCGTCACTGTGACCACCTCCCGCTCGCCCGCCTCCTGCTGCTCAAGGCAGAACCTGAGATCCGCAGCTGTAGACTCAGGACCAGGCACCCAGAGGGGCCGTCCTCGGCCTCCAGCAACAACCAACCCTGAGGGGGTCAGGAAACACCGTACGGTGGGGGGCCTGGCAGGTGGATCAATGGTAAGACACACGCTGGCACACAGCAGACCTGGGCTTGCCCATGCACTGCAAATAGCTCCGATCAAAGTACAGGGTACGAAGAGGAAGCCGAGCCCTGTATCCAGGACAACGAGGGATGGCTCTCATGCAGCATCAATACGGAATGTAGACCTCACACAGCATCAACTGTGGGATGTAGTTCTCACGCAGCATCAACACAGGATGCAGATCTCACGCAGCATCAACCACAGGATGCAGTTCTCATGCAGCATCAATGCAGGATGCAGATCTCACACAGAATCAACCCAACCCTGTGAGGCAGAAGTCTTCCTCACTTCTGCACATTTCCTCGCCTCTGTCCAAGTTCCCTCAGACTCAGCTAGTGTGAACAGCATGTAGGAAAGGCAGGTCCTTGGGCAATCACCTGGGTGAGTTGGGGAAAACTCCTTGCCCCAGGTAAACCCCGTATCCATTTTCCAGAAAGCTCTTCTACCCCTCACTAAACAAGCTTCCCTCTGAGCCTCACCCATTTCCCCAAAGAAGGGTCCTGGGCAGGAACTTCTGTGGGTGCCTGGGCGTCTGCCAGGGGCCAGGCAGGACAGTGGAATGCCAGCCTGCTGGCGCTTTGGCCTGCGCCCGTGACAGCGATGCACTGGCCATGGATCTCTGCTCCGGTGGGGCCCTTGCCTGGACGCCCCACTCACACTTCGACTTCAGCACTACCCACCAGGACGCACAGTCCTTGTCACTTCACTGTGTCTGTGCTGGCGAGCGCCAGCTCTCAGCCCCGAGAGGCTGCCTGCTCTCGCGACTGCCGGGAAAGTCACTCAGGACAGACGCCCGGCACCTGGGGGCGGTCAGCACCAGCAGGCGGCAGGCACCGCAGAGGTGTCCCCACGGCAGCCCGAGCAACGGGGCAGACGCACACAGTTACCCAGGGGACAGCAGGGTTCGCCGGACTCCTCCTCTCTGGGCTACTCACTCAGCGTTGGTTAAAAGAATAAAACGGAAGATGAAAAGTCACCCAGCCCTCACTGAGGAAAACAATGACGCCCCATGGCGCTGGGCCCCTGCAGGCAGGGGAAAGCCGCTGGCCGGGCCAGGCAGGGATTTCCGGCTGCAGACACCGGCCTCCTCTGCAGAAGGGCCCCCTCCCAGCCTGTCCACTCTGGTTCTCAGAGGAGGCTGAGAGGGCGCTCCCCAGGGCACCCCCCACTGCCTCTGGCCTCTTGCACGGTGCCCTCTGGGCAGGGCAGGGTCCTGGGCTGGACACCAGGCCCCTGCCCCACCCCCCAGCCCCGCGACCTCAGCCAGAAACACAAGTTCTGCAAGGCCGGCTGCGCTTCTGTGCAACAGGGTGAAGATGGGAGCAGGTGCAGGGGTGGGCGGGAGATAGAGGGGGCTCACGGAGGGGGAGGGCAGGTGAGGACCAGCTCTCTCCTCTGTACCGCGCAGGTGGGCAAAGCAACATCCAAGACCTGCCCCGGAGCATCTCTGGGGACCTTCCTCCCTGCTCCCACCTTCCTCCCCGCAGACCCCCTCCTGAACCCCTCTGCTGCCCCTCACAAGCCACGCCCCTTCCCAGCCCCGCCCCGCCCCGCCAAAGCCACGCCCTCCCAATCACGCCCCCACCCAAACCACGCCCCTCCCTGGCCACGCCCCGCCAAAGCCACGCCCTCCCAACCGCGCCCCTCCCTGGCCACGCCCCGCCAAAGCCACGCCCCCAACCACGCTCCACCACCCGAGCCATGTCCCACCAAGCCACGCCCCTCCGTGGACACGCCCCAACCACGCCCCCACCCAAACCACGCCCCTCCCTGGCCACGCCCCCAACCACGCTCCACCATCCGAGCCACGTCCCACCAAGCCACGCCCCTCCGTGGACACGCCCCAACCACGCCCCCATCCAAACCACGCCCCTCCCTGGCCGTGCCCCATCCCGGGCCCCGCCCTTGTCCTGCCTCTCCCAAGCCCCGCCCACAGCATCTCCACCAGGTCTGAGTCCAGCGGTCAGTGAGGGCAAAGGACAGCTACTCGGGCAGGTCCGCAGCCTAAAGGTCAGGACAGCACACGCTCCCGTCCCGGGCACCGGTCCCGGGCTCCGCTGGGGAAGGGCCGCACTCAGGATGCTAATGAGCTCTGCCCAGGCGGTGGACACTGGCTCTCTTGTTCCCCGTGGCCGCGTCAACACTAGCCGGGCCTGGCCCAGATGGCGTGCGGGGACAGGGGGCGTTTCCACGCGCCAGGGAAGCGCCCTGACCAGGCTCCCAGACCAGCGGTCACAGGGCTGGCCAGGCGGGCAAGCTGGGCAGCTTCCTCTGCAGGGCCAACCTTGCCGGGGTTCATGGGTCCACCGGCTTACCTAAGTCCACTCCCGGGCACCCAGGGTCAGGAAGCGTTGGTTGACCCCCTGGGCCTGCTCGCAAACATTGCGTAAGCGGGACACCTTGCAGAGAGGGGGACACGTGTCAAACACAGCTGGTCCCACCTGCCCCCAGCTGCCTTCCAGCCCAGACCTCCAGGCTGAGTTCCCTGCCCCTGGGAATTCAGGAAGCCCACACCTGGCTGACCTCCGCGCCCCTGGACAGCCCACAGCCGGCAGCAGAGCCACCAAATTCTTGGGGCCAAACACCAACGAAGTCCCCAGATCAAGAAACATGCTGACGTCAGGGCTGGGGCAACGGTGAGGGGTGAAGGCACTTGAAGGACACGCACTCTCGGCCTGTGAGGACTGGCTCTCCCCTGCCCACGGGGGCTCACGGCTCAACCCCTGACACTGTGTCAGCCCCCTAAGCCCCACCTGGAGCCATTCCTGACCACAAAGCGGCCCAAGCCACCACCACCACCCCCATAAAAACAACTAAAAAAAAAATTTGTTTCGGTTTATGGGCCACACCCGGTGAGGCTCAGGGTTTACTCCTGGCTCTGCACTCAGGGCTCGCTCCTGGTGGACTCAGGGGAGCCTCTGGGGTGCCGGGGGTTGAGCCTGGGTCGGCCGCGTGCAAGGCAAGCGCCCTACCTGTTGTACTATCACTCTGCCCTCTCCCTAATAAGTAGAATTATTAAAGACGTCAACATCATCAGGATGTTCGCTGTCGGAACAAAGTAGAGTAAGGATGGGAGAAAGAGCAAGTCTGACCTCCGGAGGAACGGCAGGCTTGGAGGCCTCGCCATCACGGAGGTCACTGACTCAAGGACACAGCGATGCCACCCTGGGGTCCACTGAGCTGCTTGGAGAGTAGGGCCTGAAGGGGCATGTGGACACTCCCGTTCGCTGCAGCCTGACCACAGCACCCCGAAGGCAGAAGCACCCCCGGGACCCTGGTGGGCTCGGTCAGAGGTCCAGGCCTGAGCCCCAAGGACCCCCTTGGTGGCTCGAACAAAGCCCCGGGGCCTCGGGATCCCTGGATGCAGTTCCTGGATGAGGGGACGGGTGCGCCAGCGGGAGTGCTCTGGAAGCCAGTGGGCATCAGCGCGCCCGGCAGTGGCTCTGCTCTGCGTCCGACTCCGACAGCACCAGGGAGAGCGAGAGGTCAGAGCAGGGGCCGCAGGGCCGCTAGGGACGGTGGGAGCCCCGGTGCCCAGCAACGCTCCTGCTTCCAGCAGAACCTGCCCGCGCCTGACAAGCTACGTGGCATTTTAATAGTGGCTTCAATTGACTATAAAAAAAATACAGCAGCACACACTCAAACCACTCCTGCACCGCAGCGGAAATGCTCAGCAAGAACCCAGAAAAGCCCGTTTGCTTGCACACGAAGCTGCTCTCAGCGCCGGACACGGGAGCAGGGGAGATGGGCCAGGCAAGGAGGAACCCGCCAGGACGACAGAGTCCCCCCGACACCCAGCACCTCCACGGCACCAGATGGGACACCCGGAGAACGCCTCGCCCTGCTCAGCCCGGCCAGCCCACAGCACCGGGCTCCAGAGACCCCTGCGGGGGCCACGGCGGCCAACCCATTGCATGCAAACATCCTCCCCCAAACAGCTTCCGGGAAAAGTCAGGAAGCCCGGAGTGACGGTCTGCTCTTCCCCTAGGTGGGACTGAGCGACGCCCCAATGCCCTCACGGCATTCACTGGGATGGGGGGGCTCGGTTTGTGGCTGTCCACTGGGGGAAGGCCACGGCGCCACGTGCTCCCACACAGCCCCAAGATGTGGCACTGCGGCCACCTCCACTCCTGAAGATAAACATCGGAGCACAGCCCGGGGCGGGGGGCTGCGGCTGGGCCCTGGCTGGGCCCGGCCTCACGTGACCTCAGCTGGGGACACCCCCGCCGGCTGTTCTGGGGCTCGCGAACAAAGCGCGACTGTGCTCTGCCCCACACACCCGCTCCCCGCGCCTCCCGGGCTGTGACAATCGCAGGCACTGTCCCCGGCCCGGAGCCGCTTCCTCCAGAGAGCCCTCGAGACACCCCGAGCGACAACTCCAGGAAGCCCCACGCAGTCCGGTGACAGCCCTTCCGTGTCCGGCTGGCAGAACGACAGCCCAGCCCTAAGACACCCCCCCGTGCGGCCCAGACAGGCGGGCACCGACCCCTCGACAGCTCCTCAGACACCACCGGTCACCACACGGGGCCTCCACGAGGACCGGGGCAGTGGTCTAGAGGGACAGAACCCGCCCCCACCCCGAGGGCCGCCCGCAGGGACACTGACCACTCCACACGGCAAGGCCCGGAGCCCCAGGAGAAGGGGACCCCCCGCCCCCACTGCCCACCCTGCTCAGCAGCCCTGGGATGGTCACACCCCCACCTGCACCCCTCTACGGCCTCACGAGCCCGTCCATGAAGACGTGGGCAGAGATGGGGTGTCGGGAAGGGAATGGAGCCTGGGGGGCACCATGTGGGTGGCACCTTCCCCCGGGCCCTGGGAGCCACCCTGATCTGAGCACACATGCACACAGACAGGCACACACACACACAAACACACGCAAACACACATAAACACATACATGTGCACACATACACACACGCACACACACAAACACATACACGCGTACATGTGCACATACACACACGTGCACACATGCATGTGCGCACATGCACACATGTACACGCATGCACACATGCACAGATGCACATGTACACACATGCACACGCATGCACTCACGCACACACACACACGTGCACACACGGGTGCTCGCGCCCTGCGGTGGCCAGATGCCAGGTCTACGTCCAGGGGCACCGGCCGCCTCCGTCGCTGCCCGCAGGTCTCCCGGGGCGCCCACTCCCTCGCCTCGGCCTCTGCCTCCGCGAGCCCCACGTGGACGCGGCCACTGTCCCGACCCACAGCGTGACTCACGCGGATTCCCAAACCAGAGAAAGTGCAGCTGCGCCAAGAGGAAGTGGGGGGAGGGCGTGTGGCGAAGAGAGAGGGAAGGGGAGAGGGAAGAGGAAGGAGAGGGAGACCCACAGGCGGCCGCGGGGCCAGGGACAGGGAGGGCAGAGTCCCACAGGCCGGAGATCGCGCCCCCAGCCCCGCCCTCTCCAGGGCCCCGCCCTCCCCCGCAGAGCCCGCAGGCCCGGACGGGCCCGGCAGAAACCACGGGCGCGTGCCCAGGCCTCGGCGACAAGCGCTCGGGTATTTGATCTGCACATTCCACGGGCAGGAGTCAGCGTCGGAGCCAGCCCCAGGCTGGCCTCAGGCCTGCGTCTGGTCACTGCCGGGCCGGGCACCGAAGCACCCAAACCCTACACCTGGGAAACGGCTGTCGTACAGGAGAGGGGACAGGTCCTCAGAACACCTGACCCCGTCACCCTAGAGTCTGCACCATCACCCTGTCTCCTACAGCATCATTGTACCCTGCACTGTCACCCTAAGCACCCATAGCACCATTCTAGAACCATCACTGTCACTCTGTGCCCTACAGTACCACCATATACCCTACACTGTCACCCTCTACCCTACACGGTCACACTCTGCACAAGCACGCTGTGCCTGTCCCATCACGCATGCCACACGCTTGCAGTTTCTCTCACCTGCCCTCCTCCAGCTCGTCTGCCTGTCGCTGGTGCTGCGTCCCCTCCACCCTTGGCCTGCAACTCCTGCACTGGCCTCTGCTGCCCCAGCTCCCGCGGGATCCGGGTGTCCTGAAACCCACCCCCAGCCCCCAGGCCCTGAGTCATTACGTACAGTGGGCGCAGCTGAAATGCAGCCCGTGCGAGGAAGCCCAAATCCCCCACCAAGTGGGCGACTCACACTTGCCACCCACATAATCTTCCCCTCGGCTCCCTACAAGGACCACGACTGTCTCTCGTCTCTACTTTACCCCGGTGGAAACCGAGGCGCACAGAAACGGACTTGCCCAAGGCCTCCCAAGACAATGGTGGCCGCCTGGGAATTGCCATGGACAGCCCGAAGACATGAGTCCTTAACAGAAAGGACAGTGGGCTGGGCCCTCCCGTCGGCTGTACCTTAGGGTCACGGGGAAGAAGGGAAGAAAACCGATGTTGTTTAAATGGCAATTAAATCACAACTGCTCAAGAACTTGAAAAGAGTCAGGACTGAAGCCGTGGCACAGCGGGGAGGGCGTTTGCCTCGCACGCGGCCGACCCGGGTTCAATTCCCAGCATCCCACAGGGTCCCCCAAGCACCCCAAAGAGTGATTCCTAAATGCAGAGCCAGGAGTAACCCCTGTGCATCACCGGGTGCGACCCAAAAAGCTAAAAAAAAAAAAAAAAAAAAAGGAAAAGGCTCTAGACTGAGATGGCGAGACACACCCTCTACTGAAGCGTTTTCTGCCAAGAAAGACCTGGGAGTGAGCAGGAACCCGGGTCCCAGGCACGGCAGGGCACTGTCCTTCCAGCGTCTTGGAAGCGCGGCTCACGGCTCCTGCATACTGAGTGTGTTTGCTGCAGCGGAATCACCAGGATGAGCCCTGGCAGAGTGCTCAGGCGCCAGCGACTCCCTCCCCAGCCCAGGTTTCGCTGCCACAGGACGGGCCTGCTCCCAGGCGAACCCCACGCTCAGTCCCAGCTGGAAACAGCCCCGCGGGGGTGCAGGAGGCCCCTCTCGGGTACCCCAAACCTGAGGCTCAGGAAGCACTGGGGGGAGAGCTTCCACCTTCGCCAGGAGCAGCCTCACGCATCCACACCTGTGAGTCCCCGCCCCTCTCTGGGGAGCCGGCACCCACGCCCAGAGACCCTCACAGCCCACCGCAGCTATCCAGGGAAGGGGCCCAGGACACACTCACCCCAGCAGCCCACCCCTGAGAGGCTCTGCGGGCTGGTGTCTGTGGTGTGGCGTTCTGTGTGACCAGGAAGAGGAACAGATTCTTGGGGGCTGGAGCGATAGCACAGCTGGGAGGGCGTTTGCCTTGCACGCGGCCAACCCGGGTTCGATTCCCAGCATCCCATACGGAACCCCGAGCACAGCCAGGAGAGATTCCTGAGTGCAGAGCCAGGAGTAACCCCTGTGCATCTCCAGGTGTGACCCAAAAAGGAAAAAAAAAAAGGGAGACCCAGATTCTGTCGTCACACCAGAGCCCGCAGATTCCCATGGGGACCAGCTGGGTGCCAGGAACCCCCGAGAGCATCTCCGGCCCCTGCTGCCTGGGTGGGTGGTCTTTATTCCACCTGCTCTCGGGCGGCTGGGGTGGCAGGGGAACCCCCGCAGGCGTCACCCGTCTCTCTGGGCCGGGCAGCCTTGAACTGCAGTGGCGGGCGCGGGCTGACTTCACAGTCACATCTGATCACTCTCGGAAGATGAATCTGGTGAGGTCACGGGGCGGAACAGAGTCCTCCTGATTCGACACTTTTCTTCACATTTTTATTTCGGGCCACACCCGGCAGTGCTCAGGGCTGAGCTCTGAGGCTCGAGGCTCAGCGGTCACTCCTGCCGGCGCTCGGGGACCCTAAGAGGTGCTGGGGACTGAACCCAGGTCGGCCCCAAGCAGAGCCAGCGCCCTCCACCACCCCCACCCCCCGCCCGGTACTGCTGCTCCGGCCCCTCCCACCCCCGCTGACGTCCCAGGTACCACCCAGCGCCCTTTCCTTCCTATTCACACCTGCTCCCACAGCTCAGGTCTCCTCTGACGTGTCCAGCCACGGCAGGCCAGTGGGACTATTCAGAGAAGCCTGTCTGCTGGCTCGGGGACTCCAATGGGACCGTCCTGAGGATGGAATGTCCACCCACCTGTGGCGTCCACCACAAAAAAAAAAAAAAAACGCCCTGGCTTGAAAGAAGGCGGGTATGGGTGAGAGTTCAGCACCCACAAGGCCGGGGCTGGGGCTGAGATCTCCGGAGCCTTGGGGTGGCGGGATGGGGGATGATAGGGGGGTGCGTCCCCACCTCAGCCCACCTGCAGGCCCCACCCACTCCCACCTCAGCACAGAAACAGCCCCGCCGTCCGACTGGAGAGCAGCCCCATCCCAAGCCCCGACAGCCCCCCGTCGGAGCACGGCAACCCAACGGGAAGTCACGCCGAGGCCGGGAGCACGGGAAGTGAAAACCACAACACGGACGCCCAAGCAGCGCGCGCGAATCCTCAGGCAAGTAACGCCACTGTGATGTTGGAAGAAGCACAATAAAGTCGATTCTTTGGGGGGGTCCAAGCTAGAGTACAGTGGGTACGGGGTTTGCCTTGCAGGCAGCGGACTCGGGTTCGATCCCCGGCATCCTACGTGGTCCCCCGAGCACCAGGGTGAATTCCCCAGTGCAGAGTCAGGAGTCACCCCACCCCCCCACCCCCGAATACTGCCGGGTGTGATCCAAAAAGCAAAAAAAAAAAAAAAAAATCGATTAATTAGTGCCTGCTAATGGGATAGTCTGGGGGGTCGGGGGGACCAGGAATACTGACGGAGGGAAGGTCACACTGGTGTTGAAATTGGTGTTGGAACACAGATACCTGGAACAACTGTATTATGAACAACTTTGTAAGTCGGTGTTTAAGTAAGAAGGGAGGGGGCTGGAGGAAGGGAGGGAGGGAAGGAGGGAGGTACGGAGGGGGGAGGGAGGGAGGAAGGGGGGCTGGGAGGAGGGACGGGAGAATGAAGGGAAAGACAGACGATGTGGCTACAGGGAGGGACCCTCGTTCCAAACCATCCGTAACTCACTCCCCCACAGTCACCCCCACCCGCAGCTCACGACACACTGCCGATGTCTGTCCAGCACGGGGCTACCCTTCCTGGGACCAGGCTCCGGCCCTGGGGTCAGTCTCTGGAACCACAAGCAAAGGTCCAAAGAAGAAGCAATCGCAGAGCACACGGCTTCCGAGGCTGGCCAGGGGTCTGGCAGGATGCCTGGAGTGTGTCACTTCCGTTCCCGCCTCTCCTCCCAATTCCTGGCGCCCAAATTTATCTCAGCCATGACTGGGCCCACCAGCACCCCCCTCTTGCCTCCCCGGGAGGGCCCCCACCTCCAGGATAAAGGGCCCTGATCAGCGGTCTCCTTTCATGGCAGCCAGGATGGGACCCAACTGGAGAAAGTCTGGCTACAGGCTTTCCGGGACCCAACACAGACGCCCACGTAGGCCATGCGGGGAGCAGGGCGGTTGTCACAGAACCCAGGACGAACGGCCACGACTGTACACCATTTCCAAAGAGGCAAACTTGGACGATGGATGCGAATTCAAAGCAACAAAATCACCGCCGTCTCTTAAAACATCAGTCTCGGAACTATAGTAAGCGGATATGTGCAGAAATTTTCAATTCCACACAAAAAGCGTCTTGAGGCACCTCCAGAGGTCCTGGATCATAGCACCTTCTAGAAAAAGATCAAATCAGAAAGATTCACTCTTCTGGATTTCAACACCACCACCCCCAAGTGAGGTGTGGTACCAGCCTCATGCCCGGGCCTCTGGACAGACAGACAACCCAACAGAACCAACTTTTCCCTACCTGGGCCAAAGACTTTCCAAAGGGGAGTCACACACTTCGATCGAGAAGGGACAGTCCTTTCAACAACGGGAGCTGGGGAAACGGGCTCTCCACTCGCAGACGGGGGGTCCCCGCACCCCGCTCCACCGCGAACTCCAAGCAGATCAATAGCCCACTTATTTTGACTAAGATACATAACAAGCTCTTAAAAGCAAAAAGCCACGCGCCAGGGAATGCATGGGGAGTCTGCCTCTCCTGAAATCAGCCCAATCCCTCTTCTTTGATTTGATACCGACACCAAAGGTCTGCAAAACACAGTCACCAAGGAAACGTGGTCTACCGCGGCAGCCTGTCGGCTTGGAACCAAGAACGACTCCGAGAGCTGAAGAGAGAGAAGGCAGGAAGGTGCTTCTCCCGCGGGCAGCCAGCCTGTTCCATCCCCAGCAAGGCTGAGCTCCCAGGCACTGCCAGGAGCGACCCCTGAGAGAGTCGGGAGCAAGACCTGGGCATGGCTGGATGTGCCCCCCCCTCCAAACCCCAAACCCCCACCAGAGAAAGGAAGGATAAAAGTGACATCCCGGCTCGGTGAGGAGTCTCAGTGGCCACGTCCAAGCCGCACATATGGGAGTCCCCCACCGAGGCCCGGCCCAGCATCACAGCAAAGGAAAGAAAAGCAAAGTCACCTCCCAATTGAGTCGTTTGAAGAGGGGAGGAACGCCCACCCACCCCAAGCCCGCCAGGCTGATCGCGACAGTCACGCGACAGTCACGGGCGAAGGCAACTCAGAGCAGGTGGGGAACGAGATAAAACTGATAGCCATCGTCTAAACGGGAATGAAAACCCGCAGGCCTGCGCCGTGGAGTAACGGAGCGGCCCAACCTTGCTCCGATTTATTGCTCCCGAGGAGGGGACGGGGACCTTTTTCTGCAGATAAAGCTGAAATTCATCTCCAGTCTTTGCAGACTTTGTCAGGTCAGAGGCTGACGGCGGAGTGCGATGAGTGGAAAAAGGGAACGAAGGGGGGCGTGGGGCGTGGACTCTCACCCCAAGCCAGGAGGTGATGGAGCCCCGCAAGGCAGGTGAGGGGACTGGGCAGAGGCCGAGGCACGGCTGCCAGAGAGGCCTGTCCGCGTGGCCCGGAGCACGCTTGCACAGCCCTTAGACAGAGCATCTCTCCCGGACCTCAGGTGACATACCGAGTACTTTTTCTTTTGTTTTCATGGCCACGAAAGGGACAAAAATAAACCAGAGCTCAATTGTATTTGGGTTAAGAGGTCATCGAGTGCGATGTTGGAGCTCTGGGCATGGGACGGAGTCAGGTTAGAGCCCGGCACTGCATGGTGCCCAAGTACTGCCAGTTACAAGCCAGGAGTGGCTCTGGGCATGGCCAGAGACGGTCCCCAAACCCACAACAACAACAACAACAAAATGAAGCACGGTTCTCCCATTGTTCATCAATTTGCTGGAGTGGGCCCAGTAACGTCTCTGTCGTGAGGCTTGCTGTTACTGTGTTTGGCACATCGAATACGTCACGGGGAGCTTGCCAGGCTCTGCCGTGCGGGCGAGATACTCTCAGTAACTTGCCGGGCTCTCCGAGAGGGGTGGAGGAATCGAACCTGGGCTGACCTGGTTGGTCGCGTGCAAGGCGAACGCCCTACCGCCGTGCTATGGAATAAAATCTGGGCTCCCGTGCAATTTTCCTGGTGTTGAAAATAAGTCAACTGTCATCCAAGCCCTCCCCGGGGTGCCAGCGGACCCCCATCCCCTGGCTCCGAGGGCTTCCTCGGGGCGTGTCCTGCAGAAGCTCCAGGAGGTGCAGCCCCTCAGGCCGACTGGGGTGGCCCCTGCACCCCCTGCAGACGGCCACTTGCAGGGGGCTAGGACTGCCTCCCTGCTCCCCCAGGCCCCCAACCTGAGCCCACGCACCAGGACACAGGGCCGCAGTGAATGCCACGTGCCAGATCTCGGGAACCTCGCACGGTCCCCCAAAAAGCTTCTGCTCTGGAGCCGTGAGCACGTTTTGCTTCAAGTGGGCAGGAAGCAAGGAGCAATCCCTCTCCAGAGCCGGCAGCAAATCCGGGACGGAGGCAGTGGGAGGAGCCGGTTGGCCCTGCCTAGGGCGGGGATGGACACTCCCCCACTGTCCCTCCCACACAAGGAAAGGCCAGGCCTGGGCACTGTCCCCTGGCCACAGGGAAAGTTTCTGCACCACTGGGCTGAAAGTTTCTGAACACTCAGACCCCTGCGCAGAGCACCCACTGCGCGCCCTGTCAAGCCACATGTCCACTCTGTCCTGGTCAAAGCTACAAACGCGCCCCCCCAGACTCCCTAACACACCAAGCCCATCTGCACACACACACACACACACACACACACACACACACACCCGTGCCCACAGCTGCCCTGCGGTCCCCCACCGACCAGAGACGCCTGCAGGCTCCTTCCCACTCACGGGGTAGCCAGGGGAAGGACCTCAGGCTTCTGGGACACAGGGGGACGGGGGCGGCCCAGGAACCGAGGTCCCGGTCAGTGACCCCACACGACTCAGTCCTGGGTACCACAGGATGTGGCGCCCCCAAAGCAGCCACAGCCACATGGGTCTCAGAAGGGGCCGAAGCCTCTGGTTCAGGCCCCCAGGGATGCCCAGAGTCACGGCTCCCGCCTGCCTGACCGGAAGTGCTTCCCGGGACACAGCCCCACCGAGCCGTCCTTTCCGAGCGCCAGAGCAGACTTCCGGCCCTGCCTGACCCCTGCCCCCGCTTCCTGTCACCAGAACACACGCCCAGCCTGTCTTCCCCCCACGTGGCGTGGCCTGGATCCTGCTTCCCGCCCCCCCTGCAGGGCGCCCGGCATGGCCCTCCCCACGCAGAGGCCTCTGAGCATCCCAAGCGCGGCTCCACTGGCCGGGGTGACCGTCCCCGACTCCCCAAAGCAGCAGCAGCTGGGCAGGGCTGTGTCCGGCCCGAAGTGTGGACAGGCACCAGGAGCGAGACGGCCAAGCACTGCACCCCACGGTGCCACCAGTGTATGACCCCATCTTGGGGGCAGCGTCCGCCAACAGAGCAGGAATCAGCCCGGCACAAAGCTGACCCTGGTTTGCTCTCCGGCATCCCCAGGCAGCCCGTGGGGTCCCCCCAACCTGGCCAGGAGTGACCCCGAGAGCAGAACCCGGAGTAAGGCTGAGCGCTGCCAGGTGTGGCCTGAAACCAGAAAAAGAAAATCCCGCCTCTAAGACCTGCCGTGGGGACAGAGAGTGAGCACCAGGCTGGAGTACGTGCCCACCCGGGATAAACCCCCAGAACCAAACAAGATGAGAGCACCACAGGGGGACCCTGAGCATTGCCAGGTGTAGCCCAAAGACGGGAAACAAGACTTAAGTTAAATAGCTGCATTTCCCACGTTCCTAGGAACCTTCCGGAACTCGTCGGCCTGCCCCGTGCACTGGGGAGACACACGGGCCGCCCCCCTCTTCCCGCGGCCCCTCGGTCAGGCCCACCTAGCTGCTCCCCTTCAAAGCACCCTGGCGCCTAAGAACAAAACCGGTCACTGGTCAGCCAGAGTCCAGAGCAAATGGAAGCTTCCAGCAGGCGTGCAGCTGAGGAGATGTCCTGTCTGCCACATGAGCCCCCTGACTTCTGGGCACGTGCCACACTGTTAGGGCGTTTGCCTTGCACACGGCCAAGTTGACCAACCTGAGTTCGATTCCTCCGCCCCTCTCGGAGAGCCTGGCAAGCTACCGAGAGTATCTCGCCCGCACGGCAAAGCCTGGCAAGCTCCCCGTGATGTATTCGATGTGCCAAACACAGTAACAACTCTCACAACAGAGACGTTACTGGGCCTGCTCGAGCAAATCGATGAACAATGGGAGGGCAGTGCTACAGTGGGCCACGCCTGGGGACATGCAACCAACTGGGCCAGATAGTTCAAGGCTCAGGCCCACGCCGAGGCTACCCTGGACACGCTGGGCAGCGTTCAGGAAGCCTGGCAGTGCCCTGGCAGGGATGCGACCTCAGTCCTCACACGGGGGTCCCCAAACCCCTGTGCTCCACCAGCCCCTGATCAGCTTAGTTAAGTATTCAGAACTAGGAGTGATGCTCCCCCCAAAAGATCCATCTACTGTCCATGCTTGGGACGTGTGACTGGGGACAAGGACGGGGCCTGTGCGTGTCATTGGGCTGAAACAGCAGGTGCACTGGAAACGGGAAGGCGGTGGGCAGGGAGCCACTCAGAGCCTGTTACGAACAGAGCCCAGAGGAGAGAGACAGACAGACAGACGACAGACAGACAGACAGACAGACAGACAGAGGAGAAGAAAAGTTTCTGCCCTGGGGGCTGGAGTAGATAGCACAGCGGGGAGGGCATTTGCCTTGCACGCGGCCAACCCGGGTTCGATTCCCAGCATCCCATAGGGTCCCCTGAGCACCGCCAGGAGTGACTCCTGAGTGCAGAGCCAGGAGGAACCCCTGAGCATCGCCAGGTGTGACCCAAAAAGAAAAAATAAAATTAAAAAAAAAGAAAAGTGTCTGCCCTGTGGGCAGGCTGGGGATGGCGAGAGGGAAACCAGGGACACTGGTGCTGGGAAACGTGCACGGTGGAGGGACGGGTGTCGGAGCACTGTATGATGAAACCCGTCATGAGCAGCTTCGTGACTGTGTACCTCACGGCAAGTCAACTTTAAACGTAGGGCAGGGCCACACACTCCGATGCAGAGAAGGGACTGCTCCAGCGCCATGCCACCGTCTGCCCACCCCTCCCCCCCTCCCGCCCCGAGACTGGCAGGGATGCTGGGAAGCTCAGCAGGAAGCATCAACAGACTCTCCGTCAAAGCTCCCGATGGAAGGGGCTGGAGCAATAGCACAGTGGGGAGGGCGTTTGCCTTGCACGCGGCCAACCCAGGTTCGATCCCCAGCATCCCATAGGGTCCCCCGAGCACCGCCAGGAGTGATTCCTGAGTGCATGAACCAGGAGTAACTCCTGTGCATCGCCAGGTGTGACCCAAAAAGCAAAAAAAAAAAAAAAGCAAAGCTCCTGATGGAAGTGGCCGCCAAGCCCCAGGCTCAGTTCCCTCGGTGCCAGGCCCAGCTGGCTCTGCAGTGTGGCCCCCTCGGTGCCAGGCTTTCTCACTGGCTCCAAATCCAGGAGGACTGCCGGGAGGAGCAGCCACTAAGAGATGAGAGAACACAAACCCCAACGCTGCCCATCCACGAGGCGTGTGACCAGGGCTCGGTGCCAATGCCAGCTGCCTGCGAGCCCCCCAGGACGGCAGGACCCACCCATGCTGCTTGCCACCTGGGACGGCCAGGTCTGCACTCTCTGCCCGAGTCCTTCCCTGCAGTGGGTCCGCAGAGTCACGGTCCCTGAGTGAGATGCGTGGGAAGGCTGGGGAGACACGGTGCCAAGGACGGGCTCTCGCCGAGTGACCTGAGTCACAGGTACTGGATGGGGAAGGGGGTGAGGGGAGCCGAGAAGAGAGGAGGAGGACAGGGAAGGAAGGAACAAAATCACGGAAGAGAGTGGATGACTGGTGGGCGAACAGGCCTTGGGGCTTCCACAACACCTGTAATGCGGGTGTGGGGAGTCTCACACGCACCCACACTCAGACACTGAAACCACAGATCCAGGCTGCGACTAAGACTGGGAGTCTGGGACGGGACGGGTGGAGAGAGGAGGGAATCTGGGAACACTGGTGGGGGCCAGTGTCGGAATATTATATACACCTAAAACTCCGCTACCCACGACTTCATGCATCACAGTGCTATCATTAAAATAAACGCGTAAATAAATGAACTCGACCACAGCAGACTCAGCCGACTTACACGCAAGAAGACCTTGGCGCTCGGGGCTGTGCGGGACGGCCGGGTGTGAGCGGGGACACTCGGCAGGGGGAGGAAGGCCCAGTCGCCTGCTCCTGGCCAGTCGGGAGCCAGAGGCTGCAGCAGCCAGGCCGGCCCCCAGGTGGGCCCCCTGAAAGTCAGGGACCCCGCAGAGGACGGGCAGCAAGGCCCCCCTGTGCTCCCTGCGGCCTCACCCATCAGGAACCCACAGACCTTGGGGGCCTGTCCCCTGACCAGGAGTAGTGGCCTCTGCCGGATCCCCGCTCTGAGAATGGCCGGGCATGGGGCCCGATGGACATCCACCTCAGGGTCACAACTGCGCACACAGCTGCCAAGGCAACAACCCAAGAGCAGGACAGCAAAAACACACACATGCTCACACTCACTCGCAAGCACTCCCACAGGCTCACACACACACTCACACACGCACACACACACTGCGACACTCATATTCACACACTCTCACACACGTGAATACTCCCACATGCTCACACTCACACACTCACAGTCACACTCCTACATGCACATTCATAAACACTCCTCCAGGCTCACACACACACACACACACACACACACACTGCCATACTCACATTCACACACACTCACACTTGTGAACATGCCCACATGCACGCACACTCACACGCACACATCCACCGATGTCAGCCCTTTCACTGTGGCAGACACTGTGGGAGGGCTGTCTGTCCCTCGGCCTGTCCATCTGTCCTGATCTGAGCTCAGGCGGAAGCTGTTCCTCTCGGGGACGGGCAGGAGGCCGACAGGCCTACTAGCAGCCTCCAATCCCCCGTCCTCGAGAGACAGGACCCCCTGGCCGGGTGGGGCCCAGTGAGGCCTCCGACATGCTGACCAGCCTCCGGGAGCCAGGTTCCACCTCGCGCAGTGGCCCAGGAAGCCCACCCCCAGCTGTGTCAACCGAGACCAGAGTGGAAACTGCCCACAGACCGGAAGTCAGGGTCTGAGCCCACCCCAGAGCCCCCCACTCAGCAGACAATCTCGTCACCGATTCCACACACCCCACACCATGTCACATCCCTGGCAGGAGGGCACCTCCGTGCGGGAAGGCTCCTGGCCACCCCAGCACGGCACAGGGGGCTGCTCCTGTGAGGCTGCTCTCAGCCCCCCTGGTCTGACACGGCTCAGCTCCCACCCAGCGGCAGCCAAGTCCCCTCCGGGGCCATCGTAGCCATCCAGGACTCTGCAACCTCCAACTTCACACTGGCGACCCAGAACCGCCCCCTGAGCCCCAATAAGCTCCTTCACCAGCATGACCCAGAGACTCGGAATTAAATCTCGAAGGAGATCAACAAGTGGCAGAATTTCTCCCGGACCCCACACAAGGCTGAGGCGTTTGGGGCACCCCAGAGAGGGGAGGGTAAGCCCAGACCCCCCCCCCACACTCACACCCCACATACAGCCCCGGCAGCCAAGACCCTCCACATTCCACAATCGCCACCATGCACCATGATCCCGGCCATACTCCACTGCTCAGACAAGCCTCATCCAGAAACTAATCTGTTGAAAAACTCAGAGATGCGACTTTTGTTACTGAAATCTCCAGGCTTTCATGGAGTCAGGGATGGGCTCCCATCCCCCTGAACTTCTGGGAGCCCCAGAAGTCACACACACACACACACACACACACACACACACACACACACACACTAAAGCTGCCAGTTAAAAATGATCTACAACTGTATCACCCGCCCCCCTGAGAAAATTTTGGGTTTCCTGTGGACATCTCAAACTCTACAACACTGATAAACAAACCAGGAGTAGCACACCAGTTTGGATGGGATGCAAGGTAGGAGGCAGCCGATCTCAAACTGTCAACACAGAGGCTTAACCTGGAACATTTTTGCAATCTTCTATACAAGGGCTAAAGGGCTCCATCATGAGATACAACAATCTTCACTAACTTTCTTCTACAGAAACTTTTTTTTTTAACTATCCTTTTAGCAGGGCTAGAGTGATAGCCCGGCAAGCTACCGAGAGTATTCGATATGCCAGACACAGTAACAACAAAGTCTCCAATGGAGACGTTACTGGGCCCGCTCGAGCAAATCGAGCTCGAGCAGAGTGATAGCACAGCAGTAGGACGTTTGCCTTGCACGTGGTCGGCCCGGCCGAGCCCGGTTCGATTCCTCCGTCCCTCTCAGAGAGCCCGGCAAGCTACTGAAAGTATCTCACCTGCACGGCAAAGCCTGGCAAGCTCCCCATGACATACTGGATATGCCAAACACAGTAACAAGTCTCACAATGGAGACATTACTGGGCCCGCTGGAGCAAATCGATGTACATCGGGAGGACAGGGAGAGGGATCCTTCTAGCAAATTATTTGTACAAAGCAATATGAAACAAATCACTGAAGCTTGCTATGGGGGCAGGCTTAAGGGGTGGTTGGGAAAACTGGCAATAATGGTGGTGGGAAGGTTGCAATGGGGTTGGAAAATTGAATGACTGTCACTAAAGCGATGACTTAATAAAGTTACAAATTAACTAAATAGCATCGAGGGAAGGAAAAATAAGACCACACTGGCCCACGAGAGCCCCAGGACACGCCACGGCTCGGACAAAGAGACCAGACAGATCAGCCCACGGGCATCGGCACTGCCAAGGAGAGGAGTGCCCGGAGTGAGGCTCTGCCGGGCCACGTCTCAGCGCAGGAGGGAGGCAGGTGCTCCCCTGCAGCCTCCCCCACGCCTGACCCAGGACACGGCAGCGTCGTGGTCCGAGGACAGAGTCCCCCGTGTGCAACCACAGCGCCGGCTGGTCAGAAATGTGCTGAGCTGTGAGCAGAGGCGGCGCGCATGAGGGGACGGCAGCTGGAACCAGAGGATGTGTGTCCACGTGTGTGGCTGTATGCACCACTGCGTGAGTGTGCACGTGTGTGGTTATATATACCACTGCGTGTGTGTGCACTGTGTGGACTGAGCATTCCTGCGCACCCGTGCACGTGTTTGTGGGTGTGTGGCTACACGTGTGATGTTCATCCACGCACGTTTGTAAGTAAGCCTGTGTACACATACCTGTGTCACTTCTGTGCACGTGTGTTCTATGTGCACATCTGGGCACATGCCTGTGCACGTGTTTGCAGGAATGTACAGATACACGTGTTCGTCTGTGGGCCATGTCCGTGCTTGTGCACACTTGGGTGCATGTTTTGTGTGTGTGAGATCTGGGCACGCGTGTGCATCCATGTGTATGTGCACGTGTGGGCATGTTTGCGGGTGTGTGCTCTGTACATGTCTGTGTGCACAGGTACATGCATGTGCACCACTGCTGGTGCACATGAATATGCATGCATGTTTGTGCTATACACGTGTGTCCACATTTGTGTGCAATCGTATGTGTTTGTGGGTGCGTGTGCATCGTGTGTTTCACATGTGTGTGAGTTGTATGCACACATCTGCACACACGTGTGTACATGGGCGTACACGGCATGAGAAGCCGCTCCGTGACTCACACGCGAAGGAACGCGGCTCAGCACCAAGGTCCCGCTGGGGCAGCACAGCACTGAGTCAGGGTGACTCAGCCCTGGGTCAGAGACACGGGTCGGGAAGAGGTGCGGGAGGCGTGAACCCTGCACCCTGGGACCCCAGTGTCCCCGGGAACACGGCCCACCTGCGCTCCCAGAGACCCTCCCTCGGGCTCCACACTCAGAAGGGGAGTGGGACGGGCATGGCAGAGAAAGAGCAAGCTGGCAAGTGCTCAGAGGAATGTTCTAGAACTCTGGCCACCAGGGAGCCCCCACCCCAACGGCCCGGCACCCGGTGGTGAGTGTGGAAGTGGGGGTTTCCTCTGTTGAAGGAGCAGCTCCCAGAGAACTGCGCTTCTGCTAAACCCCCTTTATCTGCACCCGGACCCCTACTCACCTTCCCGCCCCCCCATCCCCCTCACCTCGGGGGGGAGGCTCCAGACTGCAGCGGACCCCAGAGGAGGATCTGCAGCGGGGGATGCAGAGAGAGGTTGGAGAGAGAGGCTGAGACAGGCAGGACCTGTGGGAGCCCAGGTCCTGCTACTGAGACCCGCCGGGCGTGGCCCAAGTGCAAACCCAAACAGCAAGAGACAGCGGCAGAGGCGACTCGGGGTCAGGGACCGCGGCTCTGCCCGCTTCCCGGGAGGGACACTGAGACCCAGACAGCAGGACACGGGCAGCACGACCCGCGAGCCTGGAGCACACGCCCCAGTCCCAGCTCACACAGGGACACCCACGGGGAGCTGTTCATGGCCCCCCCGTAAGACCCCCCCCCCGAGCCTCCCCAGCCCTGCCCTCGGCCCCAGCCCCTCCACCCTCTCTGCAGTCGGCCGTGTGCGAGCAGGTGGACGCGGGAAGTCCACTCAGACTGGGGGCCGCAGGGGGAAGCACAGGGCCCCCCACCCCTGAGCATCCCGCCAGCCAGGCGCCGGCCCCCCGCCCTGTGTGGGAACCCTCCTAGGCTGCCCTCCCCCACAGCCCCCCAGGCTGACCCTCAAAGGGGACCCCCACAGACCCCCGTAAAAGGGGAGGAGAGCTGGTGGCCGGGCCACAGCCCCGCCTTGACAAATGGACCCAGAGCCACTCACGGCGCTCGAAGGACGCGGGGATCAATCTTGCGGAGTTAATATAAGCACAGCAATTTGGAAGAAAAATAATCACGTTTCCCTCCTGCTAAATCATTATTTGCCCCTGGTAAAGTCAATTACGTTAAAGAAAATAAGTTATTATTTTAGAAAGGGGGGAAAAAGAGACATGAGAAACGCTTTTATTCTAGCAATAAAACTCGCGGGCCAAGGTTGGCGTGCCGGGCGCCCCGGCCAGGGCCGTGCAGACAGACCGAGCCGCCCCCTCTCCGGGGATGCCAGGGTCACCCCGCCAGTGCTCCTGCAGACCCACCCTCGGGCAAAAAGGAGCCCCAGGGGCACCAGGGAGTGGGGACAGGGGGCAGCGGGGGACAGGGACGGCAGCGGGGGCAGCTATGCTGAGGGTGGGGGGGGAGGGGCATCTCCCAGGGAGGGCAGCTAGGCTAGAGGCCATCTCACCTCTGGGCGTTTACGCCCCAGGAGGCCTCGGATCTGGTGACGCCTGTCCAGGGCCCTCCCGGGAGCCGTCCTGGCGACAGGCGGGTCCTCGGTGTGGAAGGGGCTCATGAGTGCTCCCGCCCAGTGACCTCAGCACTCCACAGCTCTGGAACGACGACCTGACACAACAGAGGGCGGGCAGGCATGCGTGGAAGGCCGAGGGGAGGCTGGACCGGCGAGTGGGGGGGGGGGGGGGCACCCGGGCAGAACACGCGTGACCCGTCACTGTCCTCGCTCTGTGCAGGATGGGCTGTGGTGGGCAAGCCCACCGCTCTGACAGCCCAAGGTGGGGGGGAGGGGGCACCCCATCCCGCCCCAATTACTCTTTTGTTTCTCTGACTGTTGCAGTTCAGGTAACAAGGTTGCCACAGAGCTCAAGGTTTCCATAATGTACAAAGTTTCTAATGAGCGTGGAGGTCTCCAGACCCCCCACTGGCTCTCAAGGATTTAAAGAGGCTTGTCCAGGTCCTGCAGGTCCTACAGCTCCCACAGTGCTGATATCAAAGGCCCAGTGGACACAGTGACCTCACCCACATCAATGACCCCAGTAGACACAGTGACCTCACCAATGACCCTAGTGAACACAGCGACCTCATCAACATCAGTAACCCCAGTGGACACAGTGACCTCACCCACATCAGTGACCCCAGTGGACACAGTGACCTCACCCACATCAATGACCCCAGTGGACACAGTGACCTCACCCACATCAATGACCCTGTGGACACAGCGACCTCATCCACATCAGTGACCCCAGTGGACGCAGTGACCTCAACCCATATCAATAACCCTAATGGACGCAGTGACCTCACCCACACCAATGACCCTGGTGGACACGGTGACTCCAGTGGACGTGGTGACCTCACCCACATCAGTGACCGCAGTGGACGCAGAGACCTCACCCACATCAGTGACCCCAGTGGATAAAGTGACCTCACCCACATCAGTGACCCCAGTGGATACAGTGGCTTCACCTACATCAATAACCCCACTGGACACAGTGACCTCACCCACATCAGTGACCCCAGCGGACACAGTGCTCTCACCCACATCAGTGACCCCAGTGGATACAGTGGCCTCACCTACATTAATAACCCCACTGGACGCAGTGACCTCACCCACATCAGTGACCCCAGTGGACACAGTGATCTCACCCACATCAGTGACCCCAGTGGACACAGCGACCTTACCCACATCAGTGTCCCCAGTGGATGCAGTGACCTCACCCACATCAGTGACCCCACTGGACGCAGTGACCTCACCCACATCAGCGACCCCAGTGGACACAGCAACCTCACCCACATCAATGGCCCCGGTGGATATACAGTGACCTCACCCACATCAGCGACCACAGTGGATGCAGAGACCTCACCCACATCAATGGCCCCGGTGGACGCAGCGACCTCACCCCCACCTCAGGGCCAGGTCACCCCACCGACACCTCGTTGATCCCCATTTTCACTCTCCAAACACTCGGGCCCAGGCGAACGAGCCACAGGCCTCACCGACCCCACCAGGGCACCTGACAGTCTAGGCAAACCTGACACACGATAAATTTGAATGTTTTCGGTTTCAAAGCAAAACCAGGTTTGCGGCGGGAGAATAGGCCCTAATTTGGTTTCTCTGCCACCCCGGTGAGCGGAAACGTCTGCGTTCCTATCCACTTAGCAGCAAACCTTGTTTCTCTCCCCAAGCATAGCCACGTGCCGGCTGCCATGGTGCCCTGGGCACCCGCTCCCCGAATGCGGCATTTGGCGACGGGGCTGCTTCAGGCGGCCACCGAGGGGGACACGTGCAGGCCCCTGGCCAGCCAGGCTGCACGGTCACACCAAGAAGCCACCCAGAGCGGGGTCCCAACCGCTACACTTCTCTGCTGAGCGGACAGGGCACACCCAGGGGTGCTCAGGGGCCATCCCTGGTTCTGTGCATGGGGGTGAGACCTGGTCGTGCGAGGTGACCCACTCCCGGCCTCTCCGCTTCTGAGCTCTGCTGCCCCCGACCCGGGGCCAGGTGGGCTCCACCCACAGGCGTCCAGGCTGAGGGCGAGGGAGGAGACATGCCCGGAGGCCCATATCCTGCTGGAGCCCAGGCTGTGCCCGGAGGCCCATATCCTGCTGGAGCCCAGGCGGGCACAGCCGCTTCCTGGCAGAGCAGGAGGAAGGAGGCTGCCCGGGGCTATGCACCTGGGGACCCGCCTGTCACCTCCCCCAGCCTGTCACCTCCCCCAACCTCTCCTGCTCCACAACAGGACAGGTTCTGGCTTCAGGGCGAAGGTGGGGGCCAGGGGCATGTGGGGGTGGGGGAGGCACAGAGGGGTGTCTGGAACCATCTGGATGGAACCATCAGTTCCTGGGCTGGGGGCCTCTGCCGAGTCCAGCTCGGCCTGAAGCTGTGGCCGCGGCCTTGTTGGCCGCAGCCCAAGCTCACCTGGGCCTCTCTGGTCCTTACAGAAGGGTGGGGAGTTGGGGGGAGGAAGGAACCTCCCACCTCCAGGGACCCATGAAGACCGAATGGTCCTTCCCAGGCCCACAGGCCAACGCCAAGGCCAAGCCCACATGTCTCCTGGTGACCAGCCCCGGGGTCCCCCTGCCCCGGAACCCTGAAGTCCACTATCCCTGCCTGGGCCCTGGTGGCAGAAGTGGCCTCACGGGTTCGGGGGCTCAGTCCAAGGATGTGCCACCACTGCGGAGCCATGAGCACCCCTCAGGGTGACCCCCGCCGCATCCTCCTACCCCAGCCCGAGCACAGGGGCACCCCTGGGGTTGCCAGGTATGCAGGTCCAGCTACCCTGACGGTCAAGAGATCACGGCTGGCTAGGGTTCACGATCCCCCAACTCAAGACCGAGGGGGTAGGGAAAAGGCTGGTCAGGCCTCCTGCACTCCCGCCCCCAGGAGTGAGTCAGGGGAAGCGGCGCCCCCCAGCCCCCCAGGAAGCCGCCCGGCCAGTAACTGACCCTCCGACAAACAATGCTTCTGGCCGGGCCAGCGCCCCGACAATGGGCTGATTCATGCTCCCGGGCGAGCCGAAGCGTTTTCTCTCCCGGCTGTGATTCATTCGGGGGCCAGTGTGCGGGGCCCACCCACAGACCCACCTCTGGGCTCGGCCCAGTTAGGAGACTCCCGAACCCCGCGGCAGTGGCTAAGGGGGTTCCGGAACGTTCCCCGGAGCACAGGCAGCAGGAGCCGTCGGGAAGGGTCTCGGCATCCGGCTGTCCGCTCCCCAGCGGGCCCCACGGGGACAGGGGGCGCCCCATGGGTGCCCAGGCCTGCGATCTGGGCTCCGACACTGACACCGGCCGGCTGGTCACTGCCCGCTGACCTAGGCCGCCCCGAGCACCATCCCTGACGCCTCCCGCCTGTGCCCTCTGCAGACTCTGCTTCCCTGAGAAGCCCCAACCCCAGGTTCAAGGAACTCTGGTCACGGGAGGTCACGGGAGGTCACGGGAGGTGCGTGAGAAGCTTCTGGAAGGCTTCCACAGCCTGGGCAAGGACAGTCGCCCTCCCGTGAGGGGCCTGTGGGGACGGCGCCGGGACACCCCCGTGGGCTTCTCTGGCCTGGACCCATGCAGGTGTCTACACCGCAGGCCTCACTGAACCTCCGGGTCACTGGGACACCCAGGGAGGGTGCTGGGGCGTCTCTGCCATGGCCCTGTCTCCCGGAAGGCCCAGGGGCGAGCCTGAGGTTGGCTGCCCCCAGCCTCACTCCAGCCCAGGGTTAGAACTCAGGAACGGCCACACCACAGGGCCGACCCGGGCCCAAACACTCTGCAGGGTCCCGGGACCCTCCTCCCTGCAGGGGACAGGGGGGGTGTGACAGAGCCCACGTCCGCAGGACCCTTCTTCCTGCTCTGGGGGTGACACAGCCCCGGTCCCGGGGGTCCCAGCGGCCCAGACAGGAGGCCCCCACCCTGGTCACTGCCCCTTGCAGGGGTCACTGTCCCTGCGAGTCCTCAGCCCTCCAGCCTGTCCTGAGCCCTGCCCTGACTCCGGGACACAGACGCGACCAGCCTGGCCCCACCAGCCCCTGGGCCCTTGGTGCCTGTCCCAGCTGGGCGGGCACAGCCGAAGCTCCAGCAGCCCAGCGGCCCCTGGTTGAGCGTTCCTGTGCCCCCTGACCACCGGCCCAGTGGGCAGGGCGTTTGCCAGGCCCGCAGCCCACCTGGGTCCCAACCCCAGGCACCCCGTAGGGTCCCCCTGAGCCGGGGCAGGCGGGATCCCTGAGCACAGAGCCAGGAGTCAGCCCGGAGCCAACTCCTCGGGGCCGGAACACTCTGCACGGTCCCAAAGCAAAACCAAACCAGAAGTCCACAAAACACACCCCAAACGGGGACACCGGGAGCCTGGCCGGCGTCAGGAAGTGAGTGCG
The DNA here is from genome assembly GCF_029834395.1 of Sorex fumeus. Taxonomy (NCBI): domain Eukaryota; kingdom Metazoa; phylum Chordata; class Mammalia; order Eulipotyphla; family Soricidae; genus Sorex; species Sorex fumeus. Next base: position 1,660,613 of record NW_026606199.1, on the reverse strand, counting down.
CAGCCGTCGGGGTGGCAGGGGGAGCGGCCAGGTGCCCCCCAAGGCCCAGGACCCGCCGCCAGGACACTGCGGCCCGGAGCAGGGCGGCTGGGCGCGCGGGGAGGCCCGGCGCTCCGCGTCGGGCGCGCAGTGTCCAGTGTCCGGCCGAGGGGGGTGGGGGGGGGGGCGCCGGCCGGCCGGGGAGTGGGGGTTCGCGGGGAGGGGTCGGGGCCGCGGCGGGGAGGGCTGGGGAGGGGCCTGGCCCGGCCGGGCCCGGGGGGCAGCTGGGAGCCGCTGGCGCCGGCGCAGGCTCGGGCAGGTCCCCCGGCCGGGCGGGCCGCGGAGGCTCAGGAATGCGCCCGGGGAGCGCGCCGAGTCGCCGCGGCCGCCACAAAGGGCACCGGGCCGGGCCGCCCGGAACCGACCCGGGGCCCGATCCGGCCCGGCCCGGCCCGGCCCGGCCCGGCCCCCGGGGTGGGCGGCCAGCGCGGGGCGCGCGACGGGTTCCCCCGACCCGGCCCGCGATCGCCCCCCCGCGCGATCGCCGCCCGCGCGGTCGCCCCCCGCGGGGTCGCCCCCACCAGCGCGTCCCCCCGCGCGTGTCCAGCCCGCGTCGCGCCGGCCCGGGGGCGCGGCCACCGCGTGTCCCGCCGGCGGGGGGCGCGCGCGGCGCGGGCGGGCGCGGGCGGGCGCGCGCGGGCGGGCGGGGGCGCGCGCGCGGGCGGGCGCGGTTCGGCGCGGTTCGGCGCGGTTCGGCCCGCGGCCCGGCTCACCCACGCCGTATTTCTCCTCGCGCTTGGTGGGCACCCAGCGCGTCATGCCGCCTGTCGCCGCGCCTAGGCCGCCATGTTCCGGGACGGGCCGGGACGGTCGGGCGGAGGCGGCGCCCGCGGCGGGACGGGGCGGGACGCGCGCGGGCCGGGGGCGGGGCCGGGACCCCCGCGCGCGCGCGACCCCCGCCCGGGACGGGGACGCGGCCTCGCGCCGCCCGGGCCCCCCGCCCGGGCCCCGGATCGCTCCCCGGGGCTGCGGGCCCGGCCCCCGGCCCCCCGAACGCGCACACACACGCGCGCGCGCGCGCCAACGCGCCCGGGTCCGACCCGCGCCCGAGGGGGTCCGCGGGAGCAGGTGGGCGCCCACCCCGCTGCCCAGCCTCAGCGCTCGCGCAGGAAGAGCCTGAGACCTCGGCCCCTCGGCCCGGCTCCGGACCGGGGTCTCGGGAGAGGAAGTCAGGGGTCCCACCCCACCCCTTACTCAAGTGGACCCGGGTGCGCGCGCGCGCGTCTGAGCGGGGACCCCTGCCCCCTGGGGTCCCCGGCGTTCAGAGCCTGCAGACTGGATGGTCACCGTGCTCTGAGCACTGTGCTGGGAGGTGCGCCTGGGGCGGGGACCCGCCTGCTCCCGTGTTGAAAGGGACAGCCCGCGTGGGACCCCATCCCCAAGGCAGACAGAAGTTGCCCCCCACCCTGTGCCATCCCAGGGGACACGCGTGATGTGGTGTGTTGGACGGACAGGTAGAGGCCCTGCTGCCTGGGGAGGGGCTTAGGGGGGCCACAAGGCTAGCCGCCCCCCCCCCCCCACGCCCCATCACACACACACACTCACTCACCCCCAAGCTCTCTTGTCACCAGCCTCCTCCATACGGGCACTCGGAGCCTGCCATGGAACTCTGGAAACTGCAGGCCCAGCGTGGAGAAGGGGCCGCAGGAGGACCAGCACGGTCACTCGTGACAAGCGACACAATGGCCCTGCTGGCCAGGAAGGGGTCAGGAAGGGCCTCCCTGAGAAACCTCGGAATTAAGGGGGCAGCAGACCTGCAGGGGCGTTGTAGGAGTGGAGGTTGGGGGAGGGGGGAACTGCATGTGCCAAGGCCCTGGGGCAGGCCCATCAGGTTCCTCCTGGAACTAGAGCCCAGTAGGCAGAATTTCAGGTCTGTGGATGGGGCCACCAGGTGGGGGAGCCCATGGGTGAGGGCGGGGACCCTTCCCTGCTCTTCAGTTCCAATTTGGGGTTCTGTCTTGATCCAGGAACCCCGAGGTGAATCTCAACCCCGGGGGCCTCCTTGGAACCCCAGGAGCAGAGGCAAAGGTGACGCCTGAACTCTGGGACGCTGCCTCCTGCAACACTCGCATCCCACCAGCCCCGCAAGGCAGTGGTCAGGCTGTGGCCCGCCTGGGAGGTGACCGCTGGACTCAGGCTGGAGCCGGGAAGTGCTCTTTCCAGGGAGTCGGGCCTCACCTCGGCCCAGGCGTCTCGGGCCTGTCGCCTTCCCTCGCAGAGAAGAATTCCAGGAGGAGGCGGAATCCTGATGCAAGGTCATTTTTTGTTGTTGAATAAAATTGACTTACTAAGTGAAAGCTGTGAGGAGAAAGAAGAAAGAAAGAAAGAAAGAAAGAAAGAAAGAAAGAAAGAAAGAAAGAAAGAAAGAAAGAAGGAAGGAAGGAGGGAGGGAGGGAAAGAAGGAAGGAGGAAGGAAGGAAGGAAGGAAGGAAGGAGGAAGGGAGGGAAGGAAGGAAGGAAGGAAAGAAGGAAGGAAGGAGGAAGGAAGGAAAAAAGGAAGGAAGGAAGGAAGGAAGGAAGGAAGGAAGGAAGGAAGGAAAGATGAAGCGTGTATTCAGGCAGGACCACGGGCTTCCCCAGAGAGGAAAGAGCAGAGATGCAGACAGACGGCGAGGTCCGTGTTCGAGAGAGACACCGTGGAGAGCGGCCCCGGACGGCCTTGGGGGCCTTTCCTAAGGTCCTTCCAAGAGGCTCTCCCTGCAGTTAGTCCGACGCTGTCGCGGGACAGCCCTTCACAGCCAGCAGATGGGTCCTCGTGAGAAGTCCCGCGCTCAGGCTGGGCGTAGTCCTGGCTGGCCGGGCCGGCGGGTACAAACGCAGAAGCAGACCAGGCTTAGGCCCAGTTTACAGGCGGTGGAGGAGGCTGAGAAGCAGCTTGGAGGCATCACAAGAAAGAAGTCGGGGGGACAAAGCGAGAAGAAGGGGGGCAGCCTTGGCTGGTGACCCCAATCAAGCCCGAGGGCGCAGACAAGGGAACCTTAGCGGGTGCAGGACCCAGAAAGCAGACCTTCCAATCGGCTGCCGTCCTGGACTGGAATTTTCTTTGAACAAATCAGCATCTAAAAGATGCTGAGAGGGCGGGCTGGCGGGGTGGGGTGTGTGCAAGTGGGGTGGGGCAGGCCTTGAATTCGATCCCTGGCGCCACTCAGATGCTCCAAGCCAGGTCCTGGTACCTCTTCGGCCATTTGGACTCTCCCTGCCCACCCCCGCCAGGCCTCTGGGCCCACCACAATGCACGAGCCGGCACATGGCCTGGTGAGTGAGCACAGCACTAAAGGGCGTGCACCTCGCCTTGGGTTTTGTTTGTTTGTGTTTCTTTGTTTGTTTTGCTTTTTGGGGTCATATCCAGCGATGCACAGGGATTACTCCTGGTTCTTCACTCAGGAATTACTCCTGGCGGTGCTCAGGGGACCATATGGGATGCTGGGAATCAAACCCGGGTCGGGCAGGGCAAAACACCCTCCCCACTGTGCTATCGCTCCAGCCCCACACCTCGCCTTGTAAGGGCTCAGCTCAGCCATCTCACGACACACCCCACAGCTCCCAGGGGTTTGGGTTTGGTTTGTCTGGGGGCAACACCCGACAGTGCGAAGGGCCTGCTCCTGCCTCTGCACTCCAAGGTCACTCCTGGCTGTGCTTGGAGGCTTATGTGGCCACGAGCAAGGCCAATGCACATGGTGAGGCACCATCGCTTCCGCCCGGGGTGCAGTACCATCGCTCCCACCCAGGATGCAGTACCAACGCTCCCGCCCTGGATGCAGTATCAACGCTCCCGCCCTGGGTGCAGTACCATCACTCCTGTCCGGGGTGCAGAGCACAGCAAGCACCCCAGTAGCATGCAAAGAAGGATGGTGAACACAGGGCATAGAGAAAAGGAAGAGATGCTAAGGACGAAGGAGAATTCTAACAGAAGTATGTGTGTGTGTGTGTGTGTGTGTGTGTGTGTGTGTGTGTGTGTGTGTGTGTTTGCAACTCTGGGGATGGAACCCAGGGTCTCACACACGCAAGACCGTTGTTGTGCTGTTCAGCCGTAACCCTAGCCAGATAGTGACATTGTCGGTCTGTTGTGGGGCCACACCAGCAGGGCTCAGGCCTAGGTCCTGGCCCTGCACCCAGGGCTCATTCCTGGTGAGCTGGGGGAGGCGGGTGGGGTGATCTGGGATGGAACACAGGCCAACCACAGGCAAGGCAAACCCCATCCCCACACTGCACTGTTGCTCCGGGCCCAGCTAGGTCTTTTGTAATGGTCGTATGTTACATGTGATGATGGAGCCACTCTGTCATGTGGAAAGTGTCCTGTTTGTCGTAATGCCCAAACGTAGAGAGAGATTATGGGGAATCATGTCTGCCATGGAGGCGGAGGGAGGGTGGGAAAGGGGGGTATACCGGGATATTGGTGGCGGGGAATGGGCACTGGTGGAGGGATGGGTGTTTGATCACTGTGTGATTGTAACCCAAACATAAAAGCTTATAACTATCTCACGGTGATTCAATAAAATTAATTTTTTAAAAAAAGGGGTCCCGTTTGGGGGGCTTGCTTTAACATGCTCCTGACTAAAGTGTCAAAATAATCGTTTCATTTTTAGACTTACAATAGCTGTACTTTTATTTCCTTCACTCTTTGGCCATCCCAAGTCCTCCATTTCCTCCTTTAGAAAAATGAAATGCAGGTTAAAAAAAAAAAAGGCAAAGCAGAAGTATTCAGGGGAGGGCACTGGCATTGAGGGCTTCATCTCCTGCCTTTGTCTACAGGTGTTTGAGATGTTTTATGAAGTCCCGGTGGGAGAGAGGAAGATCCTGGGGTCAGTCAGCCTGGCCCGCGGACAGTCCAGCCTGCTCACGCGGACACGTGGCCCAGCCTCCTGCAGAGACACCGCAAGCTTAGGGCCGGGCACTGGCCTAGCGCGTGATGGACCCAGGTTCCATCCCTGGCACCAAGCATGGTTTCTTGAGCTTCCGCCAGGAGTGCAGAGCTCAGAGTCAGCCCTGAGCGCCACCCAATATGGCCCCCAAACAAACAACCCCAAAAGAATGCTGCGATATTCTGAAGCGGGACATGATGCTGCCCGCGGGGCAGGTCTGTTGTTCCGTGGGCACAGCCAGCTATGGCCGGTGGCTGGTGGGCACGAGAGACTGCACAGAGCATGGGCCCACCTCCTTCCATGCTGGCACAGTGAACACCAGGGCATGGAGGGTGAGGGAGGAACAGGCACCTGCATGACCAGGGGCCCCAGGTCCCCCAGAAGGCTTGTCCTGGGGGTCTTGTCTTGTCGCCCTCAGATTTCTCAGACAGTGCCAAGTGGCCTCTGCAGAGGCTGGGTCTGGCAGGGTCCAGGTTGGGCTGGTTTGGTCTGGGGGCTCCTCCCTACTCTTCCCAGCCTGTTTTCGCCGTGCCGGATGGAAGCCTGACACGGCACGAGCAAGCCGGTACTCAGCCCCCTGCACTCTCTCCCGCCTCCCCAGCCCTCACCGCTGCAGCCCTGGCGCATTCCATGGCAGGGCTGTCCGTGTCCTTTAAACCATCCTGCTTGAGGTGAAGGGCCACTGTGGGCGCTTGGGCCCAGCAGCGGGTGGTGAAGGACCGAGGAGTGACCTCAGATGCCAGAGGCGGGGACCCCAGCCATACCCAGAGCCCAGATGCCGGGATGGACGGAGCGGCACGGACAAACGGGGGTGAGCCACGGATAGGCCGGGGAGTTCCAGGGAGCCTTGGGGACCCCTGTCTGCATGGTCAGAGCAGGCTGCATAGACGACAGCCAGGGACAAGCTCCCTGGCCTCTCCCCCGACCCAGGGGCCAGTTCCTGCACCTCTGCCCGCCAGTCCCTCCCCTGGACAGCCCTCCCTGCACACACCCGCTGCCCACACCTGTCCAGGGGAACCTCAGCTCCCCTGAGCTCACGCGCCACCTGCAACCCCATGGCCAGAGCCTGGGTCCTGGGGAGGGAATGGGACAGGCAGGGTCCACCACGTGGGGCCACGCGGAGCCCCCGGCACCTCCAGGTGTGACCCAACGAACAAAGCAAGAAGAATAAAGCTGGACCACAAACCGGAGAGGGACAAAGAGCTCAGACACCCCAGGTGCGGGCCCAGGAGGCGCAAAGCTGCAGAAAAGATGGACAGAGAATCCAGCACCGGGGACGGAGCAAGTCCGGCCCGTCCGCCGGGAAACAGAACCAGCGGGACCCCGAGGCGGAGAAACACCCACGCCAGTGGGGGGAGACCGCGGGAGGGGCGCAGCTCTCGGCTCCCCTGCTGCCCCCGCCAGCCAGGACGTACCTGCCGCCTCCCAGTCAGCCCACCCCGGCAGGCTGGGGGAGGTTTCTCTGGCTCAAGGCCGGGATGCGCCCACGCCTTTCCCTGGGACTCTACTCGCCAGGTCTTACCTGCTGCCCCAGATTGCCTCCTAATTACCTCTGAGCGCCCACTGCCACCTGCCCACACGCCCTGGCCGGGCCGCAGGGGCCCACAGCTCCTTATCTGCAGCCGGGCAGCGGGGCTGCGGCGGGGAGGGTGCAGATAACAGGCCCGAGTCCAGCGCTGAGCTGGAGCTGGGGTTCCCCCGGCCATCGGCGCTGGGACACGGCCGGGCATGGGCAAGGGGAGCAGAGGGAGGGCTGTCCCGGCTGGCCGCAGTGGGGGGGGGGGAGAGGCGAGGGGCAGGAAGCGGGCCCCTGAGTGGGGGGAGAGGCCAGCGCAGGTCCTCGGCCAGCAGCGGCCAGATGCTGTCCCCAGGGAGGAAGGACAAGCTGAGTCCTGCAGGGCCAGCCCGGGGGAGGATGTGTGAGCACAGCTGGGGATGATGGGTGCAGGGGAGAAGGCCCTGGGGTGTGGGGCACCCACATGGACCTCGAGGGGACCAGCGTGGGACTTACGATGTCCCGGCTGTGCCCAGATGGCAGGGAGCAGAGGCGATGGGGAACGTCAGTGTCCCAGGGCAGACGGCTGGACCTGATGTCCTCAGAGTGGGCTTCGTCCATCAGCCCTAAGGGCCCTCGCAGACCCACAGCCTTGCACTGGGAAATACTTAGTAGTATTAATAGAATTAATAGTAGTGGCTTATCTATTGGGGTGGTTGGCCAGACACGGCAGTGCTTGGGGAGACTCCTGGCTTTGTGCTCAGGGTGGTGCCTCGTGGTGGGGCCGGCAATGGAGCTGATATAGCAGGAGCTGAGGTGAGCAGGTCACTGAGCTCAGTCTCGCCCAGGGAAGAGGTGCCAGTCAGCATAGACAACAGGAACGTTGCCGGCAGGGGGCAAGGGGACAGCCGGACGCAGCAGGCCGCCAACGTAGAGAGCTGTGAGCAGGGCGGGCACTGCCCTGAGACACAGTATCTTGTCTGTGCCCACTGCGATGATGGGAAGTCCCTGAGTGGTCCCCGAGCTGCACCGCAAGTCTTTGATCGTAGTGCCCTGAACGCGCCTGATCTAGTCAGACGTGGGTCCCGACGGTGCAGGGGTCCCCCTGGGACGTCTGTGAGAAAGCCTATCCGCTCTCTCGAGGGAAGATGGCTGAGCGCGGGCCTAGCCGGGCACCTGGGCCTGCTCCTGACTCTGACGGTGAGAAGCATCACGGGGCAGGAGAGAGAAGACGAGAGCATGGCTGGGGGAAGGGGCCCCGACGGGGCGTGGGGTTCCCGGCGTGCTGGGGTTCCTCGCGTGTTCTGGGGCGCCCTCCCCAGCCACCGCGGTGAGCAACCGCAAAACACTCCGTCTGTAGTTTTATAAGCTCTTCTTCCTCTGTTGGAGGGAATGTTCTTGAATTATGCTTTTAATATCTGTTCTCTTCCCTCGCGTGGAGTATCTTAAAGGAGTCCTATCCTCGGCTCGCTTCATCGTCCTGGCCTATCTTTAATATTGGTTACCTTTTTTTTTTCCAAATCATTTTTGATTGCTTTTTTGATTTAAAATATTAAAAAATAATAATAATTGTCGGGTGTTTCTTTTCAGGCGTTATCTGTGTTGACGCCTGTGATCTCGCTCCCGTGTCTTCGTTTGTGGTGGAAACTTGCCTTGTCCCGAACGTGATTCCTTGCCAAGCTGTGTCTCAGCACTCACCTGGCCTTGGTACGGCCGAGAAACGGGAAGTCACATGATGTGGGACTCAGAACAGGGCCAAGAAGGGGGCTGGGAGTGTTGGTTTGTGGCTCACGCCGAACTTCAGGCCTGCAGAGTGACTTCTTCTTTTTCCTTTCTTTTTTTTTTTTTTTTTTTTTTTTTTGCTTTTAGGTCACACCCGGAGATGCTCAGGGGTTACTCCTGGCTCATGCACTCAGGAATTGCTCCTGGCGGTGCTTGGGGGACCCTATGGGATGCTGGGAATCGAACCTGTGTTGGCCATGTTGGCTGCGTGCAAGGCAAACGCCCTACCCGCTGTGCTATTGCTCCAGCCCCCCACGACTGGTTTCTTCTCAGGATTCGTTAAGATTCGTTAATATTCGATAAGTAATTCTGGAATATTAGTGGCCCAGGAAGGCGACATCTTAGCTCAACACGTGGAGTCGTTAGCATTAATATGAAACCGCTGGTAACTGTCATTCTTCTCCTCAGGTGCCAAGTGAGGTTTAAAGACTAGAGGCCAAAGCAATAGCATGGTGGTGGGTGGGACGTTTGCCTTGCATGCCGCCCACCCGGGTTGGATCCCTGGCAACGCACAGGGTCCCCGGAGCCCACCACGAATCATCTTTGAGTGTAGACCCAGGAGTAAGCCCTGAGCATCACTGGTGTTGCCCAAAATTGGGAAAACAAACCAAGTTCTGGGCCTGGGGAGACAGTGCAGGGGTGAAGAAACTCTCCTGGCACGTGGCCGCTCCAGGCTGCCCCCGGCGTCCCCTACGTCCCCTGAATGCCGCAGGAGTGAGCCCCAAGCGCAGCAGGGGACGGCCCAGCCCTTCCCTCCTGGCTCTGCCACACACTTGGCCTTTCCCTTCGCTGGTTCCACCTCGATCACCAAAATCAGACGCATCGCTTCAGGCCAATTTCCCGAGGTTTCCGCACCAAGGCGGGTGGGAGGACTTGCGTGGGGCGCCGCTCCTTTGGGATTTTCCTGCTTCGTATGTTCTCCAAGTGCATCAAGGAAGAACTCTCCCATGGTAAGAATAAAAACGGACATGCAGGAGTGACCCCCACTGAGTGACTGCACGTCTGAAAATATTACAGAGATGATCTACAATTGTATAATAAAGACCACGTTCACACGATTTTTTTTAATTTCAATACATTGTCATAATTGTTCCATTTTATTCTCAGTAATTCTTATTAAACTTGAACTGCAAGCAACCTAAAATGAAACTGCCATAAGTGCGTGTTTATAGAAAAAAAGGTATATGTAGTATGTATATACTGTATCTCCAAGTATATACAGATCTCCAAGCCTGCTCAGATCGGAGCTGAGCATCCTCCACCCAGATCCTCCATCTTCCAGTAGGCGGGGGTCACACCCACCAACTGGCCCCCTGGCGCCGTGTAATCCCATCAACGGCCAAGACCCAGAGATTATAAAACCCAGCTCCCGGAAGCGACATCTTATTATCTCATTCTTACTTTGGACAACCTGGCAGGCTACCGAAAGCATCCTGCCCATATGGTAAGAGTCTGGCAAACTCCCCGTGGCGTACCCAATATGCCAAGTACCAGTAACAAGGATGGGTCTCATTCTCCTAACCCTGAAAGAGCCTTGAATATGGCACTTAAAAAAAAATCTCAGGGCTAGGACGAAGGAGACGTTACTGGGGCCTGCTCGAGGCAATCAACGAACAACAGGATGGTCGTGATCGTGATCGGACTGACTGTGAGCGGCTGTGGGGGCGGCCCCCGCATGTGGCCTCAGCAGAGTGTGGGCCTGGGTGTGGGGTGCGGCCTGCGACTGCTCTGTGTCCCTGGAGAGGTCAGTGCCCCCCCCCATGCCCCCACCTCCTCCCCCCACCCCTTGTTCAATCACACCAATGCCTCAGAGACTTCGGCCCCATGGGCCCTGCGCTGTGGACAGTGCTGAGGGTGGACTGTCCATCCGCAGCTCAGTGACCATCTGCCTGGGGACCCAATGCCTGCGGTCCAGCTCTTTAGAGATGGGGGCTCCATCCTGCTCCCCGTCTTTCCTGTGCTGAGGCCACAGGGTTCCTGGAGCTTGTCACTTTGCCTGTTGGAGCCTCTTTTGAAGGGCCGGAGAGGTGGCACAGTGGTTAGGGCACTTGCCTTGCATCCTGGTAAAACAGGATTTCCCGAGCTCCGCCAGGAGTGCTCCCTGAGCATAGGGCAGCTCTGGGTGTCCTCCCTGCCCAGGGAACAAAGCCAGAAGAAGGCGCAGGGAGTGGTGGCATACACGCGGCCTCACGTGGTTGAGAGACGGTCCCTTGCGCTGGGCTCGGAGCCCGTGTTCGATGTGTGAAACTCGGTCCTCGGCATCACCGAGGCCAACGCACGTGCTGTTGCTCTCACAGCATGCCTCCTGTCCCCTTGGATTCTTCTTAAAACCTGCATCATCGTGAGATAGAAATGCCGTCGCAAAATTGTTCATGACTGGGCATTATGGTCGACATTTCAGCCATACGGCGTTCCAGCACCCGGCCCTTCACCAGTGCTCATTTCCCACCACCAGTGTTGGTCCTGAGTTTCCCTCCTGCCACCACTGGCCCCTGCCCTGCAGCCCGCCTCTGTGGCAGACCCTTCCCCCCCCACCCCCACCCACCAGAGCCACCCTTCAGGGCTCCGTTCCCCAGAGTCTGGCTTCCTGCAGGTGACGCCAGCTAGCCTCGGCTCAGGGAGGCTGCTTCCAGCCAACCCCAACTGCGGCCTCCGCTCCCAGGGCACCCCTGCCCGGGTCTCTGGGTTCCGAGTCGCTCTCCCAGCCCCCAACTTTCTCAAGGCACCCCCAAGGCAGAGACTGACTGGGTGGGGGGTGGAGCATTGGGGCCAGCCTCAGCACTGACACCGGGGTCACCCGTCGGGCTTAAGTGAGGGTCACTACGACGACCTCACTGACCCGAGCAGGCCCAGGGCAGGCCTGACCTCAGGGGTGGGCTGAGCCCTTCTGGCTGCCCTGCCCAGGGTCCTCAGTTCCCAGCCCTCCCCCGGCCTCTGTAATTAACACCCACCTTGTCCTGGACTGTCCCTCCATCCTTCTAGCTGCTGCCACAGAGGATTTTTTAATTTTTTTTTTTTATCACCGCAGCTGCCTCTCTGCCTCCCTGGCCACCGCCCCGCAATATTTATGGGCCCGCGGACGGCAGTGCCCGGTCAGGGCCGGGAGGCTCGGAAGGTGGAGTAGATGTGGCCGCGCTGAGCCAGGCCGGCCTCAGCTCTTGTTAATGTCTCTGTAAATCATCTGATGGCTTCAAGATGCTCAATATTTTCTTATTCATCTCCATTTTTCAAGGGGAAAGTGTTCAATCTGTCAGGCCAATTCTTTACAAATGACTTGTCAGTTGTCGAGGCGTCAGGTTGGGTCTCCACGGACGGGCGATCGTGCCAAGGAGCCAGAAGGCACCTCCGGAGCGTCCTGCGTGGGTCCCGAGCGCTCGGCGCAGCCCAGGAAGCTGGGCCCTGGGCCAGGCACGTCCACGAGGAGTAGGGCCGTCCCTGCCAAGAAGGCCCTGTTTGCAGGGGCAAGCTCCCCACCATGAGCCTGTGCCGGGGGCGGAGTGTCACTGGAGCGAGGCCTCAGCCAGGCGCCGGCGGGTCCCACGGGTGCCCTCGGCTGAGGAACCCCTGCCAGGTTATAGCGTGAGAGGCTCTCGCCGTGCACGTGTCTGACCCAGTTCCCATCCTCGCTCCCAAACCCCGCCCGGAGTCACTGCAGAGCAAGGAGTAAACCCCGAGCACAGCTCAGTGCAGCATCCCTGCCCCCCCCCCCAAAAAAAAACCAGAAATGAAGAAATAAAAGTAAATATGTAAAATGAAAACATAGCCTTCCTCCCCCCCAAAAAAAAATATTGTCATAAATGCACAGGAAAACGTTTTTTTTCTTTGGCTCTTTTGGGTCACACCCGGCGATGCACAGGGGTCACTCCTGGCTCTGCACTTAGGAGTTACTCCTGGCGGTGCTCAGGAGACCATATGGGATGCTGGGAATCGAACCCGGGTCGGCAAACGCGCTACCTGCTGTGCTATTGCTCCAGCCCTGTGCACGGGAAAACTTACTACCACATGTCTCAGTGTGCAGCTGAGTGCTGTGAAATGTATCACAGTTCTGTGGTCTGTCTCCAGAACCTTCCATCTCCCCAGAGCGAGGCTGGTCTCCAGCACAGATGCCCCGTCTGCGCCTCTCCCAGCCCCTAGGTCGCACCCCTCTTCCAGACCGGGACCCACGTGTCCTGGAGAAGGAGGGACGGCGGGTCAGTCTCACCACGCAGAAGGACAGGCGTTCTCTGAGGCGCACGCGGGCAGTTTCCACCTCATTGCTGCAAGACAGGGTCATCTCACGTGGCTCAGAGAGTCAATCAGACAGCGGAGGGGCTTGGGCCTCCTCCCAGGCTCCCCCGCCTGAGAGCTCTGGCCTAGCCTCTGCTCGGCTGCCCTGAGAGCCAGGGATTTTCCTTGGTACCTGAACGGTCCAAGTGGCCCTTCAGGCTTCTGGAAGCTCCCAGAAGTCTCTGCACCGTTCGTCCCATCCGTCAGGGTTGAACACGCTCCCTGCTCACCCGCCTAGAATGGCAGTTTGCAAGTTGTTGCTCTCTCTTTCTTTCTTTCTTTCTTTCTTTCTTTCTTTCTTTCTTTCTTTCTTTCTTTCTGTCTTCCTTCCTTCCTTCCTTTCTCCCTTCCTTCCTTCCTTCCTTCCTTCCTTTCTTCCTTCCTTCCTTCCTTCTTTCCTTCCTTCCCTTCCTTCCTTCCTTCCTTCCTCCCTCCCTCCCTTCCTTCCTCCTTCCTTCCTTCCTTCCTTCTTTCTTCCTTCCTTTCTTTCTTTCTCCCTTCCTTCCTTCCTTCCTTCCTTCCTTCCTTCCTTTCTCTCTTTCTTTCTTTCTCCCTTCCTTCCTTCTTTCTTTTTTCCTTCCCTCCCTTCCTTCCTTCCTTCCTTCCTTCCTTCCTTCCTCCTTCCTTCCTTCCTTCCTTCCTTCCTTTCTTTCTTTCTTTCTTTCTTTCTTTCTCCCCTCTTCCTTCCTTCTTTCTTTTTTCCTTCCCTTCCTTCCTTCCTTCCTTCTTCCTTCCTTCCTTCCTTCCTTCCTTCCTTCCTTCCTTCCTTCCTTCCTTCCTTCCTCCCTTTCTCCCTTTCTCTCTTTCTCTTTCTTTCTTTCTTTCTTTCTTTCTTTCTTTCTCTCTCTCTCTCTCTTTCTTTCTTTCTTTCTTTCTCTCTTTCTTTCTTTCTTTCTTTCTTTTCTGTTGATTCACCGTGAGGTACAGTAACAAAGCTTTCACGTTTGAGCTTTGATCATGCAGTCATCAAACACCCCTCCCTTCACCAGTGCACGTTTTCCACCACCAAAATCCCCAGCCCCCCCCCCCATTCCACGCTTCCCCCGCCTGTGTGGCAGTCAATTTGCACAATACTTTTCGCACAATTTCTCTACTTTAGTTACCTTCGGTATTTCGAGACCAGTCCCATCACCACTCATACCCACGAAAACGCAATGCTGGACGATTGTGTTTTGTATTGCTGGTTACGGATACAATATAATGTCACTCTAGGAATTCTAAAATTTTAATAATTAGGGTCTGGAGAGATTGCTGCAAGAAGTTGCTCGGGTCCGAGATTCGTTTGTGTGTCTCTGGGTCGTGGCCCTGTGGGAGCTTAAGTAGACGGTGGCCGGATATGGCGTCATCTCAGAGTCCCATTGGGGCGGGGGAAGGAGAAGGGCCCACCCCGGCCCTGTCCCCTGAGGCCTGGCCTTTGCCGCCACTGCCACTCGTACCTGGAGCTTGTCGCTGACTTCTAGGGCAGGAGGAGGGACGGCACCTGCCCCCGTCTGGAGTGGCCCAGTGGAAACGGCCTATTGCAGAGTCCAGGACCGTCTCTGCAGCAAGTTGCTCGGGTCCGAGGTTTGTTTGTGTGTCTCTGGATCATGGCCGTGTGGGGAGTTGGCTCACTTTCACACTTTTGTTTTTGTCTTTTTGGGTCATACCCGGTGATGCACAGGGGTTCCTCCTGGCTCTGCACTCAGGAACTACCCCTGGCGGTGCTCGGGGGGACCCTATGGGATGCTGGGAATCGATCCCAGGTTGGCCGCGTGCAAGGCAAACGCCCTCCCCGCTGTGCTATTGCTCCAGCCCCTCACACGTTGCTTTGCCCATGTCTCGGTCTCAACAATCCCTGGAAGAGGGACATCAGGAATGAAGTCTTCCCTCCCACAGGGACTCACATGCTTCCGTGACTTGGAGCAGGAAACAGAGAGGGCGCAGGGCGGCCTTTGCTCACAGAACAGCACCCAGCCACCTCGTGGGCACCCGCAGGCCGCGTGCAGCTTTTCCCTAAGGAATGAGAGGGGATCAGGGACTTCCTGGTTGAACCGAGCCCTCTGCTTGCCACCGCCCACCAGGAGAAACTGAGGCAGCATTGCTGGTTCTCACCCCGGCTCTGTCCCTGGGGACGGGCACACACCCTGTTAGTGAGAGGCCCAGTGGATTTGTGCCCAGAAAAGCACGGGACAGACAGCCCATTGGCTCTCAGACTCAGCGTGGGAGCAGGAAGCCTGGCTTTCAGTGCCCACGCTCAACGCCGGTTCTGCACGTCACCCACGCATGGCCCAACTCTCCTCATACCTCGGGGGCTGACCGGGCTTCCTGCGGCGCCCACCCTGCCAGAGGGGCCGTGCCCTGGCAAGCTACAGAATGTCGTGTGAGCCCACCAGGAGCATCGCGTGACCCCCGAGAGCACCACAACCCAACTCTCGAGGTGGTGGCCCTCCTCTCCGCCTCTGGCACTGCGGCAAAGGCACATGCACAACAGCCGGGTGTGCCAACCCGGTCACCACGACCACAGCAGCGGCCAAAGAAAGCAGCAGCAGTGCAGTGACAAAAGCCACAACAGCAGTGACAGCAGAACACGGCAGGGCCACAGCCACGATGGCAGGAAAGGAGAGACTTGAAAATGTCAAACCGTGAAAACAGGAAGAAACTTCCCAGAGACACGCGCTCCCAAGGATCATTGCAAACAGGAACTTCCTGTTTGAACAGAGCCCCCTGCTCATCACTGCCCGCCAGGAGAAACTGAGGCAGCATTGCTGGTTCTCGTCCTGGCTCTGTCCCTGGGGACAGGCACACACCCGGTTAGTGAGAGAGGCTCAATGGATTTTTTTTTTCATTTATTTTTTATAATTTTGGACTGGAGCGATAGCACAGCAGTAGAGTGTTTGCCTTGCACGCAGCCAACATGGGCAACCCAAGTTCGATTCCTCTGCCCCTCTCGGAGAGCCCGGCAAGCTACTGAGAGTATCTCGCCCGCACCACAAAGCCTGGCAAGCTCCCTGTGATGTATTCGATATGCCAAACACAGTAACAACAAAGTCTCCAATGGAGATGTTACTGGGCCCGCTCGAGCAAATTGATGAACAATGGGAGGACAGTGACAGTATATTTTTTATAATTTTATTTATTGAATCACCGTGAAAGCAGTTACAAAGTTTTGGGGTTTAAGTCTCGGTCATAGAAGGCTCAATGGATTTATGCGACGTGGAGGCCCCAGGGAAATGAAGGGCCCTAACCTGCTCTCAGCGCTGAAGGACGAGAAGGAACAGGACATTTGAGAAGAGTCTGCTGGTAAAGTCTGAATTGCTCTATGTTAAAAAAAAAAAAATAGCAGAGTTGAAATGACCTGGGAAAATACACAGAGAAGAAGTGAAACCTGCTTTTGACCTGAGGTGCTGGGACTCCCAGGCCTCCACCTGCCGTGCAGGACACCGGACACGGGATGTGGGAGCCAGCCCGGTCCCACCTGCCTCTTCTCAGTGCTACGGAAACACCGTCCAAAGTAGGCCCTCTGCCATGTCTGTCTGATGGATTTGCGGCCACCACCGGTCACGGAGGCGAAGGCCTGTGTGTGACGGGTCACATGCAGCCACTCGTGCCTCTGAATTAAATGTGAAGATGCACCATTGCAGCGCAATTATATGCAGAGTGACGCCAGCTTTGCCGAAACCATGTCGGCAGACAGACGCATTTAAGACAACTGGAAGGAAACGCACGGAGTTTCAATCGCGATGGTCTCTGCGTGAGAGAACGGCAGATGTTCTCATTTACGATGGACACTCGCTTAGTTTCTTCATGAGAAAGGAGATGCCATCGATCTACGGCCTGGTGCGTGGGGAGAGAGCTGGACGGAGGACCTGGGGCAAGGATTTGGAGGGCTGCCCTGGTCAGCGGTGGCCCAGCGCGTGCTCTGGGACTTACCTAGGCCTCGAGGGGTGAGTGCTCCCAAAGCAGGTGCTCCCAAGTGCTCCTGACCTCATTCACAGTCTCCTGGTGCAGAGGACTCGCTTCGAATCAAACCCTGATGCATTCTCCTGATGGCCTCACTTTGCCCCCATCCCCAGCTCTGCCTGCAGGACCACCCACTCAGCAGGTGTCACCCCTCCCCCCGCCTTTGGTGAAGGACCGGCCATTTCTCCGTGGGGAGGGAGGGGGGAGCTCATCCAGGGAACACAGGTGGGGGTGAGGGAGTGCAGTTCCAGTGGGAGGCCAGGGGCAGGGCAGGGATGGACTGAGCCAGCATGAGTGACGGCCCCGCACAGGACTCTCCTGTTTGGTGACATTCCCATCGGGAAAAATATCCTCATATTTGAGCACAGGGCAAGGGCTGGAGGCCGGAGAGATGAGCTAAGGTGCCTGCTGGCCTTGGAGCAGCTGATGGCCATGGGTGCCTGGCCCCAGACGGTCCCCTGGACACCGCCAGGGGTCACTCCCGAGCACAGAGACCCTGAGGACGGGCAGGCGTGGCGCTGAAGCCGCCTCCAATGAGGAGGAAATATCACGGTATCACGGTCATCCTGTTGTTCGTCGATTGCCTCAAGCAGACACCAGTAACGTCTCCTTCGTCCTAGCCCTGAGATTTTTTAAAAAGTGCCATACTCAAGGCTCTTTCAGGGTTAGGAGAATGAGACCCATCATTGTTACTGGTATTTGGCATATTGGGTACGCCACGGGGAGTTTGCCAGACTCTGCGGTGTGGGCAGGATACCCTCGGAAGCCTGCGCGACCTCTTATTATCTAGAGGAGGAAATAAAATCGTAAAAATTGTCATTGGGCTCTTATCAAATTTGCTTTAGTTCCATCAAGTGTAGGAGGAAGGACGGGGACGCCCCAGCCCCAGCCCCAGCCACAGAAGGAGACTGGGGCCTCTCGTGCCTGTGTGACCCCCAGGGACACTCTTCAGCCCCTGCCCTGGCACCTGGGACTCTGCAATTGGAACTGGAGAGTCTGCAGGTGCAGAGTGAATCGGGGTGGCCCAGGGCTCAGGGAGCCTGTTCCCAGTGAGGAGGGAGACTTGGGTGCAGACATGAAGACATGCCAGCAGCCCTGGAGGACCAGGGGGCAGCGCCCAGATCCGGGGGCAGCTGAGACCTGAGTGTCAGGGAGGGTCTGGGGGAGGCAGGAAGGAGCCCTAGGGCCAGGCCGGAGCTGCTTCTGAGGGGACGCTCATGGGGCCCACGGGTGGGGGCGTGCAAGGCTGGAGTCACATCCTGGTGCCAAGCTACCCCGTGTCTGGGTGTCTGATGGGCCGACGCTGGGTGCTGGGAGTTGGCACCGAGACATTAGCTTGGCTGCAGTGTGTGTGTGTGTGTGTGTGTGTGTGTGTGTGTGTGTGGTCCCACTCGGGGGTGCAGGGACAGTCACGCGCTTCTCCCGGTGATTGAGTTCATGGCCGTACCAGCCGGGGTATCAGGGGCGAGGCGGGGGCGGGGGTCACTGGGGTGGGCACTGCCGAAACTGTGTTCTCCCTGCGGCTTACTCTCTGGCCCCTCATACTCTGACAAGTTACTCTTCTGATGTTTCGTGTATGGGGTCACAGGGATGACCCCCAGCTCTGGGTCCTGGGGGTGCTCTGCCCAGCTATCCTCCCAGCCTGCTCAGGTTCTTTTAGGGTGTTAATTTGGGGGTCTGGGGGAGGGAGTGTGTGTGCTCACCACGGAGCCACGTTCCCGACTCACGCTGGTTATCACAGTTATTCTTCCTTACGTTTTTTGTTGTTGTTGTTGTTGGTGGTGGTGGTGGTTTGTGATGCTCAGGGCTCACTCCTGGCTCTGTATTCAGGGATTAGTCCTGGCAGGGCTTGGGGGCCCAGATGAGGTGCCAGGGATCGAGGCTGGGTCGGCTGCACGCAAGGCCCCTTGAGAACACACTGGACGCTCTGCGTGGCACCGAGCGCACTGGACACTGTGGCCAAGCCGGGCGCCCAGCACACGAGGGCAGGAGGGCAGGAGCAGTGGAGACTTTCTCAAACACAAAAATAAACCTCCCGGCCGTTCGGCAGAGGGCAGTGGGTGCCAAGCCACTGATCATGGGGTTAAAGACAGACACACCCCAGGCGTAGGACCCAGCGGCGTGGCCACGGCCGGCCGGGTATGGGTGGCGGAGGACTCGGGGCTCTGGTGACTTTCCTGGCAGCCTCTGTGACCATTCGGGGCAGGGGTGGGGGCGGGGGCGGGGGGGGGCGTCTCAGCTTCAGGAACGGAAGCCCTGGGCGGGGGGCAGTGCTGGGCTGTAGCCAGGCCTCGCTCATGCCAGTCCTGAGCCCCGTCCGGGCAGTGGGTCCCCCTGAGCCCAAGCTGAGACGAACCTGAGCAGGGGTAGCCCCAGTGTCACGAGCAGAGCCGACAGATGAGAGTGCAAACAGCAAGCGACTGGTGAACGGGTGGGTGCTGGGGCCCAAGGGGGCCCAGACAACTGGGGAGCCAAGGGTCAGCGCTGGGCTGAAGACTTCTTCCTGGCTCTGTTATTGGGGACGTGCGGAGGGACGCCCCCTCCCCCTCTGGAGCTCGGAGCACCGCTGTGCAGGTGGTGTCCTGGGCAGCACGGGAGGCCACTGTCCTCCTGTCTGTCCGGGCCCTTGGGTGGTTGCTCAGTGCACAACCTGCTCACCTGTGCATGGCCTGCCCAGCACTCTCAAACCCGCAGGCTTCTCACAGTCCCCTTTTTCACCCCCGAAGGGGCCAGCACCCCGCTCCGTGCCCACAGTGGACAGGGGCAGGAACCGCGCCGGTCTGAGGCTAACACACGAAATACAAATTCCGCCACCGTTGTGTTAAATTTCTGTTGATATTTGTAGACACCCACTGCCTCATAGACTTTGTTTTCAATTATGTATGCTCACAAGCTGTTTCGTGTTTGATGTATTTAGGAGAAGTTCAGCCACATTTTCAGAATTGTAATGATTTCCCATAAAGCATCTGATTTCGAAATTTTGTGTCTATCCAGTACGCGCAGCCTGACGGCGAGCGAGATTACCTTCCTTTATGCTGTAGTTAAAGTTATTACAGCCCTCACACAGTTGGCACTTCACCACCATAAATAAAGATCCTGGGCGCCGATTCCTTTAAAACACGCCCGACGCGGAGACCCGCTCTCGGCCCATCTCCCGAAACTCCCGCGTTTCTTCCCGCCCCGGCTTTCCAGAAATCACCTGCAGGGAGAGGAACTAAACCCCGATGCTTCCTTCCTCGCGGAGTGGCTTATCCAGGAGAGGTCAGCAGGGGTGGGGGTGGCGGGGTGGGCCAGGGGAGCCCAGGGGAGGAGGCCGCCTTAGCTGGGAGGGACCCCCAATCTCCACGCACCCCGCTTGAATGCCAGGATGAGACGTGGCCCTACCTCTCTGGAGGATGGTGGGCAGGGGTTTGCTGTGACCTTTCTCCCTGTCTCTGGAGTGGGATCCACCTTTATGGAATGGGGTGCGGGACAGGCGGGGGGGGGGCAGCAGGGGGTCTCTCCTGCCCAGAGAAGAAAAGCCAGAAGCCCTCAGCACACTGTCTCGTCCCTCTGTCCACTCCTGTCCTCACCACCACCAACGCCTGCCACGGCCTTGGGAGCAGGAGGGGTGAGCCTGGGCAGAGAGACGGCGCCCGAAGGTGGAGACCTACCCTGCACGTGTGTGTGTGTGTGTGTGTGTGTGTGTGCGCGCGCGCACGTGTGTGTGTGCCTGCAGGAGTGGCAGATGGTGGGATGCAGGGGTAAAGGGGTCCCCGGGCAGAGGGAGATGAGGAGTGTCTCCCAGGTGCCACGACAGGTGCCCCTCGCTCTCCCCTCTGGAGACCCCTGTGGGAGTCCCATCCCCCTCTTGGGGGGCTCACGGCCCCTCCCAGCCCTCTCGTGCCTCCTGTCCTGTGTCCTGCAGGTCAGCAAACCACAGGGACACGCCCAGCCCGAGGCAGTGATCGGGCGGCCGGGTAGACCCGGGGCAGGGACTGAGGCCTGGCCCGTGCGGTCAGCAGAGCCGGGGACAGGGTCTCGCGTTCTGCAGGAAGGACTGTGCTCACGGGCACACGAGGGCATTCCTCCCCTCCCCTCCTCACCCCTCCCCTTCCCTCCCATTCCCTCTGCTCCCCTCCCCTCCCCTCCCCTCCCATTCCCTCCCCTCCCATTCCCTACCCATCCCATCCCATTCCCTCCCCTCCCCTCCCCTCCTCTCCCCTCTTCCCTCTCCTCCTCTCCTCTCCTTTCCCGTCCTCTCCCCTCCTCTTATTCTCCCTCCCTCCCCTGCTTCTCCCCCATCCCTTCCCTCTCCTCCCCTCCAGCCCTGCACCCCAAACCCAGTATCGGGCCATGCCTAGAACCCAATCGCACATTAACTTGAGGCAAACGGATCCCCAGTGGGTCCGCAGAGGGCAGAGCATGTGTGTGAGTCAGGGTCAACTCCAAAGTCGACTCCAAAGTGGGTCGGACACGGAGAGGGGGGCTCAGTGAGGGGACGCGGCGGGCTGTGGTGTGGGGGGCACACGGCCGTCAGTCACTCAGGTGGGGGCCCTGCAGCCTGCCCCGAGTAGCCCCAAGCCTCCAGCGCCAGGCGACGGACCCCGTGGGGAGGGACAGCAGCTCTGGTGACAACCTCCCCAAGCAGCAGCCCCCAGGGCCACGGGGCCACGCGGCCGGGCAGGCCCAGGCCTCGCTTCCCACACAGGGCCGCGGCTCCCGTTTCTGGCATTGTGCTCAGATGGTCTTTACAAAAGGCCTTTGCCGTAACGGTGTTTCTGCGGCGTCGGGCGTTAGACTGTTCCGTTTCCCGCGAATACTAGAGCAGAAACAATCTCTCAGGCTATTCTGAGAGCTGGCGGGAGCCGCTGTGGAACAGCAACTCAGCACAGCACAGGCTCATTATTTCCCCCGATGCCTGGATGGCGGGACGTTCCAGCTACAGCTCGCGCGTCTGGGGCGATGATAATGGGGTGAAGGACGAAACCTGAGAGCGAGTGTTCAGAAATGAAGCCCCCTCCCCAGCCCAGGCCTCCCCTCCTGTGTCGGGGGCAGCTGCCTGAGGCTGCAGGGCTTGGGAGGTCACCTGCAAGGCCACGTGACCGTGATGCCAAGGACTCAATCGAATGTCATCCGTTTGCCCCTCCCCCACCCAGTAGCTCTTACCATTTTGGTTCCGGGACCACCGTCATGGTGCCTTGATGCTCTTCCTTCTGACTCTGCGCTTGGGGGTCCCTCCTGGTGGGGCCCCGGGGACATGCGTGGTGGGAAGGATAGAAGGGGCTTTGGCCATGTGCAAGGCACGTTTCCCTCCTCCTGTACCGTCTCTCTGGCCCCGACTCGTTCATCAGTAGCGGATGCCTCCATCTGTCTCATTCATCCGTTCCTGATGGGCTGATGAGAACCGTTCCTTCGCCCGTCACTCATAATTGATCGACTCACTCACTTGAAGATGGGGCTGGAGCGATAGCACAGCGGTAGGGCGTTCGCCTTGCACGCAGCCAGCCCCGCCGAGCCGGGTTCGATTCCTCCACCCCTCTCAGAGAGCCTGGCAAGCTACCGAGAATATCTCGCCCGCACGGCAAAGCCTGGCAAGCTCCCCGTGACGTATTCGATATGCCAGACACAGTAACAACAAAGTCTCCGATGGTGACATTACTGGGCCCACTCGAGCAAAATTGATGAACAACGGGAGGACAGTGACAGTGACAGTGACTCACTTGAAGATTACTCCACATATCTCTGCACCATGAACACACATGAGGGCCATGGGGAGGCCGGGGTGGGTGCTGACATCCCTCCGGCCATGGGCAGTGCAGAGGGCAGGACCCCTAATCCTGGGGGTGTTTGAGGACCGTGGGGGTGGTCCTGTGGCTGGGCCAACAACACGTGGTGTGACCGGTGCCGACCCTCCGAGGTGAGATTAAAGAGATGGCCGCTGATTTTTCGCTGGGTTAAGGGATATTAACTTAGACAAATGAACCTCTCCTTCCCAGATAATTAGCCAAACAAACACACACGTTCCTCGCCAGTTAAAGCCGCGGAACACAGCCTGCTGGAAGCCGGCTGCAACACGTCCTGCGTTCCACTTGGGTGCCCCTCCCAGCGAGGGGGCAGACGGTGCCATAAAGAAGCACAATAAAATCCTAACAGTCAAAACATCCTTTTGATTTTTGGAGGACACAACATGCTCATTGGCCGTGTAAGGGGAAAGGGACACTCGGGCCTCGACCAACCGTCACGTTGGCTCCGCGCGGAGACGGCTTCAGGGGCTCGGGGCCGCCGCGTCCAGGTGGTACGTCTCAAAATGATTTTTAATTCGAAGCGGCAACGCCGATCCCTTTGGTATGGGCAGGATGGCTCGTTCCAGGCAAAGTTGATTTCTTTCTTTCATTCAATTACAAAATTGGCAGGAGCAGACGTGGATGCGTGAGCGAGAGACGGGGAGAGGCGGCAGTGCCATGCTCTGGCCAGCCTGGGGGAGCCCGGCGGGGTGGGAAGGTCGGGGACACGGGTAGGGTGGGGACGGGGCATTTCTACCACCCCGAACCCCGCGTTGGGGGACTTGCCGGATATCCCCGACGCTCTGTGGGAGGCGAGGGCGTGAAGCTGCCGACAGGCTGGGGTAGACCCTCAGACCTGCTCACTGCAGTGTGGGGTGGCTTGCCTGAGTGAGCTGAGCCTCCTGCTCCCCCCTTCTTTGTGGGGTCAGGAGAGCAAGCTGGCCTCCGAGTGCGGACCCCTCTTAGGGGGAGGCCGCCTGGCATGGGCTCTGCTCAGTAAGTCTCGCTCTGTGTGTGTGTGTGTGTGTGTGTGTGTGTGTGTGTGTTTGTTGAGGGGGTGTTTGGGGCACATGGGACAAGGTTAAGGGGGCAACTCCTGGCTCAGTGCTCGGGGGCGAAGAAGTGCTGGGGCTGGACCCCAGACCTCCTGCATGCAGAGAGTGTGCAGGGTCCCCCACCGGGCCAGTAAACGCTTCCTCATTTATAAGTGCTCCTTTGGTCCACCCTCATCCCCATCTCCATCATCACCAACATCACCACCACTTCCATCATGATCAGCAACACTTTCCCCTCCCCCATCACCACCATAACCGGTACTGCCCCCACCACAACCACCACCTGCATCGCTACCCATCTCCGTCTCCACCACCACCATAACCGATGTTACCACCGTCTCCACCACCGCCGTTGTTCCCACTGCCTCCACCATAAGCGCCACCGTCACCCACCGCCATCACCTCTGCAGTCCCCGCCTGTCCACAGACCACTGGCCCTTCACCCAGCTGTGGCAGTGAGCGGCGCCTCTCTGGCCTGACTGAAGCTCTGGGGTGGGTGCTCGGGACAGGCCACTCGCGGAGGCCCCGAGCCAAGGCTCACCCTCCACTTCACCCTTGACCTCCCAGCCAGGCCACACTGCGGCCCAAGTCTAGCCTGTTTTCAGTTTGACCTGAGAGATACAGATATATGCTTTCTTTTAACTTTATAATATTTAATGTGTTCTTCAATTTTTATTTTATTTATTTTTTATTTTTTAATTGTTATTAGTGAAATTTTTATTATTATCTATTATTAATTTTTGCTAATTTATTTTCCGAGGCATCAAAAATCAGATGGGCTGGACACGTAATGAGGTTTACAGGTGACCGCTGGACTAGAGCCATTACTGACTGGATTCTACGGGGCGTCAAAAGATCGCGTGGACGCCCACCTACGAGATGGTCAGACTTCTTCGTCAAGACCCTGAATGATCGGTTTGAGGCTCTGCATGTTCCTAGAACAAGCAGATGCCATTGGGCTACGCTAGCACGCAACAGGGATGAATGGAGACGTTACTGACACCCGCTCGAGTAAATCGATGCGTAACGGGGTATCAAGTGATCAAGCGATTAGTGTAACACCATGAGGTATGGTTGTAGACTTACACATTTTTGTGCTTGGGTTTCAATTATACAATGATTGAGTACCCACCCCTCCACCAGTGCCCATTTCCGACCACCACTAATCCCAGTATCCCAATTACTCCCGGCGGGGCTCGAGGGGCCATATGGGTGCTGGGATTCAACCTGGGTTGGCCCTGACCAGTTCGCAAAGAATAACATTTGTGAACCAGGAAGATGACACAAAATTCAAATTCCAGCCTCAGTAATGGCTGTATTGGCATGTGGCCGCTCCTATCGGCTTTGGCGGCCTGGTTGATTGCCAGTGCCGTGGGCGCGAGAAGTCTGAAATATCAGCTATGTGCCACTCGAGGAGAAACCTTCCTGAACCCTACCGGGATTCTTCAGCGTGTCCAGATATGGATTCTGGGAGGACAGGTCGGGAGCCTGGGGTGCCCATGTGGGGGCCACCTGGGCACTGGGGAGGCCCCCGGTGTGGCCTTGCCCTCTGAGTGGACATTGATGGCCTTACTCCCAGAATGGATGTTAGTGGCCTTGCCCTCTGAGTGGACGTTGGTGGCCTTGCCCTCTGAGTAGACGTTGGTGGCCTTGCCCTTTGAGTGGACGTTGGCGGCCTTGTCCTCTGAGTGGACATTGGCGGCCTTGCCCTCTGAGTAGACGTTGGTAGCCTTGCCCTTTGAGTGGACATTGGCGGCCTTGCTCCCCAAGTGGACATTGGCGGCCTTGCTCCCCAAGTGGACATTGGTGGCCTTGGTCACTTGCTCAGAGCCTTGGACAGCAGCAGCCCTCGGGCTGGGGACTGTTGGGAACCCCATTGGGACAGAGCTCCCACTTCACCCCTGCACGGCAGCCCCTCTCAGAGGGGCAGGACATCCTCCCCTCCTTCCCGGGAGCAGAAGCCCCTCCTTGGATGGTCCGGAAACACAGGAGTTTCTCATGTGAGAACAATTCAATGCAGACTCAACCCGCTGTCACGAGCTGGGCGGGCCTTGAGACGGTGCACTCCATCTCCTCAGACTCCGGTGGGCCCCAATCAACGGACAGGCACGAAGCTGCGTCCAGGCCCGGTAGGTGTGGGGAGTCGGAGGGTCTGGCCAGATCTTGGAATGTGTGGAAGGGGGCACCGCGGCTCCGCTCCTCCCCATGCGCCCTCCGCCTGTGGTGAGTTGACTCCGCCGCCTCAGGAGAACCATGACTCATCCTGGCACCAGGGCCCCGAGGGCACTCACCTGGGGCCGGTGCGGCGCGTGACCGTCCCGGAGGCAGCCGATGGTCAGTGATGTGTGTCCACGGCAGATCCTGTGGGAGATTTCCACCCTGGGCTTGAGTCCTTCCGGTACCTCTCATTTCCTCTGTCCTGGGGTTCTGGGGGGGGTCACGAGGGGCTCCCAGGGTGTCAGTCCCAGCTGTGCTGAGCCCATGCCAGGCTTGCGAGTGGGGCCCGGAGTCGGTTCAGGAGCCAGGACCTCCTGGGGTCACCCTGTCGCCCCATCCACGTCCCGAGTTCCTGGGACCGCGTGAGCCGCGTGGGGCGTCCGGCTGCAGGAGAGAAGCGGGCTCTGTGTTTAGCGGGGCGGCCACTCGCAGGGCTTGGAGAGTGGACAAGTGACTTTCTCAGGAACACAGAGAAGCCCAGCCAGGAGTTCTGCTCGTGCTGGAAGCGCCTCGGAGGATATTCTGTTTTCGTTTGCATTTTGTCTTCATTTGTAAAATTGTCCTGGTATTAGCAGGTGGCGCTCTGGGACTCTGGACCTCCTCCCCCCCTCCCCCCCTCTTTTTTTTTTAAACGTTTGGCTCTTAAATGAAGCTTTAAAAATATTGAGAGTAATACAGAAAAGGAACGTAGTTAGATTTCAGTAACAATAATCGCGATTACAATGACATGACTGTAAGGCTACAAGAGACACATTATCTTTATAATTTATGATCCTCCTGGACCCAACGCAACATCTTAAAAATGCAACATTTCAGTACCATCTGGGAGATTTGCCCAACGAAATTATGTATAAACAAAGTTCTTTATTGACTCCCTGAAATCCAAGTGGAATCAATTATACATTATTGTTGTCTTTGTCGGTGCTGTGAAGTGTAAGACATCTAGACACCCACATTCCATAAATCACCCGCGAGTAATTTCCCGGGGGGCTCGATTTGGTGAGGAAACGAAGCGTTGTTGGTGTTTTCTGCCCGGATTTCGTTCCCCACAGCCGGCGAGGGAGTTGATCCGTTTCCCCCGTGAGCCCCAGGGAGCGTCTCCACACTCAGGGGTGCCAAGTCCTGCCCCGGAGGGCCTGAGGGGCCGTCAGCTCCCCGATCTCCTTGGAGACTACCTTCCCCACTTGTGTGGCTAAGATTTTGCAACCTGAGCAAGAGCGTTGCCTGGCTTCACCGTGGCGTGTGGTTTTTGGCCTGTGGTTCTTCGAAGACGAAGGGCCTCTCGGAGGGGGTGAGGTACCGTCGTCTGTACAATAGCGGGAGCCCTGGCAGCATCTGTGTCACCATGAGGACGGTGACGTGTTAGACCACAGCAAGGTAGGACCGTTCTTCTGAGAAGCACCGGGCGACCCGAGGAGGCGTGGGGCTTGTTTAACGGCGGAGGGGACGTGGTGGTAGGGCCCGGAGCAGGCAGTGAATCGGAGTGCGCCAGGAGGGAACTCACGTCACAGAGGGAGAAGGAAACTCTTCACTGAGTGGCTAGCACAGGGACCAGGAGAACAGTGGGACTCCCCATGGCCGAGGGTCGCCGTGCTCAGGGCCAGGTGTCAGCGCTGTCCCAGGAAGCAAGCTCTCGGGATGTTGGGGTGCCAGTGGTGGGCAGAGCAGAAATCGCTGCCAGCGACCTCTGACCCCAAGCGCAGGAGCCCAGCGGGGTCTGCTCGGTGGAATGTTCTAGAAGGAGCCAGAGACCTCTAGCTGGGAGCACTGCCCCGTGACAGCTGAGCACTAGGGAGAGCTCTCAAAGAAGGGGTCCTGGAGCCCCGTCCCATCATCA
Organism: Sorex fumeus; assembly: GCF_029834395.1. Lineage (NCBI taxonomy): Eukaryota > Metazoa > Chordata > Mammalia > Eulipotyphla > Soricidae > Sorex > Sorex fumeus. Next base: position 1,633,356 of record NW_026606199.1, on the reverse strand, counting down.
AGAGAGAAGGTTCCTCTCCCAGCATGGAGTGGCAGAGCGGGGAGGGCAGGGGTCCCCCAGGGCTGAGCGTTTATGGACTGTGGTTTCCCAAAGCCTCTCCCTGACACTCTAGAACAAGGCAATTTTTTTTTTATAAGAACATCACAGTTCAGCCCAAGAAAAACCCCTACCTGGCCTGGACCCCGAGGCCTGCTGGGAGCACTTGGTCTTGCAGGAACTGGCCCGCCTGTGTCTGTGATTGACCTTCTATCTTCGCGTGTTTTTCTCACCTGTGCAGCACTGGGCTGGTCCCGGGGGGCCCTGGTCGCGGGATTCTCCTGCGGTGCTGGTGTGTGGCCCTTACGTGGACGGCATCGGGCCCTGTCCTCCTGGACTGTGCGGTAGAGCCGGCTGGGACCAACACCCATGTAAGGTCACTCATTGACCCTTGACCCCAGGTGGCATCTGGCAACTTTGACCCGGCAGAACCCTGGGGGCTGCGGTCTGGGCAGGCTCGTGGCAGGAGAGTGTGCGAATTGGGGGTCTTCCAAGGGACCCAGAGTAGGAAGTGGGGAGTGGGCAGGCAGGGTGGGCCTGGGGAGATGGGGACATGTCATGCCACCTGATGTCCCCAGCCAGCCATCTCCCACGGGTGCAAGACCCCCACAGGCTGCTACCCAGGTGATATGGGGTTGGGCAAAGCCCCTCCCTCCACTCCAACTAGGGTGGCCACCTCGTGCGGAAGAGAGGTCAGCAGTGGGCTGGACACAGGCAGGGCAGTGGAAGTTTCCAGAGAAGGTAGGAGGTGCCTGTTTGCTGTAGGAGTCTGTGGCCTGCTCATGGTGGGAACGGGCTGCCTGGCCAGGGGCTCAGTTTCCCTGGATGAGCTGCCCCCTCACTCCTGGAGAGGGGCCTGGCCCCATGGGGGGTTAGTTTCCACCCAGCCCAGGGCAGCACCAGCGCCCCAGCTGCTCCCTGGGAGCCCAATTTTCTCCCGTCACCTGACCTGGGAGGGTCTAGGAGGGCCGAGGGGGACACTGCGGCCTCAGCACCCCATCTGCTCCCTCCCCCACTAGGCTCTCGTGAAACTGGAGGATCCTGAATTTTTCTCTAGGTCTTTAGACTACCCCCGGCATGCTGGGGCCTGCGGGTGGCTTCCTGCGAGCGGGGCTGTCCTCGGCCCTCGAACCTTCTTCCGGGCGGATCTTCTCTTCCGAACATTGAACGCTCTTGGGGAATGCTCGCTGTTATTTTTATTAGATGCTTTTATCAATAATAATATCATTAGGCTGTAATGCTTGCCCGATACATATTGGCTGAATATTTGAGCATTAGACAAATGAGGGTCCTGCTAATTGATATAAATGGTGCTGTTGGCATTTGCCGGGGAACAAGGAAATGTTTCAGCCAGGGGTTTTTCTTGGGCAGAACTGTGATGTTCTTGTAAAAATTCGCCTCTCTTTCTAGAGGGTCACGGAGAAGCTTGTGGGAAACCACAGGCCCTAAATGCTCAGGCCTTTGGGACTCCTGCCCTCCCCGCTGTGCCAGGAGTGGACCCTTCTGTCTCGGTGATGGCACGGGGCTCCGGGACCCCCTTCTCCGCGAGCGCTCCCTAGTGCGCGCGAGTCTTGCGGGGCAGTGCTCCCAGCTAGAGGTCTCTGGCTCCTTCTAGAACATGCCGCCGAGCAGACCCTGCTGGGCTCCTGCGCTTCTGAATTGGGCACAGGTGTTTCATCCTTCATTTCAGGCACGGCAGGGCCTGAAAAACCTGCTGAAGTGTAGCTTCTCCCACGGGCTAGACAGGTCAGAGCGAGAGTCCGGCAGGGAGGGTGCTTGCCTTGCACTCGGCCAACAGGGCTTCCATCTCCAGTACCTCATATGACCTCTCAGGCACCAGCAGGCTCTGAGTGCAGAGCCAGGAGTAACCCCTGAGCATCACTGGGTGTGCCCTGCCCATTGTCCCCCCCCCCCACACACACACAAAATCAGACCGTATGCCCACCACCATTGCCACCAATGCAGTTTCTTTTTTCTTTTTTTTCTTCTTTTTTTTTTTTGGCTTTCTTTGGGTCACACCTGGCGATGCACAGGGGTTACTCCTGGCTCTGCACTCAGGAACTACTCCTGGTTGTGCTGGGGTACCCTATGGGATGCTGGGAATAGAACCCGGGTTGGCCGCGTGCAAGGCAAACGCCCTACCCGCTGTGCTATCGCTCCAGCCCCTCTTATTTCTTTTTTGTAATTTTTATTTTTGGGGGGTCACACCTGGTGATGCTCAGGGGTTACTCCTGGCGGTGCTCGGGGGACCATATGGGATGCTGGGAATCGAACCCGGGTTGGCCACATTCAAGGCAAACGCCCTCCCCCCAGTGCTATGGCTCCAGCCCCTCTTTTTTATTTTTTTAATTTTTTTTTATTTTGTTTTTTTTTTTTTTGTGTCACACCTGGTGATGCTCAGGGGTTACTGCTGGCGGTGCTTGGGGGACCCTATGGGATGCTGGGAATAGAACCCGGGTCGGCCGCGTGCAAGGCAAACGCCCTACCCGCTGTGCTATCGCTCCAGCCCCTCTTATTTCTTTTTTGTAATTTTTATTTTTTTGTTTTTTTTGGGGGGTCACACCTGGTGATGCTCAGGGGTTACTCCTGGTGGTGCTTGGGGAACCCTACGGGATGCTGGGAATCGAACCTGGGCTGGCCGCGTGCAAGGCAAATGCCCTCCCCCCAGTGCTATGGCTCCAGCCCATCCCGGGCAGTTTCTGGTCTGGTAGCACACCTTTCCCTGGAGTGAGAGCTGGATTCTCACAGCAGGGCTGCAAGGTCCAAGCTATGGCTAGACAGAGGGCAGCGGGGGCTCTCCTGGCTTGGCTGGCGGTCTGAGGCTCCCGGCTGGGCCGAGGGCACAGGCACCCGACCTGGACCCGTGCTCTCGCCTTTCCTTGCTCGGCTCTGAGTGCTGAGAACTCGGGGTGCCCGGGGCAGGAGCCTGTGTCCCCAACACCCAAACAGAAGGTGAAAAATAAAATGTCACCTTTTCTGAGCAATCACCCGAATGATGCCTGCGAGTGTCGCCTGCAACATACTCCGAAATCCTTAAGCCCGATAAATATTTATGTTAAACACAGCTCCTGTTAAAGATTTACAAGTTCTTTGCCAAGACTGTTTTCTAAAAGTTAATAACTTGGAATAATTCTTATTGCATTAAAAATGTATCATGTGTGAGCCAGGCACATAAGGAGGGATGAGAGTGTTTCCTCCGCGTTGCTGGGAGGGTGGGGTGGACTGTGGGAGACGCACAGTAGCTGGATCTGACCGGCCGGGCCAGGGTTCTGCCTCGGGGGGGCTTAGGGGCCCTCTGTGCCATCCCCCATGGGCAGTAAAGGGACAGCTAACTCCGAAGGGGGGATGCCCTGGCCCGAGGGAAGTGGTGGGACCACAAACGGGGAAGCACACTGGGGCAGAAGCTGGACCCCCGCAGGGAGAGGCCATGCGAGGGTGTGCAGAATTCGGGGGCCTCCCGGTACCCCCTGTTGGCTGCCCTGGGCTGGGAGGGGATGGGAGAGGAGGTGGACATTGTCCCCAGAGTGGACGTGTGGTCTGCGGGAGCTGCCTGCCGCAGAGTCGGGGTACACACGTCGGGGCTGTGAGGGGTCAAGGTGCTGATGGGGGCAGGTCACTGTCTGGGCAGGGAGTGTCCCTGTGGGGTGGTCTGTGCCCAGTGGGCTGCGGCCTTGGCTTCTGCCCCTCACCAAGTGGGGCAGGGAAGGACATCACCAGGCCGGTGGGCCTCGAGGCTCTAGAAGCTGATTGGTTCTGCCCTCGGCAGAGCTCAACTTTTTTTCTTTTTGACTTTTTTGGGTCACACCCGGCAATGCTCAGGGGTTACTCCTGTCTCTGAACTCAGGAATCACTCCCGACAGTGCTCAGGGGACCCTATGGGATGCTAGGATCGAACCCGGACCAGCCTTGTGCAAAGCAAATGCCCCACCCACTGTGCTATCGCTCCAGCCCAGAATTCAACTTTCTTTTAGGTAAACTAATAATCTTTTCTTTTTCTGTGGAGGACCTACTTTTCTGCTCCCTTCCCGAGAGGCTGGGCAGGGCCACCCTGTAGAGGGTCGGAGAGAGCGTCGCATTCTCTGTGAGGAGTTCTCCTTGCCGGGAATTTGTGCATTTCTCATCTTCGCAAAAATGTGGGTGGAGGGGGCTGAGAGATACTACAGCAGGTGGGGCGCAGCCAAGCTGGGCTCCAGCCCCAGCTCTCCAAGCACCATCAGGAGAGATCCCGAGTGCAGAGCCAGGGTCAACCTCCCCCAGGCCTGTGCCGGCTTCCCCAGAGCACGCTGGACACTTCTCTCCTGCAGACCTCGCTAGCAGGAGTGGCGGAGCTGGGTCGACCTCATGCAGTGCCTTGGGGGAGTATTCTGGGGAAATTGGCATTTTTGCATTTTTAACGTTGATATGACTTATCAGCAAAGATACCCAGGGCAGCATTTCCTCTTGGGTCCATTTTTAAAATAGCCAGTTCATTTCTTTAAAAAAAAAGTTGTGGGGGGAGTGGGGCTTGGGGTTACTTAAGGCGATATTCCGCCAGTGGGGGGTTGATGGGGGAATGCCCAGGTGGGAAGGTGTGTCCCGGCTCAGGTCAGTGATGCTGAGCCCCAGGGGTCACCCAGCCCGAGGGGCGTGTGCCCTGCCCACCCATCATCTCCCCGCCTACCATTGCCTCTCCACCAGGCAAAGAGCTGAGGCTGTTTAATATCTCACTGGCATTTTGGGTTGAAGAGTTGGATGTTTCACAAGTGGTACTACATGGAAAGTATCATGCTAAGTGAAATGAGTCAGAAAGAGAGGGACAGACATAGAAAGATTGCATTCATCTGGGGGACATAAAGTAACAAAATAGGAGATTATCACCCAAGAATAGCCAAGATCAGTACCAGGAGGATTTCTCCATGGCTTAGAGGCCAGCTGGGCATGCTAGGGGAAAAGGCAGCTCAGATAGAGAAGGGAGCACCAAATAAAGGATGTTGGGAGGATCCTCCCAGGATGGGAGAGGCATGTTGAAAGTAGACTATGGACCGAACATGATTGCCACCCAATGCCTCTTTTGCAGACCACAACACCCTAAAGGAGAGAGAGAACAAAAGGGAATGCCCTGCCACAGAGGCAGGGTGGGATGGGGGGGATGGAGGTGGGAGGGATATTATCCATGGTGGTGGAAAATGGGCACTGGTGGAGGGATGGGTATTTGATCATTGTATAACCAAAACCCAAGCACAAAAATTTGTAAGTCTACAACTGAACCTCTTGGTGTTTCATTAATAAAAATTAAAAAAAAGAGAGAGTTAGATGTTTCCAGGACTCTGGCCCCTGGGTGTGGGGGGTGGGGGTGCGCCCAGGGGTGACCCTGGCTTTTCCCTGCTGGGTCCAGCCTTCTCTTCCTGTTGTCAGGTTTGTGAGGGGTGATTGAAGAGGCTTCTTTCGGAGAACCTGCCTGTGCTTTCTCAATTCTCTCCTCTGTTTCTCTTTGAATCTCTTTCTCCTTCTCTTTATTTTGTCCTTTGTCTAATTACTTCGAGTTTAATCTCACTTCTCTGTATTTCTGAGTGAAAACGTCATTGACTTCGACTCGCCGGCTTATTACCTGATTGATGATTCATTTAGAAATCTGTTGTTTACTTTCCAAGACGTGGAATTTTTCTGCATACTCTATCGATTTCCCATTCACTTCAATTTTCGCCAGATCTCTGAGATTTCCACTTTTTCTTTTCTTCTGGAACAGCTAGCGAGTGCTTCTAAAGCATTGATAATAGCGTTTTGAAAAAGCATTTTTATCATGTAGCTTCTTTTGTAGCCCGGATCTTTTATAAATGATCTACCTTCACGAACATTCCACGGACCTCTGGAAAGAATGCATTTCTCTGTAGCTTTTAGCTCCAGCTTCCCATAAATGGCGATCAGGCCGGTCTAAAGAGGCCTTGAGTTATCGATGCTTTTCCAGTTGGGAATCAATCCTGGGGCGGGGCACTAGCGTTTCTGACGTCTCCATGTCCATCGGCGTTGACCCTGAGCTGGCAGCCCCGGGAGGACACTCCTCCCTGAGACTCTGGGTCACGGGATGCATGTCCAGCAGGGTGAGAAGCTTCCAGGCATTTCCAGGGAGGCCTCCCATTCCTCGTCCTTGTCTCGGACACACGTTGGTGGGGGGGGGGGGGGGAGACTCTGGTCGCTCATGCCCCGACAGTGTTGTGGGGCAGTGGGATCTTCTAGCATTGCCCTTGTTCTTGTGGGTGTATAGTGATGCTTTATCCTGGTTTTAATTGCGTTTCCCTTCTAGCTGATGCTGGATCCAATTGCTTTTCAAGAGATTTTTCCCCATCCACAGTCTTTGAAGAAGTATCTGTTGGAGTCACTTTCCTGCATTCTTTAGGCTGACTGTTGAGAGTTCTTTACATATTATGCCCAAGTCCTTCATCAAACATGATTTATCACGATCACGATCATCCTGTTGTTCGTCGATTGCCTCGTGCAGGCACCAGTAACGTCTCCTTCGTCCTAGCCATGAGATTTTAGAAAGTGCCATATTTAAGGCCCTTTCAGGGTTAGGAGAATGAGACCCATCATTATTACTGGTATTTGGCATATTGGGTACGCCACGGGGAGTTTGCCAGACTGCCGTGTGGGCAGGTTACATTCGGTAACCTGCCAGGTTGTCCAAAGCAAGAATGAGATAATAAGGCATTCGCGGCCGTGTGCTTCCGGGAGCTGGGTTTTATAGTCTCTGGGTCTTGGCTGTTGATGGAGATTACACGGCGCCGGGGGGCCCATTGGTGGGTGTGACCCCCGCCTACTGGAAGATGGAGGATCTGGGTGGAGGATGCTCAGCCCCGATCTGAGCAGGCTTGGAGATCTCAGCCCCGGGACCCACATGCCGTTGTTCCTCGGCCCGTACCTTCATGCATATGGGGAGTGGTCTCAGCATGGTGGTGGCTGGTTCTGGAGGTCTTCAGCTGCTGGGGCTCTGCTCGGGGTGGGGAGGGAAACTCAACCCGCCCCCTTCCAAGGGGCTCTGGCGAGGAGGACAGCCAGGCGTGGGGGCAGGGGACTCTGCACTCTTCTCTTCCGGGAGCTGGGTTTTATAGTCTCTGGGTCTTGGCTGTTGATGGGATTACACAGCGCCAGGGGTCCAGTTGGTGGGTGTGACCCCTGCCTACTGGAAGGTGGAGGATCTGGGTGGAGGATGCTCAGCCCCGATCCGAGCAGGCTTGGAGATCTCAGCCCCGGGACCCACATGCCTTTGTTCCTCTGCCGGTTCCTTCATGCGTGTGGAGAGTGGTCTCAGCATGGTGGTGGCTGGTTCTGGAGGCCTTCGGCTGCTGGAGCTCTGCTCAGGGCGGGGAGGAAACTCAACCCGCCCCCCCCCCCAAGGGGCCCTGGCGAGGAAGACAGCCAGGCATGGGGGCAGGGGACTCAACATGATTTATAAGTAATTTTTACCTGCCCGTATGGATCCATCTCCCCTTCCCTGGCACCCCTGCCAGCCGCTGGGTGAGGCAGAGAAGCCGCTGTCGTCCGCTGGTCCCATCAGATACCCCTGGCACCTGCCGATCTGGGCACTGATTTTATCAGCTGTTCATCTGACCCCACACTGCACAATTTTCCTCCCCAAAGTTCCTTGGTTTCTGCTTTATATTTAGAGCTCGGGGCCGCTGTGTGCGAACCTTTATTTAGGTCAAACTTTATTTTGCACATAAGTGACAGTTGTCTTGACCTCATTTGTTGGGACAGTCTTCTTTTTATAAAAATGTAAATCAACCTCTCTCTGAATAGAATACCCCAGCTCAGTAGAAATATTCCGAGCACACTAAGGCCGCTGGGCTCCTCACCACGGCACTCGTTCTCGGCTTGCCCCAGAGACAGCAACCGTGATTAATTTCCGACGGAAAGTTCCAGTGAAATCGTGTATGCATATGAGGATCTAGATCCCCTTTCCCAGGGCCCAAGGGGAGTGCGCTGCACTCACGCTTCTCAGCCGGGCTTCGTCACTGAACATGACGCCTGTGACACTCAGAATACTACGAGGATGGCTTCATTCTTTCAAATAATGTTGTAATATTCCGTGATTTTTCAAAAATGCTGTGATTTATTTTAGTTTTTGTTTTGGGACACACTCAGGACTGACTCCTGCTCTGTGCTCCTGGCTCTGTGTTTGGGGCCCAGCCTTGGCAGGGTTTAGGGGCCCATGAGTCACTGAGGATGGAGTTGGGGTCCTCCACATGTGAGGTTAGTGCCTTACCCCTGTCCCATCTATCCAGATCTGTATTTCTCTTTGAGATGTTGGTCTCACGCAGTGCTCAGGGAGTCCATGAGCTGCTTCTGGAGATGCCTGGGCCCAGCCCTGCAGGTTCGAGGGTTCAGTGCTCAGGCCTAGCAGTGATGGGGCCATCAGGGTCACCCCTGCCTTGCTCAGGGCACCTATGGGTACCAGGATCGAGCCCAGACTCCCACAGCAAGGCATATGTTCCAGCCCTTGGACCTCCACCCCACATTCCTACTTCCTTGTACTTAAAATATTTTATTTTATAAATAAATATAATTTATAATATCGCTGGAGTGATAGCACAGCGGTAGGGCGTTTGCCTTGCACACAGCCAACATGGCCGACCCAAGTTCGATTCCTCCGCCCCTCTCGGAGAGCCCGGCAAGCTACCGAGAGTATCTCGCCCGCATGGCAGAGCCTGGCAAGCCACCTGTGATGTATTCGATATGCCAAACACAGTAACAACAAATTCTCCAATGGAGACGTTACTGGGTCCGCTCGAGCAAATCGATGAACAACGGGAGGACCTTTACCTTTTTTATTTTATTTGGCTTCTTGGCGATGCATAGGGGTTACTCCTGGCTCTGCAGTCAGGAATTACTCCTGGTGGTGCTCGGGGGATCCTATGGGATGCTGGGAACCAAACTGGGGTCGGTCACATGCAAGGCAAACGCCCTCCCCGCTGTGCTATCGCTCCAGCCTCTTATCATAATTTTAAAGGCTTTTCTTGCCACACCTGATGGTGCTCAGAGCTGATTTCTCCTCTTCACTCAGAGGTCACTCCTGGCTGGGTTCAGAGGACATTACGGGGTGGGTAGGTCAGCCCTGTGTGAGGCCAGCGCCCTCCCTGCCCGCAGGCCCATCCTGTCTTTCTGGATCCTTCTTTAGAGTTGTTTTCCTCTGTCCTTCCCTTTGCTGCCGCTGCAGTGACAGGTGGTCACACGCTCTGCTGGGGTGCTTGCGGGGTCCCACACTTTCACAGTGGGGCTCGCACATGTCTTGGCTGTACCGTCACTTGCATAGTGCTGGAGAGGGAGCACCTCTGGGTGGGGGTGGGGAGCCGGGATCTGACCATCCCCTCCTTCTTGTAAGGCCGGTTCTCAGCTTCGAGACCCCAAATGCTCTCGTTTCTTCAGCCAGTTCAAGCCAGTGCCAGGCGAGAGCCTTTGGTTCCTGTGCCGACCGGCTGTGTCCCGCAAGGGTCTTCTCCGCAGGACTTGTGGGTCTCAAACAATCGGGCACAGTCTCCTCTCTAGAGAGACAGCAGGCCCGTCCCTCCAGAGAGCGGCAGGGATGTGTCCATTGGTGTGTCCTAATTAGTTACCAATAAGCTCAGGACAGAGATGCAGGGTTGCGGGGCGCGACCCTCCCCCGAGGCCAACAGAACGCTCCGATCAAGAAGCTCTTTCTGACAAGCAACCTACGAACGTGGACAGGGTCTGAGGACGGATACCCCCAAGACCTTCCTAAAATCCTGGTGACTGTCTGTCCACGTGGTGCAACACCCTCTCTAGCGGATGGCGATATTTAGAGCTCTGCCCACATGTCAGGAATGGAACCATGATGAGAAAATGGGATGAAATGTGGGCAACCTTGTCCTCTCCCCATGAGCCACAAGATCTCGAGATTAATAGTTAAAATTAGCAGAACGACACTGACGGCATGAGCCGCAAGCAGAATGCCTCCCCCCACCCGAAGAAGGGCTGAGCGGGCAGGAAGGTTAATGGAGCCTGTGGACTTCTGCCCTCCCTGAATTCAAAGCATCCAGGTAGTTTCAACCTTGTGAGGGAAGAGCTTTGGAAAAGTGGATGAATCTTGCCGTGTGTTTCGGCGGTGCCGTGCTGAAGTTTACATCAGATAACTTCAGTGGCAGAAGCTTCTAGAAAGATTTCTTGCTTTGATTAAGCTGGTTGGGTCATTGGGTCTCTATGAAGCTGATGGCCGTTGGTCATGGTAGAATGCGAAGCCATCGTGTTTATGACCTGTGAGCTCTGTGGACTAAATGGAAACGGTGATCTGAGCAGTGTGGGGAGGCTTTGCCGGGCCTGAGAGCATGCGCGGAATGGGTCCCTGGTGTCTTTTAATTGCGTGCAGCCGGATGGGGTTTTTTAAGAGTCTCCAGTAGTTAGGACATTTCTTCCCTTGCAGATAAGCTTCTCTGCCCTGTCCCTACTTGTTTGCCATCTGAGCTGCGTCTGCTCTGGTCTCTGCTTTAATTCTTTGTTCTTCTGGTAACTCGAAACTTTCTGGATCAAAGTTGTCGTGGGAAATAGTTCCAAGGGTTCGAGAGGAGATTCCCTGACTGTTGCCGTGGACCGAGCCAGGCACAAGACTAAGATATTGATAATCGATTGACCAGCATCTGTGTCTCTCTCCAAGTGCTGCTCCAAGTGCTTGATTTATTCATTGATTTTGAATTTTTATTTATTTTTATTATTTTCATTGTTATTATTATTATTTTGCTTTTTGAGTCATGACCGGCGATGCACAAGGGTTACTCCTGGTTCTGCACTCAGGAATTACTCCTGACAGTGCTCAGAGGACCATATGGGATGCTGGGGATTGAACCAAGGTTGGCCTCGTGCAAGGCAAATACCCTCCCCGCTCTGCTATCGCGCCAGCCCCTATTTTTTATTATTTTTTTAATTTTAATTTTTTTTATTTTATAAGTTAGTTCACAATATTTGATTACGTTATATTCAAACACCAATCCCACCACCATTCCACCTTCCCACCACCAAATTCGGGATGTTTCCATCCCAAACCCCAATCCCTGTCAAAACACAACTGAAAGAATGTGTTTTTGTACTGTTTGTTATGAAGAACTGCTGAATATGCTTACAAAAAAGTATTCACCTAGGAAACAGTGTGAAGATTCTGCTATTTTGGCAGGAGCCATTAAGATATTCTATAGGGATATCACTAACATGTTGTTAAAGTTTGGGTGATGTGAGTTTTGGCCTCTATATCTGAAAAAAAATATATATATATATGTCACGACCATCCTGTTGTTCATCAATTGCCTCGAGCAGGCCCCAGTAACGTCTCCTTCATCCTAGCCCTGAGATTTTAAAAAGTGCCATATTCAAGGCTCTTTCAGGGTAAGGAGAACGAGACCCATCATTGTTACTGGTATTTGGCATATTGGGTACGCCACGGGGAGTTGGCCAGACTCTGCCAGGTGGGCAGGTTACATTCGGTAGCCTGCCAAGTTGTCCAAAGTAAGAATGAGATAATAAGGCATCCGTGGCCGCACGCTTCCGGGAGCTGGGTTTTATCGTCTCTGGGTCTTGGCCGTTGATGGGATTACACGGTGCCAGGGGGCCAGTTGGTGGGTGTGACCCCTGCCTACTGGAAGATGGAGGATCTGGGTGGAGGATGCTCAGCCCCGATCCGAGCAGGCTTGGAGATCTCATACCCGGGACCCGCATGCCTTTGTTCCTCTGCCGGTACCTTCATGTGTGTGGAGAGTGGTCTCAGCATGGTGGTGGCTGGTTCTGGAGGTCTTCGGCTGCCGGAGCTCTGTTCGGGGCGGGGAGGGAAACTCAACCAGCCACTCTCCAAGGGGCCCTGGCGAGGGGGACAGCCAGGTGTGGGGGCAGGAGACTCTGCATATATATATGATTTGTTGCCTACAGTCTGAACCGGATCAAGTATGGTGGGGCAGTTATGGAGAATGGTTAGGGAGTGTTTTACGATGTGTCCGGCCGCACGGCCCAGGAGTATGTTTGCTCATACGTATGTGAGACTTGGCCCGAGCGAGTGGGAAGTGGCCTGGAGCGTGGTGGTGGTTAGGTAGTGGAGGTCACCTGCCGGGGCTGGGTCCCTTGGGGCGGGGAGGGCTCTCACCATCCCCCTCTGGGGCGCCCCAAGTGAAAACAGCCTGGCACGAAGTCCAGTGGCATGGCTGTGGGGGCCTCATTTTATGCCCCCTTCCGGGAGAAGCAGCCGTGGATCCTGGTGCTTTAGATCATTCTCATTCACTCCGCCTTCAAGAGGGCCCGAGCTTTATCCTCCGTTTACAAGGAAGGAGGGCAGAGACGCTAAGGGAGTAGCTTGAGAGGTCAGTGAGTGGGTAATGCTGAGAGGAGGGGCCTGGGCCAGGGGCAGGACTCGGGATCCCTGTCCTGAATTTGCTGACCGCCTTCCGGTGGCAGGACCGTGCCTGGGCCCCGTGGCCCTGAGCAGGCGTGCCTGGGTGCGGGGACAGGCTTGTGCGGTCTAGCCAACACGCAGCCCGGATCCAACCATCTGCAAAGTGCTGTGTGCTCAGGCCCCACACTGGGAGGTGATACACACACTCGGCCGCGGGGATGAGAAGCATTTGGCAGTTCCCACATGGGGAGGGCCTGAGAGACCCTTGGGGATGAGGCAGCAGGGTGGGGGGGTCTCCTGGAAAGAGAGGGGTGACCCAAGCCAGCCTTGCGGGCGCTCACGGGATGGGTTTCTTCATGTGCTCATTACAAGTACGGGCTGGATATTTGTCTAGTGGGCTGAGTGCACTCGGCAGGAGGGTGCGACTCGAGTCCAGCCCCCAACTGACACTGCGGTGGTCTCAGAGCTCCGCCAGGTGTGACCCCCAACACCTCACAGCGACAGCCAGGAGAGAGCATGAGATCTTCACGGGGGAGAGAACATTCCAGCTTGGCATTTCCGTCTGGGATTCCCTGTAGGCAGGGCCGGAACCTGACCTTGGAGTCAAGGCCCGGAACATTAGTTTCCTTGTATCTCGGTGGTCCCCCTGACCCTGGGAAACTCAAAGCAAGCATGACCCACCGGGAGGAGTTCTTCAATCCGTGCTAACCTCAGCCGTCAGCTCGAGGGTCCGAGTATCTGACGAATGAGTCAGCAGCTAATTAAGGGACATTGGAACATACTTATTCCTCTTAATTAATTGATCCATTGGTAATAAGCTTCCAAGGTGTGTCTATTAGGTCTCAGGACTGAATGTGGATGCCGGGGGCGGGGGGGGGGGGGGGGCGGGGGCGGCTTCTTTGGGGCTGAGGCTGCTTCTGGCGCCCCCTGCTGTCAGCGGCCAGTGCCGCCCCTTCTCCCTGGGCTGGCCGCTGCCCTTGAGAAAGGCTACTTGGAGGAGGTCTGGCTGGGGTGGCCAGGGACAGGGCAGGCGAGGAGACCATCAGGGGTGGAGACGCTGCCGCTAAGGTGGCCCTGAGTCACTCCTCGGCTGTGCCCAGCCCTGCTTACTGCCTCGCACCCACAGGCGCCAGGTTCCTCTCCGACTTCAGTGTGGGTCTTGGGCATGGGCTTGGCTGGGTGGCGTGGCTGAGTCAGGGGCCCTGCGGACACGAGGGCCGAGGCCAGTGTCCACTCCGGCTCCCCACACCCACGCTTCCTGGCTACTCACTTACAGTCCTGGCTCTTGCTGCTAGCATTTCCTCTAAAGAAGATATTTCTGTACATAATGATTCTTCTCTTGACCACATCTGGTGGCACTTAGAGCCCATGTGGTCTAGTTCCAGAAATGAGACCAGTCGGGGCCGCAGCCCCAGGCCAGGCCGACGCCTTAACCTTCGCGCTTTCTCTCAGCCCAGAGCCCTGTTGTAAATGGTCACCAGCGTTTCTGGGGTCCCTGGGGTGGGCTGCAGGCAGAGTAGTGCCGGGCGGTCCAAGAGTCCCTGCATGGAGCTGTCCCCCAGGGTACCCGAGGTGGTGCTTTGCCCCCGGGCAGGAGAATCTCACAGCACCCGAGCACCCGGACAGTGGGGAAGGCACTGGCCTTGCACGCAGCTAGGCCAGGTTCTATCCCCAGCAGGCCCTAGGGCCCCCCGACCCACAGGGTGCTCCCTGAGCACAGAGCCAGGAGTAAGCCCCGGCTCTGTGGTCCTGAGAACAAAACCAAACAATCAAACAAGAAAAATACAAGAACAAACCCAGCCTGAACTGCTGCGGGGATGTGACTTGGGTGTAGAGCCCAGGGCAGCAATGGTGGAGTTAAATGCCCCCCGATGCCCCCAGGCAGAGCTCCAATGGCCCCAGGCACCAGCTGGGGTGATGGTATCAAACCTAGACCAAGATTTAGCCCTGCGAAGCTGCTTGAAGTCATGTCTGAGACAGAGGGAGGGGACGGAGCCGGCAGAGGGAGAGCGGTCACTGTGGAGGGTGAGGGGGTGGGGTGGGGGCAGGGGACCCTCAGAGATGAGACAGAAAGAGACCACTGGCAGGCTAGAAGGGACTCGCTTCTCAGCCAGGGTGGCCAAGAGGACAGGGGGGCCAGTGCTCGGGGCAGGTGGGCAAGGAGGGTTCTGACTGTGGTCAGGGGGTCAGGGAAAGGGCAGAGGCTGACCCAGCCTGGCCAGCCGATCACGGTGGTTCTGTGCTGCCTGGCCCATGGGGCCAGTGCTGAGTGGGACCATGGTGGACATGGCAAATCAGACCCCGCGGGGAGGGGGTGGTGAGGCCTGTCCCCCATGTGGCTCTGTAGGCGGGGCCTGCCCGACCTCTCAGGGTCTCCCTCTCCAGAACTGGGGGTCCCCAGAACAAAGCCGGGAGGCCGGGCTGACCACGGTGCCTCTCCACGAATCCACTTCCCTGCTGGAGTCTTGGCTGCGTGCCCGGGCAAGGAGCTTGACGCTTTGCAGACCCCAGTGTCTGCCTGGCACCCCGAAGTACCGGCAGAGGAGACAACACCTGGGGCGTGGGTGCCGGTGGGCGCCCAAGTGGGCCAGGGTTGCGGCTGGGCCCGGGAGGTGTGGATTGCAGTTCGGAGCCTGGCTAGCCTCCGCCTCCCGTCTCACCAGCTCTTTGCCTTGAAAGATCCGTTTGATTATCTTCGTTTAAAACCTACAGGGTGTAAATGGGAATGTCTTTGACGGAGAGCAAACCATATTTTTGGGGGGCAGCCTCCCTGCTTTTTACTGTGAGTTGGCAAAGAAATATTTTAGGGGCTTTCTTGGAGTCTGGGGGAGTTGGGGAGACTGGGGAGGGGTGATGCAGGGCAAAGGGCCAGGGGTAGGGGTTTGGGGCAGACCTGTGCAGAGAAATGGCTAAGGGCCTGCGGAAGATGGAGCGGAGACGGTGTGGCGACAGGCCGCTTGCCCCTCGGGGGAGCCGGGTCCAGTCTGGGCCTTCTGTGGCTAGGAGAGATCCCCGGGCACCTGGGACTGGCCCAACCCCCAAAGCAAACAAGCATATCTGAAAGAGGAGCTAGACTTCCAGGGCACCGGTTGTGTCCTCTGCCTCTGAGTCGGGGTGTGGGCACGGGGGGCCCTTCCACAGAGGACATGGGGACCAGGAGAAGCAGATGCACCACATGGGGACCAGGAGAAGCAGATGCACCACATGCATCTGCTGTGGTGTTATTTATTTTTGAATAACTGTGTTATTTATTTTTGAATCACTGTGAGGTACACAGGTACAAAGCTGTTCATGATTGAGTTTCAGTCATAAAATGTTCCAACACCCGTCTCTTTACCAGTGTATATTTCCCAACACTAATGTCCCCTGCCATTTGGACAAACTGGCAGGCTACCAAATGTAGCCTGCCAACACGGCAGAGTCTGGCAAACTCCCCGTGGCGTACCCAATATGCCAAATACCAGTAACAATGATGGGTTTCATTCTCCTAAAGAGCCTTGAATATAATCTCAGGGCTAGGATGAAGGAGACATTACTGGGGCCTGCTCGAGGCAATCGACGACTAACAGGATGATTTGTGTGATTTGTGAATGTCCCCAGAACACACAGCGGTAGGGCGTTTGCCTTACAAGTGGCCAACCTGGCTGACCCGAGTTCGATTCCTCTGCCCCTCTTGGAGAGCCCGGCAAGCTACCGAGAGTATCTCGCCTGCACGGCAGAGCAGAGCCTGGCAAGCTCCCCGTGACATATTTGATATGCCAGACACAGTAACAACAAGTCTCATGATGGAGACGTTACTGGGCCCACTCGAGCAAATCGATGAAATGAACAGTGGGAGGACCGTGACCGTGACCGTGAATGTCCCCAGATTTTTTCCCCACACTCCCCCAACACTTTCCTCTCTCTCTCTCTCTCTCTCTCTCTCTCTCTCTCTCTCCCTCTCCCTGTCTCCCCATCTCTCCTCTCTCCCTCTTCTCTTTTAGGCACTGTGGTTTGCAATGCAGTTACTGAATGCATGCCCCCTTCCCTCCTTTCAGCCCTCAGTTCCCATCCAGAGCGATCATTTCCAACTCTCGTTGTCATAGTGGTCCCTTCTCTGTCCTAACCGCTCTCCTGTGCCTGGGTTATAGACTTTAATCCATTTAAGATTCTTTTCTCATCCTGTTTTTTGCAACATGCTAAATGATTAAAGATTTGGGGTCCCATTTGCATCCCTCGGCTGACTCTTCTTGCCTGAGGCCGTAGGAGCTCCGAGGAGCACCTGTCGCCTTCATCACCATCCTGGGCCTGCAGGGTGGCTCCAGCACTCAGATCCCCCAGTCTTGCCCCACAACCTCGCGATTATTTCCAGTGGGAGTACTAACAAGTAAAGCCGTGACACACAGACACACCCAAGTGCACGAAGTGAGCATGTAGACGTGTGTACTTCCTTGTTTGAACGCAAGTCGTCAGATCCTTCGGGGAAGCCCCGGGAGGTAACAGAACGCTTTTCTGCCAAGTCTCAGGGCCTCTCCTGAGGGGCTATGCCATTTTGCACACCTGGCCTGACAGAGGAGAGTGCTGAGCTATGCATCGCTTCCTGCGGTTGGTAGCACTGTCCTCCCGTTGTTCATCGAGACTTGTTGTGACTGTGTTTGGCATATCGAATACGTCATGGGGAGCTTGCCAGGCTCTGCTGTGCGGGCGAGATACTCTCGGTAGCTTGCCGGGCTCTCCGAGACGGGCAGAGGAATCGAACTCGGGTCGGCCACATGGACCGCGTGCAAGGCAAATGCCCTCCCCGCTGTGCTATCGCTCCAGCCCCTGCCTGCAGTTGGTATCAGCATTGAAGAAAACAATCTGGAACCAGGAAGGGAACTGGATGGAGGGGCCCGTGTTTGCCACGTGCCAGGCCCTGGTGGCGGCCAGCTTCACGCCCTTGAGCTCCACTGGGGACATCTCTGCAGGTTCCTGGCACTGTGGCCCCAGAGGTGCCATCTCCTCAGCCCTGGCATCGAGCTGGGCATCTCTGTGAGAGTCCCACGGCCCCAGAGTTCTGCGTAGCCTCCGCCAGCCCCACAACCCCATCATGTTTGTTATTCAAGTGTGTGTGCAATGACACAGCACTGTGATTCTCTCGGGTAACTGAGCTTATTTGCCATCTGTAGGTCTTTGCTGAGGTGTCGGTTTTTTTTTCTTTTTTGCCCATTTTTTAATCAGATTCTTTATTTTCTTGAGTTTTCAGAGCTTTTGTGGACTTTGGTATGAAGGCCTCGTCAGCATGTGCTTCGAATACACTTTCTCGCAGACCCTGGCTCATGCCCTAACAGTTTCCCTCACTGAACATGTTAGCGGCAGAAATCCAAGTTTCTGAAACTCAAACGGCTCTTTGACACATGACTCTTCCTCCCTCTTCTGTAAAAACACCTCCAACCAAGGCCATCTGAATTTTTCTCCTGGTTGTTCTCTAAGAGGTTTAACTACTGTTATTCATGATCACGATCACAATCAGGATCATGATCACGATCATCCTGTTGTTCCTCGATTGCCTTGAGCAGATACCCGTAATGTCTCCTTCGTCCTAGCCCTGAGATTCTAAAAAGTACCACCTTCAAGGCTCTTTCAGGGTTAGGAGAATGAGACCCATCATTGTTACTGGTGTTTGGCATATTGGGTACGCCACAGGGAGTTGGCCAGACTCTCCCGTGTGGGCAGGTTACATTCGGTAGCCTGCAAGTTTGTCCAAAGTAGGAATGAGATATTAAGATGTCATGCGACTGCAAATGTGGCTTCCGGCTTCCGGGAGCTGGGTTTTATAGTCTCTGGGTCTTGGCCATTGATGGAATTACAGGGCGCCAATTGGTGGGTGTGACCCCCGCCGACTGGAAGATGGAGGATCTGGGTGGAGGATGCTCAGCTCCGATCCGAGCAGGCTTGGAGATCTCAGTCCCAGGACCCGCATGCCTTTGTTCCTCTGCTGGTACCTTCATGCGTGTGGAGAGTGGTCTCAGCATGGTGGTGGCTGGTTCTGGAGGTCTTCGGCTGCCAGAGCTCTGCTCAGGGTGGGGAGGGAAACTCAACCCGCTCCCCTCCAAAGGACCCTGGTGAGGACAGCCAGGCACGGGGGCAGGAGACTCTACTGTTATTATTGGGATTTTTTGGGGGGTGAGGTGGGGGCACTCCTGGTGGTGGTCAGGGCTCACTCCTGGCTCTGTGCTTAGGACTCACAACTGGCAGTGCTTGGGAGACTCTGGGGTTCCGCAGATTGAACCTGGGTCGGTGGCATGCAAACCTTCCCTGCCGTATGTCTCTGGCCCCTCTCCAAGAAACCTTACAGGCCCATGTTTTATTTACATCTAGGTTTAGGGTCAATTATTTTTTGGGGGGCGGTGGAGTCTCATGGGGGTGGGTATTCAGGAAGCCCTGAGTCTCCATCTAAGGATTCTGTGCCAACCAGGCAGGTGATTCAATGTGAGGTCCAAGGATGTGGTACTGCCTGGGCCCTGGGGAGCTGTCTAAGAGGGCTGCCAGGGCTGTATCCAGAGATGCCAATGGGACCAGATAAACCAGGGGTCCAACCAGGGGGAGCCCCACACAGCCCCCAGCAGACTTTTTATTTTTTTGCTCTTTGGGTCACACCTGGCAATGCACAGGGGTTCCTCCTGGCCCATGCACTCAGGAATTACTCCTGGCGGTGCTTGGGGGACCCTATGGGATGCTGGGGATCGAACCTGGGTCGGCCGTGTACAAGGCAAATGCCCTACCCGTTATGCTATCGCTCCAGCCTCCCAGCAGAAATTTTGACACCATGTTGCTGTAATTCACAAATCACAAATCATTCTGTTATTCGTCGATTGCCTCGAGCAGGCCCCAGTAACGTCTCTTTCATCCTAGCCCTGAGATTATATTCAAGGCTCTTTAGGAGAAGGAGACCCATCATTGTTACTGGTATTTGGCATATTGGGTACGCCACGGGGAGTTTGCCAGATTCTGCCCTGTGGCAGGCTACCGAATGTAGCCTGCCAGTTTGTCCAAAGTAGGAATGAGATAATAAGATGTCGCACAGCTGCGAATGCGGCCGCGCGGTTCCGGGAGCTGGATTTTATAGTCTCTGAGTCTTGGCTGTTGATGGGATTACACGGCGCCAGGGGGCCAGGTGGTGGGTGTGACCCCCGCCTACTGGAATTTGGAGGATCTGGGTGGAGGATGCTCGACTCCAATCCGAGTAGGCTGGGAGATCTCGGCCCCGGAACCCGCGTGGCTTTGTCCCTCTGCCAGTACCTTCAGGTGTGCGGAGAGTGGTCTCAGCATGGTGGTGGCTGGTCCTGGAGGTCTTCGGCTGCTGGAGCCCTGGTCGGGGCGGGGAGGAAAGCTCAACCCGCTCCCCTCCAACGGGCTCCGGGCTCCGGTGAGGAGCAGCCAGGCGCGGGGGCAGGAGACTGCACTGTTTTCGTCCGGGAGCTGGATTTTATAGTCTCTGAGTCTTGGCCGTTGATGGGATTACACGGTGCCAGGGGGCCAGGTGGTGGGTGTGACCCCCGCCTACTGGAATTTGGAGGATCTGGGTGGAGGATGCTCGACTCCAATCCGAGTAGGCTGGGAGATCTTGGCCCCGGAACCCGCGTGGATTTGTCCCTCTGCCAGTACCTTCAGGTGTGCGGAGAGTGGTCTTAGCATGGTGGTGGCTGGTCCTGGAGGTCTTCGGCTGCCGGAGCCCTGGTCGGGGCGGGGAGGAAAGCTCAACCCGCTCCCCCCCAACGGGCTCCGGTGAGGAACAGCCAGGCGCGGGGGCAGAGACTACACTGTTCTCTTCCGGGAGCTGGATTTTATAGTCTCTGAGTCTTGGCCGTTGATGGGATTACACGGCGCCAGGGGGCCAATTGGTGGGTGTGACCCCCGCCTACTGGAATTTGGAGGAGTTGGGTGGAGGAGGCTCTGCCCAAATCCGAGTAGGCTTGGAGGTCTCGGCCCCGGAACCCGCGTGGCTTTGTCCCTCTGCCAGTACCTTCATGTGTGCAGAGAGTGGTCTCAGCATGGTGGTGGCTGGTCCTGGAGGTCCTCCAGGCCAGTTGCTGTAATTAAGGAAGAAAGTCTGCATCTACGTAGATGCCACTCAGTGAGGTTGTTGGAAAGACTTTAGGTCCGTGGCACGAACGTTGCTTTTATCAAAGATGAGGCAACCCTCATGTGGGTTTCTTCTGGGCGTTGAGTTTTCTCTCATTGTGCCTGGGGCCTGTCTCGAGATGGGTACTGGGTGCTGGGCGTTTGCAGCCTGAGACCTTGAGATCGTGCTTTCTGAGCCTTCAGCTCATAGCCACTCTGCCCGCCCTCCACTCACCTGGAAGCTACTCCAGGACTCTGCCTGGCCCGTGATGTTTCTTTGCTCACATCTGCAGAGCAGCTCGCGGTGTTTCTGACTGGGATCAAACAAGTCCATGGGTCAAGTTGGGAGACGCTTACATCTCAACCTCGGCGCATCTTCCCGAGTGACTTTCTCATTCTGCAGGTCTTTAGTACTTCACAGCATTTAAAGACTTTTTGCATCTAGGACCTGTTTGTGCTTAGTTAGAATTATATTTCAATACTTCTCTTCTGGAACAATAGCACAGCGGTAGGGCGTTTGCCTTGTGCGTGGCCAGCCTGGCCGACCCCAGTTCGATTCCTCCGCCCCTCTCGGAGAGCCCGGCAAGCTACCGAGAGGATCTCGCCCGCAAGGCAGAGCCTGGCAAGCTCCCAGTGACGTATTGGATATGCCAGACACAGTAACAACAAGTTTCATGATGGAGACGTTACTGGGCCCGCTCGAGCAAATTGATGAACAACGGGAGGATAGTGACAGTGCTACTTTTCTTTAGAGACCCTACTGTAAATGACTTTCTCTTTTGTATCAAATTCCACTTGTTCGTGGCTGATGTATGGGAAGTCAGTCCACCTTTGGGTCCTGCCATTTTGTTGTACTCTCTGATTAGTTCCACGAAGGTTTTTGTTGAGAGTGACGATAATAATTTGGGATTTTCTACATAATCATGCTATTGGAGGCCAAGGCTCTGTTGTTTCTTTCTTTCCAATCTGAAAATATTGCATTTCTTGTTGTTAGCCCATTCTGCTAGCTTGTTCATCCAGTATAATGTTGAGTAGAAGTGGATAGAAAAGATAGGGTGGCCTTTAGTTTTAGGACAAAGTGTATGTTTTTCACTGTTGAGTATAATACTGTTTTTGTAGACGTAGTCAATCAGATTAAGTTTCTGTATTTCCAGTTTGCTGAGGGATTTCTTTTTTAAGTCATGAAATGTGTTGAATTTTGTCAAATACCCATTAATTGTCTTTTCTTCTGTGCCCACTGGTGTGATAACGTGGCTTTTCCATTTTAATCTGTTGGGTGGTTTACATTGGTTGAGTTTCAAATGTTGAACCAGTCTTGTATGCCTGAATAAATTAAACTTAGTTGTAGAATAATATCCCTTTAACATAGCTGAATTTGATTTTCTAATTTTCTGGACAATTTTAGAACTTGTTTAGGAGAGATATTGGCCTATAATTATCCTTTATGTGCAATGTCTTTATTTGATTTTGCTGTGTCATGGAATGGATTATGAAGGGTTCCCTCTGATTTCACTTTTCTGAAAGACAGTGTCTGAGTTGGCATTGTTTATTAAAGGTTCAGTAAAACTCACCCTCGGAATTATCATTATCGGCTCTTGCTTTGTTGGAAGGAAATTATTAGTCCAATTTCTTTCTAAAAAGCATGAGGCCATTCAGATGATCTGTATCTCTGATTTCCAGGAATCTTTTGATTTCCTTTCATTTCCTATCTGACCCACTGGTTATTCAGTAGTGAGCTGTTTAAATTCCAGGTGTTTGAGTTATTTTTTCTGTTTCTGTTTGTTTATTTAACTTCTATTTTCAGATCATTATGGTCTGAGATGATAGTCGGTATGATTTTTATGCTCTTGACTTTATGTTTTGTAGTCTATCATGGAGAACGTCACATGTGCATTGGAGAAGGATATGTATTCTGATTTGGGGGGATTAAAAGCCATGTATATATAATTGATAGATATATACATTATCAATATAAAATTGATAGATATACATAAGCCTCTCTCTCCCATTTCTTCCTTCAAGTCCAGTACTTCCTTGCTGAGTTTTAATCTAGTTGATCTATCAAGTGGTGATAGAACAGTATTGAAATCTCTATTATTGTGTTTGTGTCAATGTCTTTCTTCATGTCTTTTTAGCAGTTGTTTTACGTATTTCTCTGGTTCTTCACTAGGAGCATATATGGTTAGAAGTGTGAGATATTCCTTATGTACATCCCTTTATCATTAAGAAATGGCCCTCTCTGTCTCCTGTGACTTTTTTCATCCTGAAGTTGATGTTGTCTGGTATTCGTATGGCCATGCCAGCCTTTTTGTGGGGGTTGTTTGCTTGAAATATTGTCATCTAAACTTTAACTTTGAGTCTGTGTTCCTCTTACTATTCAAATGGTTTCCTGTGAACAGCAGAAAGTTGGGTTCAATTTTCTATTTTCTAATTCATCTGCCACTTTGTGTCTCTCAATTAGTGCATTTAGGTTGTTGAGATTATTGTCGAAGAGTTTTGTTCCATCTTTTTGTAGAAGTTTGGAGTGTTTGTGAGATTTATCTGGCCTTAGAGTAGCCCTCTTAGTTCTTCCAGGTTTTGAGTCTATGAAGTTCCTCAACTGTTGTTTATCTGTGAAGTTGTTTGCTATTCCTTCAAATCTGAATGAGTCTGGCTGGGTAAAGTATTCTTGGCGAAGCATTCATTTCATAGAGTATTTTAACTCTGGGATCACTAGTGGAGAAACTAAATTATATCATGTTTTCTCTTTTTTTCTCATTAACTTGACTTATAGTCTTTGTGTGTGTGAGAGAGAAAGAGAGAGAAAGAGAGAGAGAGAAAGAGAGAGAAAGAGAGAGAGAGTGGTAGGGGAGACACCAGGGCTTACCCCTGGCTGTGTGATCAGACCTGACTCATCTGCAAGACCAGCACTCTACCCACTGTACTGCCTCTCTGGCCCCTTGACTAAAGTCTTATCAAAGCGACTGATCTTGTCAGAGGACGATTTTCGGATTTATAGACTTTCTCTACTATTTCTCATTTTCAACTTTATTGATTTCTGCTCTAATTTTCATTATTCCTTTTTCCTTTTCCCTTTAAAAGACCTATTCTCCTTCCCACCCCATTTCCTAAGTGAAAAGGTCAGGTTCTATCGTATTACAGTTTTATTCTTTTAGGACAAAAGTGACTCATATACAAGTTTTGATAAGTTGCATTCTCATTTTTTTTTTATGTAGGAGTACTGCTATTTATTCAGCCACCGATTAGCTGATTGAATTGGGCATGAACTCCACCTTACTTTTTTTTTCATAATTTTATTTATTTATTTGTTCTCCTTATATTTATTCATTGAATCACTGTGGAAAAAGTTACAAAGCTTTCAGGTTTAAGTCTCGGTCATACAATGATCAAACACCTTTCCCTTCACCAGTGCTCATTTTTCACCACCAAGAACCCCAATATACGCCCCCTCCCAAGCATCCTCATTTTAATTTAAAATATTTTGACATCTTTCTTGACACTTCCTCTCAGACCCATGTGTTGCGTTGAAGCACGTTGCTTACTCGTCCGATGTCTTTCTCTTCCTGGTTTCTAGTTTAATTCCTTTGTGGCCCAGACGATGTTCTGTGCATAAACGTTCCATGTTTCTGAAGCTGTGTCTCATGGAATGGGGAAATCGGGGCATTTCTGTTGGGGGATTCCCTGTGAGCTTGGGAGGAATGTCTGGCCTGTTCTCCCGTTGTGCATGGAGTATTCTAGAAACGGCAATTAGATCAAGCTGATTGATCATACTATTCCGTTCCATTCTATCCTTATTGATTTTCTGTCCACATGATCTATCAATTACCGACAGGGGGGAGTGAACTCCACGTCGGATCTGGTTCTGGTCTTGTTCTCCCTTTAACGAAGCAGGTGTGGCCTCTCGTAGCCCCTTGCTCAGGTGTTAAGTACATGTGTCTTTGTATCTTCAGGGAAGGCCTCTCAGAAGAGAATCGGCCTCGCGGCTGTGATGCAGCACCCTGGACCATTTTCCTTATTTTACAACCTGCTCTGTTTGGGCAATGGCTGTAGTTACTTGGATTTCTTTAGAATAGTATTCGCACAGAACTGGCTTTGTCTATTTTTGCTTTTTTGTTTGGGGGCCACATCTGGCAGTGCTCAGGGCTCACCCCTGGCTCTGTGCTCAGGGATCCTTCCTGGCAGTGCTCGGGGGCCCAGGTGTGGTGCTGGGGGCTGGATCAGTGAGCGTGAGTCGTGCTCACAGCAGGGTCTCAATGGCTGCACTGTCTCTCCAGCTCTTTTCCTGTTCTTTCACAGCAAACTTAATATTTACAGTTAGTTTTCTCTAGGAGACATGTACTTGGGAATTGTTTTTACTGCTTTTACCCTGAGCAAATGGTTTGAGGCCCTTCATGTTCCCGGAGCGAACAGATGCCATTGGGCTACACTAGCACTCCAAAGGGACAAATGGAGACGTTACTGGCACCCGCTCGAGCAAATTGAAGATCAACAGGATGACAAGTGATGCAAGTGATACATGTACTTGGGGGATTCTTTTCCTTGAAAAATTATATTTATGTTTAATTATAGTGTCTAAATAGTTCTTATTTAAAGTGATTATTGATCTATTTAAATTAAGAATAACGTTAACCTTGTCTGTATCTGCTTTCTATTTTTTATCATAGATTTCCTTTCTGACTCTTCTGATTTTGAGCATTTTATATGATTGTTTTACTCATTTTTTTTTGTGGGTCAATCCTACTCCTTCAGTTTCTGTAAGAGTCAACAATATTTGGTTTCTTTTTAAAAAATTTCTATTGAATCACTGTGAATTATAGAGTTGCCAAGTTATTCATGATTGGGTTAGAGGTGTACATTGTTCTAATGCCCATCCCATTAGCAGTGACCCCTCCCCTCCACCGGCGTCCCCACTTTTTCTCCTGCCTCTGTGGTGAGCACTGTAACACTGTCCTTCCGTTGTTCATCGATTTCCTTGAGCGGGCACCAGTAATGTCTCCTGGGTGAGACTTGTTACTGTGTTTGGCATATCGAATATGCCATGGGGAGCTAGCCAGACTCTGCCGCGTGGAAGGGATACTTTCAGTAGCTTGCCGGACTCTCTGAGAGGGATGGAGGAATCGAACCCAGGTCAGCCATGCGCAAGGCAAACACTCTACCCGCTGTGCTATCTCCTTTCCCCCAATTTTGGCACCGTGGTCCCTATGGCCAAGTAATATTCCAATAATATTTATTTTTAAGCAAATGCAAGTTTTCCTTAGAATATTTTATCTCATAGGGAGCATATCTTCCTTATTAAATAGAATTTCGGTTTTCCCTTCACCCTTATGGCACTGCCGTTACCAATTTCATCTACTCTCTTTGCTCTGGTCACCCAATCGAAGTTACAGTTACTACTTGGAGCAGAGTATCTCTAGAGAGAGAAAGAGGACAAGAAAAAGAAGAGATTTTTCTTTATCTTCATTTTCTCCTTTCTTTATGTAAATCCGACATTTTTACCTGCAACTAATTCCATCTGTCTGAAAAAAAAAATCCTTTACCATTTCTTGCTAGACAGGTGATGAATTTCTTCCATTTATGTTTATCTGAGGAATCTATTCCCTTTCACTTTTAAAGGGTTATTTCTCTGAATACAGAATTCAGATGGGTGCCTTTTGTTCTTTCAACAGAAAATGTTTCCTCTGTTCTCTCTCTCTTGCAAGGTCCCTGATGAACTGTCTGCCAGAATTCTTATCTCTGCTCCTGTGCAGATAAGGAGTGTTCTTCCTCCAGGTTCTTCCCTTCCTGACTTTCTCCTCCCCGTTGCCATTGAACATAGTAATGGGTCAGGTATAGATTGTTTGGGGTGTTTACTCTGCTGAAATTTCCCTGAGATTCTGGGCCTGTGATTTGGTGTCGGGAATTTTGAAAAGTCCTCGGCTCTGATTTTCGGGTGTGTTTCCTCTGCCCTGCTCGTCTCTCCAGCGAGGCATGTGTCAAACCTTCTGGAATTGTCGCCTGACTCAGCGCTCCGTGTCTTATTCCCTCATTTCTTTTAAAAGTTCCTCGCGCTCAATTTTCAAGCCCGCTGACTCTTCCTTCCACGGTGTCTTGCTCGTGTGCCCAAGCGAGGCGTCTGGGTCGCTGAGTTCACTCTGGAACTTTCCCTAGAGTTTCTCAGGCACAATCTCCCTGTTCCTGCTTGTCGTCTGTTTCCAGCAGAACTCTCCAAAAACATCAAAAAGTTGTCTGACAAGTCTGCCTGGGGATTCCGATGCCCATGATAAACGTGATTCTGCTTCGGAGCCGGCTTTTTCTCTTTGGGTTGCGTCTTATCGTTTCCCCTGGTCTTGTGATTCTTTGTCCATGGTGGTCGTTTCCAGTGGGCAATCGAGTGGCCTGTACTTTACCCCCAATGGCGTGCAGCTGGCACTGGGCATGGCCAGGGTGGGCAGCGCTGGGTGGGCTCCGGGGGGGCATCCCCAGCCCTGGCTTGGGGTTTCCCACTACGTTTCAGTGAGTAACAGGTTTTTTTGTGATGATGCCAACTGCACTCGAGTGGAACTTTCTGGAACCTGCCTTGTTCCTGGATCCCAGCTCTCAGCCCTGTGGTGGCACCTTCTTCAACATGCTACCCCAGCCTATGGAGGTGTAGCAGAGGACAGAGATGCTCCGTCTGTCCCCAGGGGTCTGGGGTGCTTCCTGCCCTACCACCCGCTGCCACCACATCCCCAGACTTTCCCCCAGAAGTGGCACTGCACGGTGACTTGCATGGTGACCTGGCTAGCTCTGGCCCAGACGTCTCAGGTGGTTCGCGGGGACCAAATGTAGCATCACTTCAGACCTCAGTGTGGCGGTCGAGGCTCTAGGCCTGATCTCCATGACCCTGGACTTTTTGCCCTAAACATTCCCAAAGACTCCGGCTTCACCCAAACCCACTTCTCTGGCACCCCGGATTCCGTTTCATGCTGTGGAAGCACCCACGGGCTTTCACAGGGTGTCCTTCAGAGTTGTCCTTCAGAGGGTGGCAGTCGTCTGTTAGGAGCAGCTTGGGATGCTGGTTCTCTGTGAGAAAGTGGCCTTGGCCTCGAACAGGGGAGGTTGTTTCTCCTTTGTAAAGGGCTGTGTGCAGACAACTCCCTCCTCACTGCTGGGGCCCCTTGAATCTGTGTGTCTGAGCATGTTGGCAGGAAGGAGAGTGGGTTCCGGGGGATGGGATTGGCAACTGGTATCAGAGGTTTGGTAACGGGCCCCATCGACCCCCCACCATCTCCGATGTACTCTGAGCACCTGCAACACTCTCTGTGAACTGCAGTCTAGCCCGAAGGAGACCCCAGCCACGGGATTCGCTAGGTCTTGGAAGGACGGTGCTGTAAGTGGGAAGTCAGATTTGGATCTCAAAGGTTTCATAGGAAGGAGAGTCTGGGAAAAGATTTCATGTTTATACTGATCGCAGGTTAGACGAATAATGCTTTGGACGTGTGGAGTGAAACGTGTAATACTGAAATTACCTCTGATGTCAGGGGGCCTCACGGACGGCTCGTGTGGGAAGTGGGGAGGAGAGAGAGGGTCACTTTCTCCCTATCTGCCTCTGCCACCCAGGACCCGGGATTACTGAGTTCTTGTCTCGCTTGCAGACAGGAAATTTCAGGAGTGGACAAGCAGTGAAGTAAAGGTAAAGGTAAGGTAAAGGCCCTCCCATTGATCGTCGATTTGCTCGAGCGGGCCCAGTAACGTCTCCATTGGAGACTTTGTTGTTACTGTGTCTGGCATATCGAATACTCTCGGTAGCTTGCCGGGCTCTCCGAGAGGGGCGGAGGAATCGAACTTGGGTCGGCCATGTTGGCCGCTTGTAAGGTGAACGCCCTACCCGCTGTGCTATCGCTCCAGCCCCTAGTGAAGTAAAACAGATTTGATTTGGAGGGTTTTAAGGTATGGAGGGGGAGAGGGAGAGAGAGTAACACACCTCAGAGAAGGAGCTCGCTTCTCCAAGGGCAGGGAGAGCCCCTACACACACCCCAGCATTAGATAGAAAAGCATAGAAGTCCACATCTCAAGAGGGGAGATGCGCGTGACCCTGTACTCAGGCACCGCATGTACATGGGCTCCGGCAGCATATGCGAGACCTTCCTTTGTTTAAGGGGGCTTTTACAGGCTCTTCGCGGGGTGTCTTGATCCGGAAGTTCTGGAGTCTTCTTGGGACTGGATCACATTTTATTTTATTTATTTATTTATTTATTTATTGCTTTTTGGGTCACACCTGGCGATGCTCAGGGGTTACCCCTGGCTTTGCACTCAGGAATTACTCCTGGTGGTGCTCAGGGGACCCTATGGGATGCCGGGAATTGAACCCGGGTCAGACGCATGCAAGGCAAATGCCCTACTTGCTGTGCTATCACTCCAGACCCTGGATCACATTTTAATCAGATTAAGGGAGAGGGCCGAGGGTTTGAGGAACTTCACGGGGAGGGGTCCGCTGCTGAAGGTCTTATCAGGTCTCTGTTTTCCATATCCACAGGGTGGATCAGTCTTAGAATTTTCCTCCCAGTAGTTGTGTTGAGCTAAGTTTTATTGCCGAGGGCCTTTCCCTGTCTACCTGCCTACATCACCTTCACCTGTGTCTTTAGACTCTTTATTTTATTTAGATAATTAATTTATTTTGGCGGGGGGGGCACCCCCTGGCAATACTTAGGGATAACCCCTGGCTCCCCACTCAGGAATTATTTCTGGTGATGCTTGGGGGACCCTATGGGAGGCGGAGATTGAGTCCACGTGTCAGGCACGTGACACCCCCCCCCCCCCCCCCCCCCCCGCTGTCCCATGGCTCTTGACTTTGAGTGCAGCCCCTAGGGAGTGTGTTTTTATGGCTATTATCCACACAGGGCTGGCCCAGAGCAGATTAGTGTCTTGTGTCTTGTGGGGACACAGAGGAAACCACCCCCGGGTTCCTCAGAGCTGGATAAATTAGCTAACAAGCATCGAGTGATGCAAGGATCATGATCACGATCACGACCATCCTGTTGTTTCGTCGATTGCCTCAAGCAGGCCCCAGTGATGTCTCCTTCATCCTAGCCCTGAGATTTTTTTTTTAAGTGCCATACTCAAGGCTCTTTCAGAGTTAGGAGAATGAGACCCCTCATTGTTACTGGTATTTGGAGTATTGGATACGCCACGGGGAGTTTGCCAGACTCTGCCGTTGTGGGCAGGTTACATTCGGTAGCCTGCCAGGTTGTCCCAAGTAAGAATGAGATAATGAGATGTCGCACGACCACAAATGCGGCCGAGCGCTTCCAGAAGCTGGGTTTTATAGTCTCTGGGTCTTGGCCGTTGATGGGATTACACGGCGCCAGGGGGCCAGTTGGTGGGTGTGACCCCTGCCTACTGGAATTTGGAGGATCTGGGTGGAGGATGCTCAGCCCCGATCTGAGCAGACTTGGAGATCTCAGCCCGGGGACCCACATACCTTTGTTCCTCTGCCGGTACCTTCATGCGTGTGTCGAGTGGTCTCAGCAAGGAAGAGTCACGGAAAGCCTATTAATAAGGAGCTTCCTTCAGTGCCAGAGGCAGACCTGACAGCCTCAGGGCCATCTGTGAGGAAGAACTTAGCGGAAGCTGAGGCAGCAGAGGCCACGGAGCAGAAGAAAGGGAAGGTCAGCTGTGAGGTTATCAGGAACGACAGGGCTCAGGGATGTAAGGTCTGCTGTCAGGTGCAGATAAGGAGATCAGACCTTCCCGGGAGAGAAACCAGGTACAGAGATGTTTCCTCGGATCTCTTTCAAAGGCGCCCCTACCTGCCTTCAGGGTTCCGCCAGGAAATTAACCTTTGCCAGTGACATACTTGGGGCTGGTGGTGTTTTGTTGTTTTTTTTTTTTTCCTTTTTGGGTCACACCCGGCAATGCACAGGAGTTACTCCTAGTTCATGCGCTCAAAAATTACTCCTGGCGGTGCTCGGAGGACCATATGGGATGCTGGGAATCGGACCCAGGTCTGCTGCGTGCAAGGCAAACGCCCTACCCGCTGTGTTATTGCTCCAGCCCCAACTGATGGTGTTTTGATCCCTAACAGTTAGATCCCAGCAAAACTCTGGGCCTTTTCAGAATCTTAAAGGTGGGCTCTTGGGTTGTTCCCAGCCCTGAATGCCCCCAGCTCAGGCCCACAGGTGAGCAATGGGCTAGGAGTCCTCAGGGCTACGGGGTAAAGAGGCACAGCATTTTGCAGAAGACCTCTGGGAGCTTTTTGGTGCTTCTGGAAGGTAACGGGAACAGACGTGGGAGCTGGGCTCGGTCTCTGATGCCACGAGGGACCTGGAGGTCTGGAAACGCCCATGCTGGGATTGGCTGTCTGACCGCACATCTGCTTGCTGGGGCAGCGTGTGGAGTGTTCTTGGCTTGATGAAGAAAAGACTGCATCTGTGCATTGGTGAAAAGCAAACAGCCCCTCAAGCATCTCTGGAACTAGGTAACGTGAGGGAGAACTGGCCACGTTTCAGAAACAAGCCGAGCGCGACATTAGGGAGACCATCAAAGCCGTCAGAG
Source organism: Sorex fumeus (assembly GCF_029834395.1). NCBI lineage: Eukaryota > Metazoa > Chordata > Mammalia > Eulipotyphla > Soricidae > Sorex > Sorex fumeus. The sequence continues at coordinate 1,602,368 of NW_026606199.1, read as the reverse complement.
AGATGCTGATGGGGAATAAGGGAGTTAGGGGAGATCTGGGGGGCAGTTCAGAACGGCGGACTCCGCGAGTGGGGTCTCCGCAGGAGCAAAGCGCCCTGGTGGCCTCCTCAGAGCCGTTTCCTGACTGGCCCCCTCTGAGCTCGTCCTGAGTCTCCACTGTCACCCACCCGAGGGACCAATCGTCGTTCCCCCCGGCTGACGGACAGAGAGCGGGTTATAGGCTGATGGGCCGCAACACTTTCTCTGGGGTCAGACAGTGGGTTTGGGAGGAAACGAGGGAGCACGTGGGGGAGGGGCAGGGATTAACCCGGGTTCGGTCGAACATGAACAATAACAAGGATTTGGTTGAACATAAACGTGGACATAAACAGATTAAAGCAGCGCTTCCTTGGGGGAAACTCTCCTAGGAGACAGCTCAGCTCAGGCCAGCCCTCGATCCCAGAGCTCCGGGATTCTGGGTTCTGGTCCCCAGCACCCATGGACCAAGGCTGGAGGCCCAGTTCAGGGGGAGGGTCAGCATGTCCCAGATTCTGGACGGCTTCTTTTCATGGGGACGGGGGGAGGGGCAGGGGGCAGCCCTGGTGACACTCAGGAGTTACTCCTGGCTGTGTTCATGGGACCAGACGGGACACCGGGGACCGAGCCTGGCATGTCACATGCGAGGCAAACGCCCTCCTCGCTGTGATGCTGCTTCGCCCTCCTGGGCAGCCTCTGCTTAGGCTGAACGTGACTCATGGGTGATCCGAACCTGAGTCCGGGCCGCTCCGTGTCCCCAGCCCCCCGGGTCTCCTGGCTCAGGGCTGCCTCAGCATCTGCCATACACACCACCATGTAGATGGCGGCGCCCAAAGGTGGCCTCACTGGGTCCTGAGACTTCTGTGTCACATGGCAGATGGGACTGTGCAGAGGCAATGGGGTCAAGCCGTGGCCATGGGGAGAGTCTCGGCCTCACCCAGGGGGACCCACAAAGGCCCTTCTGAGCAGGAGGAAAGAGGGAGAGACGGCCGTGAGTGGCAGAGCAAGCTCAGGGGTGCAGGATGCTCCCGCGGGGTGGAGACCCTGGGCCCAGGCCTCCCCATGCAGTGGGGTCGGTCTCAGTCCCTCCCCCCACAGGGCAACAGTTGGCCACGAGCCGGCACTGGAGTGATGGGTTGGTTTGTTGGGGGTCACATTCACCAGTGCTCTGGGCCGATTCCCGGGGCCTGGGGTCACCGCTGACACAGCTGGGGCCTAGGCAGTGCCGAGGAGGATGAGGAGGTTGAGAGGATGGAGTCCAGGTTGCCCACACACAAGTCCACCCCCTTCTCCTCTCTCGTTCCTCCCCTCCTTGCTCCACCCCTCCCATTCCTCCCCCCTCCCCTAAGTCCCCCCTTCTCCTGTCACATCTCTCCCCTCCTCATCTCACCCCTCCCTTCCTTTCCTCCTTCAGAGCAGCTCCGTGACTGCCTTTGTTGACTCACTTCGAGCCAACTTGAACAGGAGGAGAGACTTACGGGAAGCCCAGGAGTCCCTGCTCTCCTTAGTGGCCAGCAAGCCCCTCCTCCCGGGAAGCGAGCGGGGGAGGGTCCCCCTAGTATGCGCTCTAAATCCTCCATCCGGCTGGGGGGGCTGCACTTTAAAGGGATTTGTGCAGATTTGCGACGACCTCCGACCTCCGTGAACCTCCAGCCTCCTGTATGCTAATAGAACCCACCCGGCTTTCCTCGGCACTGGGAGAATGGACGAGGCCAGCCGGTGCCACAAGGCACGGGATTATCTTATTACTTTCATTAAACATTTCCCAAGAAGCTGATAATTAGGGTAGTCACGCTGTCAGAGCTAAAATGAGTCACAAGATAAATATTGGAGTTCCTCCAGTTCCGTGCCTAGGAGCGAGAGACGCTGCCTGCTCACTCACCGGGGGTCGCCCTGTCCCCAGTGTCCCCCGGGAGAGAGGCAGAGTCCCTCAGGGGACGTGCCAGGGAGACTGGCCAGCGTGCAGTGGCGAGGGTCCCCCGACGTACTTTCTCACAGGGAAGCTTGGGAGGAAGTTTCCCCGGCTCCCCAAGGCCCACGAGCACTGATTTCTGAGCTCTGAGCCGAGGGCATGTCCTGAGCACTGCTGGGTGTGGCCCCCAAACACACAAACAAAAAATAACTCAAGTGGGAGGAAGAAGAGGGCCAGGGCAGTGCAAGGGGTGGGCTGAGGCTTGGCTTCCCACGGTGAGACCCTGAGTTCTGGCAGCCGAGAGGCTGAGCTGTGCCCGTCAGGCTCCCAGTGGCCCCCAAGTGATCCGACCTGCGTGGCTGAGGCCTGAGACAGGGGCTGAGGGAAAGTGGTTTGTGAAAGTTGATGAAAGCGTCGTTGGGTCTGGGTGATTGGCCCGGGGATGGCTGGTCCTGTGGGCCGGCCCCCACATCTCTCCTTGGGGCGAGCAGCCAGAGCCCGGGCCTCCAGGAATGGGACCCAGAGCCAGTCCCTGACGCTTTCCCCCAAAGCCTAGAGTCTTGCTTTCAGGGCTGGGGTGACCAGACCAGGGCTGTCCTCTTTGCAAGGGCCACACTGCTGGCCACGGGAGGCAGGGACCAGCAACAACAAGGGGCGGGCACGCGGCCACGAGCCAGTTGTGTACTTAGCATTACAATGGGGTGCCCCTTCTGCCCGGCAAATCCAATTTCTTTCCCGATAAATAACCGCTGCCCTTGGCATTGTGTGGGCACCAGGCCCTCTGGGCGCACCCGCCCCCTTCACAAAGAATCCATTAGTCTTGCATGAGTCTCCAATTATCCCCTCCACGGGCTGCAGGAAGCGAAGTGATTTCAGCTGATGGAAGCCCGCGTCCTCATCCTTCTGTTTAACAGGGATCAGGCCCCAGACGGATTCAGCGTCTTCTCATGCATCATATTAAATGTGGAACACGATATGCCATGGGGCTTCTGCCCAATCCACACTTTGGCATCTGTGTGTTTTCTGGTTCATTCGAAAAACACTTCTGCAGACACCGTCCAGGGTGCCAGGAGCTGGAACTGACCCCAGGGGCTCTCAGCTATTGACACGGGGTCCGGGGGCCTTGCCCAACACCCAAGGCTAGCACGCTGCTAGGAAGAGTTGGCAGAGCGGCCTCTCTCGGTGACGAGGCTAACAGAGCATCTTTTTTAAAAGCTGTTTGTTTTATCCTTCAGAACTTAAGATTAAGCATCTTAGAGGAGTAAAGGTAAAAAGGTAAAGGCCCTCCCGTTGATCGTCGATTTGCTCGAGCGGGCCCAGTAACGTCTCCATTGGAGACTTTGTTGTTACTGTGTCTGGCATATCGAATACTCTCGGTAGCTTGCCGGGCTCTCCGAGAGGGGCGGAGGAATCGAACTCGGGTCGGCCATGTTGGCCGCTTGTAAGGCCCTACCTGCTGTGCTATCGCTCCAGCCCCTTAGAGGAGTAGAGAGTTCTGTACACAGGACATGGGTCTGTCTGTGGCCCATTGGAGGTTAAGTTGCAATGTCGAACACCCTCCCCCCCCCCCCCCAAATATTATTGGAGGGATGGGCGTTGGAACACTGTAAAACTGAAACCCGATCAGCTTTGCAACTTTTCACTGTGACTCAAAAAAATTAATTAAAATGTAATGTAAAATGGGCTGGAGCGATAGCACAGCGAGTAGGGCATTTGCCTTGCACGCGGCCTACACGGCCAACCCGAGTTCGATTCCTCCGCCCCTCTCGGAGAGCCCGGCAAACTACCGAGAGTATCTTGCCTGCATGGCAAAGCCTGGCAAGCTCCGCGTGACGTATTCAATGTGCCAAACACAGTAACAATAAAGTCTCACGATGGAGACGTTACTGGGCCCCGCTCGAGAAAATCGATGAACAACGGGAGGACAGTGACAGTGACGGTCATAACGTAAAATAAGCTGAAGATAAAAGGATAGAAAGAGGGGGAAATGCCATTTTTAAGCAAAAGGGAGGGTTTAACAAAGAAGTGAATATATTAGGAAACAAAGAAAGCGTGAAGAAATCTGGATTGAGGTTCAGATTTCCTTAGATACAAAGACTCCAAATTAGACAGCCCTCCAGCTCATCCAATCAAGAAAAGAACGGAGCATTCTGAAATTTACAACAATAAATCTGACAAAAGGTAAAACTCAAGAAATAAAAAAATTTAACTGTTAAAAACCAAGACAAAACTTCTCCCTCGCTCTTTGAGCTAAACATGAAAACCTAAGTGTGTGAGATAGCTTCCTAGGGAAAAAAAAATACAATTCACCAGCATGGAATCCAGTCAAGACATTCCATATATGCATATTTATGACTGCAGAAGAAATAAAACATCAAAAGAGCTATCATCCCTGCCCCCCACCTCCAAAGCCCAAAGTAACAAGCTCGTTCAAGCTCAGATAACCCACCTCCCCCAAACTGCTCAGCTCAGACCATAAGGAGAAAACTGGTTGTAAGGTGAGACCCCGTTAATCCTCGGATCTGAAAAGACTTCTCTGAGAAATCACACAGTAGGCGGATTGCAGAAATATTGATGCCGGGAGCCTGGGGAGGGCTCAGAGGCTGCCTGGGGAGGTCACTGCATCCGCCCAGGGGACCGCCCTCTCCTCCTATCCCGTGCGCTGAGCCCCGTCGTGCTGACTCGTCAGCCAGGTGTGGGAAAGCCCCACACACCTCGTGTTTGAACCCACGACTCCAAAGCGCGTGAGCCACGTAGTTAGGGAGCACCTGCCAGGGACCCTGAGACCAGAATGTGCACAGACAACACAAGGAAAGGATTTCCACCTGCTCGGGCTTCTGAGCTCAGCAGCACAGCTAAGGCAGGTGACCCAGGGCTCGGGTGTGAGTACTGAAACCAAGAGTATATTCTCCCTCCCCCCTTACCTCCAGTCATCCTAGCAAGAAGGGGAGATTATATGGATGCTAAATTCAAAAAAAAAAATGTTTGGGTCACCCCCAGCAGTGCTCAGGGTTTCCTCCTGGCTCTGTGCTCAGGGACCCTCTGGGGTGCTGGGGATTGAATCTGGGTCAGCCATAAGCAAGGCCAGCACCTTACCTGCCAAATGGCAAGTTATCCGGAGAGAATCACTAGCACTCAGAATGGGTGACCCGGGAGGGTGAGTGAGACGCCTGCTAGAACACAAGGAAGGCTCGAGAAAATGTGCCGACAAGCTACACGCATCATGGGACCAGGGGAAGCGTCATGTCACTGTCTCCAGGGACACAGAGAGGGCCCACGTGACGTGGAGTTCTGCGCTGGTCTGTGGAGAAGACACACAGTGTGTCCGCCCCCCACGGCCAGCACACGCACCATCTTCTCAGAGTCTGGAGGCTGCATGGGCAAAGCCCAGGTCAGAGGCGGCCTCCAGTGAGCCCTCCTCAACTCGCCCAGAGCTGACTCTGGGGGCTTCCGTGGTCATTTCCGCCTGTGTTCACTCTCTGGCTCTCTGCTAATGGTTTCCTCCCTCCCCCTGGGGACCCCAGGAAGTCTGGGGAGGCAAATCCCAATGGTCTCACTTGCCCCTCGTCCCCACTGGGAAGGCACTCTGGGGGCTGGGGTTAGGGGCACCAATCAGCCCAGAATAACACTCGCTCGTGTTCTGAGGACCCAATCCAGGGCCTTCTCTGCCACGGAGGAATCACGGCGTGCCAATCACTGCATGGATCACACCTAGCTTTTCACTTGGTAGAAAATCATTGGGAGATGCTGTGGCCAGGGTTGGAGGCAGAAATGACGCCCCCAGTCCCCTCTGCTGTGTCGGGGGTGTCTGCAGCCAACGGCGTCAGGCCCACGCGGCACTCACAGGATAGGAGAGAAAGGATTTGCCAAACGGCTCTTTTTAAAGCAGATCCGCCCAGAGAATCAATGAGAAGCCACGGAGATGCTGGGACCTTTCACTCAAGGGGCAAGTTACAAAATCAGTAGACACAGGGCTGGAGCGATAGCACAGCAGGTAGGGCGTTTGCTTGCACGCAGCTGACCCGGGTTCAATTCCCAGCTGCTCATATGGTCCCCTGAGCACCGCCAGGAGTAATTCCTGAATGCAGAGCCAGGAGTAGCCCCTGTGCATCACCGGGTGTGACCCAAAAAGCGGAAAAAAAAAAAAAAAGAAACCCCCAGTAGACACAAACCCATGCTTGCTTCCTATACAAACAAAACCCAGCCAGAGGATGGAGTGGAAAAGAGGACAGTTGACAGCAGGGAGGGAAAACACAGAATTCTAAGGCATCGGCTCAGCAAGAAATGGCGACCCAGCCACGGAGACTGAGCCAGGGAAGGAGGAGGACACGAACCAGGGCGGAAGCGTGCTGTTTCGGGACAGGGAACCTTGTGTTCGCAAAGGAGCAGGTTCCCCGTGGGCTGCTCTGAACACGAAAGACTTCAGAAGAACATGACTGCTTTCTCGCCGGACAGAGCAAGTCCCTTCTCAAGGGCGCTCAGAAGAAATGCTCGTGTTTTCCAGCACGGGTTAGGAACGTCCTTCGGCCAAGGAGCAGCGGGGATTTATAGCATCATCTGTGAACAAGACAACGTAGACAGGTGGACTGTGGGGAGCCATAAAAGGCACGTGTGTGTGTGTGCGTGTGTGTGTGTGTGTGTGTGTGTGTGTGTGTCCCCCTTCCATCACAGGGCAGGGCCCGCGGATCTGTGTGCCTTCAAGGGCCTGCGGGCAGATGTCCCCTCTTTAGACTTGGAGGAAGCCTGGTGTTCCCAGGGCAGCGGGGACAGGTAGCAGAGCTCCCAGAACATGCCGTCACCTGCTGTCCACGCGCTTCTCTGAGACAACACGGGGCTGGTGTCCACTGCTGAGCTGACAGTGGGGTGGAGAGGGCTGGAGACAGACCCGCCATGGAGGTGGGGTGCGGGTGGGCGTGGTCATGCTTTGGTTGCGGAGGGTGTAGTTGCAGGGTGTCATCCTGGTTGGACACTCCCACCCACCACTTTTGTGTTCTCTCTGGAGAACACCCTGCCCTGGTGCTCTTTGGACGCGTGGTGGTTATGATGGGTCCAGATGAACTCAGCCTGGCGCGTCCGTGATCTCCACGCTGGCATCGACGTCTTGGTGACACCTGAGTATTGCCAGGTGTGACCCCCAAACAAACAAAAGACCCAAACAAACAGACAAAAAGGTGATGCTGATGGGGGAGGCAGAGATGGGGGTGATGTGTCTCCCAGGGCTGGGGAGGAATAAGCAGACACTGCCCATCCCTTTCAGGGAGGGCACAGCCCTGCGACTGCATCCAGACCCCTGGCAGGTGGCATTTTGTGGGAGTTGACACAGGCCCCACGCAAACAGGATGAGAACGCTATTCGGCTCTCCCAAGGAGGAATCGAAAGAGCTATGCTTAGAGTATCACGTTTCACTCAAATGAGAGAAAGAGTCCAGAGTTCTGACCTCTGTCAATGATCAAGAATCAGGGACGCTGTCTCGTTTGCCAAGGCGTCAAAAATCAGATGGGCTGGACACGTAATGAGATTTAGACACGACTGCTGGACTAGAGCCGTTAACGACTGGATTCCACGGGACGTCAAAAGACCGCATGGCTGCCCACCTACCAGATGGTTAGACTTCTTCATCAAGATCATGAACGATCGGTTTGAGGATCTTCGTGTTCCTAGAGCGAACAGACGCCATTGGGCTACACTAGCACGCGACAGGGACAAGTGGAGACGTTACTGGCGCCCGCTCGAGCAAATCGACGATTAATGGGAAGTCAAGTAATCAAGTGACACAGGCCCCACTCACTGGGAATGCCGACAGTTGTCGGGAAAGAGCAACATGCTCCATGGGGCTGGGGGATGGACCTTCCTCAAGCCGGTGTTCTTCCCGTCCCCACACGGCCATGCTCTGATGAGGTGGTGACCACCTGTCCCTGTGGCCATGAAGGTGACCAGTGGGCACCGAGAGTGCCATGAACAGCGCAGGCCCCTGGAGGGCGGAGGTGGACAGAGAACATGATGGGTTGCATCGCTGATGACACTTATGTGGGGCACAAGTAGTTAAGGTCACGTTTCAGGCACGTGGGGTTAAATAAAAGAGTTGAAGAGAGCTGCAGAGTTCCTTTTATGTTTTAAAATACGCCTTCTAGAAAGTTCGGAGTGATGTACAGAGCTCGAGCTTTGCGGGATCTAGATTCTGCTCCTGAGCCCAGAGGAGGGGCTGGAGGTTGGGGTGGGCGGCAGGGAAGTCAGAGGCCCACCAGTGCTTCTTGAGCTGGGAGGAACTGAGACACATAAGGCAGAGGCAGGCGGGGTGGTGGGTCCGGGCAGAGGAGGAGGGAACTGACCGCAGCCCCGGGGCTGAAAGGGGGAAGAAAACACAATTTTCTTTTGGGGGCAACCCGAGGTGCTCAGGCTTTATTCCTGGCTCTGTGCTCAGGGATCCCTCCTGGTGAATGTTGGGGGACCATGTGCGGTGGGGCATGGCCAGGGATCAAACTCGGGTTGACCACGGGCAAGGCAAGAGCCCTACCCATTGTACTACCTCTCTGGCCCAAGAAAGTGTAATCTTTTTTGTTTGTTTTGGGCTACATGCAGCTGTGCTCAGGGCTCACTCCTGGCTCTGAGCTCAGGGATCACTTTTTTTTTTAAATTTAAAATTACCTTTATTTTTTTTAACTTTAAAAAAAAATTAATGAATCACTGTGAGATACAGTTACAGATTTAGAAAGTTTCGTAATTACAGTTCAGTCATACAATGATCGAGTACCCATCCCTCCACCAGTGCCCATTCTCCACCACCAATGTCCCTAGTATCCCTCCCTCCCACCACCCCTACAAACCCTCCCCCCCACCTCTGCGGCAGGCACATTCCCTTTTACTCTCTCTTTCTCTCTTTCTCTCCTCTCTCTCTCTCTCTCTCTCTCTCTCTCTCTCTCTCTCTCTCTCTCTCTCTCCTTTTGGGTGTTGTGGTTTAGAATATGGGTACTAAGTGACCAGCATGTTCGGTCCATAGTCTACTTCCAGCACACACCTCCCATCCTGAGTGAGCCCTCCAAGCATCCTTTACTTGGTGGTCCCTTCTCTATCCCAGCTGCCTTCCTCCCCAGCATGTGAGGCCATCTTCCAAGCTGTGGAGTGATCCTCCTGGTCCTTATCTCTACTATCCTTGGGTTTCAGTCTCTCAGGGATCACTCTCGGCAGTGCCTAGGGAACCACACGGGATGCCAAGGGTTGCACCTGGGTCGACCACGTGCAAGGCAAGTGCCCTCTCCACTATACTATCCTCCCGGCCACAAGAAGTGTATTCTTTTGAATGTGTAGGTTTGTGCACAAGTCCAGGGTCCAAGGGAGAGGAGATGTCCCTTCCCAGGACAGGAATAAGCACAGAACCAGGAGGCAGGAAGGCAGAAAGGATTCCAGTTTGGAAGTGAGCTTATAGAGCTTGGATGACCCAAAGGAACCAGAGTTTAGTAAGATTGAGGACTGGAGCCTCTGCTTTGGGGGAGACCAGCCAGTGCCTCCAATCTGTGACTCTTAACATCACTGACATCCATCCTGCAGCCCCTGCCTGCCCTGCTGAACTTCCCAGCGGAAGGAATGCTTCTAAGAAGCACACGGTTCCGCTGTCCTAAGGTGTGATTTTTGTCTCATAACGAATAATAGGTATTACGTATTCATCCTCACGAATGCCTCACCAATCTTAACCAGAGCAGCCTGAAGGATTCACGGTCGGACCATGACAGATTGTCCTAAATCTGGGCACGGGAAAATCATGGGCTAGAAACGCTTTGGATGCTAATAGGCATGCCATTATTACACAGCAAACCAAATAGCTTGCAAGAAATTAAAGCGATAATGATGAAGTCAAACCCATAAAGATTTCTAATTACAATGGCATAATAGCAGCAAGCCCCGGCCACAACTCAAGGCTCTGTTGACAGTGCATTAGTGACAAAGCATTGTCCCTGAAAATTCCCTGCACAGGAACCGGTTAGAGGATGGTGGTACGACCCCACCCGCTGTAAATTCCACTAAGGGGCTGATGGCAACGTGAGAAGTCTAAATCTAGAAGCACTCCTCATGGATTGTATTAGGGGACTCAATCCCAAGAAGCAAAAGGCGTTAGAATATCCCTTTGCCTGTTAGAAAGCAAAACAATCTGAGTGCGATATTTGCATGCGAGTCCCAGGGTTGAGGTCTCCAAGCCTGCTGAATTGGGGCTGAACATCCTGCACCCAGATCCTCCAAATTCCAGTAGGCGGGGGTCACACCCACCAACTGGCCCCCTGGCGCAGTGTAATCCCATCAATGGCCAAGACCCAGAGACTATAAAACCCAGTTCCCGGAAGTGCGTGGCCGCATTTGCGGCAGTGTGACATCTTATTAACTCATTCCTACTTTGGACAAACTGGCAGGCTACTGAATGTAACCTGCCCACACGGCAGAGTCTGGCAAACTCCAATATGCCAAATACCAGTAACAATGATGGGTCTCATTCTCCTAACCCTGAAAAGCCTTGAATATGGCACTTAAAAAAAAAATCTCAGGGCTAGGACGAAGGAGACGTTACTGGGGCCTGCTCGAGGCAATTGACGAATAACAGGATGGTCGTGATCATGATCGTGATTTGCACATACCTATCTTCACCCCTTACCAGCCCCTGTTGGAGGATCTGTATGGTTTGCTTAGGGGCCTTTCACGGTGGTGTGTAACAAGTGTGTGTAACAAGTGGGGAAGGAAAGGGAGGAAAGTCAGACGTGGTCCTGCCCGTAGGAGCGGCTGGGGGTAGGAAAGGCAGAAAAGCAGCCAAGAGGGGCTTTCAAGGAGGGCGGGGCTCAGCATAGGCTTACGAGAGGCAGGAGGGGTCAGAGGTCCAGTCTGCCCTGAGGACTGGACTTGGAGTGAACTTTTTTTTCCCTTTTTCCACATCCAGTGTTGCTCAGGGATCACTCCCGGCTCTGTGCTCAGGGAGCACTCCTGGCTTCCTGTGGAGGGATCACTCTTTTTTTTTTTCTATTTGGGTCACACCCGGCAATGCTCAAGGGTTACTCCTGACTCTGCACTCAGGAATTACTCCTGGTGGTGCTCGGGGGACCATATGGGATGCTGGGAATCGAACCTGGGTCGGCCGTGTGCAAGGCAAATGCCCTACCCGCTGTGCTATCGCTCCAACCCCTGAGGGATCACTCTTGGCTCAGAGGTCTAGTTGGGGAACTGAGAACCAAACTTGGATTGGCCACCTGCAAGGCAAACAAACACCCTACCAGCTTCAGCCGTTGGGGTGAGTTTGAATCATCAGAGGTTGTGCCAGGCAATGCCCTGTCCACTCTGCTGTCAACAGCCATAGCTTTCCACTGGCCACTGGACTTATTCTCAGCACTCTGCCTCAGATGACTGGCAGACTTCCTGAAGCCAGTGGCCTGGTCAGTGCTGGACTGCACAGAGTGAGCCTCTGCCAGTTCGCTTCTGTCCAGTGTCCTTGCAAGGCAGTGGCGTCCCCTGGCCTGGCTGGTCCTTAGGGAGGTGACCAATTGAGAGATGCAAAGGCGGCGTGACACCAAATCTCCAAGACTGACCATTAGTTTCCATGCATTCTTTGTTATGAGATCGCGACTCTTACCTGGTTCCCCTGGGACGAGATGAACACAGTTGACTGAGGAGGAGACAGCTAGGGAAAAGGAAAAACTTCTCCACCCGCTTCCAGAGACAGAACCTCCAACGTCGCTGGCCCTCTGGCCGATGTGGGTTTATCTACTGAGATCAACGTTAGAGCTTAGCTGACACGCAGCATTATTTAGTCACTCACTTAAAGCAACAAGATTCCGTGTAGGCTAACAGGAATAGCATAGTCCTTGGGAACGATGACTATGCCCGGAGCGAGGCACCCATGTTGGACGTGTTCACAGACGTCCTCGGGGTCTGCGTTCCCAGGAGCCCGCTCCGTTCTCCCGTTTCCTTCTTCCTGGCTGTCTGGTGTTGGCCTGTGAGGGCGGCAGGCAGGGAGAGGACGGCTTCCTCTGAGGCCTTCTGGATCCATATCTGAGTGAAGGTCCTTTTACCAGAAACCAAGTGCTCCGTTCCCCCAGAGTGGCCATGTGGAAACGGACAAGCATCAGTGAGAGTTTCGAGTCGGTGCCATTGACAATCGGTTCTCGTTGCTCAAACACAGTTGGTCTCACAGTTGGCCACGGCAAACTGTGCTCTTGCTGGTTGGCTGCTCCCCGACGCGTCGCCGTTTCATTCCACACTCTGGAACTTTCCATTTGGCGGGATCAGTGTTCCTCACGGAGGAAGTGTGTGTCCATATCTGGGGGCTGGCCAGTCGACCGTGACCTACGCAACTCCCCAGAATCCAATTTTCGCTTGGATGCTCGAATCCTACCATAGGCAACCAGCCTTAGCGGCTGTTCTTGGGGGGGGGGGGGCGGGGGGAGACGGGCTCCTCCTTCGCTCATGAGGAAGTGCTCATCAGACCCCTCATATGAACAGCCATCAGTGGTCAAGGGGGCTTCAAGGAGAAGCACCATGCCACAGAGAAGGGCCTGGGTTGGCGCGCAGCTACGTCTGGGAACCACACAAGACCGTTAACCGCAGCAGCACCGGGTCGTGGCTAGCAGCCGGCCTCAGGGGCGCAGTCCTGTGTTTGATCAGAAGGAAAATTCAATGATTTGTCCTCCCGGACGAGACTGAAGAAAATGAATAACTCTTATCTCTGTGGCAGGCCCATTGGAGCGGGCTGGTTTGATTTTCTTCCCTTTCTCTGTGTGCTCGGGGGAAGGATGCCGGGAGGACAGTGGGGTCTGGCTGGCCAGCTCTGCTTGCCCCAGACCATCGTGGTTTGCTCCCGAGCCTTGAGGTCCACAGGAGGAGAAAGGAGCCTGACAATGGTGCCCCTTGGAGGGGGGCGGGTTGAGTTTCCCTCGCCGCCCCGAGCAGAGCCCTGGAAGAGCCCCGAAGACCTCCAGAACCAGCCACCACCATGCTGAGACCACTCTCCGCACACATGAAGGTACTGGCAGAGGGACAAATCCACGCGGGTTCCGGGGCCAAGATCTCCAAGCCTACTCGGATTGGGGCCGAGCATCCTCCACCCAGATCCTCCAAATTCCAGTAGGCGGGGGTCACACCCACAAACTGGCCCCCTGGCGCCTTGTAATCCCATCAACGGCCAAGACCCAGAGACTATAAAATCCAGCTCCCGGACATCTTATTATCTCATTCTTGTTTTGACAACCTGGCAGGCTACCGAGTGTAGACTGCCCCCACGGCAGAGTGTGGCAAACTCCCCGTGGCGTACCCAATATGCCAAATACCAGTAACAATGAAGGGTCTCATTCTCCTAACCCTGAAAGAGCCTTGAATGTGGCACTTTTTAGAATCTCAGGGCTAGGACGAAGGAAACGTTACTGGTGACTGCTTGAGGCAATCCATGAACAACAGGATGATCGTGATCGTGATTGTCCTCCCAGACAAGACCAAAGAAAATGAGGTCCACAAGCCTTGAGGTCCACAGGTGAAAGGAGCCTGACGATGGTGCCATGCTGGGAGCACTGTTCTGAGCGCCCAGAATCTGAGAGAGCCAGCACAGATGGGAGTCTCAGACCGCTGTCTGGGGCCTATTGGTCGTACCCCCCACCCCTCTGCCTTCAGTGACCTGCAGGGCACAGCCATCTTCTCCCGGAGACTTGCTCCCTGGCCTGGCTCCGTGCTCCCACAGACATGGGCCCTTGGCAGGCAGACCCAGACTCCCACAGAACTGTGTGTTCCCACTGAGCTCAAATTCAGCAGCGTCTGCCTGGTGGTCAGACCCCGGGCAGTTCCCAGCATTTCTTGCCTGGGCTGTGAGTGTGCAGTTCTCAGTCGACCTTCTTGCTCCCCTGGGTGACATCGTTGTTGATGGACCACCAGGGCAGGGCTAGGTCCATGTGCTCCTAAGCACAGGGCTCTGCCTCCGGGGCAGGGAGCCACCGGCCAAGTGCAATTCAAGCATGAGTCGAGTCGGCACTGTTGGCCCCTGGTTTCAAAGTTGGGTTTTCTTTTCTTTTCTTTTCTTTTCTTTTCTTTTTGGGCCCCATACCCCCCTCTTGGAGAGCCCGGCGAGCTACTGAGAGTATCTCACCCTCACAGCAAAGCCTGGCAAGCTACCCATGATGTACTGGATATACCAAACACAGTAACAACAAGTCTCACAATGGAGACATTACTGGGCCTGCTCAAGCAAATTGATGAATAGCGGGAGGACAGTGCTACAGTGCTTGGGCCATACCTGGAGATGCTCGGGGGTTACTCCTGGCTCTGCACTCAAGAATTACTCCTGGTGGATCCTCCCAGGATGGGAGATGCATGCTGAAAGTAGACTATAGACCGAACATGATTGCCACTCAATGCCTCTTTTGCAAACCGCAACACCCAAAAGGAGAGAGAGAACAAAGGGAATGCCCTGCCACAGAGGCAGGGGGGCATGGGGGCATGGGGGGATGGGGGGTGGGAGGGATACTGGGATCCGTGGTGGTGGGAAATGGGCACTGGTGGAGGGATGGGTATTTGATCATTGTATAATTGAAACCCAAGCACAAAATATGTAAGTCTACAACTGTACCTCATGGTGTCTCACTAATAAACATTTAAAACAAAATAAAACAAAGCAAAAAAGAATTACTCCTGGTGATGCTTGGGGACCAAATGGGATGCTGGGAATCCATCCCGGGTCGGCTGTGTGCAAGGCAAATGCCCTACCCGCTGTGCTATCGCTCCAGCCCCTTGAAGTTGGGTTTCCTTGGCTGTAGTTTGTGGGGGCCCTGGACGGAACCCAGATGGAACCCAGATGAGCCTTCACACAGGTGAGGCTGTGCTGGGCCACAGAGGCTTCCCCCACCGCTGATGCTGGCGAGTTAGCAATGTGCATGACACGCGGCATCCCTAGGGAGAAACATCTTGGGGGAGGTGGTGCCCTGATGGGTTGAGGTCGCGCGTGGACAGAGCTCCTTGTGCCAACCTTGCTGTTACTTCAGGAGCAGTGATGGACCCTGTCTCTCCAGGTTAGCGTCCGCAGTGCAAAGCACAGCCTTGGTGCTGACAAGTGTTCTGAGTTTTGGGCCAGGCCCCACGGGCGTGTGACATGACTTTCGCAGCTCAGGGTGATGGAGATGTCATCTCTAGCTCCTCCTCAGCTGCCTTTGGGGTCTCCCCTCTGGGACCCGCATGGCTGCATCCCTGCTGCTCAGAGGGGCAGCTGGCAGCGGGTGGCTGCGGCAGCGCGAGGCCTCCTCTGCAGGGCTGTCCTGCCACTGGACGGCGAGTCCTCAGCCAGCCAGATATCTGCCTTTCCCGGGCAGCGAGGTGCCGTCGGCTTCCACATGCCTCAGATGAGCATCATTGCTTGGTGTGCAGTAAAGAGGAAAACACGGAGTTCCTTAACCCCAGGGCCTCCTCGTAAGGGGCTTCAAATGAGAAAAATACTGAAACCCAGAATCCTGGCAATACGGCAGATGTGGGGGGGAGCTCACATTCGTCTCTGATACAAACAAAGTGATAGACTCCATTGTCGGGGGAGATGGCAGTGTATGCTATTACCTGGTTGCCTCACTGGATTGATAGTTACTCTGCTGGCAGTAATTGTGGGGGAGAACGAGCTCATTGGGGTATTATCCTTTCACTAGTCCCACATCGGGACCCTGCCCTTGGGGTGCTAGGAAGTGAGGGCAACTGAGGCTTAAGTTGAGAAAGCAGATGCCCGGGAGTGAATAATATTCAAAGCCAATCAAGTCCTAAGTTACAAAGCATAATATTAATTGTCTTCCTGTATCTATACAAAAGGGCCATTGTATAAAAGTAAACTATTCAAAAGACATAAGGAGAGAAGAAAGGCAATATTAACTTACAGTACAGCTTCAGTGTCTAAGAAGGATGAGACCTTACAAATTTATTTGGGGAAGAGAGCACAAAGAAGTAGTTACAAAGTAATGGGAGTGACTCAGGAGCACTGTGATGGGTGCAACCTGATAAACCTAAGCTTCTTGTACTCCAACAGAAATGATTACAGATGCCAAGTGAGTTGCCCCCCCTCATCCCAAATGTCACAGGTGCCCCCCGACCCAGTCCCTGCTGGTGGGGATTGTGTCTGTGACGATGGCCAGCATTATAGCTGGGGGGAACCCCTTTAACCTTAAGCTTCTTCAGATACCCCCAATTTGATGTGTTCTCGACTTTTGGGTGTGTGTGGTGTTGTGGAGAATTTATTATTTGCGATGAATAGTGCAGCGTTCCCCTCCCAGGCCAGACGGGTACCCCCAGCCTGTGTTTGTGATTATCACACGATGTTGTGTTCAATGACTGTTGGTGTCCCTCTGTAGGTGCAGGGGACAGTTGCCTAGCTGACTCCAGAAATAAAATCAGGCCACATCTATCTATTTATTTATTTATTTATTTGTTCACTCAGCTCCTGGGAGAGAACAAGACAGAGTCTCCTACCCTATGCCTGACTGTCTCCACCAGGGCCCAACAGCTGAAGACCACCGAGGCCCAGCCAAGGCCATGCTGGGAGCACTCTCCACACACTTGGATGAGCCTCACGCATAAAAGAACTGACAGAGGAACCCAGGTGTGTGGGACCCGGGGCTGAGATCTCCAAGCCTGCACAGTTTGGGACTGGACCTGCCAGTAACTAGACAGTTACACCCACCAACTGCCGTGTAACTCCAACAACGGCCAGGATCCAGAGATTATCACACTCAGCTCCCGGAAGCGCGCGGCCGCATTTGCGGCCGCGCAACATCTTATCATCTCATTCCTAATTCGGTCAAACTGGCAGGCTACCAAATGTAACATGCCCACACGGCAGAGTCTGGCAAACTCCCCGTGGCGTACCCAATATGCCAAGTACCAGTAACAATGATGGGTCTCATTCTCCTAACCCTGAAAAAGCCTTGAATATGGCACTTTAAAGAAAAAAAAAATCTCAGGGTTAGGACGAAGAAGACGTTACTGGCACCTGCTCGAGGCAATCGACGAACAACAGGGTGGTCGTGATCGTGATTTATTTATTTAGCACAGCAGTCCTGGAGGTCTTCGGCATTCGTGGCCACGCGACATCTTATTATGACATCTTATTACCTTATTCCTACTTTGGACAAACTTGCAGGCTATCAAATGTAGCCTGCCCACAGGGCAGAGTCTGGCAAACTCCCCGTGGTGTACCCAATATGCCAAATACCAGTAACAATGATGGGTCTCATTCTCCTAAAGAGCCTTGAATATAATCTCAGGGCAAGGATGAAAGAGACGTTACTGGGGCCTGCTCGAGGCAATCGACGAATAGCAGGATGATTTGTGATTGTGATTGTGATTGAGCACAGCAGTACGGTGTTTGCCTTGCATGCAGCCAACATGGCCGACCCAAGTTCGATTCCTCCGCCCCTCTCGGAGAGCCCGGCAAGCTACCGAGAGTATCTCGCCCGCACGGCAGAGCCTGGCAAGCTCCCCGTGACAGATTCAATATGCCAAACACAGTAACAACCAAGTCCCCAACTGAGATGTTACTGGGCCCGCTCGAGCAAATTGATGAACAATGGGAGGACGGTGACAGTGACAGATTTTATTAGTGAAACACCATGAGGTACGGTTGTAGACTTACAAATTTTTTGTGCTTGGGTTTCAGTTATACAATGATCGAGTACCCATCCAAAATCAGGCCACTTTAAAAAATTATTTTTTAATTGAATCACAGTGAGATACGCAGTTACAAGGTTGTTTATGATTATTCAGTCATATAATGTTCTGACACCCGTCCCTTCACCAGTGTATGTTTCCCACCACCAGTGTCCCCAGTTTCCTTCTCCCCCGTCCTGCCTCTGAGATAAAGCACTGTGATCGCTCTCTCTCTCTCACTCTCTCTCTTTCTCTCTCTCCCTCTCTCTCTCTCTTCCTATCCCCCTTTCTCTCTCTCTTCTCTTTCCTTTTGGTCATCATGGTTTGCAGTAGAGATACTGGCTATCACTCATCTCCTCTTACCTCCTTTCAAACTCAGTTTTTGTCCAGAGTGATCATTTCTAACTACTATTGTCAGACTATCCCCTCTCTATCCTAGCTCCCCTCTACCGTGCCCTCACACTTGCTTTTTGGGTCACACCCCAGTGATGCTCAGGGCTTGCTCCTGGCTCTGCACTCAGGAATTACTCCTGGCAGTGCTCGGGGTACCCTATGGGATGTTGAGAACCAAACCCGGGCTGGCCGCGTGCAAGGCAAACGCCCTACCCTCTGTGCTATCACTCCAGCCCCCCACCCCCTCACATTTGTGGCAAGCTTCCCACCACTGACCAGTCCTCCTGGTCCCCAAATCAGTCCACCTTGTCCATGAGTTCGATCACGTGCTGCCTTGCAGATAGGGTTGTGGAACGTGCAGGTTCTCCGTGTGAAGCCAGTTTGCGGGAGTCGTGTAGAGCTCTGGAGAACAGAGGCCCAGAGGCAGTGGGGCGGGGACTCGGGGACACTTCTGGCTCTGGCTAGCTTTGGCTGTCTTTGGGAGGCAGGACGGCCTGAGCCGCACTGCCGTGGGAGGCACCGGCCACCTCCTCAGTCTCCTGGGGCACAGGGACACTCAGGCCCATGGGGAAGTGGTGGCCGGGCCAGGGCACTGCTGGATCCCAGCAGCGGTGTGAAGCAGGCCTCGATACCTGCTGACGCTGCGTGAGTTAGTTTACCCCTGGGTGTGCTCCCTGTGAGATGAGGGGGAGCCCCCAGCACCAGGTGCCCAGGCAAGCAAGCACGCCTCACCCAGCACCCTGCCTGAATTGGCTGGAAACTGGGGTGCGGCCAGGGGCACGTGAGTGAAAATGGACTCTCGGACCCGGCGCCTGGAGTCTGTTTTCACTCATGTCTGTTTCCAGGGGAGGAACCTGGCTCGCCAGAGTCAGCCCTGTGCCCTTCCTCTCCTGTTTCTACAGGCTGGGGGCTCCTTTCTGATGCGTGATCTCTCCCTCAGGCTGGCCTGGCCTTGGTGGTGCAGGGGCAAGTCAGGGAATGCACGGTGATGTCAGCAGCCGGCAGAGGGCATTGCCACCCCAGCATGTCCGGGGCCTGGAGAGCAACCGGCCTGTCGTGCTCCTGGGAGAGGTAGGTGATCCCTTTGACGGTCTCCTTCACCGTGGCAGACATGGCCCCACACAACTGTGCCATTGTGCTGCTGTGTGACACAGACTCAGTGTGAGAAGTGAGGGTGGCAGGGCTGGGGGGAGTCCCTGTCCCAGGCTCCTTTTCCAACGGTGCAGCTGACGTGTGCCAGACCCTGGCACCCCACCATTCCGTCGATTCCAGGGCAAAAGTTGATTAAGTGAGTCCCCATAGAGGTCAGCAGATTGTTTGGGATCGCAACCGAAATGCACGGTCCTGGTTGGTTTTAGTCCATCTTGGTGATCAGGGACCGTCAACTGGAAAGGGCACAGAAGCTCTGGGTGGGCAAAGTCAAAGGTTTCCTTACAAGCAACCACTTTTGTCTCCAATATCAAGCTGCTGGAACAACACAACCAGCTTTGCCCTCTTCAGACCAAGCTGGGTCTCTGACGCTTCACAATATCGTGTGGGCTGAGGTGCTGCAGAGTCCCCGTGGCCTGGGCCAGTCTGTTTGCCTGTCTGATTGCTGGATTTTTCTACTCTGTTTAACTTGAGAAAGCGAATGAGTGCTAGACAGGACACAGGATGACTGACCAGTGGTGTCTCGTTGTCCGTCCATACCAGGAGCGTGGGCGTCGGATGGCAGGTCACAGAACCTGCTGTTTGACTCTTGGCATCTGGACTGTCGAGAGGGAATTTCCCAGGGGTGCTGGCTGGGCTCCATCACCCCTTCCCTAG
The DNA here is from genome assembly GCF_029834395.1 of Sorex fumeus. Classification (NCBI taxonomy): domain Eukaryota; kingdom Metazoa; phylum Chordata; class Mammalia; order Eulipotyphla; family Soricidae; genus Sorex; species Sorex fumeus. The sequence continues at coordinate 1,582,612 of NW_026606199.1, read as the reverse complement.
GAAGATCCTCTCTCTGGCTCTCATCAGATGGTGCAATAAATACTCCATCCCAGCTCCCCCTGGCAGTGCCAGGCCCCTGGACCTCACGGTGGAATGTCCCTCCTCTGGAGATTGACATTCCAGCAATGAATTAGGGATGAAAAAGTACCTAATTAGTTAGTTCAAATAAAAGCGCAAAAGTCTCCTTTATCATCAGTTATGTTTGCCAGGGGTAATTACTATTAATGATTAAGTGTATATCCTTCAGGACTTTCCTGTATAATAGAACAGAGACACGTTTCTTTTTTTTTTTTCTTGCCTTTTCATTAGTGAATCACCATGAGATACAATTACAAACTTATGAACTTTCGTGTTTGCATTTCAGTTTTACAATGATCACTTACCCATCCCTCCACCAGTGCCCGTTCTCCTCCATCAATGTTCCCATTATCCTTCTCACCACCCCACCCTGACTCTGTGGCAGGGCATTCCCTTTTAGAACAGAGACACATTTCGTTATGTTGGTGTGAAATGGTGTTTAAGGCAGAGTTGCACGTCTACCCTCTACAGTGACTATGTCTAGTGCTCCAGCATGAGGGCAGGTGGCTCTCTGGGTGATTACAGTTCCCACCGAGGCTTCCATTGCAAGGAGGAGGGCAGCAGGATCTTTTAGTAGCCTGTTCTTATTGGTGGAAGAGCTCTGATTTTTACTGCGTGTTCTCACAACATCCTTGCTTCAACATCCTTGTGTGTATTATCTGTTACCAGGCAATGCTGAAATACTGTCACTATCACTGTCACTGTCATCCTGTTGTTCATTGATTTGCTCAAGCGGGCCCAGTAACGTCTCCATTGTGAAACTTGTTGTTACTGTGTTTGACATATCGAATACATCACGGGGAGCCTGCCAGGCTTTGCCATGCAGGCAAGATACTCTCTGTAGCAGAGAGTGCCTTGAGAGGGGCAGAGGAATAGAACCCAGGTTGCCCAGGTTGGCCACGTGCAAGACAAACGCCCTACCCACTGTGCTGAAACAACCCTGGGTTATTTTCAGTCATGGGATTTTGAAGAGGAAAAGTTCGAATGCCAACAAAAATGACTAAGAAGCAGTTGTATTGGGGTGGCAGGGTGCTCAGGCCAGGCTGGCCCCGCTGTCTAGAGAGATGGTCGGTGCTTTTTAGTCTAAAGTGAGTTGGAGAAGGACATCTGGTCAACCACAGGGAGTGGGTTCACCAGGGCACTCTCTCGGGTTATGACAGCAAACATCACATACCCAGAGTCATCAACCAGCTCCTTGACAGAGAACCTCCCTTCCTGAGTTTATGAATCTCATATTCTAGGCAAGAAAGCAATAGCAAAGGTGACCAAAGCTCTATATCCACACTGATGTCCAAGAGGTCAGTTCTTCCAGACGTGTTTCCTCCCTTTCTTCCTTGATGCTGTTCCTTACTCTCTCTCTCTCTCTCTCTCTCTCTCTCTCTCTCTCTCTCTCACACACACACACACACACAGATGCACACTACCATTTCCAGAATTCCCCCCCACCCCCGACTCTTGTGAGATTCTGTAGCAGACTTACTCAGCATCTTTGCTCGAGCGGGCCCAGTAATGTCTCCGTTGGAGATTTTGTTGTTACTGTGTTTGGCATATTGAATACATCACGGGTGGCTTGCCAGGCTCTGCCGTGTGGGCGAGATACTCTCGGTGGCTTGCCGGGTTCTCCGAGAGGGGCGGAGGAATCGAACTTGGGTCGGCCATGTTGGCTGCGGGCAAGGCAAACGCCCTACCGCTGTGCTATCGCTCCAGCCCTTTAAGAGAGATGAAACCTATCAGCTTTCTCCATCCACTGCATAGCTGGTGCGGTGTATGTAACTGATAAGGGTACCAGTTAGACACGGTCAGGCATTAGTTCTGCTTGGAACCAGGCCCTTGTAGTGTGGACTCACTCCCCCTGGCCCTGCTGGTCCTGGGGCTAGTTATTTGACAGGCTAAGAGGCCCTTCTCTGGACTCACTTAGAAGCTCCCACCACACCTCACTCCCATCCCAAAACTCTCCAACTCAGGGAAAATGGTATTCCATTTCTATCCATGCTTCTGCTTATTTTCTTAGGACCTCCACCCCCAGGCCCCCACCCCACTATGCCTCTGGCTCTGATTTCTTCCTGTGGTCCAGAGTCATTTGCTTTATATCTAGAACTCAGTTTCTGCCTCAACACTTCTCTTGGAAAGACAGCTGCATGCCACCCACTATCAAAGCCCTTGGGAGCGTTCATTGGTTTCCATGAAGGAACCAACACTTTACCACCCCTTATTGGATAGTTGGGGAAGTGTCAGCAGTTGGCGGGACAGTGCCCAGACCTGGACATGTGCATACTGACACAGGGCACCCTTGTTGGGTCTCATTGCCCCGAGCCCACAGGCCTCTGCCCGTCATCTCCGGCCCTCCCTGCAGTCCCTGGTCACTGACCTTTTCACTGCCTCCCTCACTTTCAAGTCTTTCTATTTTTCTTAATTATATGCATGCATTAAGTCGATTAAGAACATTTTTGCAGCTTTCATCCCAAACACAAAGCTGTTGTTTTCTTTCACCAAACCAGGAAGTCTGGCATCTGGGGCTGCCTTGCCGGGGGAAGGGGCTGGAGGCAGCTTCTTGCTTCCATCCTTTCGGAGGAAAGTGCTCTTCCTCCCTGCACCCACCTCACTTCCTCGGCTCTGCTCCTTAGAAACACTCGTGGAGTCGTCTGCCATCATACGAACCCCTTCTGTGCCCTGCTCACCTGTTACCCTGTCTGAATGTGAGCACAGGCAGACATCAGCTAGAGGCCAACACCAACAATTCCCTGACCCCAGGGTCCCAGTTGGTAATTCAGGGCAGCTCTTTGCTGGATCACAGCCTTTCGAAAACCCAGAGCACTAGATTATGTAAGTGGGATTAACATGGATTTAGCGAAATCCCACATGGAGGGGTTCAACTCTCAGGCAAAGGCTTTCCGGCTGGAGTCCCGGCTGGGGGCGGGCGGCTCCCCTGAGCAGGTGGCAGATGGTCCTTCCCTCCTGCTTCCCGGAGCTTCTCCTGCAGCAAATCCGCCAGGATGATGAGGACAAAATCATGTCGTAGGAGTGTTGTCAGTGGGAATGATGAAAAGTGTATATCTCATGCCCCCAGGAGTTGACACTCTGGTTCAGTAAGTACTACACGGATCTTTGATCTCTTGGTGTGTTGCTGGAAGAATGATTGTCATTCTCATAAAGGGAACAAGATCTCACAAGCCCTGGATCACGGTGGCCCTGACATTCAAAGGAGCAGGCGGGGCTCCTTTTTGTGAGAGGAGAATGTGGGTACAGAAAGGAACCACAGGAGCGGGTCACATCTGTGTCTTCATTTCCATGGATCTACCCTGGGTTGACAATATCGTAGGGGGTTAAGCTTCATACCTCTCTCTGGGCATAATTCTATTTTTTTTTCTTTCTGGGTCATACCCGGCGATGCTCAGGGGTTCCTTCTGGCTCTGCACTCAGGAATTACTCCTGGTGGTACTCAGGGGGCCATATGGGATGCTGGGAATCGAACCCGGGTCGGCCATGCGCAAGGCAAATGCCCTCCCTGCTGTGCTATCGCTCCACAATTCTGACCACCCAAAGTTCCCCCACCACCAAATGATCAGTGCTCTCCCACCACCAAAGGCTCTTCCAGGCCGCTTTCTGCCCCCATTCCCTCCTCAGCTCCCTTTGTCTTTGTTCACCACTATGATTTTCTCTCCAGGGCTAGAGCCATAACACAGCGGAAGGGTGTTTGCCTTGTGCACAGCCAGCCCGGCCGAGCCGGGTTCGATTCCTCCACCCCTCTCGGAGAGCCCGGCAAGCTACCGAGAGTACCTCGCCCGCACGGCAGAGCCTGGCAAGCTCCCCGTGACGTATTCGATATGCCAGACACAGTAACAACAAAGTCTCCAATGGAGACGTTACTGGGCCCGCTCGAGCAAATCGATGACTTTCTCTGGGTCTGGACTTAGCTTTGCTTCTGGACAATCTACTGTAGGTGTTTACGTGGCACAGAGGAGTGAAACCCTTGAATGAAGCATCTTCTACTTTCACACATGTCGCTTTGCCTGATCACCTCAAGGCCCCGCCCAAATGTCCCAAAAGAACATTACAAAAATGGGAAGTTAAAACAAAATCTTTTTTTCAATGATGGAGTTTATTGTATGGAGAAGCTAGGCTACACACCCTCGTCTTCCCTTGCTGACAGGATTAGGCGACTCCATGCTGGGTTTCCATGGACCAGGCAGGTAAGAAGCCAGCACACGATTCTCTATTCAAATTTGTATTTCTGGTCCTATGGATGGAGGTCCCGGGAGTGGGATTCCTCCAACCTGGGACTGTTCCACGTTCAGTTGTTAAAAGAATCCCTCATTCCCGGAGAGGTGGCACCCTACTGCGATGCCATAAGCAAGCCCCCGAGTCCCCTTTCTCCTCCTCTTCCGTGCAGTCTCTCTGCTACGGTATGGTGGGGTTCTCTCTTGGGATGCCTCAGGCTGGAGTCGGCATATCGGCCTCCCCTCCCATCACAGCCTCTGTTGGAATACCAGGGAAGTTTCGTGCTCTCAGGCGATGTTGATGGGCTTATCACAAAGTGTCCACCCTCTTCCTTTAATAACAGTGTCACAGCAACCCATCCCGGAGAGACATGTGGTTTCATTGTAGGGCAGAGGCACAGGGCAGGGATGAACCATGGGAAGGAAATCCCGAGGCAGGGGCTGGGGAACTCAGCCAGGGGTGTTCCCACAGGGAGCGGCTGACAGCGGGAGGTGTGGGTGCAAGTCCCCGGGCTCTTGACGGGATTGTGCTCCATCGGCCCCACGTTCCAGAGCCTGGGATACAGCAGATCCAGGAAGATGTTTGTCAAACTCAATAGACACTTGAATAAATGCCCAGAAACAATTTTGCACCATTTGGTTCTGTGTTTGAGTTGGTGGTTGATCCTATTCATTTGGGAATTTATTTTGCCCGGAAGCAAGAAATTTCCCTGATTTTGAGGCCAGAGATCTGAGGGCTGGACGGGGTGGCTTCTTCACAAGCTTAGTGTCACCTGGGGTTGGTCCCCTGCAGAGGACCATCTGGCCTTGGCCTTCTCAAATATCCCAGAGTCAAATAGTTTTGTTTTTCAGTTTTAAGGCCACACCCAGTGATGCTCAGGGCTTTCCTCCTGACTCTGCACTTAGGAATCACTGCTGGAAGTGCTCAGGGGACCCTATGGGATGCCGGGGGTGGAACCCAGGTGAGTCGTGTGAAAGGCAAGTGCCCTCTCCGCTGTGTAATTGCTCCAGCCTCAAGCTCAGTGTCCGAATTTCTGGTTCAGTCATACAGCAAGTGATTGGCTAGAGTTGCTTTGCTTCTGTCTAAAGCACCACTGGGAATTTATGTGTGGGTGGAAGAAGCGGTTTTGCATGAGACTGACCTGGCGTCAGGTCCTGTGGGCAAAAAAGCATGAGAGAGTTTGGCAGGGCTCAGTGTGGAGAGTGGACACTATTGTGTCCCCTTTTTGGGTGGCCTGTGTCCACCTCACGAGTGTGGGTTGTCTTGTTAAACCGGGTCGAGGTCTCCCCAGAGGAGTCACCTGAAGACAAGTTGCAATGCAATAAGCAAAGGGTCTGTATTGGCTAGCTCGAGCTAGGGTGCTCGTCCAGCTCACCAACATAATGGCAGCCTTCTCGGAACAAGCAGCCCCGAGTCTCAAAAATTAGAAGCTTTTATACCATAGCATTCTATAACAGGGACTTTCCGTGGACCACCCTCTTGTCCGAAGTCTGAGGGGCTTCCCACTACTTGTACTTAGCTGACTGGTTATAAATTGGAGCTACATAAGCGTTGCGTAAGAGTTGCCTAGGGGTTCTGTAGGGGGGCTTCCCTACCTGCATCTGATTGGTAACACTTAGTTGATCTCACCGTGGCTTTCTCACTTTGGGGAAGTCAAGACTCAATTCCAATTCCTGGGCTCAAGTCCAGGAATTCTGGAACGAAAACCTAGGCCTACCTGCTGCTGTCTTCTTTACGAGCCTGTCACGGCACTGTCTTTGCTTCTGTATCTCTCAGTTTTCATGCATCCAAGGCTGTAGGGGGTCAAGAGGTCTCCAGAACTAGAATTCACCCACCCCCACAATCATCATCCAGCACTTCCCAAAGGTTTACCCCAGGCCACTGGCAGCCACATCCCCTGCAAAACGCGTGGAGCATGAGATTCTGGGGGGCACTTCTGCCCTCACTGAATGGAGGAGTCTGCGTGCGGAGTAGCCCAGGGCTATCTGCCAATGAGCCACCATGCTAAGGCTGGGGTCCTGTGGGCGCTTCCGAAGACCCCCTCGTCCCATGATGCTCTAGTGTGGAGGTTCTAGAAGAAGCTCAGCAAGATCCGGGCATCCGAGCACGTCCAGCCCGCGGAGAGAGCCGAGGGGGGGGGGTGACCTGTACCCCAATGCCAAGTGCTTTGGACCCTCCAGACGTTTAAGTGGTGAGACACACACTTGCCTCTAATGAAGCCCTCACCTTGAGTGACATCGAGCGGCTTCTTTAATCTCCTTCAAACCCAATTTTGTTTTTCTCATTAAAGAAAGCACCAGCAGAAAGCGTTGAATTTTAATCCTCGCCTTCATTGAGTCTGAAGGCCAAGGACGAGAGGTCACTTGAAAAGATGAGCCTTTCTCTAAAGGGTAGATCTGTCCCGACGCTCCAGAATGCAAAAACACCGCAACCTTCGCGGCAGGCAGACTCAAAGGACCCGCGAGTCGGCAGCGGGGGAGCAGATACAATCTGAGGCTCTGGGAAATGATGAAATGGAAATGCCACCGTGATGGGCACGGTCACCATCGAGCACAACACCCTCCTCTTTCTGCTGTGTTCTCACAGCCCCTCACAGTTCTCAAAACCGCCGGGAGTCTGCAGGACGAACGTCTTGGGAGGTGGGCAGGGATCCGCGGAGGAAGGTCGGGGTGGGGAGTTGGAGGGGAGAGAAAGAGAGGCAGATGCCAGGGCCACGCGCTTCTTCTTCCCAGAGGTGACCGGGGATAAGGTGCCCAGAGGACCGAAGTCCCCTCCCCTCCGTGTCCCCTCCGAGCGCTGAGGACAGACTGTGGCCCAGAACCTTGTCTCTCCCGGGCTGCCCTGGCGGCTTTGCCTGACAGCAGAATGATGAGTGAAAATCCTTGGCGCTGGGTGAGGAAAAGGCCCTGCTTGGAATCCAAGCTTGTAAACTCGCTTCTCTACACTCAATTACTCTCCAAATAACCACGGGCCCCTGTGTGCCCGAGGAGACGTCCCTGCTCTCGCCTGTGTCAGTCCTTGCCTTTCTATCTTATTTTTCTGTGCCCTTTCCCAGAAGAACAGCCGATTGCACCAAGGCGTTTGCTGTGATGTGTGCCACTTTTGGGGGCGGGGGTGAGGTGGAGGGTGGGGGCTGGGCGGGTTTGGGGAGCAGAGGTCCAGGTGATTCGTTCCAACTTGGAGAAAAAGACATATGATTTGGCTTTTTCCCTAAAAGCAGGCTGATTAGCAGGAAAATGGATGTAATCAGTGGTTATGCACAATTATTTTTAATACCACATCTCCACACCTAAACGTTGTACTTAACGAATGAGCGCAAGGAATGATTGCTCAGGCTGGAGTGTGTCCTAGTGATGTGATGTACAACCTTCGGTACAGGCTGAGGCCTCACGGTCCTGAGAACCATTTTTTTGGATGAGGAGAAGTTCGTAGAGGCAAAATGTCTCGATGAAAGTCACCCGAATTGTGGCAGAATTAACTTAAAATTTTCCCCTCTGCTGCATCACATTTCTGGAAAGAAAATCCTAAAATGTAGTAAAGGTTCTTGTTTTGATCAACTTCTTATGACTGAACAATGAGCAGGGGGAACCTTTACATGAAGATGTTTGTTTACAGTGACTCTTTGATGCTGGAGCGATAGCACAGCGGGTAGGGCGTTCGCCTTACACGCGGCCAACATGGCTGACCCGAGTTCGATTCCTCCGCCCCTCTCGGAGAGCCTGGCAAGCTACCGGGAGTATTCGATATGCCAGACACAGTAACAACAAAGTCTCCAATGGAGACGTTACTGGGCCCGCTCGAGCAAATCGACGATCAACGGGAGGGCCTTTACCTTTACCTTTGATGCTAGCTTGATACCTAACGCCTCATGTGGAGGACATGTGGGGGAAATCCAGGTCAGAAGACAAGCTTGCTTCTTTCTGGATATTAATCCATGGAGGACTCTGCTTAATTGAGGGAAAACACATCATGGAGTGTGCCTGAAGTTCCTTTTGTTCGTTTTCATAATGAGTTATCACGGTTCCTTAAAAAAGGAGATCCACGTCCCTGGGGTCGCGTGTGGATAATAGGACTGCGCTTGGTCCCAGGGCAAGCTGGTTTCCCGGGAAGAAAGGCACCATGGTCCGTGTCTAATTCCCTGCATTCCTCAGGGCTCCGCTGCCAGGTGGCTCACGGGCTTTTCCAAGGTCTTGTGGTCTAAGCTGGAATTCAGTATGGCGACCCACTTGTCTCCGTCAAGTCTAAGCTGCGTCTGAGGATGGGAAGACACCCAAGGTCCAGTAGACAGGGCCCAGCGCTGGGGGCCACTGCCCTTCGAGTGGTAACTCAGTTCTTTGCTCCCAAGCCCAGTTCTGTTCCATGGGTCTGTTTTGGCTCATGACCCCAGAGCTGCAAGGGCCTGATGGCCCCTGTGTTGTCCATCTCCTTGTGCCCACGTGCTGGCCTGCATCAGGGGGCGCTCAGGGAGGCAGCTGAGGAGGGAGGGAGTAGGCGCTGCCTTCCTTCCCTCTCCCTGGCTTTTGCGCACAGGTCCCCGGCTGCAGGGGACACTTAGGGTTCTGTGTCACTCCAGGTCCTTGCTGCCTGCCTCATCTCTGTTGGCCACGTCTCCGTGCCCCTGCCCGGGAGTTCAGGCCGCATGGGCTCTCACTTGAGCTCAGCTTTGCGCAGTCTCTTGAAGCACTGACTGTTTTCCGTGAGTGTTCTTGACACCAAAGCTGTTCGGATGAGTAGGATACTGTGCTCCCAAGGGAGTTTGCAGCCCGGTGGATTTTCTAGATTTGTGACACCGAGACACGAAATCGTCACGTGTTTGTTGCTTTAAAAGTCTCGCTGGGAAAGTATATGAAGTGTGGGAGATGTCCGCATTCTTTCAGACTTTCCTTGCAATGTGGAACGTATGTATGATGTGCCTTGTATGTAGATGCGCATAAACACACCGATGTAGATGCATGATCTTCTAACATGCTGACCAACTCACTTTTTACATTTAAGCCCCGGAACTTTGGTTTTGCCTACATGTGGGATGGGAATGGCCACAGCCAAGCTCATGCCGGAAGGATTGAGGGGCTAGAGAGGGAAAAGGTGGGGGCGGGGGAGGAAAGATGGGGGGGGTTCATTTTGATAGTGGGTGGGCCGGGGGTCTTTGGCAGCCAGTATGTACATCTGACACACATCAGAGGTGTGAAGCTCTGTGTGTGATGCTCTGGCCACACTCAGGCCAGCAGCATTTGGCTCAGAAATAACCCAAGTGCATCCTGGCCAGACTCGGCGTGGCAGGCCAGGGCGGGAACTGGCCTTCCCCGTGCAGCTCATTCTTTGGGCTCACAGAGTCCTGGAGGAACCTGGTTAAGGACGCCAGTGGGAGCAGGGGCCCAGATAGCAGGGTGACCCCCGAGCCCGGCACCCTGACATTGCCAGGAAGCTGCTTCATCTGCTCCAGGAGTGGAACGGGGCCTGGCAGGGGAGAGCGGCGCTCAGAGAGCCTGGTCAGTGCTTCTCCCGGAGTGGACCTGCCCAGAGCCAGGCCGACACAGTCCCTGCTGCTCACCTCTTGGCAACTCTGCACAGTCACTAACGCCACAGAGGACCTGCTCAGTCCACTGGGTCTCAAGGCCCATCCCCTGCCGGTCTCAGGAGCAGCAGGCCTGACGCCGTCTGCCCCAAACTCTCAGTGGCGTGAGATTTCCAGCTGAGAGGAGGGACCTTAGGCTTGTAATTTGCGGTCTGATGGATCTTTATTATTTTTTGTCTTTTTGGGTCACACATGGCGATGCTCAGGGGTTACTCCTGGCTCTGCACTCAGAAATTACCCCTGGCGGTGCTTGGGGGACCCTATGGGATGCTGGGAATCGAACCCGGGTTGGCCACGTGCAAGGCAAATGCCCTACCCGCTGTGCTATCTCTCCAGCCCCTAAAGAATTATTTTTAAAGCTGTCGTTCTTTTCGACTTCTCTCTCTCTGGCGGAAGGAAAGAGAGGAGCAAGGAGACCCTCATTCTTGAGAGTACAGGGGCTCTATCAGGACAGGACCTGCACAGCCTTGCACGTGGCTGGTCCCCGTTGATCCCTGGCCCTGGGGAGCCCCCAAGCCCCCCTCAGAGGAATCCCTGAGCACAGATCAGGAGCCCTGAGCACTGCTGGGTGTGCGCCCCCAGACAAACGGCAATGCTCATCCTTCCTGGGGGGTTGGGGGGAGCAAGCCATGCCTTTTCCCGACGCCTTTGCTTGCCACATGGTTTGCTGTGTTTGTCAGCGTGTTTGCCACAGAGCCGGGCCCAGAGATCCTGGTTTCATTACTAACATACATGCTTGGCCCTCGCACGAACCCAACATCTGCACAAACCCCATCTACGGTGCAGGATGTTCGCCAGAGTTCTCTCTCCACCTCTTGGACAGAATGTCTTCATTCTGAAAGAATCGATATCCTTAAAAATGAGTGTCTGGAAAGACTTTCTTGAAAGTCAGTGTGATTTCAAGGGGAGGGGCAGGGAAGGCGCCCGGCTCCCTCCCTGCAGGTAAGTGCAATCTCCGAGCCTCAGCCTCCAGACTGCAAGTTATCAAACACTTAAAATATTTCAAGCCTCAAATTAACTTCAAGATAACACTTAAATGCACCGATGTCCTTTATCCTGATAAGAAGCCCAATGAGTGATTTTAAATTAATGCCGCGGGTGCCTGCTCTGAATATATTAAGGAAACCCTGCAATTTGTATGCCTGGCTGATCTGGTACTTGTCTCTGCAGTCGAGGGCACTGGGGCTCACTGGGCAATGCCAGGGACAGAGAGCCCGGGCTTCTAGAAGACACCGAAAGACCTCCGAGTCTCTGATATGGGGGCCCAGACCTGAGCTCTGCGGGGGCCATGTTAGCAGGCACACACACACTCGGCCTGACCTGGTTCTCACGAACCTCAGTTACTAGGCTAGAAACTGAGCAAGGGTGTTTGGGGTTAGGGTGGGGGGAGACGTGGGGAGGGTCGCAACCAGGACCTCTGGGAGGTTGATTGATATCACTATATCACTGTTTCACTGTCATCCCGTTGTTCATCGATTTGCTCAAGCAGGGGCCAGTAATATCTCCTTTCATCCGAGCCCTGAGATTTTATTTTTTATTTATTTATTTTTTAATTTTTAATATGAGACATTATGAGGTACAGTTGTAGACTTACACATTTTTGTGCTTGGGTTTTAGTTATACAATGATCAAACACCCATCCCTCCACCAGTGCCCATTTCCCACCACCACAGATCCCAGTATCCCTCCCACCCCCCATCCCTCCATCCCACCCTGCCTCTGTGGCAGGGCATTCCCTTTTGTTCTCTCTCTCTTGTTGGGTGTTGTGGTTTGCAAAAGAGGCAATGGGTGACAATCATGTTTGGTCTATAGTCTACTTTCAGCATGCTTCTCCCATCCTGGGAGGATCCTCCCAACACCCTTTACTTGGTGCTCCTTTCTCTATCTGAGCTCCCTTTTCCCCTAGCGTGTGTGGTTGGCCTCCAAGCCATGGAGCAAACCTCCTGGTACTTATCTCGACCACTCTTGGGTGTTAGTCTCCTATTTTGTTACTTTATGTTCCCCAGATGAATGCCATCTTTCTATGTCTATCCCTTTCTTTCTGAGTCATTTCGCTTAACATGATACTTTCCATGTAGAACCACTTGTATGTAAATTTCGTGACTTCTTCTTTTCTGACAGCTACATAGTACTCCGTTGAGATTTTAGCAGCCTCTCCTTACTCGTTTTTCCCAATGGTGCCATATTTTAGGCTCTTTCAGAGTCAAGGCCATGAGACCTGTTATTGTTACTGTTTTTGGAATATCGAATATGCCACGGGGAGGAGTCTGCCAGGCAGGTTGATATCATCTTTTGGAACTAGAATCGGCAAGCATTGGACCCTGCATGGCTCATCTTAGAGGTTCACAGACAAGAGTCTTTTGACGGAGGAAGGCCTCCCAGTCGCGGCATCAAAGGAAAAGAAACAGCCAGGGGAAGGCAAGCACCCCACCTCGAACCCGAGTGTGCCCAGTCTACAGGGAGACGCGTCTGCTGAAGCTCAGAAAGTGCCCAGGAGGCCGGCGGCTCTGTCTTTCAGGAGGGGCAGCGTCCCCCCACTGCGGTGTGTCTCTCTCTGAGAGAGGCGGACGCCGGCCCCTTCCTCTACGTCACACTCGTTTGCAGAAGGATCCGAGCAGGAGGTAGTGGCCTCGGGAGTCCCCACACGTCCGTGGCCCAGGATTCACAGGGCACAAGCAAGAGGCCCCGGTGTCTGTCCTGGGACCCCGGAACTGCCTCATCCTCACACTCCTGACTGTTGAAATTAACTTGATTTTATTTCTTTTTTTCCTTCTGTTGTCTTTGTTTTGGGGTCACAGTGCTCAGGGTCACAGTGCTCGCTGCTGGCTCTGTGCTCAGGGAGCACTCCCGGCAGTGCCGGGACAACCATACACGGTATGGGGGATGGAACCAGGGTCAGCCGTGCATCGGGCAAGTGCTTCACCTGCTGTGCTGGCTCTCTTGACCCCGCCAGATTCTCTGACACTCAGGTGCCTATTTTGGACCACACTGCTGGGTTTCTCAGGGGTCAGGATCGGGACGGCCTGGCTGATAAGTGAGGGAGTGACCGGCTGGGTGAATGAATGAAGGAAGGAAGGAATGACATGGGCTTTCTGTTTCATGATCTCTCCTGAGAAGCCTCATCTAGTTCCCAGGGTAAACAGAATCTTTCAAATGCATTTTCATGATAACACTTGTTTAAAGACCTTAAGAATCATAAACCACCTGGGGAAAAATCCAGATTTGGGCTTCTTTATCTCCTTCCTGTCCTACGGGGTGGGTAACTCACTGTCTTAGGGACGTTGGGAATCCATCTCCAATGAGCTTCAGAGATAACGAGGAAGTGGAAGGAGTCGCTGAAATCGGTAAAGGACCAAGCAGGACTTCACTTCATGCCGCTGGTCTAAGGGTTGCCCTGTCCCAGTTTGTTTTGAACCTTTCCTGCCATCTGTCTTTGTTTGGGGGTCACAGCCGGTGGTGCTCCGGGTTTGCTGCTGGCTCTGTGCTCAGGAATCACTCCTGGCACTGCTGGAGGCCACGGGACCCCAGTAGGGCAGGGGTGGGGCGGGGGCTCTGTGTAGGCCACTCTCTGCCACTGAGACCTCACCGACCACTGTCCTGAGTGCCCTGTGACTGTGAGAAGCCAGTCGGGAGTAGGCCAGCAAACTAGGAGCAGGGGACTTGGAGGGGGGCACCCCAAGAAAGGGTCCTCCCTCATTTCCAACGGAGAAATGGCACAAATGCTTCTGGGTGGCCAGTGGCCATCCAGATCCCGGAACCCTGCATCTCCACAGCAGCCCCAGGGCCCCCCTCCCTCCTGATGTGGGTCCCTCCAGAGACTCCCCAGACGCCAGCTGTGTTGCCATGACAACGGTCCCAGCCAGCCCCATTTGCTGTCGGTTCTATTGAACGGCAGCTGCAGGAGTGACCCTGGGCTCCTCACGCCTGGCACTCTGGGGGCTTGCGTGCCAGCACTGGAAGTGTGTGTGTGGGGGGGGGGTGCCTGCTTTCAGGAAGCCCCCAGCCCCGGGATCTTTTTCAAAGATCTGGTGATCTGAGCAGCAAAGGCAATCTGTGTTCTGTGCAGTGTCTGAAAAGTGTGGGCAGTGTTGGCGGGCCCAGAAGGGGCCGGGGACACCTGGTGTTCTTGCTGCATCGTCATCCTGCAGAGTTCTGGAACTTTCCCTCGAATGCAGTTTTGCCCAGTGGCGTCCACTGGGGCATTGACAGGAACGTTGCCTCCTTTGCTTTTGTCCTCCGTGGTGTGTGCCCAGTTGATTACTTCTGTGGTCAGATCCTCTCAGAGCCTCGGGGTCACCAGGACAAGGTGACAGCCACGTCTGACACCATCTTGCTCTGGTCACTGCAATTTCTCAGATCTGAAGCTCCTCATGAATGCCGAGAGCCTCTTCCCCAGGGGCTGGATTCCGGCAACACCAGCAATGGCGCAGGCGCCGATGGGCTGCAGCTCTGGCTAGGGGCGTGGGGGGCTCTGACCCAGAGCTGGGGGCAGGTGCGGCCCCTCACCCGGTCCTCTGTGCATCCTCATCCTGGGGACAGGGCCCCACACCTGCGCCGAGAGTGGGGCTCACTGGGCCACCCCGCCCGAGAGGAGAGGGGAAGAATTCTGGGAAGAAGAAGGGGCCGGTGACAGGCCTGCCATGGCCAGGTGCTCGTCTTGTTCCCTGGAGACCAAGTGCCACATGGCCTTTCTGAGTTAGGCGGGGGGTGGGCAGGGGTGGCAGAAAGGAACCTGGGTGCCGGGAGGGTCGGCCAGAGCACGGAGGGCCCACCCAACGCTCTTGCCATCTCGGCTACTGGCACTGCATCTGCCATGGGCCCAGGGCAAAGATGTGCGATCCTTCCAGAATCTCCTGCTCGGAATCCTCCTGGCCCACGGGGTGGCTGATGGTCTTTGCCCCCAGACGCCTCCCCCTGTGTGTGCTCCCTATGCCCACCCCATCCCGGGCACCACACACTCACCCTGTTGCCCATATGTACGTACACTGCAACTTTGTGTTGATGTCTGGGCCACACTTGGCAGTGCCTGGGACCACTCCTGGCTCTGTGCTTGGGGGTCGCTCCCCGCAGTGCTCAGGGGACCCTGTGATGGCAGGGATTGAGCTGGGATCAGCCGTGGGTGGGGCAACGCTAACCCTAACCCTACCCTGCCCCATCTGTACCGTTTCTCCTGCCCCACTACCACAACTTTTCCATGCCTTCCTCTGTCACTGCAGTCGCCATGTTCTGGCTTTTGTGCTAAGTGCTGCACTGAACACAGGTGTGCAAACACAAGTGTGCAAATCTTTTTGTGTTTATTTAGTTTTGGGCCACACCTGGCTGTGCTCAGGGCTTACTCTTGGCTCTGTGCTCAGGATCACTCCTAGACAGTGATCAAGGGACTGTGTATAACGCCAGGGGTTGAACCCTGGTCAGACACATGGAAGGCAAGCACCTTATACTCACTACTGACTCTAGAGCCTGCAAATCTTTTTGAATGAAATGTTTTGTGTTTATTATCTTATTATCTCATTCTTACGTTGGACAAACTGGCAGGCTACCGAATGTGACCTGCACACACGGCAGAGTCTGGCAAACTCCCCGTGGCGTACCCAATATGCCAAATACCAGTAACAATGATGGGTCTCATTCTCCTAATTCTGAAAGGGCCTTGAATATGGCACTTTTTAAAAAATCTCAGGGCTAGGACGAAGGAGACGTTACTGGGGCCTGCTCGAGGCAATCGACAAGCAACAGGATGGTCGTGATCGTGATCGTGATCATTTTGTGTTTGGGTGTCGAAGGGGGAGGAAGCAGATGCCAAGAAGTGGAACAGTGGGTTGGTGACCTGCCAGCGAAGCACCGGACTGTCTCTCTGCCCCTCACGCAGAGAATTTCTACATTTACGTTGATTCACAGTCCTCAAGGTTTTGTGATGCTAATTATAAATGGTAATTTAAAAGCGTTCATTTCCTATGAGTTTGTTTCTCATATATGGAAATAGAATTGGTGTGTACATATTTACCATATATCCAACAATCTCGCTAAATCAACTCATTAAACTTAATAGTTTTTCCGCAGTTCACTTGCATATTTTTCATTTCCATATATATTTTTTAATTTTTATTAGTGAGACACCATGAGGTACAGTTGCAGACTTACAAATTTTTGTGCTTGGGTTTCGATTATACAATGATCAAATACCCATCCCTCCACCAGTGCCCATTTTCCACCACCATGGATCCCAGTATCCCTCCCACCCCCATCTCCCCATCCCACCCCGCCTCTGTGGCAGGGCATTCCCCTCTGTTCTCTCTCTCCTTTTGGGTGTTGTGGTCTGCAAAAGAGGCATTGAGTGGCAAACATGTTCAGTCCATAGTCTACTTTCGACATGCATCTCCCCTCCTGGGAGGATCCTCCCAACACCCTTTATTTGGTGCTCCCTTCTCTATCTGAGCTGCCCTTTCCCCTAGAGTGCCCGACTGACCTCTAAGCCGTGGAGTAATCCTCCTGGTACTGATCTCCATATTTTTAAGAAGCTCCCGCCATCACACAATCTATTTTTCCTTCCTACCTTATCTTAGTGGCCAGAAACTACCACTAGGATAATCACTAGATGGAAGGACCGTGGATCGTTTCTGTTCTTGTTCATTGTTTTTATTCGTTTGCTTTGGGGCCTCACTTGGTGGTGCTCAGGGCTCCCCCCCCCCGGCTCTGAGCTCAGAGATCACTCCTGGTGGGGTTTGGGGGACCACGCGGGGTGCTGGAGGTAGAACCTGGGTCAGTTATGTGCAAGGCGAGTCCTTATGACCTGAGGGCCCCAGGCCTGATGGTAGATCCTTTGATCTCATTTTATCTCATTTTAGTTGATGATTTGCCACTCAAAGTGATGGTGATTACTGTCCTTTGAGTTTTCTTGATTTCTGCAGCTTCTCTGAAATTTTATAAGACACAAAAGCTAGCCTCATCCTCCAGCTCGCTAATAGTATTTTTCATTACCGAGCATTCAGTTTTTAAAAGCTCTTTTGTTGTGATTGCGGTAACAAGGTACAATAGTGCTTATGTCCTGCTGTGATGAGTGTAGCTGCTGTCGTGGCGAGGCCCACTGCCGGGCTGGCCCCTTCTGGTCTCCTCTTCCTCACCTCCCGACTGCTCCCCACACCACCGGGAGTCTCAGCTCTGGGTCAGTCTGGGGTTTGTTGGCCCTGGACACTGCTGCTTCGCTTGCCTGTGTCCTCACATCCTTGTGTGTGTGTGTGTGTGTGTGTGTGTGTGTGTGTGTGTGTGTGAGAGAGAGAGAGAGAGAGAGAGAGAGAGAGAGGAGAGAGATAGGAGAGAGGGAAAGAGAGAGGGAAGAGAGAAGAGAGAGGAGAGAAGAGAGGTAAGAGGGAGAGGAGAGAGAGGGGAAGAAAGAGGAGAGAGAGGAGAGAGGGAGAGAGATAAGAGAGAGGAGAGAGAGAGAGATGAGAGGGATTGTTTTTCTCCCCCGGACTTATTTTTCTAACGTGATCTCCCCCAGCTCCAACCAGGCTGTAGCAAAAGGCAAGATTTCACGTTCCCAGAGGTGAATAGTCTTCTCTGCAGTATATAGACACAGATTCCAGACCCACCAGCTGTCATTGGGCATTTGGTATTTTTTTTTTAACCTTGTTCATTGTGAAAAGTGCTGCAATAACATAGGTGTGTGTGTGTGTGTGTGTGTGTGTGTGTGTGTATGTGTGTGTGTGTGTGTTTTCTTGAGATAGAATGCTGAGGAATGAAATTGCTGGTCATAGAAGTTCTGTTTTTATGAATTTTAAAAAGCTTTCCTAGAGAAGGGAGCACCAAATAAAGGGTGTTGGGAGGATCCTCCCAGGATGGGAGAAGCATGCTGAAAGTAGACGATAGACTGAACATGATTGCCACTCAATGCCTCTTTTGCAAACCACAACACCCAAAAGGAGAGAGAGAGAACAAAAGGGAATGCCCTGCCACAGAGGCGGGGTGGGGTCGGGGGGATGGGGGGTGGGAGGGATACTGGGATTTGTGGTGGTGGGAAATGGGCACTGGTGGAGGGATGGGTACTTGATCATTGTATAACTGAAACCCAAGCACAAAAATTTGTAAGTCTACAACTGTACCTCATGGTGTTTCACTAAAAAAAAAAAAAAGCTTTCCTAGAGGGGCCGGAGCGAGAGTGCAGTGGGTAGGACTCTAGCCTCGCATGCGTTAGACCCAGGTTTGATCCCTGATATTCCTCTGGTCCCCCGAGCCCAGCCAGCAGTGATTTCTGAGTGAAGAGCCAGGAGTAACCCCTGAGTATTTCCGGGTGTGACCCAAATAAACATCAAACAAATAAACCAACCGTCTTAGATCAAAAGAACATACTTAACTCATAAAAAACGTTCTTCAGTTGGGGTTGGAGAGAGGGTGCCAAATCAGGGTGCTCGTCGTGTATTCGGCTGGCCCGGGTTCTGTTTCTAGCACCTACACAGTCATCCGAGCACTGCCAGGAAGGGTCCCTGACCTGAGCGCAGAGCTGGGAGTAAACCCCGAGGACTGCCAGGTGTGGCCCCCAAACCAAACCAAAACAAAAATATTTTTAAACTAAGAAATTTTCCCAAGCGCCCCTGGGAGGTGGGTGGGCGAAACACTGCCCAGTCGAGGTCCGGGAGCTGCCCCCTCACCCACCTCTGCTGTATGCCCACTCCCAACTTCAGCGTTTCATGAAGACTCTGCAGAGACACCCATCTGGGGGCAACCTCCTCCCACCCCCATATATCCCCAGAAGTCCCTAGGGCCACGCCCAGCACCCACAACTGCCACCACGTCCACTCGTTGGCCTGGACCTTAGATCCTGAACTCTCTGAACCTCCTTGAACAACAAATAGCTTAATAAACTCAAAGACAAGGGCTTAGCCACCCTGCGTTCAGATATAACAATGTTCCCATGAATTGAATTTTCAGATCTATTGATTTTAACATTGCAACTTTGTTAGCCAATCAATTCTAGTTCTAGAATTATATGAGCACTTGTGGCTTTTTACTACATTAAAATAAAAAAAATTAATGGAGACATTTTTATAAGCGGTACCGATGCATTTGACTTTTTGAGTATGCAGTTTTGTGAATGTCAGAGCGTTAGCAGGTTCACGCGAACACTGTCTTAGCGTACAGAACGGCCCCAGCCCATTGTCCCATCACCCTGTAGCTCTCTCTCTCCAAGGCCTCAGCCCTGCAGTATTCAGCACGACAGTGTTTGCATTCTGTCATTCTGTCCTCACTCCGGTCATAGCTCACTGTCATCTTTCTCGTTTGACCTCATTACAGTATTAGAGGAAGTCATAGGAGTGACCAGCTACTGTGGCGCTGGGTGGGTCCACGTGGCAGTGTCTAGGGGTGTTTGTTATCTATCTGTGACATTTTCATTCCTATTATTGGAGTGAGTTGGCTTTATTCGGGGGGGGGGCGGTGAGTTATTTCATGGAAACTGTTATTGATGCTATCAATTTTTTTCATTTGTTTTAGGACATTAAGTTTTGTCCCTGAGTTATATTTGATTTTCTTGGTTTATTTTTCTCATTTCTTTAGATATAAACCTCACTGTTTTGTTTTTTTCCCCTGTGGTCTAATGATCTAATCCAGGACTTCGAGTGCGGCAGACACATACGTTACCTCTGAGTCCATCCAGCTCCTAGATGAAATAATAGATTTTAAATAATTTCTGTAATTTGACGTGTGGAGAGTGGTCTCAGCATGAGGAAACCGGAGGAGCACAGGCATGCGGGTCCTGGGGCTGAGATCTCCAAGCCTGCTTGGATCGGGACTGGGCCTCCTCCACCCAGATCCCCCATTTTCCAGTAGGTAGGCGTCACACCCACTAACTGTCCCTGGCGCCAGGTAATCCCATCAACAGCCAAAACCCAGAGACTATAAAACGCAGCTCCCAGAAGCGACATCTTATTATCTAGTTCTTACTCTGGAGAGCCTGGCAGGCTACCGAAAGCATCCTGCCCACACGGCAGAGTCTGGCAAACTCCCTGTGGCGTACCCAATATGCCAAAAACCAGTAACAAGGATGGGTCTCATTCTCCTGACCCTGAAAGAGCCTTGAATATGGCACTTTCTAAAATCTCAAGGCTAGGACGAAGGAGACGTTACTGATTCCTGCTCGAGGAAATCGATGAACAACAGGATGATCGTGATCGTGATCGTGTAATTTGACAAATTTACCTCAAAACATTGCTTTAGTTTTGCTTTGCAAGATTTGGTTTTTGTATCTTGATCATCATTTAGTTACAAGTATTTTCTTATTGTATCTTTCTGACTCATAAATGACTTGTGAAAAGTTTCACTTTTTTCGGGATGTGTTAGGGCTTGACTTAAAATCCAGAATCGGTTCATTTTGCTAAATATTCTTTTTATACTAAGAAAAGGTGACATGCTATACTGTTAATGGCACTTAATCACTTGACTTCCCGTTAATCGATGATTTGCTCGAGCGGGCGCCAGTAACGTTTCCATTTGTCCCTGTCGTGTGCTAGTGTGGCCCAATGGCGTCTGTTCGCTCTAGGAACATGAAGAGCCTCAAACCGATCGTTCATGATCTTGACGAAGAAGTCTGACCATCTGGTAGGTGGGCGGCCACGCGGTCTTTTGACATCCCATGGGATCCAGTTGGTAACAGCTCTAGTCCAGCGGTCGTCTTTAAATCTCATTACGTGACCAGCCCATCTGATTTTCGACGCCTTGGCAAACGAGACAGCGTCCCTGATTCCTGATCGTCGACAGATGTCGGAACTCCGGATTCTTTGTCTCACTTGAGTGAAACGTGATACTCCAAGCATAGCTCTTTCAATTCCTCTTTGGGAGACCCGAATAGCGTTCTCATCCTGTTTGCGTAGAATTGGTTTATTAGTCACAGTTTATAGGTAGTGTCCTCAGTACATTTTTTTTGTCTGTTTCTATACACTCTTGAGAGAAGCCAGTACAAATCCCCCATTATAATTTTCAGGTCAGTGGCTTCTCTTTCAGTTTTTGTAAACGTTTTGCCTTGTGAAAGCATGTTATTTTTGTGCCTATCTGTTTAGAACCGAGATGTCACTGCATCGTTCTGAGATGACCCTTTTTATCCGAGGCTTTATACTTTAAAGTCTCCTTTGACAGAGCACAGCTGTGGCACCTTCCGGCTGGTTGTTGAGTGTCTGATTTATCTTCTTTTGGCCTCTTTCTTTCAACGAGTCGTGTACTTCTGTTTCACACATGACTCTTGTAAATAGCATGGCTGTTCAAAAAAATTCAATCAAGTAGACCTTGTCCACCAGTCGTACTTTGTTCCTTTTCTTTACCTAATTGCATTACTTTGGATTAATAAAATCCTATGATTTTGTTTCTTCTCTATTAACTTGTTGATCTTACCTTATTGCATAAATTATAAAATTACTAATTTTTACAGTATTAATTTTTACAGTGACATCTTATCAGGACATCATTTTATGACATCTTATTATCTCATTCCTACTTTGGACAAACTTGCAGGCTATCGAAACTAGCCTGCCCACAGGGCAGAGTCTGGCAAACTCCCCGTGGCGTACCAAATATGCCAAATACCAGTAACAATGATGGGTCTCATTCTCCTAAAGAGCCTTGAATATAATCTCAGGGCTAGGATGAAGGAGACGTTACTGGGGCCTGCTCGAGGCAATCGACGAATAACAGGATGATGAAATGAAATGAAATGAACAGTATTATTAAAACCTCAAAACGCTCAAAGTCCATTACCATTTTTTTACATTATGCCGTCTGTAACTCTGCATGCATTTTAATACAATGTACATTTTGATCATGGGAAACTACTATGATCAGTTTATAAGAACATTTTCAAAATTTGCCATTATTTTTTCTTACCTATAAAATTGTATTTTCCATTGATATTAAATATTCTATAATTCCATTTTTCTTCCTCTGGGATGATTTCTTTTTTTTTTTTTTTTTTTTGCTTCTTGGGTCACACCTAGCGATGCACAGGGGTTACTCCTGGCTCTGCGCTCAGGAATTACCCCTGGTGGTGCTCAGGGGGACCATATGGGATGCTGGGAATCGAACCCGGGTCGGCCGCGTGCAAGGCAAACGCCCTACCCGCTGTGCTATTGCTCTAGCCCCTGGGATGATTTACTTTTGACTGAAAAATATTTAAAAAATATTTTGAAATCAAGTTGTCAAGCCTGCTAACTCCAGATAATTTAATAAATGTCTTTATGTCACCTTTTTCGTGGAAGAACTTTCTTTGAGCTGAGTTTTTAATTCAGGGTTAGCAGTGCTTCTTGCCAAATGTTAAAGCCTGATTCAGTGTCACTAAAACCCTTCGTTTCTGTGGACAACTCAACTGTTAATTTTTTTGTTGACCTTTTGAAGAAAATTTCTTTTCTCTCATTAACTGCTTGACTAGTTTTCTCTATGGCTGTGATTCTGATCACAGCGACTGTGATATGCATCGGATGTTCTTTCATATTTCTGTGGGCTACTTTATGTTGTTTATCAGTTTTAGAAATTTCTGGGTCATTAGGAGTTCCGTGCTTCTGCTCACCCATTCCTTGTCTCCTCATCTGTTACACCACGCCTATTAGATATTTTTATTACAACCCACCATTTCCTTAAATTTTCTGCTTTAATCACTTTCCCCCTCTTGATTCTTCATTTTGGGTTTTTCTCTTCTTCTTCTTCTTCTTCTTCTTCTTCTTCTTCTTCTTCTTCTTCTTCTTCTTCTTCTTCTTCTTCTTCTTCTCTTCTTCTTTTTTTTTTCTCTTTCGGTACAGTTGGCAATGTCCTGCCATGCTAAGCCCCGTGAATGAGTTCCTAATTGCTAACGCTCTCTATTTCATTTGAAGAATGACCATTTTAATTTTATCTTTCTTCGGTACTACTTCTGTGCTAAAGTGATCTCTCTTATCATGCCTGTCACCCGTTTAAAGTGATTCTAAGTACATTCATGTTGTACTTTTATAAAGAAGTCTGGCAGTTCATTTCAACATCTTCTCCTTGTGGGGACGTCACCAAGTTTTGGAGTCTCTTCCTTTTGTGACTCTGGTTTGGACTGTTTCTAGTCATTTGTTCATTCAGTGGCCTGAAGCGATTTTCGCTGCCCCTTGGCAGGATTTAGTGTCTTGTCTGCGGGGCGGGTCTGGCTGAGCTGCCAGGGCGAGATTCTGCCACCTCTTAGCCTTTCAGGGGGTCTCTGGGCATCTCTGGGCGTCTCCAGGGCGTCTCTGCTGGACCCGGACACTGTCCCAGGCGCCTCTTCCTATTCTGAACACAAACTGAGTTCTCTCGGCTCCTCCTTTCCCAAGTTTGTCACCTCAACTTCACGTTTACATTCAGAATTCGGCTGATAGTGAGGGGGGATCCGGCCCACCTTCTGGGGGGCTCGCAAACACTCGTGGGTTTTCCCCCATATGAGGCCCCTCACCTCAGAGGACCCAGCCCTGGGCCCAAAGTTACAACAGGCCCGATGTGGGCTTTACCCGCCTGAGGGGGGTCCCTCTGGGATTGAAGCCCCGTCTCCTGCCTCCATGCCCTGGGTCGGCAGAGGTGTCTCCCAATCACCCAGACTGGGAGCAGAGGGCATGCCCTCCAGGCACGGTGCCTGAGCCCCTCACAGCTCCACGTGCAGGCCACCCCTCCTGGGTCGCTCTGGCCAGGGACGCAGGGTCCAGGAGTGGACAGGTCCACGCTGGGTCACTGCCCGCTGGCTGAGGCTGGGGCTCCCTCCTGCCCTCTCCCTGGGCAGCCGTCTGCTCCATGGCCTGTGGCTTCTCACCCCTTCCTAGCTCCGTTTCTGTCCCTCTCAGTGTCGTTGTATGCCCACTTCCCTCCCACGTCAGCTCCCAGGGACCTGGGTGTCACTGGTCATCTGCATGGGGCCCTCATGGCACTTTCTGAGGCTCTGGAGTCCATCCAGCCAACCTTGGATGCGAATCAATACCATTTACCCAGATTAAGCTAAGTATAATAATGTGAATTATTTCATTATAATAACAGTATTTACGAAGGTTAACCGGAATGTTCTACCCCCCATTCATGCTGCCTTTAAGGAATATCTTGTAAGGGTCAACTGTCACTGTCACTGTCCTCCCATAGTTCATCGATTTTCTCGAGCGGGCCCAGTGACATCTCCATTGTGACACTTGTTACTGTGTTAGGCATATGGAATACGTCACGGGGAGCTTGCCAGACCTTGGCGTGCAGGTGAGATACTCTCGGTAGCTTGCTGGGCTCTTTGAGAGAGGTGGAGGAATCGAACCCAGGTCGGCCGGGTCGGTTGCGTGCAAGGCCAATGCCTTACCCGCTGTGCTATTGCTCCAGCCCATCTTGTAAGGTTAGTTTAGTTGAATTCAAGAGGAGGAAGAGGGGTTTGGCTTTTCTTCCTGGAGCTGAGGTGTAGCTCCACGGGGGTTATTCAGGGAGAACATTTTCTTGAGAAGAAACAAAACATGCCCTGGGCGCTGGGTGAGAATTAAGTGACTCATTACTTAATGCTAGGATTGCTTAGAAAAGTGAGTGGCCCCAACCCTATGCAGAGGCGTTTCTAAGTGACCCCAAGGAAGAAGAATGACGCCACCATCAACAAGTTTGGGGGTTGCAAGTCAGTGCTCCCTGCCCGGTGGGCCGAGGAAGGCAGGATATTTGGCCCCTACCCCAGCAGCAGAGCAGACGGAGGTCAAGGTGGGGGGCTGGGTAGGGGGGGCTCCGTCCCTATTCCCCAAGGCCTGAGACTCTAGGGTCTGTCAGCTGTGGAGCTGGGTGTGAGCTCCGTGGGGCCGGCGCGGGTGGGAGGCTCCCAGCGCTCGGCCCTCACGCCTCCCCGGCCGAGTCTTTGCCCTTTTTCCAGATTCTTGTTTGAATGTCGCTTGGACAGTCACAGAAAAACGGGAAAGGGTGAGTTGAGCGACTTATACTGGGGGTTCTCGCATCTTTCGCGTGCGAGCATCCAGGAGAAGCTGTTGAGGGATGTGGGGAAGGGGAGTCCTGAGCAGGGGGCCACAGGCATGCAGGGTCCGTACACACACACACATCGACACCTGTGTCTAAGCATGTGTGCATGAACACGTATGTATTTAGAGATGGACACACATGTATATGTGCACACGCGTGCAAAAAACATGGATAAGTAAGCATTCATGCATATGACAAGTACAGATACATACGTGCCAGGGTATGCCTGAGCCCAGCCAGGATACATGTGTGTACATGCACATAAATGCATGCATGTGTGTACATACACGTAGGTGTACACACACACTCATTGCCGCATGTAGATTTATGCACGCATGTGTAAGCATGTTTCTGCGTGCACGGCACTTCCTTCCCCTCCAGTCCCCCAGAGAGCCCCCTGGACCGGCCTCCTAGGTCACCCCTCCTAGCCCACTCCCTCTCTAGGTCACCCCACACCTGGTACCCCCATCTTTTCAGCTCAGAAGGTGCCGGATACTCAGCTGCTCCCAAGGTCAGCTGGCCGAGTTCTGCTCCCTAGTGCCCGCCCGCACGCCCATTTTTTTGGCATCCCCACCCCAGCCCCAACCTCGGCGGCCCCAAAGGAGTCCATTCACGGGCCCAGCGTGGGGTACCTGGGTACCCTGGTCCCCTCGCTATGCTGGAAACTGCCCAGCACCCATGAGCCCAGTGCGCCCCCTGCTGGCAGGGCTGCTCTCCTGCAGTGCCTGCTGTGGGCGTCTCTAGGCAGTTGGCACACATCTTGCCTGGTGTTGTTCCCGGGCTGTTGTTTCCGTCTGCTCTGCCCTACAAGTCCAGCCTGGGCATTCAAACCGTGGACGTCCACGCCTCGGAGTTCAGGGCCACAGGAGTCCAGACTCCGGTGCTGCTTGGCGCCCCTGCCCTCATCTCTGTGCAGGGGTGAGGCTGGCGGGTACCCTGCAGTCTCCGGCCCCAACCGCCCGCCTCTGCAAGTCACCTCTGCAGGGCGAGTCACCACCCGTGAAGCCTCACTCCTGCCCTTGGCGGGGGGATGACTCCGCTACGGCATTTGAGGGGCTCCCTCCCACCCACTCTTCAGCCCAGACGGCTTTGACGAACAGGCTGACGCAGGGAGCAACTTGTGCCCCGGGCTGGACACGGAGTCCCCGAGCTTCTCCTTAACTCGCCGACGCTGGATTCAGATCATCCTGGGGTGTAATTCAGCTCTTGATCCCTCCACTACCTGTCAGCACGCTGGTAGCAAAGATTCAAAAACAGCATAATTTAAGACTTCAAGGCAAGAGGGAAAAAAATCGATTCTGTCCTGTGGAAAACAGAATCAACTCATTTCTTTCAGCGTTTGGTTGAGCCTCCAGGCACGGAGAGTCACTCACGCATTTTATCAACGTGTGGAGTCCCCGGGAGGAGCCGCCCGCCGTGGCCACCCCGGCCCCGCTGCCCTCGCTCGGCCTCCCGCGCCAACGGGCGGGGCATCCCTGCCCTCGCGGGTGATTTCCTCTCCCATTTGTCTTGGTCCCTACAAGCTCTGTGTCCGCCTTTGCAGAACTTTGGAAAATAGCAGAGTGTGAGGATGAACCATCAAAGGCATTTAAGAGACGCATGTAAGGGTCACCAGGCCTGGCCGGAGCGACAGCACGGCAGGACGCTAGTCTGCTCACAGCTGGCCCGGGTTCGAGCCCCAGCTCACCACATGGCCCCCTGAGCCCACCAGGAGTGATTCCAGAGTGCGGAGGCAGCAGTAAGCCTGAGCATCACTGCGTGTGGTCCCCAAGAGAAAAATAAATCACGAGGGCTGTTCCTTCAGATTTCTCAGGGTGTTCAAAAATTAGCGTGACTTGTTCTTTAATAAAAAGGTGCAGTTATTCAAAACTCCCTAACCCATGCACCAGTGACTTGCTGGAGGGGATCTCGTCAGGATCATCGGGGCGAGAGGCCCTCCTCTCATAGCTGGGGAAACTGAGGCTGCTAAGGAAGACCCGACTCTCTCTACCTCTGTTGAACTAGGGCTAGTCATTGGGGGTGAAGCTAGGGGAGGTAGCCCCCCCGAGTCGGACAACCTTACCTGGTGATTTGGGGGGTGCTCTTGAGACCTTCCCGGCATCCTGGTGCCTGAGAGCGGGGTCACTTCCGGGGCCCGGAGTCGGCGGCGCGGCCTGTGTGGGCGGATTCCCACTTGCCTCTCACGCTTGGCACGCTGCTCTTGTCCTGAATAATGGCTTTCCCGATTGCTGCTGGCAGATTTTTCTTCATCTCTCTAATCTGTATTATAAAAGAGTAGAAACGTAATTTCCCAGTTAGTGTATATTTTACATGAAAAATGGCTGGCTGGAATCTGACAAAAGGGAAGGCATCTTTCAAAGGGTAATGACCCCCGTTCAGTCACACGGCAGAGTGCCTGTGTCTCTGCAGGAGGAGGGAGCAGTTCATTTCCCCTAAAGGGCCTCGCTCTGGGCCTCTCCCCTCTCAGGAAGGGGGCCGGTGGGTCAGCAGGGGGCAGCCGTCCAGGGTCTGGCCAGCCCGGGAAGGGGGATCCCCACTGTGCAGGGCGATAGCCACCCCACCCCCTGGCAGCCTATTCAGAATGCCCCAGGATGTGGAGACCACAGGGAGCCCGTGCCCTCCTGTGACTGTCACAGATGTCTCAGAGATAGCCCTGCCGCCCCTGGGCGCATCCCTGTGGCCGCTCCCCCCTCCTGGGCGGCCGGCCCCTGGCTTCTGACACCCCCTGTTGTGACCTGTCTGATGAGACCCTTCCCGCCCCACCTGCTGGACTCCTCGTGGTCTTAACATGGTGTCCACTGCTGCTGGGCTGAGCTCTGACCACCCCCCTGTGATGTGAGGAGAGAAAGTCGACCCCAGTTGTCCCACGAGGTGACTAACGGGCACTCACCCCCTCTGGCTCAGGACCTAGACCCCCAGGTTGACGCTGGCAGATCTCGGGGAGGTCTTTCCCAGCAACCTCTCTGCTGGCGTCAAAGGCGTTATTGCTTCAGTTCGGGGGCTGCAGCTGGGGTGGGCGGCAGGCCACGTGGCCTGAGGACCTTGGGTGTGCTCAGCCCCTCCTGTCTCCTCCCTCCCAGGTCTTGCATCTGCACCAGGAATCCACGTCTGCGTTCCAGGCCCTGGGCACTCTGTGGTCAGTCCACTGTCCACACGAGTGCCGAGACCCCGGAGATGAGGCCTCCCTCCGAGGTAAACTCCCGCCCAGTCCTAGAGGGGGTCTCCCTGGGCTTCAATGCCTGGAAGTTTCTCCCCATTGCCCGGATTCTCCCCCATCCCCAGGCCCCGAGGGGGTGTGGGTTGGCCACCGTTTCTGGCCGCCCTCCATCCCCTGGACACTGGCTGCAGGTGGCTACAGTGACCCTGTACACTGTAAGGAAGTGACCCTGTACACCGTCCCAGCCTCTGCCTGTGCACCCCGCCGGCTTTGAGGAGACACACAAATGGGGAGTTACTGAGCCCCAGGACCAAAGGGGCAGCGAAGCCCCGATCCCCGTGCCCACTGAGCCCTCGCCCCTGGTGGTGTCTGAGGCCGCGGGTGCTCTTCTCCAGCCAGTGCTCTGCGGGTTCCCCTCTCCAGCCCTGGTCTGACTCCCCTGGGCCCCGAACTCCTGAGAGACAGCATTCTCTGGACCCAGGGAGGTGGGCTCGACTGGTGTCAGGGCAGAGCCTGGATATCGGGGTAGGGTCCCTTCCCAGAAATTTCCTTCCCACTGCAGGGAGTCGTGTCCGGACTCCTGAGTGCTCGGACTCCTGTGCTCCTCCCCAGACAGACCACAGGCCGCAGGCCCCTTCACGTCTCTCTGGAGATCATGGAGGCAAGTTGGAGAGAATGAGGCAAAAAGGATGGCAGGGGTGAGTCTGCCTGGGGGGGGGGGGGGGATGATGAGAGGTTCCAGGCACGGCCTGATTCCCTGGGCTGCTCCCCTGAGCATGTGAGGGACCAGGACAGGGCTGAGTCTGGAGTCCATGCCCTGAGCTGGCATCCTCCTCCTCCTCCTCCTCCTCCTCCTCCTCCTCCTCCTCCTCCTCCTCCTCCTCCTCCTCCTCCTCCTCCTCCTCCTCCTCCTTTTCCTCCTGTCTCTGTGGCCGGCTCTGGTGCATCAGCTCTGCCACCTGACTCTGCTGGTCATCCCAGGACATGCGTCCCTGGTCTGGCTGTGGCCCCCAAGCTCCGACCCCTGCAGGGGGATCCCTCTGGCCTGGGCTCTGAGCGACGCTGCGGAAGGTGACTGGCGGGGCATGTCCACTCACCCAGGCCCAGGGGGGGCTTGTGATTCCTCTGGGATGCTGAACCGTTGGAGACTCGGGGAGGTCTTTCCCAGCAACCTCTCCCCATCTGCAGGGAACCACCCACCACCAGCTCACGGAGGAGGAAGCCCCAGGCCTGGCTGTACACACCAAGTGTGTCCAGGGCCACCACAGTGCCGGGAGGCGTCCCTCGTGCCAGGGGGAGCAGCCGGAGCGTCTTGCGGGGGTAGGAGGCAGTGCCCTGCAGGGAGCACCCCCGGAGCTGTCGGCTTCCAACTTGACACAGGTGGCAGCTCCCGGAGTCCTTGGAAGGAAGCGGGTGAGAGGGCAGCGGAGATGAATGAGAGCGGGAGGCGCCCGCGGGGGGGAGCGGGCCCGTCTTCCTGCCTCTCTGCAGAGCCGCTTGATGGATAGGACAAGAGCAGGACAAGACAAGATAAAATAAAAGTGGGGCGCAGGCCTATTAATCAGGTGGAAGGCGGCAAGGTGGGAGGCTGCACGAGAGGTCCCTGCCCCGAGGCAGGGGGAGGAAGGGAGGGAGGGGACTTCCCACTGCCCGGGCAGGGCCATGCAGTAGCCTGACTCCAGCCACTTGTCTTTTGTTCTGGTCAGGGTCAGAGTGGAGGGAAGCCACGCGGGGGCACGTGGTGGCCACGGGAGCAAGGCCACCTGATGTCCCTGCTCTGCCAAAACCACTCAGAAAAGTTAGGGGTCTCAGCAGAGAGCGAGCACATGACCCCGGGTGCCCGTGAGGGAGTCACTCCGAGCCCCAAGCTGGACCTGCTGGGCTCAGGGTGCGAGGGACGGCTGCTGGGGGCCCCGATGGCTGGGTCCTGCTGGACACAGAGTGAGGCGGGGCTGCTAGGGGCCCACCATGGCCGTGGGCCTCACGGCGTCTCTGCTGCCGGCTTTGCCCCCCGCGGGGAGAGGTGCCCAGGGTCTCTGCATGCTCAGGACAGGAGCCAGGCCATGCTCTTCCCTCCGGGGGAATGGGCACCCCAAGCCCCCGCTGAGGGTGTAGCACCTTCGAAGGGAGAGGGAGGAGGTCGCGAGGAGGGTGACCCAGGCCAGGCCCTCCACGCGCTTCTGCGACCACAGCGGGGCCTTGCTGCCAGAGAGCCCGGGGCCATGGGCGCGTGGGCGAGTGTGGCCGGGGACAGAGCTGGTGGTGGTGGCCGGGGCTCTGCTGGGCTTTCTGAGGGACGAGCAGAAAGGAAGCCCCCAAACGCTTGGCCTCTCCTGGACCCGCGCAGAAGGGAGGCAATTGGGGGGGGGGCGTGTCCAGTGTAGGCTTGGTGGCCTGGGAGGGGCCAAGCCCTGCCGCCCCTGTAGTTGTTGGTGCTGTTAAGTGGTGCACACACACACACACACACACACAGACATATACGCACGCACAGACACGCACACACACATACGCACACACGCACACATATACACATGCATACAGACACTCACACACACATACACACATGCACACACAGTCACACACATGCATAGACACATACACATGCATGTACACACATGCACACATACACATGTACACATACACACACATACGCACACACATGCACGCATGCACACGCACACACAAGCAGACATATACGTGCGCACAGACACGCACACACACATACACACATGTACGCGCACACACAGACACACACATACATACACACATACACATGTATGCACACACATGCACACATGCACACACATATGCATACGCAGATGCACGCATACGCATGCACACACACACACACACACACCCCTCAGAGAAGCCGAGGAGAGTGTGAGAGAAAGTGGCAGCGCCTCTGTCCAGCCCCGCCTGGGAGGCTGAGCGTGAGCAGAGACGGTGCCTTTGGGTGACCTGAGACCACAGCACAATGGCACTGACCACACAGTGGCCCACCCCACACTCGGACTGACCATGCAGTGACCGACCCCACACTCGGACTGATCACGTGGCTGACCCTCTCCACACTCTCTCTGACCATGCTGGACTGTCTCCATTCTCCACTGACCATGCCTGACCGTCTCCACACTCGCACTGACCATGCCTGACCGTCCCCACACTCTGGCTGGACCCCACCCCTCCCAGGTCCTGCAGCGTCGGATCTCGGTGCCCGCTGGCCTGCCCTTGTCTGGGCTTCGCCCAGCGCTGGGCTCCCCTCTGTGTGGGTGGGAGACAGGGGAGCCTTGAGGATGCAGGGGGGCGGTGGGCAGGGACGTGGGCATGGACGCTGTTGCCTCTGTCCCGCTGGGCCCATGGCTTCATCTCCTGGCCCAGCCATCATGTCATGAGGCTGCCCTGTCCCTCGGAGGACTCGCGGGAGATCGGCCCTCAGCCTGGTGTCCTGTTTCAGGGTGCTGGGCTGGCTCCCCCCCACCGTGTCCCTCCGGTCTCGGGCGCTTCCGATTTCGAGACAGGCTGGCACACCCTGGGGGCTCGCGGCAGGCCCGGCACACAGGGCCAGAGCACAGGAGCCGGCCGGGAGCCAGAGCTGGCCAGACGGCAGGGCCAGGAACCCACCTATGGGAGGACACGGGCACCAGCCTGCAGTGGCCGCACGGGCCCCGGGCCAGAAGGGGCAGCCGCAGGGCGACGTGGGGGCCTGCGGGGGTGGGCATCTGTACCACAGGAGAACTGGCCCCTGGGGAAGGCAAAAGCTGGGGCTCTGGACAAGGACACTGGGCAGACCGGTCCGGCTGGTTTCCCTGGCTCTACCGGACAGCGCCATGTCCTTTCTTCTGCTCCCTGGGGCCTCGGGGGTTGGGGGGGGCTGGTCCCCAGGTGGCGGGTAGGGATACTCAGAGAGACTACTCGGGGGCTCGTGGACTCCCTGTGAGGATGGGATCACTGACCAGGCAGCAGAGGGACCCCTGTCCCGGAGGGTGTGTGCTCCCAGAGAGGCCCGTTGGCCCAGGGCAGGCAGATCCGTTGGGGTACAGGTGTCCACTCGGGAAGGGCAGGGCCATTGGGGAGCAGGTGTTCACTGTACGAGCAGTGACTGTCCCTGTCCTGCGGGGGCCAGGTGGGGCTGGGTACACATCCCAGATGCTCTGTGCCTGAGGTCCAGAGGGGCCATGGGGCCACACGCAGGAAGCCCCTTCCTTCTTGGTCCCCTGGGCAGCTGCCCACCCCAGGCCATCACCTGCCTTTCCAGGGAGGAGCCGCTCAGCCCAGGGACAGCAGCAGGACTGACGGGGACAAGGCTGCAGCGTGACCACGGCCCCTCCGGGAGGGCCACCGCGAGGAGCCACTGGGTGTCCCTGAGAAGGCACCGGACCTGCGTCCTGGCCCCGAGGCCGTGCAGCAAACTGTTTAAGACAGAGCTGAGCGTGGCCATGGCTGTGGCCGTGGCCACATCCCCGTCACGTCTTTCAGTGTGTGTCTGATGTGACGGGTGCGAGTCCCTCCCAGCTGTCCCGAGGGGCCAGAGAGGCACTGCAGGCATGAGCCAATTGGGACCCTACTATGCACAGCCAAGTGCCAATAAAACTTTATTCACAAGCCAGCAGGGACCACCAGCGTTCCCTGGTCTCCCCTCTGGTTCCTGATAGTTGGCAGAGGAAGCTGGAATGTTCTTATGCTGCTGCCAGGTTTTGTTTGACAATTTTTCTATTTTATAAAGTAGTTCACAGTATTTGATTACATTTAATATTCGAACACCAATCCCACCACCCTTGCACCTTCCCACAACCATATTTCAGAAGTCTCCATCCCAAACCCCAACGGAAATAATATATTTTGTATTGTTTGTTATGAAAAACCACGAAGATGCTACCAAAAAAAAAGTATCCTTAGAGGAAAGAGTGTGAAGATTGTTCTATTTCACCCGGGGGCCATTAAGCCCTTCTATAAGAGATTACTAATATGCTGTTCAAGATTGAGCCTCGTGTGTGTGTGTGTGTGTGTGTGTATAGCTCTGTAACACTGTTGTTCCGTTGTTCATCGATTTGCTCGAGCAAGCACCAGTAATGTCTCCATTGTGAGACTTGTTGTGACTGTTTTTGGCGTATCGAATATGCCACTGGGAGCTTGCCAGTCTCTGCCATGTGGGCGGGATACTCTCGGTAGTTTGCCGGGCTCTTCGAGAGGGATGGAGGAATCGAACCCAGGTCGACCGCATGCAAGGCAAATGCCCTACCTGCTGTGCTATCGCTCCATATATACATATATATGTCACTGTCACTGTCCTCCCGTTGTTCATCGATTTGCTCGAGCGGGTCCAGTAACATTGTGAGACTTGTTACTGTGTTTGGCATCTCGAATACGTCACTGGTAGCTTGCCAGGCTTTGCCGTGTGGGTGAGATATATGTGTGTATATATATATATATATCAGTTCTTATCTTATTTTTTTATTTACAATTTTATTAAATGTTTCAGGGAGAAAAATAGGGGTATTCCATGATGGGAAAGCCGTGTCTGAAACCTAAACCAGCCTGAAGGCACAGAGGCTGTGGGCACCACAAATCCATCTTGGGGGTCTCCCTGGAAAACCGCCGAGCTGCAGAGTTCCCAACACAGGGAGTTCCCGAGAGGACAGACCCCAGCCAGGCAAGGACAAAGGCCAAGACAGGAGCTCTTGGACGCTCAAGAATGGAAATATTGAGCCATAAGGACGCTCAGCCCAGGGCTGGGAATAGAAAGGGTCATTGGAAAGTGGAAGGGAAGGAAAGGCGGCCATGAAAGGACAAAGTTTGCTACGAGCTTTTCTGTGCTTTACTTTTTTTTTTTCTTTTTGGGTCACACCCGGCGATGCACAGGGGTTACTCCTGGCTCTGCGCTCAGGAGTCACTCCTGGTGGTGCTTGGGGGACCGTATGGGATCCTGGGAATCGAACCCGGGTCGGCCACGTGCAAGGCAAACGCCCTGCCCGCTGTGCTATCATTCCAGCTCTGCACAGGGGTTACTCCTGGCTCATGCACTCAGGAATTACTCCTGGCGGTGCTCAGGGGTTACTCCTGGCTCTGCGCTCAGGAGTTACTCCTGGCGGTGCTCGGGGGACCGTATGGGATGCTGGGAATCGAACCTGGGTCGGCTGTGTGCAAGGCAAACACCCTCCCCGCTGTGCTATCGCTCCAGCCCCCATGTGTTTTACTTTTTAACTAGGAAAAATGATCCTGGGCCCATTTTACTTTGAGAAAACACACCTGGAATACACTTCCCTGTGTGTTGAGTCTGCACCAGGAGTCCCTTCCACTGGACAGTTGGGGAAATGAGGACTCACCCCATCCCAGTCATCGGTCATGGGAAGCGAGGAAGCCCCAAAGCGTGTCCCCCACCTTTGTGGGAGAATGTGGGGCCATCACCTCAGTCCTGGGGGCTCCGGGAAAGCCCTCCCCAGTCCATCAGGGCCATTGGGAGAGGACACGGCCGGCAGGAAGCTCCAGCCCTCCAGCCCACTGAACGGGGAGACCCGACTTCCCCCAAAGCCCCCCTGGATCTCCGAGTGTGGGGGGCTGGTGCGGCCAGTGGGAGGGAGCCCGCAGGCCAGGTGCCCGTTCGCTGTATCTCAGGGATTTGTTCAGAGCACCTGGATGCGGAACGGACTCAGATAATGCAGGTGAGGGAGCAGGAGGGGTCAGTAGGGGTAGTGCCGCCCCTCACGCCGCCCTGGCCCACCACGTCCTCACGGTTCACAGCCTGTCTGGGGCTCACTGTGCCCGAGAGTGTTTCCCGCGGGCTCAAAGTGCCCCAGAGGGAGAGAACAAGCTGAATTTGATGTTTCTGAAAATTTCAACCTTAAGCTTTACAATCCCCACTCCCACCACACACACACACACACACACACACACACACACACACACACACACATTCCCGCTTGCTGGAACAGGACCTTTAACACACACTTGAAAAATACTTGCTGGAAAACCAAAGGCTTTAAAAGCAGAGTTTGTAGCTGTGGGTGCTTTTCTTTATTGAAACCTCTGTACACAACACAGAGAGAAAATTAGGTATTTTCTCCTCCCACGCCAGCAACGAGGACATTCGCTGTTTCTCGGTATCTCACGCGTCTCCCTGACTTGGAGGAGGGATTTCCTGTTTCTTCCTGAACGTGGGCTGTGTGGGTGTTAGTGGCGTTCCCGTGACTTTGTCGTGAGTTCAGGGCCGAGGCCTGCTGGACGCTCCCTCAGTGGGTGCTGGTCACCTGCCCTGGGGTGTGGGTAGAGTGGGAACGCCTTGGATGTGAGCCTGGTCCGAGGGCGGGCCCCAGGGCAGATTTCTTCTTGCATTTTCCAGTTTGCCTTGGCAGGAGGCAGAACATCTGGGTAGGGTCGTTTCATAGCATCGGACAAGGTGGGACCCACACCTCTTCTTCACCAGAGCGGGAGTGGTTTTGCACGTGTGTGGGGATGGCCAGACAATCAAGAAAAGAGAACTGATGGTTTTGGACATTATGGACCAAGGAGACCCATACAGAGCTCCGACAGCCGAAGACCTCCAGAACCAGCCACCGCCATGCTGAGACCACTCTCCACACGCATGAAGGTACCGGCAGAGGAACAAAGGCATGCGGGCCCTGGGGCTGAGATCTCCAAGCCTGCTCAGATCAGGGCTGAGCATCCTCCACCTTCCAGTAGGTAGGGGTCACACCCACCATCTGACCCCCAGCACCATGTAATCCCATCAATGGCCAAGACCCAGAGACTATAAAACCCAGCTCCCGGAAGCGCGCGGCCTCATTTGTGGCCGCGTGACATCTTATTATCTCCTTCTTACTTTGGACAACCTGGCAGGCTACTGAATGTAACCTGCCCACACAGCAGAGTCTGGCAAACTCCCGGTGGTGTACCCAATATGCCAAATACCAGTAACAATGATGGGTCTCATTCTCCTAACCCTGAAAGAGCCTTGAATGTGGCACTTTTTAAAAAATCTCAGGGCTAGGGTGAAGGAGACGTTACTGGGGCCTGCTCGAGGCAATCGACGAACAACAGGATGATCATGATCGTGATTGTGATCGGACCAAGGAAGGGGCAGGGAGCAGCCGGCCGCTCCCCACACACTCTGACTTCGCCCGGCTAGCAAGCTGACCCGCATGCCCTGGCCCTCTGCAAGGGACTGGGACTCACACAGCTCACCTGCTCGTGCTCCCACCCAGCTCAGAGGGGCAAGACCCCACCGCTTCAAAATCCTTTTCCATACACCCGCAAGGGGCAGGGATGGAATTGAGGGCATCTCCCCACCCGCTCTGCCCACAGCCGCCTCACAGGAGAAAGGACATTCTCCCACCTGAGGACCCCTGCGCCCCAAACAGCAGCCTGTCTTCCCTAGAGGGAAATCGGAGGACGGGTTCATGCCATTGGTAGGTAATGCTTTTCTTTCTTTGTGGAGGGCACAACGGGAAATGCTCAGGGCTTACTCTTGGCTCTGAACTCAGGAGTTAAACCTGGCAGTGCTCAGGGGACCCTCAGGGGTACCAGGCATTGAACTTGGGTCAGCAAGACAAGCACCCTCCCTGCTCTGTCAACTGTTACCTGTCTTATGTTTTGGATCTGAGCAGGAACCCCCCCACCCCCAAACACACACACACACACACACACACACACACACACACACACACACACACACACACACAGCCCAGAGCGGCCTGATCAGGTCCTGGTTCAGTCAGCAACGCTTCTCCCTCGCAGGCGGATTCAGGCCTCGCAGGCCTGGGTTTCCGAGGTTGGGTTGCCGCTTCCTGCTCTCGGTGAATAATTCATTATTTAAATACTTGGCTACGCGTCCTACAGAGCCCTGCACAGTGTATCGGGGGCAAGGGAGAAATAAGAGATTAATTTCACCTATATTTCAACACTAAGCACATCCGAGGTTCGTTTATGTTGATTTGGTGTCACCGGATTGCAGTTGGTAATCGCGTTATGGTCCCAGCGCGTCACCCGAGGGAGCAATTTGGGGAAGTTAAGTAGGATCTTCTGCAGGTCATTAAGAAGGTCAGAGATCCAACTCGGATAATTGACTGAATTATTTGGTTTCGGAGAGAAAAGCAGCGAGGAGGAGTCAGGGTGTTGCTGCCAGGAACAGGGAAGGGGCTTCTGGGCACCTGACCCGTTAGGTGCCCCCCCCCCAGGCCTGGCCGGAGGCAGAATACGTGGGGGCTGGAGCCCCCAGAGGGACGTGGGTGGGAAGAGGGATCTGGAAGCCCCAGTGGGCCCATCCATCCCTGAGGGGTGGCGTCCACACTGCTGTCCTTCCTCCTGCCATGCCCAGGGGACCGAGGGGCTCTGTGCACTCCGGCTTATCAGCGGGAGTCAGAGGCAGGGCGCTCTGGAGAGGGGCAGGGAGCCCCCAGAGGTGGCTGCAGGAGGACCTGGCCGGCCCCCTGTCCTTTGGGCCAGCATCTGCCCAGCCTGGCCTCACCCGGGCAGCCTCACGGAGATCCTGCACTTCAAGTCTGGTTGGCGAAGCCACGGGGGGTTCCCCTCTGACAAACGGTTTTCCCCATCCCACCGGCACCCGGGCCGCACCCCTCATCCTGCGTGTGGGACCCCAAGGTGCCTCTCGGGCTTGTCGCACCCTAACCTGCTGCGTCTGTGCAGGCGGCGACCCCGGGTGTGGGTGCGTGACTCCGAAACAGTCCGCTTTCAAACGAGGTCAGGATGCGTTACCAGATGGTGACCCTGTCATGGCCTCCGTACCGGCCACATAGAACTCTCGCCCGTGAGGAGGGCTCACGGTGTGGAAAAGGTCGAAGGCAGGCTGGTGTTGTGGGGCCGAGGGGCTGTCCCGGACCCTGCCCGGGGGCCAGCCGTCCCCATCATCCCCCAGATGCTGTGGAGGGCACCACCCACTGGGGGCGCTGGCTCTTGGGTCTGGTGCCGAGACTGGGGGAGGGAATGACCCTGAGGTGAGGGGTGCTCAGGGGGGCTCAGGAGAGGCCTGACCCCCGAAGAGGAGATCGTCTGTGGGGGTCCCTGCCCTCCCGGGTGACTCCTGGGTCCTCGCATCCAAACGTGGAGACTTAGCCTGGGGGACACCAGTGGCCCCGGGGAACAGGCGTCCAAGGGACCATCTTGTCCAGGACCACCTGCCAGTGTCTGGCTCTCCTGCCCCTGACCTCGCTCTCTCCACCCTCCGGCCTCTGACTCGGCCTCCCCTGCCTCAGGGCCTGCCACCTCCTCTGTCCCAAGAGGGACTGAGCCCACACGCAAGGTTTCTGAGAGTCTCTGGAATGAGACTTCGGAAGACCTGCTCGAGGTCACACAAGGTGACAAGGCAGCTGCCCAAGTCATTAGTGTGTCTCCGGAGACCAGCCCGAGGTCCGTAAGGTCACTCAGTGACGTGCCCAAGACTGCACTGGGAACCTCTACAAGGTCACACTGAGACAGGCC
Source organism: Sorex fumeus (assembly GCF_029834395.1). NCBI lineage: Eukaryota > Metazoa > Chordata > Mammalia > Eulipotyphla > Soricidae > Sorex > Sorex fumeus. The sequence continues at coordinate 1,544,204 of NW_026606199.1, read as the reverse complement.
CAAGGTCACACGGTTACTTGCTTTTATGGCATGTTTGGAAGCAAGCCCCCCTGTGGCCCCAGGGAGAGGGTTGGGCCACCTGGGGCTTGGGGTCCCAATGCTGCACCTGTGACAGTGACCTTCCCCAAGCCTCCACAGCCTGTCCAGGATGCGGGGCCTTGAGTGAGCCGTGGGGCCAGCTCAGCCATCAGGCCTGGGGCGCTGTGGATGGGTCAGAACAGGCCTCGCAGGAGCTGGTCAGATGGTGGCGGGCCCGACAGGCCTTCAAGTCCCCTTCCCTGCAAGTCCTTCGAATTTCGTCTCCTCCGCCCCCAACTTCGGCCAAGGAAACACAGTTACCGGAGGGATGGGGCTGCCGACGTCCTCCTCTGAGTAGGACAGAGGCCCACGGAGCTCACATGGGGAGCCCAGGTCCTGCCCCGCCCCACGGTCCAGTGGCCATGTGGCTTACCTGGGCCTCTCCTTGACTGTGGATGCCTGCCTGGCAGGCTTGGTTTCCATGGAAACCGCAACGCTGGGTGAGACAGAGTGAGACAGCCACTCCGAGAGGTGCGTCAGGAGCCCCATCTCGGAAGGGGGTGACCGGGGTGGTGGCCTGGCGAGGCTGTGGCCTGCGGCAGAGGTGACCGGGGATCTTGGCCAGGGACTGACCGTCCGGGCTCAGAAATGCCCCTTGGAGTGGCATTTTCACAGACTCTCCCCGGAGCAGAGGTGCAGCAACAGAACCACTCAGGCAAATGACAGTCGCTGCAGAGGGAAGGGGTGTGTGTGTGAGTGTGTGTGTGTGTGTGTATGTGTGTCCGTGTGTCCACTAGAGCTTGTCTTTCCCACCTCACCATGACCAGGTTAGCGGAAGCGGCCCTTGAACTTGAAATGAGAAGGAGCCGAAGGCGCGTCAGCCTTGTCTGGAGCTCCAGAATCCTCTCGATCACGTCACGCTGAGCACCACGACGGTTGTGTGCGTGTGTGTGTGTGTGTGTGTGTGTGTAGCCTTGACTGGAGTTCTGGAATCCTCTCGATCACGTCATGCTGAGTACCACGACGGTTGTGTGTGTGTGTGTGTGTGTGTGTGTGTAGCCTTAACTGGAGTTCTGGAATCCTCTCGATCACGTCATGCTGAGTACCACGATGGTTGTGTGTGTGTGTGTGTGTGTGTGTGTGTAGCCTTGACTGGAGTTCTGGAATCCTCTCGATCACGTCACGCTGAGCACCACGACGGTTGTGTGCGTGTGTGTGTGTGTGTGTGTGTGTGTAGCCTTAACTGGAGTTCTGGAATCCTCTCGATCACGTCATGCTGAGTACCACGATGGTTGTGTGTGTGTGTGTGTGTGTGTGTGTGTAGCCTTGACTGGAGTTCTGGAATCCTCTCGATCACGTCATGCTGAGTACCACGACGGTTGTGTGTGTGTGTGTGTGTGTGTGTGTGTGTAGCCTTAACTGGAGTTCTGGAATCCTCTCGATCACGTCATGCTGAGTACCACGATGGTTGTGTGTGTGTGTGTGTGTGTGTGTGTGTAGCCTTAACTGGAGTTCTGGAATCCTCTCGATCACGTCATGCTGAGTACCACGACGGTTGTGTGTGTGTGTGTGTGTGTGTGTGTGTGTGTGTGTGTGTGTAGCCTTGACGGGAGTTCTGGAATCCTCTCGATCACGTCATGCTGAGCACCACAACCCTGCAGGGAGCCTGGGGAGCAGGAGGGGCCA